>NW_027441460.1:0-600000 GCF_964195595.1 Calonectris borealis
GGGTTTGAGCCCAACTTGTAATCTTAAGGCCCTAATGTGTAACCCTATGAGTGAAATCCTAAGATCCTAACCCTAAGTCCCGTGAATGTACCTGTTTGTTTTCTTGTTTGTTGCTTCCAGTCATATGTGGGCTACTTCCGGTGATTTTTAGTGTGTTTCCGATTTTTATCTGTGACTTCTGCGTAGTTATAGTGACTTTCTGGCCTCATGTTTCTTTGCTTCCACTTCATTTTGATTGTTGGGCTCGTTTTTTAGGTCGTGAAAGTGCATTTGCGGTAGAATTACGGTGACTTCCGTGTTTGCTGGAGGACTTCCGGTGTAGTTGGAGGACTTCCAGACTACAGAGACGAACTTCCGGTATTGTGCTCTATGGTCCGGAACTCCTTCTCTATGGTCCGGCAGTCCTCCGGCTGTACTCTGTGGTCCGGAAGTCCTTCTCTATGGTCCGGCAGTCCTCCGGCTGTGCTCTATGGTCCAGAAGTCCGTCTCTATGGTCCGGCAGTCCTCCGGCTGTGCTCTATGGTCCGGAAGCCCGTCTCTATGGTCCGGCAGTCCTCCGGCTGTGCTCTATGGTTCTAACGGTTCTCTCTGTGGTCCAGACGTCCTCCAGCTGTGTGCAGTGGTAGCTTTTTTTATTCCCCAGAATGTGCATTCAATTTGTGTGCCTTTTTGTGTTGTGGGGGAAAAAAATTTTGCATCTTCTTTGTATAATTTGCTGCTTATTTTGCATGGTAACTAATTAATTAGTATTCTTAGAGGGAGTAAGGAATGCTTACTGTAGTCTTCGGGCTTTTTTGATTATTCAAATCAGAGATTACTCCCACTTGGAATACTAGTAATGTGTAGTCATGGTATAAGAAACAATTAAAAATAATAAATCTGGTGCAACAGTAGAAAATGGCACACACCCTGGGAGTAATTTTTTAAAAATACTATTATTTTGTAATCTATTTGTCTTAGTTACTCCCAGGAAGCATGCCATTTTCTACTGCTACTATTTACATTTTAAATAGCAAACACACACAAAAAAAAAACACCACAAAAGCCCAAACACCAAGACTGATGTGCACAAAAAAAAAAAACCCACAACCGCCAAAGACCAAGACTGACACGCACAAAAAAACCAAAACCCCCAAAGACCAAAACCAATGCATGCAAAAAAAAAACACACCCACACAACCCCCCAAGGCCAATACAGAAAATTCCCTCCTCCAACCCTACAGGAAACTCAAAAAAAACACCACACCAAGACACAAACAGAGAGAGACAACAAAATCAAAGACCAAAACAAAGCAAAACAACATCAATGACAAAAACCAGAGAGACAACATCAAAAGACACCAGACAGACACACAAAAAAAACCCCTACAGACAGAGAAAAAAAAAACCACCAGAGACAAACACAGACAAAAAAAACACAGGAGACACAAAACAGATCAAAGAAAATTTTATTTAAACTTTATTGCAAAATCATTTTCTTTTAAGATACCTTAGAACCCTATTAAGGAGTGGTTTAACTACCATAATTAGCTCTTTCTGCAATTAAGGTAATTGAACACAGCCATATTACCATTCCATCTTTACTGCCTAGTTTGATATTTTCCTTATGATACTACTCAGATACAATTCATGCCTGCTAGTGTCTTACTAAGATCAGTGTTTCAATTGGACATCATTTATGCCGAAGTAGTATTCTACATTTCTTTAAAACTACTCAAAGTAATTAAAAAACTTTACACAATTACTAATAGTTTAAATATACTTAGGAGCCAGTAATGCACATGCTTTCTTTTAACCTGTCAATAGCTACATTTATCTATAGGTATTGACAACTCTCCCTCTAATGACTAATTCTCATTTAAATTATCACATACAAACATTATTGCCATAATAGTCCTCAAGCAAGAGCTGTCAATGCCTGTAACAATTCCCCACCACCACCACCACCACCACCCTCCAATTGGCAATTTTGGTTAATAGGTATTAACAACACCCACTTAGTTTTGTACTTTCATTTGTTATTTCAGTTTTTACTGTGATTCCAATAGGGATACATTACTGCCTGTATTTGGTTTTTATAATTTTCAATTTAAAATTGGTCCATTGCTAATTCCAGTAGATTTTCCCATATTATTTTTTACATTTCAATTCTACAATATACTTGTACTACAGAGACAAAAATTACTCTCAGGTTGATCAAATACTTGCTACAATTACATTTATTCACTTCTCACTCTTTGAAATTCACTCTTTGAAATGCATTTGACCTCTAAAAATTCATCGTTACCTTTACAGTCGGCGCAAGTATTTAGTGCCTGTGATTCTATACCTAGTAGTCTTTTCCACGTTTCTCCCTCCCATTACATTCTCAGTCTATTGCTTTACATCTCTGTTTGCCTCTTCGAGGCGACATCGTCTCCACAATTGGGATTCCTAGGCAGAAAGTGACCGAGCTCCGCTCATCTCAATGGGCCCCCTACTTCTGTGCTTGCGCGCAAAAATAAAAAAAAAAATCATAAAGTGTCATTACATCAGAAACTACAAAGCCCCTCAAAAGAATTTACAATCCTAACAGTAAACAATAAAGTTTAGCCCACCTGCTTCACAAGCTGGTCCTCTTCAACACTGACAACCTGCTCCAAATTCCCCACACCCTTCAACTGCAAGATCATCAATCATCTTCCCATGACCATTCGCTACACAACATACCTCCCTGCAATGACAGGCAAATGCCACATTCCAGGACAGCGCTCCCCAGGAATGGTGTTCCCACAGGCCTTGAAAAAACTACCCTCTCTGCAAAAACTTCAGCCCGAGCCCAACCTCCACCCAAACATTGGCAATCAACTCCCTTACAGAGTTGCTGGGACCGGGGCAGGGGGGGAACACAACACACACACCCAACATACACACCCCTAGACGGGGGGGCAGGAGGGGTGGTGTGGAAATCCCTTGTCTAGGTTTTAATATAGTTTTTTTTGTAACTCTCTGAACACAAAAAAAACACTCAACTCCACACACAACCTGCAAAGAAACATAAAAAAACACCACATAATGAAACAAGGTTTATACATTCAAAACACACCGCTCATTCAGCTACCACACAAGCTACCCCTCACTCTTGCCGATCCATTCTGCGACCAGCCTGCCACAATGGGACATCACCCCGTGTCTGCGCCGCTCCCCAGGAACAGCATTCCCAGAGGCCTCAAAAATCACCCTGCCTGCAAAAACCCCGGCCCAAGCCTGACGTCTGCCCAGACATTGGCGATGAACGTCACCTTGCAGAGCGGCCGGGACCGGGGGAAAAAAAACCCCGGCTGGGGGGTAAAAAAAAAGAAAAATCCCCCAGCCGGGGTTTTTTTTTTATTATAATTTAAAAAAAAAAAATACTACTCTCAACATTAAATACAACCTGCGATAAAATACTTCACACATACAAGATTAGGCACATTGAAAAACTAACACTCATTCAACAACCACTTGCTTCACCCCTCACTCAAAACACCATTGTTTCACCACCCACCTGCCACGATGGCATATTGCCCCCATTCTAGACCCATCCCCGGAACTGTCTCGCCACACACTTCAAAGCAACATTGCCATTCCGTACAACTCCAAAGTTTCAGCCTTCTTAACAGCAAGCCGAGGAAGACGCTTCGCTACATTCACCGGGCCTGCTCCTTCTTCACTTCAATTTGGATGCTCTGGCAAGATGCGCTCGAGAATTTTCTCCACGGATCCAAATCACCCTGGGGCACCTGCAAAAAACTACAAAAGGGACTGTACACCCTGCTTAGCAATATCTACTGGCTATACAAAAAAACATCCCAGACAACCTCCCTCCAAACAGCCTGTGCTAATCAAAGCATGTAAAGCAAGTCACGTGGATGCTGACCGATAGCTTGACATGACTAAAAGCCTGTCTTGTTTTGCATATGCCTTCTAACTGCAGATGGAAAAAAAAACACACCAGATATTAAGCCCTACATAGACAAGTTAAGGCAAGTTCAAGATACAGTCCACTCGACTACCTTGCAAACTGCCACTCCCAAGAGGCCAGAGTGCAGCCTCTAGCACCCACAAAACACAACGAAAGTAACTGTGGCCGCTCTCTAGAGCAACTTGCCCAGAGATGGACTGTACAGTCTTTGCCTAAAGAATCTGGCCAGATCAACATATAACCATATCACCATAAAGCTATAATATATTTATTATTGCTACGCTCCCAGGCAGCGCAGCTCCAACCCTGACACACAGACAGAGACTGCACGCAGACGCCACAATGTGATCGTGAGACACGAGAAGACCACAAGCGAGAATGACTGCCGTAGGGAAGATGCCTCCAGCACAGAAGCCCTAAGGTGCCACAATGGCACAAATGCTCTATAGCGCCCCAGGAAAGAGAGTCAACTGCCACAGCCCATGAGAGAAAACTACCATCAAACCCAGAACGATGGATGCATGAGAAGCTGGGCTTTAAGACCGTTAAGGACACGGGGGTGAAACCTCTAAAGACAACTGTGGAAACAGAACTCCTGAGAGCAGAGCTGCTGGCACCACCTGGCTCACCGCCGCAAGAGATACCCCTCAGAAACATCTATGATGCAACGCTGACCAGGCATGTCCATGCTTGAAGCTACAACGGCAAGATAAGAAGGGCTCAACAGGCACTATGCTGATGAGACAATGCATTTGAGACCCTCGGGAGGGCTACCGAGGCATCTGCTGATCTTAAAGAGCTATGGAGACATCAAGGCCTGAGAAAACTATGGTAGAAGACACAGAAGAGAGTCCTCAGAAACTACACAACACCACAGACGCAGGCTGGAACTGCCAAGCCCGGCACACACCAGCATCATGCTGAAGAATAACCCGCTCCCTTTACACCTTCCCAAAAGGGACTGTTGCTGGACAGTTCTCTCCCCTACGCTAACTTCATAACTCCTTCCCGCGATTCCCAACCTTGTTCCCTCCCCAGCCCTGGTCCCTCAACTTAGTTTTCAGAGGGCCAGGGATCTCAATCCATCTTAAAAAAAAAAAGAAAACAAACCCAAAACACTAACTAGTATGTTGCTGCACTCACCTGGTTCCTCTTTATATGCAAAAAAAAAAACCACACCCACACCAAAAAAATCCCCACCAAACCACAAAAGTACTAGTATTCAGCATCACACTAGCCTCCTCCTCAAAAGCACCATAGTGCTCTGCTTACCTGCTCCACACTAATTCCAAAGTCAGATGCTGCAACTGTCACTCGTCGCACCCAAGATGTCAAGAGACACAAAGTTACCGTTGCGCTTGGGCGAAATTACCAGCCCCACGCTCCTCCTCGCCAGCACAGCTCCCGCAAAACCAAAAGGTAAATGGTTAACCGAGATGCCATGTCATACTTGCTTATTAAATGGTGACCCAGCCGACAACCTCCTCACCTTCTCCGACCGCTTCTCAGTGGGCAGCTATGCCCCTCTGAGGCTACCTGCGGCATGTGGAAAAACCCAAACTAAAAGCACAGCCTGCCTGCAGCAATTCTCATCTTCCCCACCTTTACCTTGGCCTTTACCTGCACACCCAGCCCCCATCATTTGCAGCTGCCATGTTGAAGCTTGTGTACCACCTGTAACGCCCAAACAGCAGGTAAAGCTTATAACTTCACCGACAATACACACCTGAAAAGTAACTGCTACTTCAGTCCACGAGTCATTGCTCAACTTGCCTGAGTCAACTCCCATGCCCATATCCCACTTGCCTCATTGCTTTGCATCTTTGGGAAAAAAAAACCACAACATTATGCAGTCATACAACCAACAAGACTCACCTTCCCTCCAACACCAAAGGCTGACGCGCTTTAATCACAGAATCACAGAATACCAAGTTGCAAGGGACCTCACGGATCATCCGGTCCAGCCTTTCTTGGCAAAAGCACGGTCTAGACGAGATAGCCCAGCACCCTGTCTGGCCAAATCTTACAAGTGTCCGATGTTGGGGAATCTGCCGCTTCCCTGGGGAGATTATCCCAATGGCTGATTGTTCTCATTGTGAAAAGTTTTCCTCTTGTGTCCAATCGGAATCTCCTCAAGAGTAACTTGTACCCATTACCACTCATCTTTTCCATGTGACTCCTTGTAAAAGGGGAGTCTCCATCATCTCTGTAACCACGATTTACCTACCGGAACATGGTGATGAGGTCTCCCCTAAGCCTTCTTTTCTCAAGACTACACACAATTCTCTCAGCCTTTCCTCATGTATCAGGGTTCCCAGTCTTTTGATCATATTTGTGGCCCTTCTCTGGACCCTCTCCAGCCTGTTCACATCTTTTTTTGTATAATGGGGACCAACACCACACACAGTATTCCAGGTGTGACCTGGTGAGCGCCGAGTAGAGGGGGATGATGGCTTCTATATCTCTGCTGGTGATGCCCTTGTTGATGCAATCCAGCATCATCTTGGCCTTCTTTGCTGCAGCAGCACACCGTTTGCTCAGATTTAGCTTGTTCTCCACCGGGACCCCCGGGTCCCTTTCCACAGCTGCTCCCCAGCTGGATAGTTCCCAGCCTGTACCGCACTCCTGGATATGCTTTCCTAGGTGCAAGACCTAACTTTTGACTTTGTTGAACTTCATAAGGTTCTCATTAGACCATTCTTCCAGCCTATCCAAGTCTTCCTGCAGAGTGGCTCTCTGCTCCAAAGCGTTCGCTTGCCCACTCAGTTTGGTATCATCATCAAGCTTCATCAGGGTACGCTCGATCCCATCATCCACATCACTTATGAAGATATTTAACAGTGTTGGGCCCAATATCGATCCCTGGGGGATCCCGCTTGTGACAGGTTGCCAGTTTGAAAAGGAGCTATTTACTACCACCCTCTGGGGGTTGCCTGTCAGCAAGTTCCCCACCCACCAAACAGACCGCTTGTCTAGACTGTAACACATCACTTTCTCTAGGAGGCTGTGGGAAACCATATCAAAAGCCTTGGAGAAATCCAGGACCATGTCCACCGCTCGCCCCACATCAACCAAGCAGGTCACTTTGTCATAGAAGGCAATCAGGTTTGTCAAGCATGATCTGCCCTTGGTGAATCCATGCTGGCTTTTCCCAATCATGTGCTTCATTGGACTTGTGGTACCACACAGGAGGATTCAATCCACAGCTTTCCCAGGGACTGAAGTATGACTGATGGGCCTACAATTTCCTGGATCCTCCTTTATGCCCTTCATGTAGATGGCGTGACATTAGCCTTCTTCCAGTCTTCTGGGCCATCACCCAATCTCCACAACTTCTCAAAGATTATGGAAAGCAGCCTTACCACAACCTTCTTACGGTGCTACACTCGCCTCCTCTGTCACTCTTTGGTGTATGGCTCCTTCCTAGGTATCTGCAAAAACAATAATATCAAACAAGTCACCCGGTTGCAGAGCAATAGCTTAACAATTCCAAAAGTCTTGTTTCCATTTAAGAATCAATCTGCTTCACTACCCCTGAACAGCCCCTCCCACACGGCTCGGCTCATCCCCATAAAACACCATTGCAAGAGCTGTCCACACAGCCTGCCAACAGCTACTGAGTCCGAGATGACTGTACAACCGTTGCCTCGACGGTCTAGGCATATCAACATATTAGCCATAGACTTTTATGGCTATTCCACCTATCCCTGACTCTACACCCTCGGGCAGGGCAGCTCCTAGCCACACACACATGCACAGACCAACACTACATGGAACCCTACAAACAACATGGCTTAAAGAGGAGCGAAAACTCTTGGCAAGAAGAATGACACCCGGATGGAAGACACCGCTTGGCAAGACGACGCATGGGACTGCGACAGTGATGTGAGGAGGCTCTGTGGCAACCCCAGAAAGAGTAGAACGTCACGGCCCGTGACAAGAAGTTATTCTCAAAACTGAGAGGATGTACAAGCAAGAAGCCTGGCCTCAAGACCTAAGAGCGTAAGGATGCAGGGAAGAAATCCCAGTCCACGAAAAGAGACGGCTAGAGAGCAGAGCTGCTCACGCAGCCGGGAAGGATGCCGCAAAAGAGGACCGTCTGGAAACTTCGAGACACGAGACCGATCCACGCTTTCAGCTTGTAACGCAAGGAAAAAGCGCCCTATTGGCGCTATGCCAACGAGTACAGGCATTCAAGATCCTAGAGATGGCGCTGGAGGCTTGTGCTGTGCTCCTCGAGCACAAAGAGGACATTGAGACTTAAGGAAGGCCTAAGACACAGAAGACAGACCACACAAACTACACAACAACAGACACAGGCTGGAACTGCCCTGCCTGGCTCACGCTAACATCATGCTGATAAGTAACCTGCTCCCTTTATCTGCCCAAGGGGGACTGTCCCTGGACAGTCCTTTGCCCTAACTAACTTTAAATGCACCTTCCTGCCGTTGCCAATCTTGTCTCCCTGCCCCCTCCCCAGCCATCGTCCCTCAACTCAGCTTTCAGAGGGCCGGGAGGTCTGAATCCATCCTTGACAAAAAACACATTGGCTAGCTGATATTTTCCTGCAGTCACCAGGTTCCTCTTCAGGATCTGGAAAAAAAAACACCAACCAACACACACACCAGCAGTAAGCATCATGACAGTAGACGCCACTCTCTTCCACAACACCCTCATCCTCACAAGAGCCCTGGCATTGGACTTGCCTGTTCCACGCCGATTCCAGAGTGGGACACTGCGGCCGCCATTACTTGTGACACCTAAGATACCAAGACACACAAAGTTAACATTGCGTTTGTGAGAAATCACCAGTCCCATGCTCCTCCTCTCTACCCCCCAGCTCACCTCAAATGCTCATCCAATTCCAAAGGCGGCCCACACGGCACCTGCAAAACCACAGAGAAACACTTTGCTGAGTTGCCGTCTAATACTTTAGACGCCAACCTGGCCCACAACTGCCTCACCTTCTCGGACCCCTTCGTCAGCATGTGGCGGCGGCGTCCCTCCAAGCCTGCGTGCGGCACCTGCAGAAACCCAAGCGAAAAGGCACGTGCTGAGATACTGCCTGAAACTGCAGCCTGCCCACAGTGTTTCCTATCACCCTCTCATTGACCTTGGCCACTCAGCTGTCCAGCCTCTATCATTTTGGGTTGCAACATTGAGGTTTGTGCACCACCTGTAAGAGACCCAAAGAACATGGGTTGCTTATAACTTCACCAGCAATACAACACCTGAAGCATAACCGCTCCTTCAGCTCACCAATCACCGCCCACCTTGGCCGAGTCAGCTCCAGTGCCCATATCCCACGGTCCTCCTCCCTTTGCACCTTCAAATAAAAAAAAAATACAGTAGTGTAGTCATATAGCCACCAGTCACATCTTCCCTCTAATACCACCCATCAATCCTCCTTCTTTTAGTGCTCTGCTCATCCCTCTACATCTGCAAAAACAATATTGAATGAGTCACTCGGATGCAGAGCGATAGCTTAACAATTGCAGAAGACTTGTTTCCATGCAGGAATACTATCTAGAATCCAACTATACTTCCTGCCATTAAACAAATTTTATAACTCAAACATTAAGTCATACACATGCAAGCCTTAACGCCTTTGAGATTCAATTTCCTTCACTAACCCTGCACAGCACCTCACACATGGCTCAGCTCATCCCCATAAAACGTTATCAAAAGAGCTGTCCATGCAGCCTGCCAACAGCTACTGAGTCTGAGATGACTGTACAGCCTTTGCCTCAACAGTCTAGGCATATCAACATATTAACCATAGACTATTATGGCTATTCCACCTACCCCCGACTCTACACCCCCAGGCATAGCAGCTCCAAGCCACACACACACACACGCACAGACCAACACTACATGGAACCCTACAAAAAATGCACCTCAAAGAGGAGAGAAAACTCTCGGCAAGAAGAATGACACCCAGATAGAAGATACTGTCGGGCAAGACAACCTGTGGGACCATAACGGTGACGTGAGGAGGCTCTGTGGCAACCCCAGAAAAAGGAGTAGAACCTCACGGCCCGTGACAAGAAGATACTCTCAAAACTGAGAGGATGGATGTGCAAGAAGCCTGGCCTCAAGGCCTAAAAACCTAAGGATGCAGGGAAGAAATCCCAGTCCGTGAAAATGGACAGCTGGAGAGCAGAGCTGCTCACGCAGCCAGGAAGGATGCTGCAAAAGATGACCATCCGGAAAGTTTGAGACACGAGACTGATCCACACTTTCAGCTTGTAATGCAAGAAAAGAAGTGCCTATCAGGTGCTATGCTGATGAGTGAAGGCATTCAAGGCCTTAGGGATGGCACCCATGCCCCTCAAGCGCAAAGAGCAATGAGGACATCGAGACCTGAGGAAGGCCTAAGACACAGAAGACAGACCACACAAACTACACAACAGACAGGCTGGAACTGCCCTGCCCAGCGTCATAGTGAAGAGTGGCCAGCTCCCTTTATCTGCCCAAAGCAGACCGTTCCTGGACAGCCCCCTGCCCTACACTACCTTTAAAACCCCTTCATGCAATTGCCAACCTTGTCCACTAAGCCTTATCCACTAGCTCCCCCTGATTCCTCTCCAGCACCAGTGCCTCAAAACTTAGCTTTCAGATGGCCAGGAGACGGAATCCATCCTCAACATGGAAAACCAGTCAGCCCACTGGATTAATCTTGCAGTCGCCAGGTTCCTCTTCATCACCTGCAAAAAACAAACACCAATGCATGCACAACAATGCCATCAGTCAGCATCACATCAGTCAACATGGACCTTTCCCCCAACATCCCTCACCTCAGACATGCTGTGGCATTCCGCTCACCTGCTGCACGCTGATTCTAGTATCAGAGGCTGCAGCTGTCATCGCTTGTGGCGCATATGGTACCAAGAGACACGAAAGCACCTGTCCTGTGCTCCTCCTTTCTGCTACTCAGCTCACCTCAAACACTCATCCAGTTCCAAAGGCAGCCCGCTCAGCACCTGCAAGATCAGGGAGAAGCATCATGGAGAAGATTCACAGAGTTGCTATGTAATACTTTGCTACGAGATGCCAACCCGGCCCACAATTGCCTCACCTTCTCAGGCCCCTTGTCAGCACACAGCAGCAGCACCCCTCCAAGTCTGCATGCAGCACCTGCAGAAACCCAAGCAAAAAGGCACATGCTGAGATACTGCCCGAAACCGCAGCCTGCCCACACCAATTCGTGTCTCACACTCCTTTACCTTGACAGCCCTCCCACCTGGCCTCTGTCAGCTTTGGTTGCCACGTTGATGTTTGTGCACCACCTGTAGACCCAAACAACATGCATTGCTTATAACTTCACCATCAATACAACACCTGAAAAATAACCGCTAATTCAGCCCACCAATCACCACTCACCCGCTCGCCTTACCCAAGTCAGCTCCGGTGCCTATATCCCACATTGCTCTTCACTTTGTCCCTTCAAATTAAAAAAAGAAAACCACTGTAATGTAATCATATAGCCACCAGTCACATCTTCCCTCTAATACCACACACCAACCCATCTAGTTACAGCACTCTGCTCCGCTCTCCTCTGTCGCCCTGTGGTGCGCAGCTCGTCCCTCTGCATCTGCCAAAAACATAATGATCGAACGAGTCACAGGGTTGCAGAGCAATAGCTTAACAATTCCAGAGGACCTGTTTCCTGTTAAGAACACCATCTAGAATCCAAACAAACATACATCCTGCCGTTAAAAAAAAAAAACAAACCCAACCGACAACGTTGAAGCCCCACACATACAACACCTTTGAGATTCAATCTGTTTCACTACCCCTGAACAGCCCCTCCGACACAACCCTGCTCATCCCCATAAAAGCTATTGAAAAAGCTGACCAAGCAGCCTGCCGATGGCTACTTGATCTGAGATGACTGCACAACCTTGGCCTCAACAGTCTAGGCATATCTACATATTAGCCATAGACTCTTGTCGCTATTCCACCTACCCCTGACTCTACACCCACGGGCAGGGCAGCTCCAAGCCAAACGCACACACGCACAGACCGACAGTACACGGAATGCTACAGACAACATGCCTCAAAGGCGAGAGAAAACTCTTGGCAAGAATGACAACACCCGGACAGAAGACGCCATCAGGCGAGACGACCCGCAGGACCATGACGGTGATGTGAGGAGGCTCTATGGCAACCCCAGAGAAAGAGTATAACGTCGTGGCCCATGACAAAAAGTTGCTCTCAAAACTGATAAGATGTACGTGCAAGAAGCCTGGCCTCAAGACCTAAGAGCGTAAGGATGCGGGGAAGAAATCCCAGTTCGCAAAAAAAGTGGATGGCTAGAGAGCAGAGCCGCTCAAGCAGCTGGGTAGGATGCCACAGAAGAGGACCATTGGGAAACTTCCCAGATGGGAGACGAATCCGCGCTTTAAGCTAGTAATGCAAGAAAACAGGCACCTGATTGTCACTATGCTGATGAGTACAGGCGTTCGAGACGCTCGGGATGGTGCCCAGGCACGTGCCGTGCTCCTCGAGCGCAAAGAGTAACATGGACACCAAGACCCGAAGAAGGCCTAAGGCGCAGAAGACAGACCACACAAACTACACAACAACAGACACAGGCTGGAACTGCCCTGCCTGGCCCACGCTAGTGTCATGCTGAAGAGTAGCCGTCTCCCTTTAACTGCCTGAAGCAGACTGTTCCTGGACAGCTCTCTGCCCTACACTGTCCTTAAAACCCCTTCATGGAATTGCCAACCCAGTCCCCTCCCTCACCCAGCGCCAGTGGCCCAACTTAGCTTTCAGACGGCCAGGAGTATCGATCCGTCCTCAACAAGGAAAACCACAATCATCCCACTGGATTAATCCTGCAGTCACCAGGTTCCTCTTCAGTATCTGAAAAAAAAAAAACCAACCAAACAAAAATCAATGCATGTACAACAGTGCCGTCAGTCAGCATCACATCGGCCAACATCAACCTTCCCACAACACCCGCCACCTCAGATGCGTGTGGCATTCCACTCACCTGCTCTGTGCTGATTCCAGAGTCAGACGATGCGGCTGTAGTCACTTATGATGCCTAGGGTACCAAAAGACACAAAATTACCGTTGCACTTGCCAGAAATCACCAGCCCCATGCTCCTCCTCTCTATTACCCAGCTCACCTCAAACGCTCAGCCAATTCCAAAGGCAGCCCCCACAGAACCTGCAAAACCAGAGAGAAACACCTCGCTGACTTGCCATATAATACTTTGCTATTAGACGCCAGCCCGGCCCACAACCGCCTCGCCTTCTTGGACCGCTCGTCAGCACACGGTGTCACCCCTCCGAGCCCGTGTGCGGCGCCTGCAAAAACACAAGCTAGAAGGCACATGCCGAGATACTGCTGGAAACCGCAGCCCATGCCGATCTCTGTGTCTTCCGCTCCTTTACCTGGACAGCTTGCCCATCCAGCCTCTGTCAGCTTGGGTTGCCACCCTGAGGTTTCTGCACCGCATGCAAGACGCAAACAACACAGATTGCTTATAATTACATCAGGAATAGAACACCTGAAGAATAACTGCTACTTCAGCTCACCAACCGCTGCTCACCTTGCCCAAGTAAGCTCCGGTGCCTATATCCCATGTTGCTCCTCGCTTCGCACCTTCCAGTTAAAAAAAACTTTACTATAATGTGGTCATATAGCCACCAGTCACATCTTCCTCCTAAAACCACACGCCAACCCACCTCGTTACAGCGCTCCGCTCTTCCATCACCCTTGGGTGTGCAGCTTGTCCCTCTGCATCTGCAAAACCAATATCATCAAACAAGTAACCCGGATGCACAGTGATAGCTTAACAATTCCAGAGGACTTGCTTCCTGTTAGGAATACCATCTAGAATCAAACTACAGCCTGCCATTAAACGAAAGATATAAATCAAACATTAAGCCCTATGCATACAAGCCTTAACACCTTGGAGGTTCCATCTGCTCAACTACCACTATAGCTCACTCTCCCACACAGCTCCAGTCATCCCCTCTGCACCTGCAAGACACTACAGAAATTGCTTTCCTCACCTGCTGCTGACAGCTACTCAGTCAAGATGACTGCACAACCTTTGCCTCGATAGTCTAGGCATATCAACATATTAACCGTAGACTCTTATCGCTGTTCTAACTACCCCTGACTCTACACCCACGGGCAGGGCGGCTCCAAGCCAAACGCACACACACACAGACCGACACTACACGGAACGTTACAAACAACACACCTCAAAGGTAAGAGAAAACTCTCGGCGAGAAGAATGACACCCAGACGGAAGATGTTGTCAGGCAAGACTACCCATGTCACAGTGACGTGAGGAGGCTCTACGGCAACCCCAGAGAAAGAGTAGAACGTCGTGACCCATGACAAGAAGTTACTCTCAAAACTGAGAAGACCTACACACAATAAGCCTGGCTTCGAGACCCAAGAAAGGTAAGGATGGAGGGAAATGATCCCAGTCAGCAAAAATGGAGAACTGTACAGTAGAGGTGCTCACACAGCCAGGAAGAACGCCGCAAAAGATGACCATCTGGAAAAATCCAGGATGCGAGAGCGATCCACGCTTTAAGCTAGGAACGCAAGAAAACAAGCACCCGATCGGCGCTACGGCGGTAAGTACAGGCATTCGAGGCCCTAGGAATAGCGCTCGAGACCTGAGGACGAATCTAAGACACAGAAGACAGACCACACAAACTACACAACAGGCTAGAACTGCCCTGCCCGGCACATGCTGGTGTCATGCTGAAGAGTAACCCGCTCCCTTTAACCGCCCAAAGGAGACTGTTCCTGGACAGCCCTTTGCCCTACAGGAAATTTAAATCCCCATTCCTGCAATTGCCAACCTTGGCCCCTGCCCCCTCGCCAGTGCCAGTCCCTCAACTTAGCTTTCAGAGAACTGGGAGGTCTGAATCTATCCTTGACAAAAAACAACTCATCTGGCTGATACTTTCCTGCAGTTACCAGGTTCCTCTTCATCATCTGCAGAAAAGAAATACCCGCAACACCAGCAGTAAGCATCATGACAGTAGACGCCAACCTCTTCCACAACAACCTCATCCTCAGAAGCACTGTGTCGTTCCGCTCACCTGCTCCACGTTGATGGCAGAGTCCGAGGCTGCGGCCGCTGTTATTTGTGGCACCTAAGATACCAAGAGACAAAATTACCATCGCACTTGTGCGAAATCACCGGTCCTGTGCTCCTCCTCTCTACTGCCCAGCTCACCTCAAATGCTCATCCAGTTCCAAAGGTGGCCTGCACGGCACCTACAAAACCAAAGACAAAAGCTTCATGGAGCTGCCGCAGGATACTTTCCTCTCGGACACTGACTGGGCTGACGCTCGCCTCACCTTCTCAGACCACTTGTCGAGGAGCCGCTTTGCTCCTCGGACGCTATGTGCGTCACCTGCAAAAATCAAAGCAACAAAGCAAATAACGCATGCCTCACTTGACTATCCTGCTTATCCTAGACCCGTTAATTAACTACAAGAATAACTCAAACCACCCACCGACATACAAAAATTACAGTTACTGCCAGATGACTCAAATATAAATAAAGACCGATTGGCCAAATGCCTAAAGAAGTACGGATAGCAAATGACCGTGGCTGGTGTAAGACAGACTCTTCCTTTATGGATAAATAACTCTGTGAGCTACAGCATGGAGAACCCCTCAGTAGACAGCATGCTCAAATGAGAACACTGACATATACGGGACAGTAGATTGGGCTGCCAGAAGCTACTTGCAGACAGAATGCTACTACTAGATAACATTCCACTATAAAGTCTTAAACCAAAACTGCATAGTAGTTACAGGAGAGCTGAGTGCAGACAGATGCCAAATATGACTTGATGGTCACAAAATCTAATGAAGACAGGCACCAAAAGTCTAATAGAGACTGCTCAGAGCCAAATGCTTGATGAGAGATGCTTCTTGCAAAAATATGAGCTCGATGAGGAAAAGCCAAAGGTGATGCGGACCGAGCTATTAAAATCTCAATACAGAAGTACGCATTACTTCAGGTGGCGGGATGGTTCTGCCAGGTTGGTCTGACCCAAGCACTGGGTTCTAACACCTGTCCAGTGGTATACGTGATATCTCACAGCCTCCCATCTAATAGACAGCTCCCCAGTCCAGGACCCTGTTATACATGTCCCAGCCCCCCTCAGCCCCATGATGAAAATCAAACAGTGAAAATAAGGACTCTGCTTCATCACCTTGGCCTCCGAAAAAAGCTTGCTTCCTCTGCTGATTGTCGACACCAATATCCTCGAGCTGTTCCTTGAATGTGGGCTGACCCTTGGGTGCCTGTACTGCCAAAGGAAGAGAAAATAATTATGCTCTTTGAACACGCTCCATCATCCTCTTGTTCTTCACGAAATCAAAAGAAAACTATCCCGATCGCTACATTATAGAAGTTTGTGCAGGAGATGGCTGAGGCCATCCCCATAAATGGAAAACTCTGCTATGGCCCTGCTTTGCCTGTCAGCGACAGTGTCCACCATCGGGGTGCCACAAACCCCTTCATGAGTCGCTAAGAAAATCATACAATTAGTTAAAAACATCTGGCAAATAAGATATGACCTAAAACCATGTGTACCCCACCTTACCCCAAAACCAGTCAGACAGCTGGCTTCCTCCCACACAAAACTCAAATCTTCAACAAATAGACAGAACAGAACAACATTACATCAAACAGAACAAAATCCTTACCCTCTGACACGCTCCGAAAGGGATTAGTGCACCCACATAATATGTACTCACACTACCCACCCACGTACCGGCTTCCTCAGGGTCAGCCCTGTAAAGACGGGAGGAAGCCCGACTCTACCTCCCCGGGTGCCCCGGCATGCCACACCCCTCTCTGCCACTCCCATTGAGCAAAAACACTGGTGATGATATCTGGCAAAAAAAGAAGAGCAAAGACAGTCACAGGGACCTGCATGTCAAAAAATGACCTGACTTAACCTGCAGGAATAAACAAAAGAAGTCCTACAAAAAAAATTCTAACTAAAAAACCAGAAAATATTAAAAACCCATGAAGCTCAAAAAGACAGGACATTGTACCACACAGCAACCAAGACTGCTAGACAGATGAAGCCGTGAGGACAAGATGTCTGCCACAAAAACAGCTTGAGCCCAATTACCTATAAAGCCCTTTAGGGAATTACAGCAGCAGTCGGCCAATGGAAAAACCACGACGGTGTGATGTGGTGACTCAGAGATCTAAAATGGACACCCTTTCGCTACAGAAACTGATACTAAAACAAGAACAAGAGAACTGACGACTGACACTAGAGCAAACTTCATTGGATGCTTGAGGAAAAAGGCACAACTGGGAAAACAAAAAAAGCTTGTGTGTCCAGGACTGCAGTAAAGGAAACACCCTTGTCTGGAGATTGTTATGAGCACAAACACCACACATCTCCAAGAAATTCTAGGGAAGACAGCAACGCAAGCCTGTGCTGAAAATAAATGCCTAGCCAATACCACAAAGTAACAATGACTGTGACATCCAGAAGGATGCAAAAAATAAGTAAGTAAAAGGTACAGAAGTAAAGACCTCAGAGTTCTGGAGGATATATTTTGATGTACCTTAACATACCTAATGCTTTCCGAGATGAGACTTCTCTGACGTTCAGCCCTCTATGTTGTAATGCGGAGGCCCGGATGGTTTACTCTGCATCTCCCGTGACTTTGTTGTATCTCCCATCAGCTGCAGACAGACTAAAACAGAACAGACCTCATCAACACCCAAATCCAACTGCAAAACCCACCTCAGTAAGGCTCGTGAACACACCTCCCTTTCCCAGCCATCCCCTGGTCCCAGAATTTTAGAAACCCCTTCTCTTCTCCTCAACTGTCAGGGAAGGAACTCCACTCCTTCCTGACAGCTCCTGCTCTGTATTTGCACCCCTGAACCCCCTGTGTCGGCCGCTCCTCGGGAGCTGCTCTTCCCAGCTATGCCCAGTCTTCTGCAAGCACCTCCTGTCTTCCATCTTCCCACAGACTCTGATCTCTGCTACAGCCCCACAAAATAAGTGGGGTCCTGACGCTTATAATCTACGAGGGGCTGGCCGCAAGCTGCATTGGTTCTAGAGACAACATGATACTCTGTAGGCAATTGGGAAAGGCCATAAGCCGTTCCATACGCTGAAAGACACTATGTCTTACGTCCCTGCTACTTTCTTGAACAATGCTAGAACTCCATATGCAGATGCATACAAGATGCTCACCTCAACCCCTGCTAAATACTCTCACCATTGCTCCTATCAAGAGATGATGTCAACAGCTTCTGCAACATACAGCAAAGCTGGTGAAAAACAAGGTTCCATCTTCAATAAAGTCAGGAATTCTAAAACAATACAATGCACCTGGAATAAAATAAAAACCAAAACCATATTATTAAACCATCTTTCCACCTCTGAACACCAAATACAAACCTACTGACCTGGAAAAAAAACCCCAACACATACAAGTGTACTTTCTTCTACACATGTAGCTGAACCTTGACTTGTCCTGAAGCCCTTAGCTTAAACAGACACCTCTGCTTCTCTAAATATCAAAACATGACTACCCAAATAGCTTAGACAGCTCAAAAGCTACCTCAAAAGTGGCAATCAGCTGAAGGAACAGCAGACCACCACCTCCAGAGAAGCCCAGCAGCAGAATGAGCTGCCTGAGGAGAGGCTGTACCTCATATACCCCGGGCCCCGCCCACCACCCTTCCCACAATCACCTGGCAAGGGGGAGGAGCGAACCACCAGAAGGGATAAAGGCAGCCAGAGGAGCAGCAGGGAGTTTTCTCACCTGCCTGAAGTTTACAGCATACAAAGCACCAAACAGAGGAAGCCCCCCTTATAGCAAACGACCATACCTGCTCTTTTACTACAACTGCATCTATTGCATCAGCAATGTGACCAGGTAGGGACTTAAACTTAATTTTTCTGGGGCGCAGATAGAAAAAGATAGATGTCATACTAAGCTATGCAGGAAAGTAGATCATTCAATGCAATAAAAATATCTTTAAGAATTATGTGCTTTGGTTTCCTGTAAGAACCCCTTCTCAAAAATATCTCTAGATGCAAAGCAAATTATTTGATGTAAATCACCAACAATTCAGAGACCCCCCAGGGGCACCTAGAGACGCCCTGGAGCAAACCAAGAACCCCCAGAAGCACCCCAAGACCCTCAGGAGCATCCTGTGGGCACCCAGGACACCCAGGAGCACCCCAAAAACACCAGAAGCACCCCATGAGCACCCAGAGATCCCCAGGGGATCCACGAGGGCACTCAAGAGACACAAGGACTCCCCAAAGACCCCCCAGGAGCACCCCATGGGCACCCAGAGACCCCCAGGAGCAACCAAAGACCCTAGAAGCATCCCACAGGCACTCAGAGACCACCAGGACTGCCCCAAGGGCACCCAGAGATCCCCAGGAGCAGCCCAAGGGCACTCAGGAGACACAAGGACTCCCCAAAGACACCCCAGAGGAACCCTAAGGATACCCAGAGACACCTAGAACACCCCAAGACCCCCAGGAGCACCCCAAGACCCCCTGGAGCATCCTGTGGGCACCCAGAGACCTCCAGGAGCACCCTAGGAACCCTAGAAGCATCCTGTGGGCACCCAGAGACGCCCAGGAGCACCCCAAGCCGCCTAGGAGCACTCCAGGGGCACCCAGAAATCCCCAGAAACACCCAGATGGCACGCAGGAGCACCCCAGGGGCAACCCAAGGCTACCCAGAGCCACGTAGAACAACCCAAGACCCCCAGGAACACCCCATGAGCACCCAGAGACCCCCAGGAGCACAACAGGAATGCCCAGAAGCACCCCAAGACCCCCGGAAACACCCCATGGGCACCTAGAGAACCCCAGGAGCACCCCAAGACCCCCCGGAAACACCCCAAGAGCACCTACACACTCCCAGGAGCACGAAGAACTCCCAGAAGCACCCCAAGACCCCCGGAAACACCCCATGGGCACCTGGAGAACCCCAGGAGTACCCCAAGACCCCCCTGGAACACCCCAGGAGCACCTAGACACTCCCAGGAGCACGAAGAACTCCCAGAAGCACCCCAAGACCCTCAGGAGCATCCTGTGGGCATCCAGAACCCCCAGGAGTCCCCCAAGAGCACCCTAAGAGCAACGCAAGAACACGAGGAACATCTTGTGGGCACTCAGAGACACCCAGGAGCACCCCAAGTCTCCCAAAGAATCGTATGGGCACACAGAGACCTCCAGGAACACCTTAGGAGCATTCTAAGGGTACCCAGAAACACCTAGAACGCCCCAAGACCCCAAGGAACAACCCATGGGCACCCAGAGACCCCCAGAAGCACAATAAGAACCCCAAGAAGCACACCAAGACCACCAGGAGTGCCCCCGGCGCGCAACCAGAGCGCCCCATGAGCACCCCAAGGACAGCCAGGAGCCCCTTAGGAGACCCGAAGACACCCCAAAGACCCCCCAGCAGCACCCCAAGACCTCCCAGGAGCATCCCAGGGGCACCCCAAGGCTACCTAGACATGCCTAGAACAACGAAAGACCCCCAGGAACACCCCATGGGCACCCAGAAACCACCAGGAGCACAACAAGAACATCCAGCAGCATCCCAAGACCCCCAGAAGCATCCTGTGGGCACCCAGAGACCCCCAGGAGCATCCCAAGAGACCCAGGAGCACCCCATGGTTGCCTAAAGACTCCCAGGACCACACCAAGACCCACAGAGCATCCTATGGGCACCCAGAGACCCCCACGATCACCCCAGGAGCAGTCCAAGGGTAGCCGGAGACACCTAGAAGACCCCAAGAAACAACCCATGGGAACCCAAAGACCCCCAGGAGTACAAGAAGAACACCGAGAAGCACACCAAGACCACCAGGAGTGCCACAGGAGCAGAATCAGAGCCCGAGGAGTGGAACCAGAGCCCAAGAAGCAAAACCAGAGCCCCAGGAGCGGAATTAGCGTCCCAGGAGTGGAACCAGAGCTCGAGGATTAAAACCAGAGCCCGAGAAGCAGAACCCGAGCCCAAGGGATGGAACCAGAGCCCGAGCAGTGCAATCAGAGACCCAGGAGCGGGACCAGAGCCCAAGCACCAGAACCAGGACCCGAGGATCAAAACCAGAGCCCCAGGAGTGGAACTAGAACCCAGGCAAAAAAACAGAGCCCGAGCAGCGGAACCAGAGCGCCAGAAGTGGAACCAGAGGCCTAAGAGCGGAAACATAGCCTCAGGAGCAGAACCATAGCCTGAAGAGCACAACCAGAGCCCAGGCAGTGCAACCAGAGCCCGAGCAGCGGAAATAGAGCCCCAGGAGCGCAACCAGAGCCTGACCAGCGCAACCAGAGGCCAAGCAGCGGAATCAGAGCCCGAGCACTGCAACCAGAGCCCCAGGAGTGCAACCAGAGCCCGAGATGCGGAGCCAGAGCCCCAGCAGCGGAGCCAAAGCCCCAGCAGTGGAAATAGACACCCAGGAGCAGAACAAGAGCCCGAGCAGAGCAACCAGAGCCCAAGCAGGGCAACGAGACCTCGAGAAGTGCAACAGAGGCCCAGCAGTTGAACCACAGTCCAAGGAACAAATCCAGAGCACGCGGAACAAAACCAGGGACAGATGAAAAAAACCAGGGCCTGAGCAACAAAACCAGAGCCCATGGAACAAAACCAGGGCCCGAGGAACAAAACCAGGGCCCGAGGAACAAAACCAGGGCCCGAGGAACAAAACCAGGGCCCGAGGAACAAAACCAGAGCCGGTGGGAGAAAACCAGAGCCCGAGGAAGAAAACCAGATCCCAGGAAAAAAAACAGGGCCCGCAGAACAAAACCAGAGTCCGCGGGAGAAAAGCAGAGTCCGCGGGAGAAAAGCAGGGCCCGAGGAACAAAACCAGAGACCGAGGAAGAAAACCAGAACCCCAGGGACAAAACCAGAGCCCGCGGGAGAAAACCAGAGCCCGCGGGAGAAAACCAGAGCCCGCGGGAGAAAACCAGAGCCCGCGGGAGAAAACCAGGGCCCCAGGAACAAAACCAGAGAGCGTGGAACAAAACCAGGGCCCGCGGCAGAAAACCAGAGCCCGCAGGAGAAAACCAGAGCCCGCAGGAGAAAACCAGGGCCCCAGGAACAAAACCAGGGCCCCAGGAACAAAACCAGGGCCCCAGGAACAAAACCAGGCTTCCGTAGAACAGAACCAGGCTTCCGTAGAACAGAACCAGGCTTCCGTGGAACAGAACCAGGGCTCGCGGAAGAAAAGCAGGGCCCGTGGAAGAAAAGCAGGGCCCCAGGAGCAGAACCAGGCTTCCGTGGAACAGAACCAGGCTTCCGTGGAACAGAACCAGGCTTCCGCGGGAGACAACCGGAGCCCGCGGGAGAAAACCAGAGCCCGCGGGAGAAAAACCAGAGCCCGCGGGAGAAAAAACAGAGCCCGCGGGAGAAAACCAGGGCCCGCGGGAGAAAACCAGGGCCCGCGGGAGAAAACCAGGGCCCGCGGGAGGAAAAACAGGGCCCGCGGGAGGAAAAACAGGGCCCGCGGGAGGAAAACAGGGCCCGCGGGAACAAAAAGATTTGACGTGCTTGACCTTGACGGCACATTTGTGCAAGACAGGGTCAAGGAATGGGGCATCCTCGGGGTCGCTGAGCCATGGCTGTGCTGGGGACACGCCAAAAACATGCCTCAGCACCAGAAAAACACACTTCAACACACAAAAACACACCTCAATGCGCTTAAAACACACATTTCTGCATCTCAATGCACTTGAAGTATGTCTTTACAGGCCAAAACATGCCTTGATATGCTTAAAATGTGTCTACACGTTAAAAACATGCCTTGACACACTTACAACATGCCTTCACTTGTTAAAACATGAATCAATGCACTTAAAACATGCCTTTACATGCTAAAAACATGTTTACATGCTAAAACATGCCTCGGTGCACTGTAAAAATGCTTTTACATGCTGAAACACGCCTCAATGTGCCTAAAACACGTTTACAAACTAAAAACATAGCCTGACATGCTTAAAATAGGCCTTTACATGTTAAATACATGCCTTGATGCACTTAAAACATGCCTTTACATGCTAAAGCATGCCTCCACATGCTAAAAACATGCATTTACATGCTAAAAGCATGCTTTGATGTGTTTAAAACATCTTTACATGCTAAAACATGCTTCAATGAGCTTAAAACACACCTTTTCAAGCTAAAAACATGCCTCTGCACAAAAACATGCCTTGACATGCAAAAATGTGCTTTGACATAATTAAAACACGACTCTGACACACTAAAAACACGCCTTGACATGGTAAACGTATGCCCCAACATGATAAAACCAGCCTCAAAACACCCTAACATCCAGAAAACATGCCTCAACACCAAAACCACAGCCCAACATGCTATAATCACACCTTGACACACTAATAACACACCAGTAGGCACCATGTTGTGACATGGGGATATTGCAGGGTGACCTGGGGGCCCTGGACCAGGATTTGGGGCATTTTAGGGTAATTCGGGGGGGGGCTTAGGGGTCCCAAGGCAAATTAGAGCCATTTTGGGACAATTCAGGAGGGGATTTGGGGTCCCCAGAGCAGAATTTGAGATATGTGGGGCAAATCTGGTGGGATTTGGAGTCCCTGGGCTGCAATTAGGGACAATTCTGGAGGGATATGGGGTCCCAAGGCAGAATTTGGGGCATTTAGGGGCAATTCTAGGGGGATTTGGGGTCCCCAGCACAGTATTTGGGGCATTTTGGGAATATTCTGGGATGATTTGGGGACCCTAGCACAGAATTTGGGGCATTCTGGGGCAATTCTGGCAGGATTTGGGGTCCCTGGAACAGATATTGGGGCATTTAGGGCCTCGGGGACGCACTTAGGAGCATTTTAGGGCCATTCGGGGGGGATTTGGGGGCCCCAGACTTGAATTTGGGGCTTTTGAGGGGCAATTTTGGAGGAATTTGAGGTATTTGGGGGCAATTCTGGGGGGAATTGATATCCCCAGGGCAAATTAGGGGCATTTGGGGGCAATTCTGGGGGGCTTTGGAGTCCCTAGGACACATTTTGGGGTTCTTCTGGTGGGATTTGGCTTCCCTGGGCTGCAATTAGGAGCAATTCTGGGGAGATTTAGGGCCCCTGGAACAGAATCTGGGGCATTTTGGAGGAATTTGAGGTGATTCTGGAGAATCTGGGGCATTGTGGGGCCGTTCCAAGGGAATTTGGGGTCCCCAGGGCAAGTTATGCGCATCTGGGGGCAATTCTGGGGGGATTTAGGGCACCTGGAGTCAATTTTGGAGTATTTCGGGGCAATTCTGGGGGGATTTGGAGTCCTGGGATTCCGTTGGGGTGATTCCAGGGGGATTTAGAGTCCCTGAAGTTCATTTGGGGGGATTTTGGAGCAATTCTGGGGGGATTTAAGGCATTTGGGGGCAATTCTGGCGGAATTTGGGGTCCCTGGATCAGAATTTTGAGCATTTTGGAGCGATTCTAGGGGGACTTTATGTCCCCATCACAAATTAGGGGCATTTTTTGGCAATTCTGGGGGATTTAGGGCCCCTGGAGTCCATTTTGGGGTATTTTGGGGCAATTCTGAGTGGATTTGGGGTCCCTGGAGTGCATGTTGGGGGTATTTATGGGGGGATTTAGAGCCCCCGAGGTCCATTTGGGGGGATTTTGGGGCAATTCCAAGGGGATTTGTGGCTTCTGGGGTGCATTTAGGAGCATTTTAGGGACATTCTCAGGGGATTTGGTGTCCCCAGACCAGAATTTTGGGCTTTATGGGGCAATTCTGGGGGGATTTGAGGCATTTTGGGGCAATCCTGGGAGGATTTGGGGTCCATGCATCAGAATTTTGGGCATTTTGGGGCAATTCTGGGGGGAATTGGTGTTCCCAGAGCAAATTAGGGACATTTGTGGGCAATCCTGGGGGGATTTGGGTACCCCAGCACAGAATTTGGGGCATTTTGGGGCAATTCTGGGGGGATTTGGGATCTGCAGAGCAGATCTAGGGCCATTTTGTGGTAATTCTGAATGGATTTGGAGTCCCCAGCCCAGAATTTGGGGCATTTTGGGGCTATTCCAAGGGATTTAGGACCTGGGAGGGGACCCAAGCATCCAGCTCCCCACTCACACCAACCCAACACCTCCCTGGATGCCTGGGTCCCACCTTGGCCACCCGTCCTTGCTCCAGCACCAGCTCCTGGGTCTTGATGTTCTTGTGTTCCTGCTCCTTCTCCTGTCATTTCTTGTGCCAGTAACAGATGTCCAGCGTGGGGCCCTTCTCTGGGGGAGAAGGGGGTCACAGGGAGACCCAGGCATCTGGGAGAAACCCCTGCCCCCACCCTGTCACCCCTCTGGTTCTGGGATCCCCCTCACCAAGGAGTCCGGGCATCCGGGCACACACCCCCAGAAAGGGACCCAGGCGTCCGGGACCCCTATTTCTCCCCCCTCAATCTCAACCAGAGCCCCCCCAACCCCCTAAAAGGGGACCCAGGCTCCCAGGCCCCCCGGTCCCCCAAGAAGGGATCCCAACACCCACCCCTCCCTGCCAAAAGGGGACCCAGGCATCCCCATAGAAGCCACTCAGGTATCCCAGACCCCCTATTTCTCCTTCTCAAGATCAACCCAGGCCCCTCAAAACCCCTCCCCAAGAGGGACCCAGGCATCTGGGACCCCCCAAAAAGGGACCCAGGTGTCCAGGGACCCCCCCCAAAAAAGGGACCCCAGCACCTAGGCTCACCCCGGCCCCGCAGGCAGTACCACTCCCGAATGGCCTTGGCCGTCTTCTCAGTGATGTTGACGCAGTCGCCTTGGAACCACTCATTGCAGTTGTTGCACCCGCTGCGGGGGAGGGGAGCACCTCAGCCAAGGGACCCAGACGCCCGGGACCCCCCCACCCTCCCACATAAGGGACCCAGGTGTCTTAAGAAGCCCCGTAAAGAGGAACCCAGTAATCCAGGGGGGACCCAGGCATCAAGGACTCCTCCACCCTAACGGACCCAGGCATCCGGGAGCCCCCCACCCTCCCCCATAAGGGACCCAGGCATCCAGTAGAGGCCCCAGGAGTCCGGGGAAGGGACCCAGGCATCCGGGGAAGCCCCATAAGGAGGAACCCAGGAATCAGGGGGACCCAGGCATCTGGGGAGGGGACCCAGGCACCCGAGGCTCACGTGCGCTTCCCGCAGGTGTATGCACTCTTCTGTGATGTCCAGACCAGGTCCTCTAGTCTGGTGTACTGTGTAATGGCCCGTATAACGTGGGACTGAAACCAAGAACTTCTGACAGACTAGCACAGACTTTTGAAAAATGTATCTAACCTTGATCCAGCCAGGATACACAGATTTCATTTCACTTCCATGGTTCACTTTATCAACAAGGGCCAAATTTAAATAAAATGCAGAAGTCACAAGAATTCAGTCCTCAGGCAGTGAAAAGAAATCTGAGAAACTGTTCAGGAAACTATTCTCTTGAAACAAATGCATTTTTCATGAAGCAAAATGAGAAAATAGTATTTGCTGTTGGGAACTTTGAACTGTCTTTGCCCTTATCCTCAGAATATTCAAAGAAGCAGATGCATTCACCCAACAGCATCATCAATTTCGGGCACTGGAATAAAAACGCTGTAGAACATTTCTAAAGGGACTCAATGTTTTTTCTCTCTTGGAAGAGCTCAGCTCTGCAGCATAAGCAAACATTTTCATTTCAGGTCACTGTATCTGACTTACTCTTCTTCATATCTTAGGCATTGTAGGAAGCAATAATCATCACGAACAGTGCCTACCCACACTCAAATTATTAATTGCAATCATAGATTAATTTTCCTATATTGCTTCAAATAAAGTGTGAATACATTTCACATTAATCTATGTCTGAAAAATAGCTCATGAATAATTCATTCAATGATAATTCCTCCAATCAATCAGAGAGTGATTTAAATACATTTTATTAGTGTTGGACTAACTGTTCATTATTGCTTCACTGAATTGCATGTGAGAAAATGTCAAAATTGTTCCAAACTCTTCTATTACTAGCAACTAAAATTATTCTTGCACCAGAATTTCCTACTCAAGGAAAAAAAAATCAGACTGGCTGCATAAAAATTCCCTACCGCTATCCAAATACACACACACATATATATATTAAAAAAAATAAATAAATACCTATCTCTGAGGAAGAATAGGAGGTCTGTCCCACTTAGAGATGCAAACTCAGTGAGAGAAAGAAGCATCCCAAATCTAATCTCATCCAAACAAACCCCAAGCTTTTGTACGCACATCTTCTGGCTGTGGTTTTGAAAGTTTACCCCTTGGAGCATACCTGGCAGCAGGTGAAAGTGGTAAGTGCTCCAAATCCATTTCATGTAATCGCAACTGTGACCTCCCTGCCGCTGTCCTCTAGGAAAGAGTCTGAGACATGCCACGTGAGGAAAGTTGAAACCAATTGATTATTCATTTGTGTTATAATCATCCCCTCCTGGATTAAATAAGAGGCTTCCATTGCATAGCAGATTTCCACTTCACTAAATCCTGGGGTTTACTTTGCTTTTTCAGATTCATTTTTATCCTTCTTCCCCCCTCTTGCGCAAGCCTCACTGTCTTCCTTTTCAACTGCAATTATCACTTTTCAATACTAATACTTTCCCAAGCAGCCGAGATTTTCACCCCTTTGTACTGAACCAGATTCCTCAACATTTGATCCAGTAAGTGGCTTATTTTACCCTCTAATCTCTCATTTGCCACCTCTGCACACAACCTGGATCTTTCCCTACCTAAACAAGCCATTTTCCACACTCTCATTACCTCTTCCTTTGTACTTCTCACCTTCCTTCCCTAGTGCATAGGATTACCAATTCCGTTTCTCTCCAATAAACCTTGTTCTTTTCTTGGTTTACCTCTAATCTTATTTTCTCAAAATATATTTCAAGTCTTTTTTTTCCTATTTAATTCATGTTTAATGCTCAGGCTTTAGATGAGTTCTTTGAGCTGTTGCTTTATATAGTGTAACAAAGAAAATCAGTGATAATGAAAAAGCGTACCGAAATACACAAAACAGAAGTATAAAAGATTTGTTCCAATCTTTGTATGCACACATATAGTGTAGTTAAGCTATACTATCTCCCTACTGAGCTCTGATGAACCTCCATCTGTAGCGGTACACAAAATAGAAAAAGGCTTCCTTCCTTCTGGCCTTACAGAGAGAGGGAGGGAAGTTCTTAATGCCTCACGTTGAGTTAAAATTACCAGCTATTCGTAAGGTTAGAACCATTTTTATTTCGCAAATAAAGCGAAATTAGACAGCTTTGGATTAGACAGCCAGCATCACCAGACACAGACAGCCTGAATCCTACCACAGCCAAGTTTATTAAACTCCAAAGACAACTTGATGTGTTCCTTTAGACTTCACTGATTTTTCCCCCGTGCACAGCCCCCCCACAGTACCACCTCTCGGCCCCTCCGGGGCTCTGCAGCCCCCCCCCAGGCCAAACTCCCCAGATGCTCACAGCCCCTCCCCAGCCTGGAGCCCCCCCAGTCCCCTTCCCCGGGGCCTGCAAGTCCCCCCCCGCCTGCCCCACTCCTCGGCCCCCCATGCCCATGGCCCCTCAGACTCACTACCACCACCACCACGATGATTGATGATGAGGATGAGGATGCCAATGCCGCCGCCGCTGCTGCCTGGCTGCAGACCCTGCCGCGAGCCCCGTTGAAATAGCCTCCGCAGCCAATCAGCACACGGCTCCACCAGGCTGCCCACGCGGGGCACACGGGGAGTTGTAGTCCCCGCCCCAGAAGCACACATGCACGGTGTTTCATGCAGCGCGGGTGGCTGTGCAGGGACCTCTGTGCCATGGTGGTGATTGTGCAGGACCCTCGTGCGACAGTGGTGGTTGTGCAGGACCCTTGTGCAATGATGGTGGTTGTGCAGGACCCTCGTGCAATGGCGGTGGTTATTTTTCTCAGCAGTAGCCTTGGGTTCAGGAGCAAAACAGCTGGTGTCTGATACCGCCACAGTGTACCGCCTCAAGGCCACCTCCAGTTCCTACGTGGCTCCCACAATGTGCGTGGACCCCCCCTGCAACAGGTGCAGATGTGCAAGGACCCCCGTGCAATGGGGACTGGGATTGTTATAAAGAAGTCTGATTCACTGTGTTCTTCTCTCTGCAGAGCCTCGTTCCGCAGGAGCAGCTCTGCGCCAGCAGCTGAAGGAGCTGGAGCCTCAGGCTGCAGGAGCTGACCCAGCCTGAACGTTCTGATAAATCTAACGCTGCAAACACAGAACTCACTGAATCCAGCAGATGGGAGCGGGACAAAGAAGAGAAGGACCAAGGAAACAATTCCTGGAATCACAGAAGGGTTTGGGTGGGAAGGGACCTCTAAAGCTCATCTAGTCCAACCCCTAGCCGTAAGTAGGGACACACTCACCTGGACCAGGTTGCTCAGAGCCCCGTCCAGCCTGACCTTGAACGTGTCCAGGGATGGGGCATCCACCACCTCTCTGGGCAACCTGCGCCAGTATCTCACCGCCCTCACCGTAAAACATTTCTTCCTAATACCTAGTCTGAATGACGCTGGCAGGCAGGCACAAGCTGACCCTTGATGGCAGAGAGAAAGATAAAGGAGCACTGTGTAGCAAAGAAAGACGGGAGGCTCTGACGGAACAAGAAAGATGGAAAGGGAGATAAAGTGCTACAAGGTGCTGTGGAAAACAAGGAAGGTCTCAGGAGGCATCGTGACTGTGAGAAGCGGGGTGTTGAGGGGGGCTGACGGATAGGCTTGGGGATGACAAGAAGGAACTCGGGTGATCATCTGAGCAGAATACAGATGGTCTAGGGTGGCCGGGGACCGAACACAGGAATCCTAGATAGTGTAGAGGAACCAATGAGTGCTCTACGGCTCAAAGTGCTACAAGATGGATGTGGAGCACAAAGGAGGTCTCAAGAGGCATCATAACCAGGAGAAAAAATGTCACGAGGCAGCCAGAGAGACAGAAAAAGGATTGGGGACATGCTGATTAAATCCAGAGGGAATTTGAACCGAGTAAACGTCATCAGAGGGCCAGAGAACAAAAGAGGCACAGCTAGAGGGAAGAGTGGACCAAATGACTGGGCTGGGTCACAGATATGGACTCAAGAAGTCTTCTGAGGGAACAAGAGGAGTGCAAGGTCCACTACAAAGCTAAAAGTATACTAAGGGCAACCTCAAAGGCATCAATAGGCATCATGACACCATTAGAAGGGTCCTGATTGGGCCAGAGAGACCAAAGGCGGCTCAGGAACACAAGGAGGAAGTCTGGAGGGGATTTGAACAGAGTACAGATGTCTTCAGGAGGCCGGGGACCAAATGGAGGCACCCTGGATGGCAGACAGGATGATAAGAACGCTCCAAGGCACAAACAAACTCGAGGACAAGGTTTGGAGGTAATAAGAGGGGATCAAAGGTGGCTACAGAGCTAAAACAGGGCTGTGGGACACAAAGAAGGCTTCAGAAGCCACAGTGACTGGGAGCGGAGGGGTCATGAAAGGCTCGGAGGGATAAGAGAGATTGAAAGGGAGGTAAAGCCCTACCAAAATGCTGTGAAGCGCAAGGAAGGTCTCAAGAGGCACCCTAGATGGCATAGAGAAGAAAGAGAATGCTCATTTTTGGGAACAGAGATCTTGGGCGTAATTGCGACAAAAATAGTCCAAAGGGGCCTTACGGAGCTAAAAGTGGAACATCTTGGACCTCGGGAGGCATCATGATGGTAGCAGAGGGTTCTGAGAGGGACAGACAAAAGAAAGCTCGAGGACATGATGAAGAAGTCCAGAGGGGACCTGAACAGACTACAGCTGTCCTCAGGGATCAGGGACTGAACAGAGGTATCCTAGCTAGCATAGAGGACAACCTGAGTGTTCTGGAGATGACAGATGGCATCAGGAAAGGTTCTCAGGGAGCAAGAAGGTTGCAAAGTGCGCTACAGAGCCAAAACACAGCTGTGGGGCACAAGGACAGTCTCAGGAGGCATGATGACGGGAAAAGGGTGCTGAGAGTGAAAGAGGGACAGAAGGTGGCTCTGGGACACAATGCAAAACTCAAGAAGGTGTTCCAGCAACGTACAGATGTCCTCAGGGGATGAGCGACTGAATGGAGACATCCTAGATAGCAGTGAATAAGGTGAGAGTGCTCTGGGGAACAGAGAAAGCCTGAGGAAGGGTTTTGTCTGAATAAGAGAGACACCAAGAGGGCTGCACAGCTCAAAGGGTGCCATGGGGCATGAGGACGGTCTTGGGAGGTGTCATGACAGGAACGAGAGGGCTCTGGGGGGCGAGGGGAACATGGACATAGAGACAAACAAAGGATTGCTGACACAGTGAGGTAGTCGGGAGGGGATCTGAACAGAGTACAGATGTCCTCAGGGGACTGGGGACCAAACGGAGGCATCCGACATGGCGGAGGGAAGGTAAGAGTGCTCTGGGACAAAATGAAAGCCTGAGGAAGAGTTGTCTCTGAATAAGAAAGATACAAAGCCTGCTGCAGAACTAAAGGTTGGTGCATGGAACACAAGGACGCTCACAGGAAGCATCGTGACAGCAATAGAGGGGTGCTGAGGTGGCCAGAGAGACAGAAGGCGGCTCGAGGGCACAAAGGTCTGAACAGAGTACAGATGTCGTGAGGGAGACGCTGACCCATTGGAGGCAAGCGAGATGGAGGAGAGGACAAAAAGACTGCTCTGAGGAAGAGGGACGCCCCGAGGAGATGTTCTGACAAACCGAGAGGGGTACAAATTACGCTCCAGCGATAAAAGCATGCCGAGGAGACCCTCTAAAGCCTTGGGATGAACTGAGAGAAAAGGAAAAAAATAAAAGGCATAAAAAGAAAATTTACAAAGTGACAGGCTACAGGACAGATAAGAACAAATTAAAAAATTAACACAGTTAACTTGATAAAAGTAGACATTAAATAAAAATTTTAAAAACAACAGAGTATACGACAGACAGGAAAGAATTAAAAAGTAGCAATAGACAACTTGATAAAAGTAGACATAGAAAGAAAATTTCAAAAGCGATGAGGTACAGAACAGACAGGAAAAAAATTAAAAATAGGGACAGAAAACTAGATAAAAGTACACATAGAAACAAAAATTCAAAATTGAAGGCATTAAGAGAGGAAAAAATTAGAAGATAGGAAAAACAAACTAAATAAATGGACACATGGAAAGCAAATTTCAAAAGCAACATGACAGTGAGAACAGACAAGGAAGAACTAAAAACAGGGACAGGAACCAGATAAAAGCAGACAGAGAAATAGTATCATAAAAGGAACAGGATTAAGAAATTAAAGGAAGAAGTTAAAAAATAGGAAAAGCAAGCAAAATTTTAAAAAGAAAAAAAAATTGAAAAGCGACAATATACAGGACAGACAAAATGAATTAAAAATATAGACAGTGACCTGAACTGGATAAAAGTAAAAATAGAAAGAATGTAAAAGCAACAAGATACAGAACAAACAAACAATAAATAAAAAGTAGGGATAGATATCTTGATAAAAGTAGACATGGGAAGAATATTTACAAAGCGACAACAGGACAGAGGAAAAAGTACAAACAAGGACTAGATAAACAGAAACGTAGCAAGAAAAATTAAAAAGCAATACAATACAGGACAGACAAGAAAGAATTAAAAAATAAAATGAACCACATAAAAGGAGACATAGAAAGAAAGCTTAAAAATCGACATCACTAAGGAAAGAGAAGAAAAAATTAAAAAATAAGGATAGAGTAAAAAAGACAGAAAAATAGAAAGTAAATTTCTAAAACAGCAGAGTACATGATAGAGGAAAAAAATAAAAAACAGAGATAGTGAGTTTGATAAGAGTAGACATAGAAAGAAATTTAATAAAATAATCAGGGTACAGAACAGAGAAGAAAAAAATGAAGAAATAAAGACAGTGAACTGCGTAAAAGTTTACACAGAAAGAAAGCTGAAATACTGGCATCATTAAAGGAAAGAGAAGAAAAATGAGAAAATAAGAATAGGGTGACACATAGAAAATTTAAAAAGCAGGACAAAGGGATAGAGAGAAAATAAAATAGGGACAGGAAGAAAAGCAGAATAACCAAGAGAAGAAACAAAAACAGAAAGGGAACTGCACAGAGATGGGCAGCAGGACAGAGAGCTGGAGAAAGAAAAAACAGGAACGAGAACAGGGACAGAGGGATAGAGAGGCAAAGAGAGGGACGGGGACCAGGACAGTGGGATATAAATGGAGAGGGACAGGGAGCAGAACACAAGATTGCAGAGAAAGAGGTCCAGGGAAGTGGAAGGAATGACAGAGAGAAAAAGAAGGGGGCAGGGAGCAGATCAGAGAGCTGGAGGAAGAAAAGATGCTGCTGGGGAGCTGGACAGGATGACAGAGCCAAAAGAAATGAATAGGAAGCAGGGCAGCAGGATGCAGACAGCAAAAATAATTGTAGGCAACAGGACAGAGGGATTGACAGAGAACTAAGGGACAGGGAGCAGGACAGAGGAATGGAAGGAAAAAATATTGATGAGCAACAGGACAAAAGGATGCAGAGAAAAAGAAAGAGGGAAAAGGAAGGAGGGAGAGAGAGAGAGCAAGATGGGGATAGAGCATGGGACATGGAGAGACAAAAAGCAGGACAAGGAACAGCACAGAGGGACTCAGGGCAGGGTGGGGGGAACCAGATGCAGATAAAGACAAAGAGATGGAAAAGGAAAGAAAACAATGATGGGCTGCTGGACAGAGATGGAGGAAGAAAAACTAGGGCCAGAGGAGGGAAGAGAGAAAGGAAAAAAAGGACAGCTAGCTGGACAGGGGGATATAACTAGAAACAAGGAGACAGGCAGCGGGACAGAGGGATAAAGGCAGAATAACCAGGGAGAGGAAGCAGGACAGATGGACAGTGAGACCAAAAAAACGGGCAGGGAGCAGGACTGAAAGATGGAGAAAGAACCATTAGGGGCACAGGGGTAGAGAGAGGAAAATACAGGCTGGAGGAAGGACAGAGGGACAGAGAGAGAGTGACAGAACCCGGACAGAGAGTGGGAGAAAGAAAAACCCGTGACAAGCACCAGGCCAGAGGCGGGGGCAGGGGGAAAGGAGTACAGGAGGAAGGAGAGAGGGATACAGGAAACAAGCGAGGGACAGGGAGCAAGAAAATGGGATACAGAGAAAAAGAGAGGGATGGGGAGAAGGACGCTGGAATAGAGAGGAAGCAAGAGCAACAGGGAGAATGACAGGGAGATGGAGCCAGAGGAAAAACAGGGACCAAAAGCAGGACAGAGAAATGGCAAAGGAAAATTAGGGATGGGGAGCAGGACAGAGGGGTGGAGAGACAACGAGGGACGCAAGGATAACAACAGAGAAAGAGGGAGGGAGAGAGGGAAGGAAGGATGAGGAGCAGCACAGCAGGATGGAAAAAGAAAGAGAGGGATGGGGAGCAGGGCAGAGAAATGGAGAAAGAAAATACAGTGATGGGGAGCAGGACAGGGGGCTAGAAAGAGAAAAATAAGACAAGAGAGAAGACCGAGGAGCAGAGAGAGAAAGAAAGGTCGAAAGAAAAGGTCAGAGAGGCAGCGAAATCAAGAAAAACAGGGACAAGGAGCCCTGCCAAGAGATGAAGCAAGAAAATGTAGGGTCGGTGAGCAGGACAGAGGGATAGAGAGACGGGGCGGGGGGAGGAGAGGAAGAACAAAGGAGCGACACAGATGGTGACAGGGCGCAGGACATACAAACAAAGAGAGAAAAAGGACAGGGAACAGGACAAAGGGATTGAGAAATAAAGAGAGGGTCAGATCTGTACAAAGAGAGCAAGAAGGGGGAAAAAAAACAGCAATGGGCTAGAGGACAGAGACAGAGGAAGAGAAAAAAGGGCCAGGGAGCAGGACAGAGGAGGAGAGAAAGGAAAAAGGGAGAGCTGGCTGAACGGGGAGGTATAGCAAGAAGCAACTGGACAGGCAGCAGGACAGAGAAATAAAGGCAGAAAAAACGGGGACACGAAGCAGGACAGAGGAAGAGTGAGAGGAAACAAGGGGCAGGGAGCAGGACAGAGGTGGAGAAAGAAGCATTGGAGCAGAAGGATAGAAAGAGAAAAAAGAAAGACAGCAAGAAGGATGGGGGATAGAGGGGAGAAAGAAGGACAAGGAGCAGGACACTGATTGTCAGAGAAAGACAGGGACAGGGAGCAAGACAAGGTGATACAGAGAGAGAAAAAAGGGACAGGGAGGCAGGACAAAGTGAAAGGCAGCCAAAAATAAGAGACAGGGAGCAGGACAGAGATGGAGGGGAAAAAGCCTACAATGGGCAGGAGGACAAAGAAACGGGGGGGGGACAGGAAGCAGGACAGGGAGATGGAACAAGAAAGGAAAAAAGGATGGGGAGGCAGAACAAAGGGAAAGAGAAACAAGGACAGGGAGCAGGGCAAAGGGATGGAAGATGAAAAAATAGTGATGGGCTGCAGGATAGAGACAGAGGAATTAAAAAATACACACAGGGGGCATGACAGAATGACAGAGAGAGAAAAAAGGGACAGAGAGTAGAACAGCATTGGAGGAAAAAACCAACTATGATGGGCAGTGGGAGAGAGCTACAGAGAAAGAAAAAATACTGAGGAAGAGAGCAAGGAAAGAATGGAGAGCTAGCTGGACAGGAGGATACAGTAAGAAAGGATGGGAGAGGGCATGGGACAGAGAGAGAAAGACAGAAAAGATAGTGAGAGGAAGCAGGGCAGAGGGACAGCAAGAAAAAAAAGGGACAGGGATCTGCACAGAGATGGAGAAAAAAGCAGCAAAGACAGACGAGAAGAGACAGAAAGAGCAACGGGGAGCAGGGCAGAAAAAGAAAAATCAGGGCAGCAGCGTGATGAGGATGGAGGAAAAAATCTGGGATGGTCAACAGGACAGAGAGGAATATGAATATGGGTAGGGAGTGGGACAAAGGCATATAGCAAGAAACAACAGGACAGAAAGCAAGACAGAGCAACAGACAAGAATAATAACAAGAGAGAGAAAGACAGAGACCATGAGAAGCACAGGGGGTTAGAGAAAGAAAAAGAGGTATTAGGAGCCCTGCAGAGAGATGGAGAACAAAAAAAAAAAAAAAAGGCAGGGAGCAGCACAAAGGGTCAGAGAGAGTAAGAGACAAACACGAAGAAGGACTGGGACAGTGAGATACACAATGAAAAAAAATAGTGATAGTAAGCAAGACAAAGGGATAGAGAAAGAGATGGAAAGAGAAAGAGAGAGAGGAAGGCAGGGACACGGCGCGGCATGTACAGGCACGGAGAGGAAAAGAATGCAAGGGAACAGGCCAAAGAAATTGTTGGGGAAAAAAAGACGGATGCAGATCAGGACAAAGAGATGGAAAAGCAACGCAGTGATGCCTACAGGACAGAGACAGAGAATGGGAAAAAAAAAAAAGGGAGAGGGAGCAGGACACAAAAATAGAGAGGAGAGGTACAGGGGAAGAGACAAAAAAGAAAAAAAACCTCACAAGAGCATGTGAAAGAGAGGGGGCCAGGAGAGAGGCAGGGAGGGCCCAGGATGCACAAGAGGGGAGACAGGGCCTCGAGGGCCCGGGACTCACCCTCACCACAGCTCTCGCTCTTGGTGCTGCCAGGAGACTTTGACAGTTCAGACGCTTCTTTCTCCTTCTCTCCTCCCTTCCTCTTCTGCAACTCTGGTCGCTTGGCTGTCCTCCACCTAAGAGAATATATGGGTGTCTCACAGCTCTTACGAGATAAGGCTTCCTAGACAAGTATCCTTGCTCACTCATGCAATGGCTCGTGGCTGTACCGCGCTGTTGGTGATGCATACAAACCCTGCGGTCCGTGTTGGCAGCCTGGCCTGCTGTGCACTACAAAGAAGGATCCTTCCTCAGCCGGAGAGGCAGGCTCTTTCTTGCCTGCAGCAGGAGACAGCTGCCAGCCAGATGGCCTTCGATTTCTTCTTCTTTACGTTTCTATGGCATCTCCAGCTTCAGCCGCGGCAGCTCCTGTCCACAGCCGGTAACACCGCTTTTCAAGGAGTAGCTGGAAGCCCGCAGGAAAACACACGAAACCGGCAACAAAACTACACCACGTGCCGTGCCGCGGGGGCCGCGGCGGAAGGAAGGACTACACCTCGTCGCACACGCCTAAGAGCAGCCCGGCAGCCGAGTCCGCAAAAACTGCACCTGCCGGCACGCACTGGCAAACACGGCGCAGACCCCTCCGCGCGGCTCCCCGCGGCGCCGGCTCCGACCCGGCGCGGCCCGTCCGCGCGGCTCCCCGCGGCGCCGGCTCCGACCCGGCGCGGCCCCCTCCGCGCGGCTCCCGGCGGCGCCGGCTCCGACCCGGCGCGGCCCCCTCCGCGCGGCTCCCGGCGGCGCCCGCTGCGACCCGGCGCGGCCCGTCCGCGCGGCTCCCGGCGGCGCCGGCTCCGACCCGGCGCGGCCCCCTCCGCGCGGCTCCCCGCGGCGCCGGCTCCGACCCGGCGCGGCCCGTCCGCGGCGCCGGCTCCGACCCGGCGCGGCCCCCTCCGCGCGGCTCCCCGCGGCGCTGGCTCCGACCCGGCGCGGCCCGTCCGCGCGGCTCCCGGCGGCGCCGGCTCCGACCCGGCGCGGCCCCCTCCGCGCGGCTCCCGGCGGCGCCCGCTGCGACCCGGCGCGGCCCGTCCGCGCGGCTCCCGGCGGCGCCGGCTCCGACCCGGCGCGGCCCCCTCCGCGCGGCTCCCCGCGGCGCCGGCTCCGACCCGGCGCGGCCCGTCCGCGGCGCCGGCTCCGACCCGGCGCGGCCCCCTCCGCGCGGCTCCCCGCGGCGCTGGCTCCGACCCGGCGCGGCCCGTCCGCGCGGCTCCCGGCGGCGCCGGCTCCGACCCGGCGCGGCCCCTCCGCGCGGCTCCCGGCGGCGCCGGCTCCGACCCGGCGCGGCCCCTCCGCGCGGCTCCCGGCGGCGCCGGCTCCGACCCGGCGCGGCCCCTCCGCGCGGCTCCCGGCGGCGCCGGCTCCGACCCGGCGCGGCCCCTCCGCGCGGCTCCCGGCGGCGCCCGCTGCGACCCGGCGCGGCCCGTCCGCGCGGCTCCCGGCGGCGCCGGCTCCGACCCGGCGCGGCCCCCTCCGCGCGGCTCCCCGCGGCGCCGGCTCCGACCCGGCGCGGCCCCCTCCGCGCGGCTCCCCGCGGCTCCGGCTCCGACCCGGCGCGGCCCGTCCGCGCGGCTCCCCGCGGCGCCGGCTCCGACCCGGCGCGGCCCGTCCGCGGCGCCGGCTCCGACCCGGCGCGGCCCCCTCCGCGCGGCTCCCCGCGGCGCCGCCTCCGACCCGGCGCGGCCCGTCCGCGCGGCTCCCGGCGGCGCCCGCTCCGACCCGGCGCGGCCCCCTCCGCCCGGCTCCCGGCAGCCCGCCGCTCACCTGTGCGGTGCCGACGCTGCAGTACCTGGCTTCGGCTACGAGACGACAGCAGCAGCGAGCACCCGCCGGACAGCGCTTGCCCAGGGGCGGCAGTGGCGCTGCAGTGCTGCACTTTGCATACGTCTGGCGACAGCGGTATTTCCTTACCGAGGAGCAGCAACGAGCGCGTGGGGAAACACCCCGCAGACACCGCAGCAGGGCATTGCTGTTACGGGTAGAGGCTAGCGTGCATCACAGGGACGCTACCGCGCATGCGCGGCTCTCGAACTGCAGTACCGAATTTTGTTCGCTCGGTGGCAGCAGGGAGCGCAGCAAAGCGCGCCACTGCGCATGCGCGGCACCCGCGCCGCAGTACCGAATTTTGGTCGCACGGTGGCAGCAGGGAGCACGGCAAAGCGCGCCACCGCGCACGCGCGAATCCCGAGCTGCAGTACCGAATTTCGGTCGCACGGTGGCAGCAAGGAGCGCGGCAAAGCGCGCCACCGCGCATGCGCGGCTTCAGAGCTTCACTACCGAATTTTGGTCGCATGGTGGCAGCAGCGAGTACGGCAAAGCGCGCCACCGCGCATGCCCGAATCCCGAGCTGCAGTACCGAATTTTGGTCGCACCGTGGCAGCAGGGAGCGCGGCAAAGCGCGCCACCGCGCATCCGCGGCGCACGAGTTGCAGTACCGAACTTTGGTCGCACGGTGGCAGCAAGGAGCGCGGCAGAGAGCGCCACCGCGCATGCGCGGCGCCCGAGCTGCAGTACCGAATTTTGGTCGCACGGTGGCAGCAAGGAGCGCGGCAGAAATGTGTGATTTTGCTCCTCTAGCTCTCGTTGTCTTCCTTGGGCTCTGGTTTTCTTCCTCGAGGGCTAGTTTTATTCCTCGGGCTCTGGTTTTGTTCTTCCAGCTCTGCTTTAGCTCCTCGGGCACTGGTTTGGTTCCAAGGGTCTCGTTTTGTTCCTCGGACCCTCCATTTGTTCCTCAGTCTCTGGTTTTGTTCCTTGGGCTCTAGTTTTCTTCCTCGAGCTCTGGTTTTGTTCCTCGGGCTCTGGTTTTGTTCCTCGGGCTCTGGTTTTGTTCCTCGGGCTCTGGTTCTGTTCCTCGGGCTCTGGTTTAGTTCCACGGGCTCTGGTTTTGTTCCTCCAGCTCTGGTTTTTCTACTCGGGCTCTGGTTTTGTTCCTCGGGCTCTGTTTTTTTCCCTCGGGCTCTCGTTTTGTTCCTCAGGCCCTGCTTTTCTTCCTCGGGTCCTGCTTTTCTTCCTCGGGCTCTGGTTTTGTTCCTCGGGCTCTGGTTTTGTTCCTCGAGCTCTGGTTCTGTTCCTCGGGCTCTGGTTTTATTCCTCGGACCCTCCTTTTGTTCCTCGGTCCCTGGTTTTCTTCCTCGGGCTCTGGTTTTCTTCCTCGGGCTCTGGTTTTCTTCCTCGGACTCTGGTTTTGTTCCTCGGGCTCTAGTTTTGTTCCTCGGGCTCTGTTTTTTTCCCTCGGGCTCTCGTTTTGTTCCTCGGGCCCTGCTTTTCTTCCTCGGGCCCTGCTTTTCTTCCTCGGGCTCTGGTTTTGTTCCTCGGGCTCTAGTTTAGTTCCACAGCCTCTGGCCTGTGGGCCCTCCTTTTGTTGTGTGATTAGACCTGGTGTGCTTCATTTGTGGCAAGTCCACCGAGCACCCAGGCCTGAATAAAACAATCTCTCTCCTGAGCGTGTGGAATTCGTTCCTTCCACGCCGGGCACGAATCCGCTTTTCGGACAACACCTAGCCCCCAGCACCCGCACCAGCAGCACCAGCAAGCCCAGTGCCCAGCACGCAGCAACCTCAGGGCCCAGCACCCAGCCGTGCCCGCCACCCGGACATGCCCAGCACCCAGCAACCCCAGTGCACAACACCCAGCACCCCCAGCGCCCAGAAACCAACACACGCACACACCCAGCACGCCCACCGCCCAAAACCCAGCAGCCCAACATGCCCAGCACACAGCACCACCACCGCCACCACCCCCACTGCCCAGTACCCAGCACCCACACATGCCCAGCACCCAGACATGCCCAGCACACAGCACCACCACCGCCCACCACCCCCACTGCCCAGTACCCAGCACCCACACATGCCCAGCACTCAGACATGCCCAGCAGGCAGCTTCTCTGCTGCCCACCGCCCAGCATCCCGACCGCCCAGCACCCAGACATGCCCAGGCCCCGCCACACAGCACCCCCACTGCCCAACACCCAGCACTCACACATACCCGGCACAACCAGGGCCCAGCACACAGCACACGCACATGTCAGGAATCCAGCACCCTCACAGCACAGCACCCAGCAACCCCAGCACAGCCACCCAGCACCGCATATGCCCAGCACCTAGCACCGCATATGCCCAACACCCAGCACCCAGTACCTCCAGTACCCAGCATCCAGCACCAAGACATACCCTGCACTCGGTTATGTATAGTAGCCAGCAATACCAGGGCCCAGCACCCCAGTACCTAGAACCCAACACTGCCACTGCCCAACACCCACCACCCGGACGTGCCCAGCACACAGCACCCCCACTGCCCCACACAGCCAGCGCCCAGTACCCAGCACCCAGACATGGCCAGCACCCAAACATGCCCAGCACTCAACACACCACTGCCCACATCCCAGCAAACCAGCCCCCAACATCTCCAGTGATCAGCACATAGCACCCGGACATGCCCAGCACCCAGCACCCGCAGCGCTCAGCATCCACCACCCCCAGTGCTCTGTACTCAGCACACCAAACACCTACCATCCAGCACGCCCACACGTCTCACACCCAGCATCCCCAGTGCCCAGCAACCAGCATACCCAACACCCACCATCCATCACCCCCACACGTCTCACACCCAGCACCCCCAGTGCTCTGTACTCAGCACACCAAACACCCACCATCCAGTTCCCCCACCACCCAGCACCCCCAGTGCGCAGTACCCCGCACCCAGACATGCCCAGCACCCGGACATACACAGCACTCAGCACTGTCCTGCTTCCGGCTGGGACAGAGTTAACTTTCTTCCCAGTAGCTTGGGGGGTGTGCTGGCTTTTGGGTTTGGTGTGAGAGGAGCGTTGATGCCCCCTTAATGCTTTGGCTGTTGCTGGGCGGTGCTTGCACCGGGAGACTTTTGTTCTCTCTTTTCGGCCTCCCACAGGAAGCTCGGGGGGGGGTGGGGGGTGGGGGGTGGCGCGTGGGGGGGAGCACAGCCGGCGTAGTTGACCCAGCTGGCCAATGGGGTATTCTATAGCATGTGACATCCTGCTCAGTATAAAAAATGGGAGGGGGCGGGGGGAGGAAACGACTCTCCCCCCCCGCCCCCCGCCCCAGTTCATGACACGCGGTCAGCAGCGGTGAGCAGTTGCATTCTGCATTGCCTGCTTTGTATCGTCTGTTGTTGTTGTTGCTCTCATTGTTATTATTACTGTTCTACTTCGTTTTATTTCAACCATTAAACTGTTTTTATCTCAACCCGGGAGTTTTCCTACTTGTGCCCTCCCGATTCTCTCCCCCATCCCACGGGGTGGGGGGAGGAGGAGAGCCAGCGGCTGCGTGGGGTTTTTTTGCAGGCTGGGGTTAAACCACGACATGCACCCATCATACCCTCCACCCAGCACCCCCAGGGCCCAGCACTCATTCCCAGACATGCGCACAACCTAGCACACCCACCGCCAACACACAGCCCCTGGACATGCCCAGCACCCAGCAGCCCCAGTGCCCAGCACCCCCAGCACCCAGCATCCCCAGCATCCAGCAGCAAGAGATACCCTGCACCCGCTTATGCATGGTACCCAGCACTCCCAGGGCCCAGCAACCAGCACCCCGAGTACTTAGCCTCCAGCACCCACACCCAGCAAGGCCGGTACCCAGCAACCTCAGGGCCCAGAACCCTGCAGCCAGCCATTGCCCAGCACACAGACATGCCCAGCACCCAGCAACCCCAGTGCACACAACCCAGAAGCCCCAGCGCCCAGAAACCAACAGCCCCAGTGCCCAGCACTCCCAGGGCTCAGAAACCAACATTCGCATGCACCCAACACTCCAACCACCCAGCACCCGGACATGCCCAGCATGCAGCACCACCAGGGACCACCACCCCCAGCACCACGCACCCAGCACTACCACTGCCCAGCACCTGGACATGCCCAGCACCCAGATGTGCCCAGCAGGCAGCTTCCCTGCTGCCCACCGCCCAGCATCGCGACCGCCCAGCACCCCGACCACCCAGCACCCACACTGCCCAATACCCAGCACCCACACATACCCAGCACAACCAGGGCCCAGCACACACACATGCCAGGTTAAACCATGACATGCACCCATCATACCCTCCACCCAGCACCCCCATGGCCCAGCACTCATTCCCAGACATGCGCACAACCTAGCACACCCACCGCCAACACACTGCCCCTGGACATGCCCAGCCGCCCCAGTGCCCAGCACCCAGTAGCCCCAGCATCAAGCAGCAAGAGATACCCTGCACCTGCTTATGCATAATACCCAGCACTCCCAGGGCCCAGCAACCAGCACTTAGCCCCCAGCACCCACACCAGCCAGCACCCAGCAAGGCCGGTGCCCAGCACCCAGCAACCTCAGGGCCCAGAACCCAGCAGCCAGCCATTGCTCAGCACCCAGACATGCCCAGCACCCAGCAACCCCAGTCCACAGAACCCAGAAGCCCCAGTGCCCAGAAACCAACCACCCCAGTGTCCAGCACCCAGTACACCCAGGGCTCAGCAACCAACACCCGCACATGCCCAGCACCCCCACCACCCAGCACACCCAAAGACTATCACACCCAGCGCCAAGCACCCAGCACCGCCATTGCCTAGCACCGGGACATGCCCAGCACCCAGTACCACCACCACCAGTGCACAGTACCAAGCACCCGGATATGACCAGCACTGAGACATTCCTACCAGGCAGCTTCCCTGCTCCCCATCGCCCAGGACCTCCAGTGCCCATCACCCAGCACCGGGACGTGCCCAGCGCCCACCACACAGCACCCATACTGCCCAACACCCAGCACCCACACATACCCAGCACAACCAGGGCACAGCACACGCACATGCCAGGAATCCAGCACCCTCACAGCACAGCACCCAGCAAACCCAGAGCACACACCTAGCACCGGATATGGCCAGCACCAAGACATACCCTGCACTCAGTTATGCATAGTACCAAACAATGCCAGGGCCCAGCATCCCCAGTACTTAGCACCCAGCACTCCCACCGCCCAATACCCACCACCCGGACGTACCCAGCACCCCCACTGCCCGTGCCCAGCACCCAGACATGCCCAGCACCCAAACATGCCCAGCGCCCAACACACCAGAAAGCAGCAAACCAGCCCCCACCATCCCCAGTGATCTGCACATAGCACCCAGCACACGCTGCGCTCAGCACCCACCACCCCCAGTGCCCAGAAACCAGCATACCCAATGCCCAGCATCCAGTACCACCACCACCCCAACTGCCCAGTACCCGCACGCGGATATGCCCAGCACCCGAACATACACAGTACCCCTAGGACCCAGCACTCAGAACTCCAGTGCACTGCACTGTCCTGCTTCCGGCTGGGACAGAGTTAACTTTCTTCCCAGTAGCTTGGGGGGGGTGTGCTGGCTTTTGGGTTTGGTGTGAGAGGAGCGTTGATGGCCCCTTAATGCTTTGGCTGTTGCTGGGCGGTGCTTGCACCGGGAGACTTTTGTTCTCTCTTTTCGGCCTCCCACAGGAAGCTCGGGGGGGGGTGGGGGGGGCGGGGGGATGGGGAGCACAGCCGGCGTAGTTGACCCAGCTGGCCAATGGGGTATTCTATAGCATGTGACGTCCTGCTCAATATAAAAAATGGGAGGGGGCGGGGGAGGGGGCTCTCCCCCCCCCGTTCACGACACACGGTCGACAGCGGTGAGCAGTTGCATTGTGCATTGCCTGCTTTGTATCGTCTGTTGTTGTTGTTGTTCTCATTGTTATTATTACTATTCTACTTCGTTTTATTTCAATCATTAAACTGTTTTTATCTCAACCCGGGAGCTTTCCTACTTGTGCCCTCCCGATTCTCTCCCCCATCCCACGGGGTGGGGGGGGGAGGTGAGCCAGTGGCTGCGTGGGGTTTATTTGCTGGCTGGGGTTAAACCAACACATGCACCCATCATACCCTCCACCCAGCACTGCCAGGGCCCAGCACTCCCATGGCCCAGCACTGATTCCCACACATGCACACAACCCAGCACACGCACCGCCAATGCACAGCACCTCGACATGCCCAGCAGCCCTGGAGCCCAGCACACAGCACCCAGCAGCCCCAGCACCAGGACATGACAAGAAGCCAGTCCCCGCAGTGCCCAACAACCCACGACTCAGCAACAGAACATGCCTAGCACCAGGCACCACCAAGGTGTAGCAAGGAGTGCTAGGTGTGGTGGATATGGCACATTTGGGGTGCTGGAGCTGGCTGGGTGTTGGGCAGCTGAGAAGGGTCTATCAAGGGAAGGTGAGAGCCACCAACATCTTTCAGTCCTGCCTGTTAGTTTATGGGAGCCCGAAGAGGGGATCGACTGCTTTGCAGTTGGGCTGTGGTAAGGTTGCTGGTTGGGTGGTAGAGCGCGAGCAGCTCCCTCGGAAAGGGCTGCCACGAAAGGCAAGAGCCAGAAACAGCTTTCAATCCTGGTTCTTTCTGTGTTGGAGCGCCCTCTGGTGGGAAGCCGTTTACGAAATGAACTCGAGAGATGGTAAGGCAAAGGTTGATATTTAGGTTTGAGAATAAGGGAGAGGGGTGGTGGGACCGGGAAGGGTCCCGTGGTGGGTCCATGTGGTGGGTGGCGTTAACTAATGCAGAAGGATCTCGTTATCTACGCAGAACCTCAAACTATCCCTTATCCTCCTCAGAGGCAAGCTCCGAAACGGCCACCCACCTCCTCCGGCTCAGGCACAGAAATAGCCAGGAATGAAGGATGATGCTGGCCCTCACGATCTCTTGGCAGCCACTTCTCAGCCCCATCAACACCGTGGCACTGTACCTCTGCTCGCACCTAACAGCGGCCTATCCCTTACCCTCATCAGGGCCAAGCTCCGAAGTGGCCACCCACCACATGGAGCTAGGCACTGAAGTAGCTAGGAACCAACGCGGATGCTGGCCCTCACGATCTCTTGGCAGCCCCTTGTCAGCCCCACCAACACCGGGGCTCTGTCGCTGTTCTCCCACTTATTCTCGACATATCCCTGACCCTCACCAGGGCCACCTCCGAAGCGGCCACCCTCCACATGGGGCTTGGCACTGAAGTAGCCAGGAAACAAGGTTGATGCTGGCTCTCACGATCACTTCGCAGCCCCTTCTCAGCCGCACCAATGCCGGGGCTCTGTCTCTGTTCTCCCACCTTACCTCAACCTAGCCCAGACCCTCATTAGGGCCAAGCTCCGAAGCGGCCACCCTCCACGTGGAGCTTGGCACTAAGGTAACCAGAAATGCATCTTGATGCTGGCCCTCACCTTCCCTTGGTAGTCCCACCAAAACGGGGGCACTGTCTCTGTTCTCCCCCTTATCCTCGACATATCCCTTACCCTCATCGGAGCCAAGCTCCGAAGACGCCACCTTCAACATGGGGCTCAGGCACTGAAGGGCAGCCCCGTCTCAGCCCCACCAATACCGGGGCTCTGTGTCTCTGCTCGCACCTAACAGCGACCTATCCCTTACCCTCATCGGAGCCAAGCTCCGAAGCGACCGCTCCCCACGTGGGGCTTAGGTACTGAAGTAACCTGGAATCAAGGTTGATGCTGGCCCTCACGATCTCTTTGCAGCCCCTTCTCAGCCCCACCAATACCGGGGCTCTGTATCTGTTCTCCCACTTAGCCTCGACTTATCCATTACCCTCATCAGGGCAAAGCGCTGCAGCGGCCACACTCCACATGCGGCTTGGCACTGAGATAGCCAGGAATCAAGTGTGGTGCTGGCTCTCACCTTCCATTTGCAGTCCCTAGGCAAGCCCACCAACACCGGGGCTCTGTGCCTGTTCTCCCTCCTAACCTCAACCTAGCCGAGACCCTCATCAGGGCCAAGCTCCGAAGTCACCACCGACCACATGGAGCTAGGCACTGAAGTAGCCAGGAAGCAAGGCTGATGCTGGCCCTCACGGGCTCTTCGCATCTCCTTCTCAGGCCCACCAACACCAGGGCTCTGTGTCTCTGCTCGCACCTAACATCGACCTATCCCTGACCCTCATCGGAGCCAAGCTCCGAAGCGACCACTCCCCACGTGGAGCTTGGCACTAAGGTAACCAGAAATCCAGCTTGATGCTGGCCCTCACCTTCCCTTGGTAGCCCCACCAAAACCGAAGCTCTGTCTCTGTTCTCCCACTTATCCTCGACATATCCCTTACTCTTAGCGGAGCCAAGCTCCGAAGAGGCTACCCTCGACATGGGGCTCAGGCACTGAAGTAGCCAGGAACTAAGGTTGATGCTGGCCCTCACGATCTCTTGGCAGCTCCTTCTCACCCCCACCAACACCGTGGTTCTGTGCCTGTTCTCCCACCTAACCTCAACCTAGCCGTTACCCTCTTCAGGGCCAAGCTCCGAAGTGGCCATGCTACACATGGGGCTTGGCACTGAGGTAGCCAGGAATCAAGGCTGATGCTCGCCCTCACCTTTCCTTTGCTGTCCCTAGGCAGCCCCACTAACACCGGGTCTCTCTGTCTGTTCTCCCACCTAACCTCAACCTAGCCCTGACCCTCATCAGGGCAAAGCTTCGAAGCGGCCACACTCCACATGGGGCTTGGCATTGAGATAGCCAGGAATCAAGGCTGATGCCGGACCTCGCCTTCCGTTTGCAGTCCCTAGGCAGCCCCACCAACACCGACGCTCTGTGTCTGTTCCCCCAGTTATCCTCGACATATCCCTTCTCCTCATCAGGGCCAAGCTCCGAAGCGGCCACCCACCACATGGGGCTCTGGGGCAGACGTGGCCAGGAATGAAGGCTGATGCTGGCCCTCACGATCTCTTGTCAGCCCCACCAACCCCTGCTCCCTTCTCTTTGGTCTCCCACCTAAACATCAACCTACATCTTACCTTCAGCAGAGCCAGGCTCTGAAACGTCTACCCACCAGATGGCGCTCCAACACAGAGGGAACCAAGAAGACTGGCGTTCGTTGCACTCGCCTGCCCTGGCAGCCCTTTGAGGTCCCCACCACCACCGGGGCTAGGCGCTTGCCGTAGCACTCAACCGTCAACCTTGCCGCAGCCCAACTGCAAAGCAGACAAGCGCCCCGTCGAGCTCCCACACACGTTTTGCCAGGACTGAAATATGTTCGCAGTGCTCACCTTCCCTTTACAGCCCCTTCTCAGCTGCCCAGCACCCAGCCATCTCCAGCACCGCAAATGCGCAACATCCAGCACACCTAGCACCCCTTGGGATCTTTGGCAGTGCTTGGTGCTGGGCATGTGTCGGTGCTGGGTCGTGGGGGTACTGTGTGCTAGGCCCTGAGTGGAGTGGGTTCTGGACAGGTCTGGGTGCTGCGGTTGCTGGGTGTTGGGCATATCTGGGTGCTCGCCATGTCCCTGTGCTGGGCACTGGGAGGATTTGGTGCTGGGAATGGGCAGGCGATGATCGTGCCTGGGTGGTGGATGCGGGCTACAGGCAGTGCTGGGCACTGGCTGCGCTGGGTGCTGGTCATTGGGGGTACTGGGTTCTAGGCACTGGGCATGCGGGGTGCTGGACATCTCTGGGTGCTGAGCATGTCCAAGTGATGGGTCCGGGGCACTGGGACTGCTGGGCAGTGGGGGTGCTGGGGACTATGCATATCAGGGTGCTGGGCATGCCTGCGTACTGAGTGCTTGGCGCTGGGTTCTGGATGCTGGCTGGTGGGCATTGTCTGTGTGCTGGTTATTGGGCACTGGCGGTGGTAGGCATGGGAGTGCTTGTTGCTGGGCATTTTCTGATCCTGGCTGTTGGGGGCGCTGAGCACTGGGCATGTCTGGGTGATGGATGGAGGGAGTTTTGGGTGCTGGGCACTAGGGGTGCTGGCTAGTGGGTATGTCCGTGTGCTGGGTATGTCCATATGCCGGATGCTGTGCGCTGGGGATGCTGGGCACTGGGGTTAGCGGGTGCTGTGCACTGGGGTTGCTGGGTGTTGGGCAGCGCGACTGCTGGGGGCTGGGAGTGCTGGGTACTATGCATAAGCGGGTGCAGGGTATGTCTTGCTGCTGGATGGTGGGTTCTGGGGCTACTGGGAGCTGGGGGTATTGGGTGCTGGGCACTGGGGTTGCTGGGTGCTAAGTCCTGTGGGTGCTGGTTGCTGGGCCCTGGGAGTGCTGGGTACTATGCATAAGCGGGTGCAGGGTATGTCTTGCTGCTGGGTGCTGGGGGTATTGGGTGTTGGCCACTGGGGTGTTGGGTGCTGGGCATGTCCTCGTCCTTGGCATGACTGATGCTGGGCACTGGGGGTACTGGCTGCTGGGAGCTAGGGGTGCTGGCTGTGGGCATTTCAGTTGCTGGACATGACCAGGTGCTGGGCGTCTCCAGGTGCTGGGCACGTGCGGATGCTGTGTGCTCGGCACTTGGGGTTCTGGGTGGTCGGCGGTGAGGGTGCTGGACGCTGGGGATGCTGGCTGTTGCGGTGCTGGGTGCTGGGCACTGGGGCTGCTGAGTGGTGGGCATGTCCAGGTGCTGTTTGTTGGCGGTTGGGGTGCTGGGTTGTGCGCCTGTCCAGGAGTTAGTGCTGGGCCCTGGGGGTGCTGTGTATGTCCGAGTGCTGGGCATGTCCGGATGCTGGGTAAACGGGTTCTTGGGCTGTGGGGGTGTTGGGTATGCTGGTTTCTGGGCACTGGGGAGGTGCTGGCTGCGAGCCCTGTATGGTGGTGGGTGTTTGGTGTACTGGGTGCAGGGCGCTGGGCGTGCTGGGTGCTGGGCATGTCCGGGTGCTACGTGCTGATCACTGGGGATGTTGGGGGCTGGTTTGCTGTGTTCTGGTGTGTAGCGTGCTGGGCATGTTTGGGTGCTGGGCATGTCCAGGTGCTGGGTACTGGGCGCTGGGGATGGTGGTCCCTGGGGGTGCTGTGTGCTGGGCATGTCCGGGGGGTGGGTTGGGCAGTGGGGTTGCTGGGTGCTGGGAATGTGCGGGTGCTGGGGGCTGGGCCCTGAGGTTGATGGGGGCTGGGCACTCGGGTTGCTGGGTGCTGGCTGGTGCGGTTGCGGGGCCCTGGTGTTGCTGGGTACTATGCATAACTGAGTGCAGGGTATCTCTTGGTGCTGGAGGTACTGGGTGCTGGGCATATCCGGTGCTGGGCCTGTGCTCTGGAGTTGCTGGGTTCTGTGCTCTGGGGGTGCTTGTTTCTTGGCACGTGCGTGTGCTGTGTGCTCTTCCCTGGTTGTGCTGGGTATGTGTGGGTGTTGGGCAGTGTGGGTGCTGTGTGGTGGGCGCTGGGCATGTCTGGGTGCTGGGTGATGGGCACTGGAGGTTCTGGGCGATGGGGAGCAGGGAAGCTGCCTGCTAGGCATGTCTGAGTGCTGGGCATGTCCGGGTGCTGGGTACTGTGCGCTGGCAGTGGTGGGCGGTGGTGGTGCTGGGTGCTGGGCATGTCCGGGTGCTAGGCAATGGCGGTGCTGGGTGCTTGGCGCTGGGGATGATGGTCTTTGGGTGTGCTGGGTGCTGGGCATGTCCCTGTGCTGGGTGGTGGGGGTGCTGGGCATGTGCGGGTGTTGGTTGCCGGGCCCTGGGTGTACTGGGTGCTGGACGCTGGGGTGGTTGGTTTCTGGGCGCTGGGGGTGCTGGGTTCTGTGCCCCTGTGTTGCTGGGTGCTGAGCATGTCCGGGTGCTGGCCATGTCTAAGTGCAGCATGCTGGGCACTGGGTGCTGGGGGGTGGGGGTGCTGGATGCTGAGTGTTGGGTATGCTGGTTTCCGGGCACTGGGCGGAAGTGTGTGAGACCTGTGGGTGTGTTGTATGGTGGGTGTTTGGGGTGCTGAGTGCTGCAGGTGCTGGGCATGTCCAGGTGCTATGTGCTGATCACTGGGGTTCTTGGGGGCTGGTTTGCTGTGTTCTGGTGTGTTGGGCGCTGGGCATGTTTGTCTGGGTGCTGGGCATGTCTGGGTGCTGGGTACTGGGAACTGGCAGTGCGGGGCGGTGCGGGTGCTGTGTGCTGGGCATGTCGGGGTGCTGGGTACTGGGCAGTGGGAGTGCTGGGTGCTAGGTACTGGGGGTGCTGGGCCCTGGCATTGCTCGGCAATATGCAAAACTGAGTGCAGGGTATGTCTTGGTGCTGGATGCTTGGTGCTGGAGGTACCGGGTGCTGGGCATATGCAGTGGTGGGTGTTGGGCATATCCGGTGCTGGGTGGCTGTGCTGGGGTTGCTGGGTGCTGTGCTGTGAGGGTGCTGGATTCCTGGCATGTGCGTGTACTGTGTGCTGGGCCCTGGTTGTGCTGGGTATGTGTAGGTGCTGGGTGTTGGGCACTGCGGGGGGTGGTGCTAGGTGCTGGGCATGTCCAGGTGCTGAGCAATGGTGGTGCTGGGTGCTTGGCGCTGGGAGTGGTGGTACCTGGGGCTGCTGTGTGCTGGGCACGTCGGGGTGCTGGGTTTTGGGCGGTGGGGGTGCTGGGTGCTGGGCGTGTGCGTCTGTTGGTTGCTGGACCCTGGCGTGCTGGGCGCTGGGGCTATCGGTTACCGGGTGCTGGGGGTGCTGGGTTCAATGCAGCGTATGCAGGTCCTGGGCAGTGGGTGTGCTGGAAGCTGGGTGTTGGGTATGCTGGTTCCTGCCACTGCGGGTGCTGGGTGTGAGACTTGTGGGCGTGCTGGATGGTGGGTGTTTGGTGTGCACCCTCACTGCCCACCACCCAGAACCCCAAGTGCCGAGCACACAGCATCCGGACCTGCACACGCCCAGCACCTGCACACGCCCAGCACCCACAAGACCCAACAACCAGCACTGGTCATGACCAGTTCCTGGAAATGCCCACAGCCAGCACCCCTAGCTCCCCGCACCCAGCACTCCCAGGGCCCAGCACGAATTCCCGGACATGCGCACAACCCAGCACACCCACCGCCAACACACAGCATCGAGACATGCCCAGCAGCCCCAGTGCCCAGCATCCACCAGCAAGACATACCCTGCACCCAATTATGCATGGTATCCAGCACTCCCAGGGCCCAGCAACCAGTAGCCCCAGTACCTCGGCTCGCTTCTGTAATTCTACACAATGAAGACTTGTGGCTTAGAAGTTAGGGAACTAGCAGGTGTGGTGTTTGCAGGTGTGTAGAATTGTAGTCTAAATCGTGTCTCCTGGAAGCAGTGTTAGACTCTAGTGAAGAGTAACCTTGGAAACGAGAACCGTAAACAAAGGTAGTCCAGACGTGGCTCGGAGACAAACCTCGACCTTATAAGGAAAGAAAGGAACAGGTTCACGAAGAGTTCACGACCCCGCCGACCACCACAGACCACCCGAGACCCTCAAGGAGACCCTAAAGGTTTTAGTGCGCATGTGTCTAGGATGATGTAATATTATAATCGGTTCTCGGAAATTTAAGGAATATGTAAAAGAGAAACTGAAAATATGTATGAGAAGCATGGATACAAACAGAAAGGTGATTAGACCTGGTGTGCTTCATTTGTGGCAAGTCCACCGAGCACCCAGGCCTGAATAAAACAATCTCTCTCCTGAGCGTGTGGAATTGGTTCCTTGTGGAGGGATTTTTATTAAATAACGGTCATCCTATGAACATTCCAAGCACTGAGGATTTGTTAGTAATAGTAGAAGGCTGCTAAAGAGCAATTGTAGTTTTAGAGTCTCTGAAGTGATAGTAGAGCAGGAAAAACAGGCTGAGGAATGGAAATATCAGTAGATTATGTAACGGAATGCAGGCGCAGGAAGCGTTTGCATGGACACCTGCTTTTGACCAATCTGTGTATGTTAAGATTCGTGTGCTTGCTGACTGTAAACCAATAGAGGATTCGGAGGTGCGCGTGTTACTGTGGCTAGCTTATAAAAGTAGCACAATATCTTGAAATAAAGGAGGATGACCATACCCACATTGGGACTCCTCATTACTCCGGGAACGCGCTCCTATTCCGACCCATGGTCACTCCAACAGTTCCTTCCACGCCGGGCACGAATCCGCTTTTCGGACAACACCTAGCCCCCAGCACCCGCACCAGCAGCACCAGCAAGCCCAGTGCCCAGCACGCAGCAACCTCAGGGCCCAGCACCCAGCCGTGCCCGCCACCCGGACATGCCCAGCACCCAGCAACCCCAGTGCACAACACCCAGCACCCCCAGCGCCCAGAAACCAACACACGCACACACCCAGCACGCCCACCGCCCAAAACCCAGCAGCCCAACATGCCCAGCACACAGCACCACCACTGCCACCACCCCCACTGCCCAGTACCCAGCACCCACACATGCCCAGCACCCAGACATGCCCAGCACACAGCACCACCACCCCCACTGCCCAGTACCCAGCACCCACACATGCCCAGCACTCAGACATGCCCAGCAGGCAGCTTCTCTGCTGCCCACCGCCCAGCATCCCGACCGCCCAGCACCCAGACATGCCCAGGCCCCGCCACACAGCACCCCCACTGCCCAACACCCAGCACTCACACATACCCGGCACAACCAGGGCCCAGCACACAGCACACGCACATGTCAGGAATCCAGCACCCTCACAGCACAGCACCCAGCAACCCCAGCACAGCCACCCAGCACCGCATATGCCCAGCACCTAGCACCGCATATGCCCAACACCCAGCACCCAGTACCTCCAGTACCCAGCATCCAGCACCAAGACATACCCTGCACTCAGTTATGTATAGTAGCCAGCAATACCAGGGCCCAGCACCCCAGTACCTAGAACCCAACACTGCCACTGCCCAACACCCACCACCCGGACGTGCCCAGCACACAGCACCCCCACTGCCCCACACAGCCAGCGCCCAGTACCCAGCACCCAGACATGGCCAGCACCCAAACATGCCCAGCACTCAACACACCACTGCCCACATCCCAGCAAACCAGCCCCCAACATCTCCAGTGATCAGCACATAGCACCCGGACATGCCCGGCACCCAGCACCCGCAGCGCTCAGCATCCACCACCCCCAGTGCTCTGTACTCAGCACACCAAACACCTACCATCCAGCACCCCCACACATCTCACACCCAGCATCCCCAGTGCCCAGCAACCAGCATACCCAACACCCACCATCCATCACCCCCACATGTCTCACACCCAGCACCCCCAGTGCTCTGTACTCAGCACACCAAACACCCACCATCCAGCTCCCCCACCACCCAGCACCCCCAGTGCGCAGTACCCTGCACCCAGACATGCCCAGCACCCGGACATACACAGCACTCAGCACTGTCCTGCTTCCGGCTGGGACAGAGTTAACTTTCTTCCCAGTAGCTTGGGGGGTGTGCTGGCTTTTGGGTTTGGTGTGAGAGGAGCGTTGATGGCCCCTTAATGCTTTGGCTGTTGCTGGGCGGTGCTTGCACCGGGAGACTTTTGTTCTCTCTTTTCGGCCTCCCACAGGAAGCTCGGGGGGGGTGGGGGGTGGCGGGGGGGGGGGGGGAGCACAGCCGGGGTAGTTGACCTAGCTGGCCAATGGGGTATTCTATAGCATGTGACATCCTGCTCAGTATAAAAAATGGGAGGGGGCGGGGGGAGGAAACGACTCTCCCCCCCCCCCCGCCCCAGTTCATGACACGCGGTCGGCAGCGATGAGCAGTTGCATTCTGCATTGCCTGCTTTGTATCGTCTGTTGTTGTTGTTGCTCTCATTGTTATTATTACTGTTCTACTTTGTTTTATTTCAACCATTAAACTGTTTTTATCTCAACCCGGGAGTTTTCCTACTTGTGCCCTCCCGATTCTCTCCCCCATCCCACGGGGTGGGGGGAGGAGGAGAGCCAGCGGCTGCGTGGGGTTTTTTTGCAGGCTGGGGTTAAACCACGACATGCACCCATCATACCCTCCACCCAGCACCCCCAGGGCCCAGCACTCATTCCCAGACATGCGCACAACCTAGCACACCCACCGCCAACACACAGCCCCTGGACATGCCCAGCACCCAGCAGCCCCACTGCCCAGCACCGCATTGCCCAGCATCCCCAGCGCCCAGCACCCTCACTGCCCACCACCCAGAACAACAAGTGCCGAGCACACAGCATCCGGACATGCCCAGCACCGGGGCACACCCAGCACCCACAAGACCCAGCACCCGGTCATGACCAGCAACTGGAAATGCCCACAGCCAGCACCTCTAGCTCCCAGCAGCCACCAACCCCAGTGCCTAGCACTCAGCACCCAGTCGTGCCAAGCACCCAACACCCCGGTGCTCAGCACCCTGCACCCGGTCGTGTCCAGGGCCCACCACACAGCACCCACACTGCCCAACACCCAGCACCCACACATACCCGGCACAACCAGGGCCCAGCACACAGCCCACGCACGTGCCAGGAATCCAGCATCCCCAGAGCACAGCACCCAGCAACCCCAGCACAGCCACCCAGCACCGCATATGCCCAGCATGAAGCACCGCATATGCCCACAACCCAGCACCCAGTAGCTCCAGCACCAGGCATCCAGCACCAAGACATACCCTGCACTCAGTTATGCAGAGTACCTAGCAATACCGGGCCCAGCACCCCAGTACCTAGCACCCAACACTCCCACTGCCCAACACCCACCAGCCGGACATGCCCAGCACACAGCACCCCCACCACCCCACACCGCCAGCGCCCAGTATGCAGCACCCAGAAATGCCCAGCACCCAAACATGCCCAGCACTCAACACACCACTGCCCAGATCCCAGCAAACCAGCCCCCAACATCTCCAGTGATCAGCACATAGCACCCGGAATGCCCAGCACCCGCAACGCTCAGCACCCAGCACCCCCAGGGCCCAGCAGCCAGCACCGCAGCAACCAGCATCCCCAGCGCCCAGCACCCGGTCATGCCAAGCACCTGGACATGCCCAGCACCAAGCACGCCTGTGCCCAGCACACAATATCCCCAGCACCCAGTAGCCCCAGCACCCAGCAGCAAGAGATACCCTGCACCCGCTTACGCATAGTACCCACAGCGCTCAGCAGCCACCATCCCCAGTGCTCTGTACTCAGCACACCAAACACCCACCATCCAGCACCCCCACACGTCTCACACCCAGCACCCCCAGTGCGCAGTACCCCGCACCCAGACATGCCCAGCACCCGGACATACACAGCACTCAGCACTGTCCTGCTTCCGGCTGGGACAGAGTTAACTTTCTTCCCAGTAGCTTGGGGGGTGTGCTGGCTTTTGGGTTTGGTGTGAGAGGAGCGTTGATGGCCCCTTAATGCTTTGGCTGTTGCTGGGCGGTGCTTGCACCGGGAGACTTTTGTTCTCTCTTTTCGGCCTCCCACAGGAAGCTCGGGGGGGGGGTGGGGGGGGCGGGGGGATGGGGAGCACAGCCGGCGTAGTTGACCCAGCTGGCCAATGGGGTATTCTATAGCATGTGACATCCTGCTCAGTATAAAAAATGGGAGGGGGCGGGGGAGGGGGCTCTCCCCCCCCCGTTCACGACACACGGTCGACAGCGGTGAGCAGTTGCATTGTGCATTGCCTGCTTTGTATCGTCTGTTGTTGTTGTTGTTCTCATTGTTATTATTACTGTTCTACTTCGTTTTATTTCAACCATTAAACTGTTTTTATCTCAACCCGGGAATTTTCCTACTTGTGCCCTCCCGATTCTCTCCCCCATCCCACGGGGTGGGGGGGGGAGGTGAGCCAGTGGCTGCGTGGGGTTTATTTGCTGGCTGGGGTTAAACCAACACATGCACCCATCATACCCTCCACCCAGCACTGCCAGGGCCCAGCACTCCCATGGCCCAGCACTGATTCCCACACATGCACACAACCCAGCACACGCACCGCCAATGCACAGCACCTCGACATGCCCAGCAGCCCTGGAGCCCAGCACACAGCACCCAGCAGCCCCAGCACCAGGACATGACAAGAAGCCAGTCCCCGCAGTGCCCAACAACCCACGACTCAGCAACAGAACATGCCTAGCACCAGGCACCACCAAGGTGTAGCAAGGAGTGCTAGGTGTGGTGGATATGGCACATTTGGGGTGCTGGAGCTGGCTGGGTGTTGGGCAGCTGAGAAGGGTCTATCAAGGGAAGGTGAGAGCCACCAACATCTTTCAGTCCTGCCTGTTAGTTTATGGGAGCCCGAAGAGGGGATCGACTGCTTTGCAGTTGGGCTGTGGTAAGGTTGCTGGTTGGGTGGTAGAGCGCGAGCAGCTCCCTCGGAAAGGGCTGCCACGAAAGGCAAGAGCCAGAAACAGCTTTCAATCCTGGTTCTTTCTGTGTTGGAGCGCCCTCTGGTGGGAAGCCGTTTACGAAATGAACTCGAGAGATGGTAAGGCAAAGGTTGATATTTAGGTTTGAGAATAAGGGAGAGGGGTGGTGGGACCGGGAAGGGTCCCGTGGTGGGTCCATGTGGTGGGTGGCGTTAACTAATGCAGAAGGATCTCGTTATCTACGCAGAACCTCAAACTATCCCTTATCCTCCTCAGAGGCAAGCTCCGAAACGGCCACCCACCTCCTCCGGCTCAGGCACAGAAATAGCCAGGAATGAAGGACGATGCTGGCCCTCACGATCTCTTGGCAGCCACTTCTCAGCCCCATCAACACCGTGGCACTGTACCTCTGCTCGCACCTAACAGCGGCCTATCCCTTACCCTCATCAGGGCCAAGCTCCGAAGTGGCCACCCACCACATGGAGCTAGGCACTGAAGTAGCTAGGAACCAACGCGGATGCTGGCCCTCACGATCTCTTGGCAGCCCCTTGTCAGCCCCACCAACACCGGGGCTCTGTCGCTGTTCTCCCACTTATTCTCGACATATCCCTGACCCTCACCAGGGCCACCTCCGAAGCGGCCACCCTCCACATGGGGCTTGTCACTGAAGTAGCCAGGAAACAAGGTTGATGCTGGCTCTCACGATCACTTCGCAGCCCCTTCTCAGCCGCGCCAATGCCGGGGCTCTGTCTCTGTTCTCCCACCTTACCTCAACCTAGCCTTGACCCTCATCAGGGCCAAGCTCCGAAGTGGCCACCGACCACATGGCGCTTGGCACTGCAGTAGCCAGGAACCAAGGCTGATGCTGGCCCTCACGGGCTCTTGGCAGTTCCTTCTCAGGCCCACCAACACCGGGGCTCTGTGTCTCTGCTCGCACCTAACAGCGACCTATCCCTGACCCTCATCGGAGCCAAGCTCCGAAGCGACCAGTCTTCATGTGGGGCTTAGGCACTGAGGCAGCCAAGAATCAAGGTACATGCTGGTCCTCACGATCACTGCACAGCCCCTTCTCAGCCGCACCAATGCCGGGGCTCTGTGCCTGTTCTCCCACCTAACCTAAACCTAGCCCTGACCCTCATCAGCGCCAAGCTCCGAAGCGGCCACCCTCCACGTGGAGCTTGGCACTAAGGTAAGCAGAAATCCAGCTTGATGCTGGCCCTCACCTTCCCTTGGTAGCCCCACCAAAACCGGGGCTCTGTCTCTGTTCTCCACCTTATCCTCGACATATCCCTTCCCCTCATCGGAGCCAAGCTCCGAAGAGGCCACCCTCAACATGAGGCTCAGGCACTGAAGGGCAGCCCCGTCTCAGCCCCACCAATACCGGGGCTCTGTGTCTCTGCTCGCTCCTAACATCAACCTATCCTTTACCCTCACCGGATCCAAGTTCCGAAGCGACTACTCTTCATGTGGGGCTTAGGTACTGAATGAGCCCGGAATCAAAATTGATGCTGGCCCTCACGAGCTCTTTGCAGCCCCTTCTCAGCCCCACCAATACCGGGGCTCTGTATCTGTTCTCCCACTTAGCCTCGACATTTCCCTTACCCTCATGAGGGCAAAGCTCCGCAGCGGCCACACTCCACATGGGGCTGGGCACTGCGATAGCCAGGAATCAAGGGTGGTGCTGGCCCTCCCCTTCCATTTGCAGTCCCTAGGCAAGCCCACCAACACCGGGGCTCTGTGCCTGTTCTCCCTCCTAACCTCAACCTAGCCGAGACCCTCATCAGGGCCAAGCTCCGAAGTGGCCACGGGCCACATTGAGCTAGGCACTGAAGTAGCCAGGAACCAAGGCTGATGCTGGCCCTCACGGGCTCTTGGCAGCTCCTTCTCAGGCCCACCAACACCAGGGCTCTGTGTCTCTGCTCGCACCTAACATCGACCTATCCCTGACCCTCATCGGAGCCAAGCTCCGAAGCGACCAGTCTTCATGTGGGGCTTAGGCACTGAGGCAGCCAAGAATCAAGGTACATGCTGGTCCTCACGATCACTGCACAGCCCCTTCTCAGCCGCACCAATGCCGGGGCTCTGTGCCTGTTCTCCCACCTAACCTAAACCTAGCCCTGACACTCTTCAGGGCCAAGCTCCGAAGTGGCCACCCTCCACGTGGAGCTTGGCACTAAGGTAAGCAGAAATCCAGCTTGATGCTGGCCCTCACCTTCCCTTGGTAGCCCCACCAGAACCGGGGCTCTGTCTCTGTTCTCCACCTTATCCTCGACATATCCCTTACCCTCATCGGAGCCAAGCTCCCAAGAGGCCACACTCCACATGGGGCTTGGCACTGAGATAGCTTGGAATCAAGGGTGGTGCTGGCCCTCACCTTCCATTTGCAGTCCCTAGGCAAGCCCACCAACACCGGGGCTCTCTGCCTGTTCTCCCTCCTAACCTCAACCTAGCCGAGACCCTCATCAGGGCCAAGCTCCGAAGTGGCCACGGACCACATTGAGCTAGGCACTGAAGTAGCCAGGAACCAAGGCTGATGCTGGCCCTCACGGGCTCTTGGCAGCTCCTTCTCACGCCCATCAACACCGGGGCTCTGTGTCTCTGCTCGCACCTAACATCGACCTATCCCTGACCCTCACCGGAGCCAAGCTCCGAAGCGACCATTCTTCATGTGGGGTTTAGGCACTGAGGCAGCCAAGAATCAAGGTACATGCTGGTCGTCACGATCACTGCACAGCCCCTTCTCAGCCGCACCAATGCCGGGGCTCTGTATCTGTTCTCCCACTTAGCCTCGACATATCCCTTACCCTCATCAAGGCAAAGCACCGCAGCAGCCACACTCCACATGGGGCTTGGCACTGCGATAGCCAGGAATCAAGGGTGGTGCTGGCCATCACCTTCCATTTGCAGTCCCTAGGCAGCTCCACCAACACCGGGGCCCTGTGCCTGTTCTCCCTCCTAACCTCAAGCTAGCCGAGACCCTCATCAGGGCCAAGCTCCGAAGTGGCCACCGGCCAAATGGAGCTAGGCACTGAGGTAGCCAGGAATCAAGGCTGGTGCTGGCTCTCACGATCACTGCGCAGCCCCTTCTCAGCCGCACCAATGCCGGGCTCTGTGTCTGTTCTCCCTCCTAACCTCAACCTAGCCCTGACCCTCATCAGCGCCAAGCTCCGAAGCGGCCACCCTCCACGTGGAGCTTGGCGCTAAGGTAACCAGAAATCCAGCTTGATGCTAGCCCTCACCTTCCCTTGGTAGCCCCACCAAAACCGGGGCTCTGTCTCTGTTCTCCATCTTATCCTCGACATATCCCTTACCCTCATCGGAGCCAAGCTCCGAAGAGGCCACCCTCAACATGGGGCTCAGGCACTGAAGGGCAGCCCCGTCTCAGCCCCACCAATACCGGGGCTCTGTGTCTCTGCTCGCTCCTAACATCAACCTATCCCTTACCCTCATCGGAGCCAACCTCCGAAGCGACTACTCTTCATGTGGGGCTTAGGTACTGAATGAGCCCGGAATCAAAATTGATGCTGGCCCTCACGATCTCTTTGCAGCCCCTTCTCAGCCCCACCAATACCGGGGCTCTGTATCTGTTCTCCCACTTAGCCTCGACATATCCCTTACCCTCATGAGGGCAAAGCTCCGCAGCGGCCACACTCCACATGGGGCTTGGCACTGCGATAGCCAGGAATCAAGGGTGGTGCTGGCCCTCACCTTCCATTTGCAGTCCCCAGGCAAGCCCACCAACACCGGGGCTCTGTGCCTGTTCTCCCTCCTAACCTCAACCTAGCCGAGACCCTCATCAGGGCCAAGCTCCAAAGTGGCCACGGGCCACATGGAGCTAGGCACTGAAGTAGCCAGGAACCAAGGCTGATGCTGGCCATCACGGGCTCTTGGCAGCTCCTTCTCACGCCCACCAACACCGGAGCTCTGTGTCTCTGCTCGCACCTAACATCGACCTATCCCTGACCCTCATCGGAGCCAAGCTCCGAAGCGACCAGTCTTCATGTGGGGCTTAGGCACTGAGGCAGCCAAGAATCAAGGTACATGCTGGTCCTCACGATCACTGCGCAGCCCCTTCTCAGCCGCACCAATGCCGGGCTCTGTGTCTGTTCTCCCTCCTAACCTCAACCTAGCCCTGACCCTCATCAGCGCCAAGCTCCGAAGCGGCCACCCTCCACGTGGAGCTTGGCGCTGAGGTAACCAGAAATCCAGCTTGATGCTAGCCCTCACCTTCCCTTGGTAGCCCCACCAAAACCGGGGCTCTGTCTCTGTTCTCCACCTTATCCTCGACATATCCCTTCCCCTCATCGGAGCCAAGCTCCGAAGAGGCCACCCTCAACATGGGGCTCAGGCACTGAAGGGCAGCCCCGTCTCAGCCCCACCAATACCGGGGCTCTGTATCTGTTCTCCCACCTAACCTCAACCTAGCCCTGACCCTCATCAGGGCCAAGCTCCGAAGTGGACACCGGCCACATGGAGCTAGGCACTGAAGTAGCCAGGAACCAAGGCTAATGCTGGCCCTCATGGTCCGTTGGCAGCCCCTTCTCAGCCCCACCAATACCGGGGCTCTGTATCTGTTCTCCCACTTAGCCTCGACATTTCCCTTACCCTCATGAGGGCAAAGCTCCGCAGCGGCCACACTCCACATGGGGCTGGGCACTGCGATAGCCAGGAATCAAGGGTGGTGCTGGCCCTCCCCTTCCATTTGCAGTCCCTAGGCAAGCCCACCAACACCGGGGCTCTGTGCCTGTTCTCCCTCCTAACCTCAACCTAGCCGAGACCCTCATCAGGGCCAAGCTCCGAAGTGGCCACGGGCCACATGGAGCTAGGCACTGAAGTAGCCAGGAAGCAAGGCTGATGCTGGCCCTCACGGGCTCATCGCATCTCCTTCTCAGGCCCACCAACACCAGGGCTCTGTGTCTCTGCTCGCACCTAACATCGACCTATCCCTGACCCTCATCGGAGCCAAGCTCCGAAGCGACCACTCCCCACCTGGAGCTTGGCACTAAGGTAACCAGAAATGCAGCTTGATGCTGGCCCTCACCTTCCCTTGGTAGCCCCACCAAAACCGAAGCTCTGTCTCTGTTCTCCCACTTATCCTCGACATATCCCTTACTCTTAGCGGAGCCAAGCTCCGAAGAGGCTACCCTCGACGTGGGGCTCAGGCACTGAAGTAGCCAGGAACTAAGGTTGATGCTGGCCCTCACGATCTCTTGGCAGCTCCTTCTCACCCCCACCAACACCGTGGTTCTGTGCCTGTTCTCCCACCTAACCTCAACCTAGCCGTTACCCTCTTCAGGGCCAAGCTCTGAAGTGGCCATGCTACACATGGGGCTTGGCACTGAGGTAGCCAGGAATCAAGGCTGATGCTCGCCCTCACCTTTCCTTTGCTGTCCCTAGGCAGCCCCACTAACACCGGGTCTCTCTGTCTGTTCTCCCACCTAACCTCAACCTAGCCCTGACCCTCATCAGGGCAAAGCTTCGAAGCGGCCACACTCCACATGGGGCTTGGCATTGAGATAGCCAGGAATCAAGGCTGATGCCGGACCTCGCCTTCCGTTTGCAGTCCCTAGGCAGCCCCACCAACACCGGCGCTCTGTGTCTGTTCCCCCAGTTATCCTCGACATATCCCTTCTCCTCATCAGGGCCAAGCTCCGAAGCGGCCACCCACCACATGGGGCTCTGGGGCAGACGTGGCCAGGAATGAAGGCTGATGCTGGCCCTCACGATCTCTTGTCAGCCCCTCCTCAGCCCCACCAACCCCTGCTCCCTTCTCTTTGGTCTCCCACCTAAACATCAACCTACATCTTACCTTCATCAGAGCCAGGCTCTGAAACGTCTACCCACCAGATGGCGCTCCAACACAGAGGGAACCAAGAAGACTGGCGTTCGTTGCACTCGCCTGCCCCGGCAGCCCTTTGAGGTCCCCACCACCACCGGGGCTAGGCGCTTGCCGTAGCACTCAACCGTCAACCTTGCCGCAGCCCAACTGCAAAGCAGACAAGCGCCCCGTCGAGCTCCCACACACGTTTTGCCAGGACTGAAATATGTTCGCAGTGCTCACCTTCCCTTTACAGCCCCTTCTCAGCTGCCCAGCACCCAGCCATCTCCAGCACCGCAAATGCGCAACATCCAGCACACCTAGCACCCCTTGGGATCTTTGGCAGTGCTTGGTGCTGGGCATGTGTCGGTGCTGGGTCGTGGGGGTACTGTGTGCTAGGCCCTGAGTGGAGTGGGTTCTGGACAGGTCTGGGTGCTGCGGTTGCTGGGTGTTGGGCATATCTGGGTGCTCGCCATGTCCCTGTGCTGGGCACTGGGAGGATTTGGTGCTGGGAATGGGCAGGCGATGATCGTGCCTGGGTGGTGGATGCGGGCTACAGGCAGTGCTGGGCACTGGCTGTGCTGGGTGCTGGTCATTGGGGGTACTGGGTTCTAGGCACTGGGCATGCGGGGTGCTGGACATCTCTGGGTGCTGAGCATGTCCAAGTGATGGGTCCGGGGCACTGGGACTGCTGGGCAGTGGGGGTGCTGGGGACTATGCATATCAGGGTGCTGGGCATGCCTGCGTACTGAGTGCTTGGCGCTGGGTTCTGGATGCTGGCTGGTGGGCATTGTCTGTGTGCTGGTTATTGGGCACTGGCGGTGGTAGGCATGGGAGTGCTTGTTGCTGGGCATTTTCTGATCCTGGCTGTTGGGGGCGCTGAGCACTGGGCATGTCTGGGTGATGGATGGAGGGAGTTTTGGGTGCTGGGCACTAGGGGTGCTGGCTAGTGGGTATGTCCGTGTGCTGGGTATGTCCATATGCCGGATGCTGTGCGCTGGGGATGCTGGGCACTGGGGTTAGCGGGTGCTGTGCACTGGGGTTGCTGGGTGTTGGGCAGCGCGACTGCTGGGGGCTGGGAGTGCTGGGTACTATGCATAAGCGGGTGCAGGGTATGTCTTGCTGCTGGATGGTGGGTTCTGGGGCTACTGGGAGCTGGGGGTATTGGGTGCTGGGCACTGGGGTTGCTGGGTGCTAAGTCCTGTGGGTGCTGGTTGCTGGGCCCTGGGAGTGCTGGGTACTATGCATAAGCGGGTGCAGGGTATGTCTTGCTGCTGGGTGCTGGGGGTATTGGGTGTTGGCCACTGGGGTGTTGGGTGCTGGGCATGTCCTCGTCCTTGGCATGACTGATGCTGGGCACTGGGGGTACTGGCTGCTGGGAGCTAGGGGTGCTGGCTGTGGGCATTTCAGTTGCTGGACATGACCAGGTGCTGGGCGTCTCCAGGTGCTGGGCACGTGCGGATGCTGTGTGCTCGGCACTTGGGGTTCTGGGTGGTCGGCGGTGAGGGTGCTGGACGCTGGGGATGCTGGCTGTTGCGGTGCTGGGTGCTGGGCACTGGGGCTGCTGAGTGGTGGGCATGTCCAGGTGCTGTTTGTTGGCGGTTGGGGTGCTGGGTTGTGCGCCTGTCCAGGAGTTAGTGCTGGGCCCTGGGGGTGCTGTGTATGTCCGAGTGCTGGGCATGTCCGGATGCTGGGTAAACGGGTTCTTGGGCTGTGGGGGTGTTGGGTATGCTGGTTTCTGGGCACTGGGGAGGTGCTGGCTGCGAGACCTGTATGGTGGTGGGTGTTTGGTGTACTGGGTGCAGGGCGCTGGGCGTGCTGGGTGCTGGGCATGTCCGGGTGCTACGTGCTGATCACTGGGGATGTTGGGGGCTGGTTTGCTGTGTTCTGGTGTGTAGCGTGCTGGGCATGTTTGGGTGCTGGGCATGTCCAGGTGCTGGGTACTGGGCGCTGGGGATGGTGGTCCCTGGGGGTGCTGTGTGCTGGGCATGTCCGGGGGGTGGGTTGGGCAGTGGGGTTGCTGGGTGCTGGGAATGTGCGGGTGCTGGGGGCTGGGCCCTGAGGTTGATGGGGGCTGGGCACTCGGGTTGCTGGGTGCTGGCTGGTGCGGTTGCGGGGCCCTGGTGTTGCTGGGTACTATGCATAACTGAGTGCAGGGTATCTCTTGGTGCTGGAGGTACTGGGTGCTGGGCATATCCGGTGCTGGGCCTGTGCTCTGGAGTTGCTGGGTTCTGTGCTCTGGGGGTGCTTGTTTCTTGGCACGTGCGTGTGCTGTGTGCTCTTCCCTGGTTGTGCTGGGTATGTGTGGGTGTTGGGCAGTGTGGGTGCTGTGTGGTGGGCGCTGGGCATGTCTGGGTGCTGGGTGATGGGCACTGGAGGTTCTGGGCGATGGGGAGCAGGGAAGCTGCCTGCTAGGCATGTCTGAGTGCTGGGCATGTCCGGGTGCTGGGTACTGTGCGCTGGCAGTGGTGGGCGGTGGTGGTGCTGGGTGCTGGGCATGTCCGGGTGCTAGGCAATGGCGGTGCTGGGTGCTTGGCGCTGGGGATGATGGTCTTTGGGTGTGCTGGGTGCTGGGCATGTCCCTGTGCTGGGTGGTGGGGGTGCTGGGCATGTGCGGGTGTTGGTTGCCGGGCCCTGGGTGTACTGGGTGCTGGACGCTGGGGTGGTTGGTTTCTGGGCGCTGGGGGTGCTGGGTTCTGTGCCCCTGTGTTGCTGGGTGCTGAGCATGTCCGGGTGCTGGCCATGTCTAAGTGCAGCGTGCTGGGCACTGGGTGCTGGGGGGTGGGGGTGCTGGATGCTGAGTGTTGGGTATGCTGGTTTCCGGGCACTGGGCGGAAGTGTGTGAGACCTGTGGGTGTGTTGTATGGTGGGTGTTTGGGGTGCTGAGTGCTGCAGGTGCTGGGCATGTCCAGGTGCTATGTGCTGATCACTGGGGTTCTTGGGGGCTGGTTTGCTGTATTCTGGTGTGTTGGGCGCTGGGCATGTTTGTCTGGGTGCTGGGCATGTCTGGGTGCTGGGTACTGGGAACTGGCAGTGCGGGGCGGTGCGGGTGCTGTGTGCTGGGCATGTCGGGGTGCTGGGTACTGGGCAGTGGGAGTGTTGGGTGCTAGGTACTGGGGGTGCTGGGCCCTGGCATTGCTCGGCAATATGCAAAACTGAGTGCAGGGTATGTCTTGGTGCTGGATGCTTGGTGCTGGAGGTACCGGGTGCTGGGCATATGCAGTGGTGGGTGTTGGGCATATCCGGTGCTGGGTGGCTGTGCTGGGGTTGCTGGGTGCTGTGCTGTGAGGGTGCTGGATTCCTGGCATGTGCGTGTACTGTGTGCTGGGCCCTGGTTGTGCTGGGTATGTGTAGGTGCTGGGTGTTGGGCACTGCGGGGGGTGGTGCTAGGTGCTGGGCATGTCCAGGTGCTGAGCAATGGTGGTGCTGGGTGCTTGGCGCTGGGAGTGGTGGTACCTGGGGCTGCTGTGTGCTGGGCACGTCGGGGTGCTGGGTTTTGGGCGGTGGGGGTGCTGGGTGCTGGGCGTGTGCGTCTGTTGGTTGCTGGACCCTGGCGTGCTGGGCGCTGGGGCTATCGGTTACCGGGTGCTGGGGGTGCTGGGTTCAATGCAGCGTATGCAGGTCCTGGGCAGTGGGTGTGCTGGAAGCTGGGTGTTGGGTATGCTGGTTCCTGCCACTGCGGGTGCTGGGTGTGAGACTTGTGGGCGTGCTGGATGGTGGGTGTTTGGTGTGCACCCTCACTGCCCACCACCCAGAACCCCAAGTGCCGAGCACACAGCATCCGGACCTGCACACGCCCAGCACCTGCACACGCCCAGCACCCACAAGACCCAACAACCAGCACTGGTCATGACCAGTTCCTGGAAATGCCCACAGCCAGCACCCCTAGCTCCCCGCACCCAGCACTCCCAGGGCCCAGCACGAATTCCCGGACATGCGCACAACCCAGCACACCCACCGCCAACACACAGCATCGAGACATGCCCAGCAGCCCCAGTGCCCAGCATCCACCAGCAAGACATACCCTGCACCCAATTATGCATGGTATCCAGCACTCCCAGGGCCCAGCAACCAGTAGCCCCAGTACCTCGGCTCGCTTCTGTAATTCTACACAATGAAGACTTGTGGCTTAGAAGTTAGGGAACTAGCAGGTGTGGTGTTTGCAGGTGTGTAGAATTGTAGTCTAAATCGTGTCTCCTGGAAGCAGTGTTAGACTCTAGTGAAGAGTAACCTTGGAAACGAGAACCGTAAACAAAGGTAGTCCAGACGTGGCTCGGAGACAAACCTCGACCTTATAAGGAAAGAAAGGAACAGGTTCACGAAGAGTTCACGACCCCGCCGACCACCACAGACCACCCGAGACCCTCAAGGAGACCCTAAAGGTTTTAGTGCGCATGTGTCTAGGATGATGTAATATTATAATCGGTTCTCGGAAATTTAAGGAATATGTAAAAGAGAAACTGAAAATATGTATGAGAAGCATGGATACAAACAGAAAGGTGATTAGACCTGGTGTGCTTCATTTGTGGCAAGTCCACCGAGCACCCAGGCCTGAATAAAACAATCTCTCTCCTGAGCGTGTGGAATTGGTTCCTTGTGGAGGGATTTTTATTAAATAACGGTCATCCTATGAACATTCCAAGCACTGAGGATTTGTTAGTAATAGTAGAAGGCTGCTAAAGAGCAATTGTAGTTTTAGAGTCTCTGAAGTGATAGTAGAGCAGGAAAAACAGGCTGAGGAATGGAAATATCAGTAGATTATGTAACGGAATGCAGGCGCAGGAAGCGTTTGCATGGACACCTGCTTTTGACCAATCTGTGTATGTTAAGATTCGTGTGCTTGCTGACTGTAAACCAATAGAGGATTCGGAGGTGCGCGTGTTACTGTGGCTAGCTTATAAAAGTAGCACAATATCTTGAAATAAAGGAGGATGACCATACCCACATTGGGACTCCTCATTACTCCGGGAACGCGCTCCTATTCCGACCCATGGTCACTCCAACAGTTCCTTCCACGCCGGGCACGAATCCGCTTTTCGGACAACACCTAGCCCCCAGCACCCGCACCAGCAGCACCAGCAAGCCCAGTGCCCAGCACGCAGCAACCTCAGGGCCCAGCACCCAGCCGTGCCCGCCACCCGGACATGCCCAGCACCCAGCAACCCCAGTGCACAACACCCAGCACCCCCAGCGCCCAGAAACCAACACACGCACACACCCAGCACGCCCACCGCCCAAAACCCAGCAGCCCAACATGCCCAGCACACAGCACCACCACTGCCACCACCCCCACTGCCCAGTACCCAGCACCCACACATGCCCAGCACCCAGACATGCCCAGCACACAGCACCACCACCCCCACTGCCCAGTACCCAGCACCCACACATGCCCAGCACTCAGACATGCCCAGCAGGCAGCTTCTCTGCTGCCCACCGCCCAGCATCCCGACCGCCCAGCACCCAGACATGCCCAGGCCCCGCCACACAGCACCCCCACTGCCCAACACCCAGCACTCACACATACCCGGCACAACCAGGGCCCAGCACACAGCACACGCACATGTCAGGAATCCAGCACCCTCACAGCACAGCACCCAGCAACCCCAGCACAGCCACCCAGCACCGCATATGCCCAGCACCTAGCACCGCATATGCCCAACACCCAGCACCCAGTACCTCCAGTACCCAGCATCCAGCACCAAGACATACCCTGCACTCAGTTATGTATAGTAGCCAGCAATACCAGGGCCCAGCACCCCAGTACCTAGAACCCAACACTGCCACTGCCCAACACCCACCACCCGGACGTGCCCAGCACACAGCACCCCCACTGCCCCACACAGCCAGCGCCCAGTACCCAGCACCCAGACATGGCCAGCACCCAAACATGCCCAGCACTCAACACACCACTGCCCACATCCCAGCAAACCAGCCCCCAACATCTCCAGTGATCAGCACATAGCACCCGGACATGCCCGGCACCCAGCACCCGCAGCGCTCAGCATCCACCACCCCCAGTGCTCTGTACTCAGCACACCAAACACCTACCATCCAGCACCCCCACACATCTCACACCCAGCATCCCCAGTGCCCAGCAACCAGCATACCCAACACCCACCATCCATCACCCCCACACGTCTCACACCCAGCACCCCCAGTGCTCTGTACTCAGCACACCAAACACCCACCATCCAGCTCCCCCACCACCCAGCACCCCCAGTGCGCAGTACCCTGCACCCAGACATGCCCAGCACCCGGACATACACAGCACTCAGCACTGTCCTGCTTCCGGCTGGGACAGAGTTAACTTTCTTCCCAGTAGCTTGGGGGGTGTGCTGGCTTTTGGGTTTGGTGTGAGAGGAGCGTTGATGGCCCCTTAATGCTTTGGCTGTTGCTGGGCGGTGCTTGCACCGGGAGACTTTTGTTCTCTCTTTTCGGCCTCCCACAGGAAGCTCGGGGGGGGTGGGGGGTGGCGGGGGGGGGGGGGGAGCACAGCCGGGGTAGTTGACCTAGCTGGCCAATGGGGTATTCTATAGCATGTGACATCCTGCTCAGTATAAAAAATGGGAGGGGGCGGGGGGAGGAAACGACTCTCCCCCCCCCCCCGCCCCAGTTCATGACACGCGGTCGGCAGCGATGAGCAGTTGCATTCTGCATTGCCTGCTTTGTATCGTCTGTTGTTGTTGTTGCTCTCATTGTTATTATTACTGTTCTACTTTGTTTTATTTCAACCATTAAACTGTTTTTATCTCAACCCGGGAGTTTTCCTACTTGTGCCCTCCCGATTCTCTCCCCCATCCCACGGGGTGGGGGGAGGAGGAGAGCCAGCGGCTGCGTGGGGTTTTTTTGCAGGCTGGGGTTAAACCACGACATGCACCCATCATACCCTCCACCCAGCACCCCCAGGGCCCAGCACTCATTCCCAGACATGCGCACAACCTAGCACACCCACCGCCAACACACAGCCCCTGGACATGCCCAGCACCCAGCAGCCCCACTGCCCAGCACCGCATTGCCCAGCATCCCCAGCGCCCAGCACCCTCACTGCCCACCACCCAGAACAACAAGTGCCGAGCACACAGCATCCGGACATGCCCAGCACCGGGGCACACCCAGCACCCACAAGACCCAGCACCCGGTCATGACCAGCAACTGGAAATGCCCACAGCCAGCACCTCTAGCTCCCAGCAGCCACCAACCCCAGTGCCTAGCACTCAGCACCCAGTCGTGCCAAGCACCCAACACCCCGGTGCTCAGCACCCTGCACCCGGTCGTGTCCAGGGCCCACCACACAGCACCCACACTGCCCAACACCCAGCACCCACACATACCCGGCACAACCAGGGCCCAGCACACAGCCCACGCACGTGCCAGGAATCCAGCATCCCCAGAGCACAGCACCCAGCAACCCCAGCACAGCCACCCAGCACCGCATATGCCCAGCATGAAGCACCGCATATGCCCACAACCCAGCACCCAGTAGCTCCAGCACCAGGCATCCAGCACCAAGACATACCCTGCACTCAGTTATGCAGAGTACCTAGCAATACCGGGCCCAGCACCCCAGTACCTAGCACCCAACACTCCCACTGCCCAACACCCACCAGCCGGACATGCCCAGCACACAGCACCCCCACCACCCCACACCGCCAGCGCCCAGTATGCAGCACCCAGAAATGCCCAGCACCCAAACATGCCCAGCACTCAACACACCACTGCCCAGATCCCAGCAAACCAGCCCCCAACATCTCCAGTGATCAGCACATAGCACCCGGAATGCCCAGCACCCGCAACGCTCAGCACCCAGCACCCCCAGGGCCCAGCAGCCAGCACCGCAGCAACCAGCATCCCCAGCGCCCAGCACCCGGTCATGCCAAGCACCTGGACATGCCCAGCACCAAGCACGCCTGTGCCCAGCACACAATATCCCCAGCACCCAGTAGCCCCAGCACCCAGCAGCAAGAGATACCCTGCACCCGCTTACGCATAGTACCCACAGCGCTCAGCAGCCACCATCCCCAGTGCTCTGTACTCAGCACACCAAACACCCACCATCCAGCACCCCCACACGTCTCACACCCAGCACCCCCAGTGCGCAGTACCCCGCACCCAGACATGCCCAGCACCCGGACATACACAGCACTCAGCACTGTCCTGCTTCCGGCTGGGACAGAGTTAACTTTCTTCCCAGTAGCTTGGGGGGTGTGCTGGCTTTTGGGTTTGGTGTGAGAGGAGCGTTGATGGCCCCTTAATGCTTTGGCTGTTGCTGGGCGGTGCTTGCACCGGGAGACTTTTGTTCTCTCTTTTCGGCCTCCCACAGGAAGCTCGGGGGGGGGGTGGGGGGGGCGGGGGGATGGGGAGCACAGCCGGCGTAGTTGACCCAGCTGGCCAATGGGGTATTCTATAGCATGTGACATCCTGCTCAGTATAAAAAATGGGAGGGGGCGGGGGAGGGGGCTCTCCCCCCCCCGTTCACGACACACGGTCGACAGCGGTGAGCAGTTGCATTGTGCATTGCCTGCTTTGTATCGTCTGTTGTTGTTGTTGTTCTCATTGTTATTATTACTGTTCTACTTCGTTTTATTTCAACCATTAAACTGTTTTTATCTCAACCCGGGAATTTTCCTACTTGTGCCCTCCCGATTCTCTCCCCCATCCCACGGGGTGGGGGGGGGAGGTGAGCCAGTGGCTGCGTGGGGTTTATTTGCTGGCTGGGGTTAAACCAACACATGCACCCATCATACCCTCCACCCAGCACTGCCAGGGCCCAGCACTCCCATGGCCCAGCACTGATTCCCACACATGCACACAACCCAGCACACGCACCGCCAATGCACAGCACCTCGACATGCCCAGCAGCCCTGGAGCCCAGCACACAGCACCCAGCAGCCCCAGCACCAGGACATGACAAGAAGCCAGTCCCCGCAGTGCCCAACAACCCACGACTCAGCAACAGAACATGCCTAGCACCAGGCACCACCAAGGTGTAGCAAGGAGTGCTAGGTGTGGTGGATATGGCACATTTGGGGTGCTGGAGCTGGCTGGGTGTTGGGCAGCTGAGAAGGGTCTATCAAGGGAAGGTGAGAGCCACCAACATCTTTCAGTCCTGCCTGTTAGTTTATGGGAGCCCGAAGAGGGGATCGACTGCTTTGCAGTTGGGCTGTGGTAAGGTTGCTGGTTGGGTGGTAGAGCGCGAGCAGCTCCCTCGGAAAGGGCTGCCACGAAAGGCAAGAGCCAGAAACAGCTTTCAATCCTGGTTCTTTCTGTGTTGGAGCGCCCTCTGGTGGGAAGCCGTTTACGAAATGAACTCGAGAGATGGTAAGGCAAAGGTTGATATTTAGGTTTGAGAATAAGGGAGAGGGGTGGTGGGACCGGGAAGGGTCCCGTGGTGGGTCCATGTGGTGGGTGGCGTTAACTAATGCAGAAGGATCTCGTTATCTACGCAGAACCTCAAACTATCCCTTATCCTCCTCAGAGGCAAGCTCCGAAACGGCCACCCACCTCCTCCGGCTCAGGCACAGAAATAGCCAGGAATGAAGGACGATGCTGGCCCTCACGATCTCTTGGCAGCCACTTCTCAGCCCCATCAACACCGTGGCACTGTACCTCTGCTCGCACCTAACAGCGGCCTATCCCTTACCCTCATCAGGGCCAAGCTCCGAAGTGGCCACCCACCACATGGAGCTAGGCACTGAAGTAGCTAGGAACCAACGCGGATGCTGGCCCTCACGATCTCTTGGCAGCCCCTTGTCAGCCCCACCAACACCGGGGCTCTGTCGCTGTTCTCCCACTTATTCTCGACATATCCCTGACCCTCACCAGGGCCACCTCCGAAGCGGCCACCCTCCACATGGGGCTTGTCACTGAAGTAGCCAGGAAACAAGGTTGATGCTGGCTCTCACGATCACTTCGCAGCCCCTTCTCAGCCGCGCCAATGCCGGGGCTCTGTCTCTGTTCTCCCACCTTACCTCAACCTAGCCTTGACCCTCATCAGGGCCAAGCTCCGAAGTGGCCACCGACCACATGGCGCTTGGCACTGCAGTAGCCAGGAACCAAGGCTGATGCTGGCCCTCACGGGCTCTTGGCAGTTCCTTCTCAGGCCCACCAACACCGGGGCTCTGTGTCTCTGCTCGCACCTAACAGCGACCTATCCCTGACCCTCATCGGAGCCAAGCTCCGAAGCGACCAGTCTTCATGTGGGGCTTAGGCACTGAGGCAGCCAAGAATCAAGGTACATGCTGGTCCTCACGATCACTGCACAGCCCCTTCTCAGCCGCACCAATGCCGGGGCTCTGTGCCTGTTCTCCCACCTAACCTAAACCTAGCCCTGACCCTCATCAGCGCCAAGCTCCGAAGCGGCCACCCTCCACGTGGAGCTTGGCACTAAGGTAAGCAGAAATCCAGCTTGATGCTGGCCCTCACCTTCCCTTGGTAGCCCCACCAAAACCGGGGCTCTGTCTCTGTTCTCCACCTTATCCTCGACATATCCCTTCCCCTCATCGGAGCCAAGCTCCGAAGAGGCCACCCTCAACATGAGGCTCAGGCACTGAAGGGCAGCCCCGTCTCAGCCCCACCAATACCGGGGCTCTGTGTCTCTGCTCGCTCCTAACATCAACCTATCCTTTACCCTCACCGGATCCAAGTTCCGAAGCGACTACTCTTCATGTGGGGCTTAGGTACTGAATGAGCCCGGAATCAAAATTGATGCTGGCCCTCACGAGCTCTTTGCAGCCCCTTCTCAGCCCCACCAATACCGGGGCTCTGTATCTGTTCTCCCACTTAGCCTCGACATTTCCCTTACCCTCATGAGGGCAAAGCTCCGCAGCGGCCACACTCCACATGGGGCTGGGCACTGCGATAGCCAGGAATCAAGGGTGGTGCTGGCCCTCCCCTTCCATTTGCAGTCCCTAGGCAAGCCCACCAACACCGGGGCTCTGTGCCTGTTCTCCCTCCTAACCTCAACCTAGCCGAGACCCTCATCAGGGCCAAGCTCCGAAGTGGCCACGGGCCACATTGAGCTAGGCACTGAAGTAGCCAGGAACCAAGGCTGATGCTGGCCCTCACGGGCTCTTGGCAGCTCCTTCTCAGGCCCACCAACACCAGGGCTCTGTGTCTCTGCTCGCACCTAACATCGACCTATCCCTGACCCTCATCGGAGCCAAGCTCCGAAGCGACCAGTCTTCATGTGGGGCTTAGGCACTGAGGCAGCCAAGAATCAAGGTACATGCTGGTCCTCACGATCACTGCACAGCCCCTTCTCAGCCGCACCAATGCCGGGGCTCTGTGCCTGTTCTCCCACCTAACCTAAACCTAGCCCTGACACTCTTCAGGGCCAAGCTCCGAAGTGGCCACCCTCCACGTGGAGCTTGGCACTAAGGTAAGCAGAAATCCAGCTTGATGCTGGCCCTCACCTTCCCTTGGTAGCCCCACCAGAACCGGGGCTCTGTCTCTGTTCTCCACCTTATCCTCGACATATCCCTTACCCTCATCGGAGCCAAGCTCCCAAGAGGCCACACTCCACATGGGGCTTGGCACTGAGATAGCTTGGAATCAAGGGTGGTGCTGGCCCTCACCTTCCATTTGCAGTCCCTAGGCAAGCCCACCAACACCGGGGCTCTCTGCCTGTTCTCCCTCCTAACCTCAACCTAGCCGAGACCCTCATCAGGGCCAAGCTCCGAAGTGGCCACGGACCACATTGAGCTAGGCACTGAAGTAGCCAGGAACCAAGGCTGATGCTGGCCCTCACGGGCTCTTGGCAGCTCCTTCTCACGCCCATCAACACCGGGGCTCTGTGTCTCTGCTCGCACCTAACATCGACCTATCCCTGACCCTCACCGGAGCCAAGCTCCGAAGCGACCATTCTTCATGTGGGGTTTAGGCACTGAGGCAGCCAAGAATCAAGGTACATGCTGGTCGTCACGATCACTGCACAGCCCCTTCTCAGCCGCACCAATGCCGGGGCTCTGTATCTGTTCTCCCACTTAGCCTCGACATATCCCTTACCCTCATCAAGGCAAAGCACCGCAGCAGCCACACTCCACATGGGGCTTGGCACTGCGATAGCCAGGAATCAAGGGTGGTGCTGGCCATCACCTTCCATTTGCAGTCCCTAGGCAGCTCCACCAACACCGGGGCCCTGTGCCTGTTCTCCCTCCTAACCTCAAGCTAGCCGAGACCCTCATCAGGGCCAAGCTCCGAAGTGGCCACCGGCCAAATGGAGCTAGGCACTGAGGTAGCCAGGAATCAAGGCTGGTGCTGGCTCTCACGATCACTGCGCAGCCCCTTCTCAGCCGCACCAATGCCGGGCTCTGTGTCTGTTCTCCCTCCTAACCTCAACCTAGCCCTGACCCTCATCAGCGCCAAGCTCCGAAGCGGCCACCCTCCACGTGGAGCTTGGCGCTAAGGTAACCAGAAATCCAGCTTGATGCTAGCCCTCACCTTCCCTTGGTAGCCCCACCAAAACCGGGGCTCTGTCTCTGTTCTCCATCTTATCCTCGACATATCCCTTACCCTCATCGGAGCCAAGCTCCGAAGAGGCCACCCTCAACATGGGGCTCAGGCACTGAAGGGCAGCCCCGTCTCAGCCCCACCAATACCGGGGCTCTGTGTCTCTGCTCGCTCCTAACATCAACCTATCCCTTACCCTCATCGGAGCCAACCTCCGAAGCGACTACTCTTCATGTGGGGCTTAGGTACTGAATGAGCCCGGAATCAAAATTGATGCTGGCCCTCACGATCTCTTTGCAGCCCCTTCTCAGCCCCACCAATACCGGGGCTCTGTATCTGTTCTCCCACTTAGCCTCGACATATCCCTTACCCTCATGAGGGCAAAGCTCCGCAGCGGCCACACTCCACATGGGGCTTGGCACTGCGATAGCCAGGAATCAAGGGTGGTGCTGGCCCTCACCTTCCATTTGCAGTCCCCAGGCAAGCCCACCAACACCGGGGCTCTGTGCCTGTTCTCCCTCCTAACCTCAACCTAGCCGAGACCCTCATCAGGGCCAAGCTCCAAAGTGGCCACGGGCCACATGGAGCTAGGCACTGAAGTAGCCAGGAACCAAGGCTGATGCTGGCCATCACGGGCTCTTGGCAGCTCCTTCTCACGCCCACCAACACCGGAGCTCTGTGTCTCTGCTCGCACCTAACATCGACCTATCCCTGACCCTCATCGGAGCCAAGCTCCGAAGCGACCAGTCTTCATGTGGGGCTTAGGCACTGAGGCAGCCAAGAATCAAGGTACATGCTGGTCCTCACGATCACTGCGCAGCCCCTTCTCAGCCGCACCAATGCCGGGCTCTGTGTCTGTTCTCCCTCCTAACCTCAACCTAGCCCTGACCCTCATCAGCGCCAAGCTCCGAAGCGGCCACCCTCCACGTGGAGCTTGGCGCTGAGGTAACCAGAAATCCAGCTTGATGCTAGCCCTCACCTTCCCTTGGTAGCCCCACCAAAACCGGGGCTCTGTCTCTGTTCTCCACCTTATCCTCGACATATCCCTTCCCCTCATCGGAGCCAAGCTCCGAAGAGGCCACCCTCAACATGGGGCTCAGGCACTGAAGGGCAGCCCCGTCTCAGCCCCACCAATACCGGGGCTCTGTATCTGTTCTCCCACCTAACCTCAACCTAGCCCTGACCCTCATCAGGGCCAAGCTCCGAAGTGGACACCGGCCACATGGAGCTAGGCACTGAAGTAGCCAGGAACCAAGGCTAATGCTGGCCCTCATGGTCCGTTGGCAGCCCCTTCTCAGCCCCACCAATACCGGGGCTCTGTATCTGTTCTCCCACTTAGCCTCGACATTTCCCTTACCCTCATGAGGGCAAAGCTCCGCAGCGGCCACACTCCACATGGGGCTGGGCACTGCGATAGCCAGGAATCAAGGGTGGTGCTGGCCCTCCCCTTCCATTTGCAGTCCCTAGGCAAGCCCACCAACACCGGGGCTCTGTGCCTGTTCTCCCTCCTAACCTCAACCTAGCCGAGACCCTCATCAGGGCCAAGCTCCGAAGTGGCCACGGGCCACATGGAGCTAGGCACTGAAGTAGCCAGGAAGCAAGGCTGATGCTGGCCCTCACGGGCTCATCGCATCTCCTTCTCAGGCCCACCAACACCAGGGCTCTGTGTCTCTGCTCGCACCTAACATCGACCTATCCCTGACCCTCATCGGAGCCAAGCTCCGAAGCGACCACTCCTCACCTGGAGCTTGGCACTAAGGTAACCAGAAATGCAGCTTGATGCTGGCCCTCACCTTCCCTTGGTAGCCCCACCAAAACCGAAGCTCTGTCTCTGTTCTCCCACTTATCCTCGACATATCCCTTACTCTTAGCGGAGCCAAGCTCCGAAGAGGCTACCCTCGACGTGGGGCTCAGGCACTGAAGTAGCCAGGAACTAAGGTTGATGCTGGCCCTCACGATCTCTTGGCAGCTCCTTCTCACCCCCACCAACACCGTGGTTCTGTGCCTGTTCTCCCACCTAACCTCAACCTAGCCGTTACCCTCTTCAGGGCCAAGCTCTGAAGTGGCCATGCTACACATGGGGCTTGGCACTGAGGTAGCCAGGAATCAAGGCTGATGCTCGCCCTCACCTTTCCTTTGCTGTCCCTAGGCAGCCCCACTAACACCGGGTCTCTCTGTCTGTTCTCCCACCTAACCTCAACCTAGCCCTGACCCTCATCAGGGCAAAGCTTCGAAGCGGCCACACTCCACATGGGGCTTGGCATTGAGATAGCCAGGAATCAAGGCTGATGCCGGACCTCGCCTTCCGTTTGCAGTCCCTAGGCAGCCCCACCAACACCGGCGCTCTGTGTCTGTTCCCCCAGTTATCCTCGACATATCCCTTCTCCTCATCAGGGCCAAGCTCCGAAGCGGCCACCCACCACATGGGGCTCTGGGGCAGACGTGGCCAGGAATGAAGGCTGATGCTGGCCCTCACGATCTCTTGTCAGCCCCTCCTCAGCCCCACCAACCCCTGCTCCCTTCTCTTTGGTCTCCCACCTAAACATCAACCTACATCTTACCTTCATCAGAGCCAGGCTCTGAAACGTCTACCCACCAGATGGCGCTCCAACACAGAGGGAACCAAGAAGACTGGCGTTCGTTGCACTCGCCTGCCCCGGCAGCCCTTTGAGGTCCCCACCACCACCGGGGCTAGGCGCTTGCCGTAGCACTCAACCGTCAACCTTGCCGCAGCCCAACTGCAAAGCAGACAAGCGCCCCGTCGAGCTCCCACACACGTTTTGCCAGGACTGAAATATGTTCGCAGTGCTCACCTTCCCTTTACAGCCCCTTCTCAGCTGCCCAGCACCCAGCCATCTCCAGCACCGCAAATGCGCAACATCCAGCACACCTAGCACCCCTTGGGATCTTTGGCAGTGCTTGGTGCTGGGCATGTGTCGGTGCTGGGTCGTGGGGGTACTGTGTGCTAGGCCCTGAGTGGAGTGGGTTCTGGACAGGTCTGGGTGCTGCGGTTGCTGGGTGTTGGGCATATCTGGGTGCTCGCCATGTCCCTGTGCTGGGCACTGGGAGGATTTGGTGCTGGGAATGGGCAGGCGATGATCGTGCCTGGGTGGTGGATGCGGGCTACAGGCAGTGCTGGGCACTGGCTGCGCTGGGTGCTGGTCATTGGGGGTACTGGGTTCTAGGCACTGGGCATGCGGGGTGCTGGACATCTCTGGGTGCTGAGCATGTCCACGTGATGGGTCCGGGGCACTGGGACTGCTGGGCAGTGGGGGTGCTGGGGACTATGCATATCAGGGTGCTGGGCATGCCTGCGTACTGAGTGCTTGGCGCTGGGTTCTGGATGCTGGCTGGTGGGCATTGTCTGTGTGCTGGTTATTGGGCACTGGCGGTGGTAGGCATGGGAGTGCTTGTTGCTGGGCATTTTCTGATCCTGGCTGTTGGGGGCGCTGAGCACTGGGCATGTCTGGGTGATGGATGGAGGGAGTTTTGGGTGCTGGGCACTAGGGGTGCTGGCTAGTGGGTATGTCCGTGTGCTGGGTATGTCCATATGCCGGATGCTGTGCGCTGGGGATGCTGGGCACTGGGGTTAGCGGGTGCTGTGCACTGGGGTTGCTGGGTGTTGGGCAGCGCGACTGCTGGGGGCTGGGAGTGCTGGGTACTATGCATAAGCGGGTGCAGGGTATGTCTTGCTGCTGGATGGTGGGTTCTGGGGCTACTGGGAGCTGGGGGTATTGGGTGCTGGGCACTGGGGTTGCTGGGTGCTAAGTCCTGTGGGTGCTGGTTGCTGGGCCCTGGGAGTGCTGGGTACTATGCATAAGCGGGTGCAGGGTATGTCTTGCTGCTGGGTGCTGGGGGTATTGGGTGTTGGCCACTGGGGTGTTGGGTGCTGGGCATGTCCTCGTCCTTGGCATGACTGATGCTGGGCACTGGGGGTACTGGCTGCTGGGAGCTAGGGGTGCTGGCTGTGGGCATTTCAGTTGCTGGACATGACCAGGTGCTGGGCGTCTCCAGGTGCTGGGCACGTGCGGATGCTGTGTGCTCGGCACTTGGGGTTCTGGGTGGTCGGCGGTGAGGGTGCTGGACGCTGGGGATGCTGGCTGTTGCGGTGCTGGGTGCTGGGCACTGGGGCTGCTGAGTGGTGGGCATGTCCAGGTGCTGTTTGTTGGCGGTTGGGGTGCTGGGTTGTGCGCCTGTCCAGGAGTTAGTGCTGGGCCCTGGGGGTGCTGTGTATGTCCGAGTGCTGGGCATGTCTGGATGCTGGGTAAACGGGTTCTTGGGCTGTGGGGGTGTTGGGTATGCTGGTTTCTGGGCACTGGGGAGGTGCTGGCTGCGAGACCTGTATGGTGGTGGGTGTTTGGTGTACTGGGTGCAGGGCGCTGGGCGTGCTGGGTGCTGGGCATGTCCGGGTGCTACGTGCTGATCACTGGGGATGTTGGGGGCTGGTTTGCTGTGTTCTGGTGTGTAGCGTGCTGGGCATGTTTGGGTGCTGGGCATGTCCAGGTGCTGGGTACTGGGCGCTGGGGATGGTGGTCCCTGGGGGTGCTGTGTGCTGGGCATGTCCGGGGGGTGGGTTGGGCAGTGGGGTTGCTGGGTGCTGGGAATGTGCGGGTGCTGGGGGCTGGGCCCTGAGGTTGATGGGGGCTGGGCACTCGGGTTGCTGGGTGCTGGCTGGTGCGGTTGCGGGGCCCTGGTGTTGCTGGGTACTATGCATAACTGAGTGCAGGGTATCTCTTGGTGCTGGAGGTACTGGGTGCTGGGCATATCCGGTGCTGGGCCTGTGCTCTGGAGTTGCTGGGTTCTGTGCTCTGGGGGTGCTTGTTTCTTGGCACGTGCGTGTGCTGTGTGCTCTTCCCTGGTTGTGCTGGGTATGTGTGGGTGTTGGGCAGTGTGGGTGCTGTGTGGTGGGCGCTGGGCATGTCTGGGTGCTGGGTGATGGGCACTGGAGGTTCTGGGCGATGGGGAGCAGGGAAGCTGCCTGCTAGGCATGTCTGAGTGCTGGGCATGTCCGGGTGCTGGGTACTGTGCGCTGGCAGTGGTGGGCGGTGGTGGTGCTGGGTGCTGGGCATGTCCGGGTGCTAGGCAATGGCGGTGCTGGGTGCTTGGCGCTGGGGATGATGGTCTTTGGGTGTGCTGGGTGCTGGGCATGTCCCTGTGCTGGGTGGTGGGGGTGCTGGGCATGTGCGGGTGTTGGTTGCCGGGCCCTGGGTGTACTGGGTGCTGGACGCTGGGGTGGTTGGTTTCTGGGCGCTGGGGGTGCTGGGTTCTGTGCCCCTGTGTTGCTGGGTGCTGAGCATGTCCGGGTGCTGGCCATGTCTAAGTGCAGCGTGCTGGGCACTGGGTGCTGGGGGGTGGGGGTGCTGGATGCTGAGTGTTGGGTATGCTGGTTTCCGGGCACTGGGCGGAAGTGTGTGAGACCTGTGGGTGTGTTGTATGGTGGGTGTTTGGGGTGCTGAGTGCTGCAGGTGCTGGGCATGTCCAGGTGCTATGTGCTGATCACTGGGGTTCTTGGGGGCTGGTTTGCTGTGTTCTGGTGTGTTGGGCGCTGGGCATGTTTGTCTGGGTGCTGGGCATGTCTGGGTGCTGGGTACTGGGAACTGGCAGTGCGGGGCGGTGCGGGTGCTGTGTGCTGGGCATGTCGGGGTGCTGGGTACTGGGCAGTGGGAGTGCTGGGTGCTAGGTACTGGGGGTGCTGGGCCCTGGCATTGCTCGGCAATATGCAAAACTGAGTGCAGGGTATGTCTTGGTGCTGGATGCTTGGTGCTGGAGGTACCGGGTGCTGGGCATATGCAGTGGTGGGTGTTGGGCATATCCGGTGCTGGGTGGCTGTGCTGGGGTTGCTGGGTGCTGTGCTGTGAGGGTGCTGGATTCCTGGCATGTGCGTGTACTGTGTGCTGGGCCCTGGTTGTGCTGGGTATGTGTAGGTGCTGGGTGTTGGGCACTGCGGGGGGTGGTGCTAGGTGCTGGGCATGTCCAGGTGCTGAGCAATGGTGGTGCTGGGTGCTTGGCGCTGGGAGTGGTGGTACCTGGGGCTGCTGTGTGCTGGGCACGTCGGGGTGCTGGGTTTTGGGCGGTGGGGGTGCTGGGTGCTGGGCGTGTGCGTCTGTTGGTTGCTGGACCCTGGCGTGCTGGGCGCTGGGGCTATCGGTTACCGGGTGCTGGGGGTGCTGGGTTCAATGCAGCGTATGCAGGTCCTGGGCAGTGGGTGTGCTGGAAGCTGGGTGTTGGGTATGCTGGTTCCTGCCACTGCGGGTGCTGGGTGTGAGACTTGTGGGCGTGCTGGATGGTGGGTGTTTGGTGTGCACCCTCACTGCCCACCACCCAGAACCCCAAGTGCCGAGCACACAGCATCCGGACCTGCACACGCCCAGCACCTGCACACGCCCAGCACCCACAAGACCCAACAACCAGCACTGGTCATGACCAGTTCCTGGAAATGCCCACAGCCAGCACCCCTAGCTCCCCGCACCCAGCACTCCCAGGGCCCAGCACGAATTCCCGGACATGCGCACAACCCAGCACACCCACCGCCAACACACAGCATCGAGACATGCCCAGCAGCCCCAGTGCCCAGCATCCACCAGCAAGACATACCCTGCACCCAATTATGCATGGTATCCAGCACTCCCAGGGCCCAGCAACCAGTAGCCCCAGTACCTCGGCTCGCTTCTGTAATTCTACACAATGAAGACTTGTGGCTTAGAAGTTAGGGAACTAGCAGGTGTGGTGTTTGCAGGTGTGTAGAATTGTAGTCTAAATCGTGTCTCCTGGAAGCAGTGTTAGACTCTAGTGAAGAGTAACCTTGGAAACGAGAACCGTAAACAAAGGTAGTCCAGACGTGGCTCGGAGACAAACCTCGACCTTATAAGGAAAGAAAGGAACAGGTTCACGAAGAGTTCACGACCCCGCCGACCACCACAGACCACCCGAGACCCTCAAGGAGACCCTAAAGGTTTTAGTGCGCATGTGTCTAGGATGATGTAATATTATAATCGGTTCTCGGAAATTTAAGGAATATGTAAACGAGAAACTGAAAATATGTATGAGAAGCATGGATACAAACAGAAAGGTGATTAGACCTGGTGTGCTTCATTTGTGGCAAGTCCACCGAGCACCCAGGCCTGAATAAAACAATCTCTCTCCTGAGCGTGTGGAATTGGTTCCTTGTGGAGGGATTTTTATTAAATAACGGTCATCCTATGAACATTCCAAGCACTGAGGATTTGTTAGTAATAGTAGAAGGCTGCTAAAGAGCAATTGTAGTTTTAGAGTCTCTGAAGTGATAGTAGAGCAGGAAAAACAGGCTGAGGAATGGAAATATCAGTAGATTATGTAACGGAATGCAGGCGCAGGAAGCGTTTGCATGGACACCTGCTTTTGACCAATCTGTGTATGTTAAGATTCGTGTGCTTGCTGACTGTAAACCAATAGAGGATTCGGAGGTGCGCGTGTTACTGTGGCTAGCTTATAAAAGTAGCACAATATCTTGAAATAAAGGAGGATGACCATACCCACATTGGGACTCCTCATTACTCCGGGAACGCGCTCCTATTCCGACCCATGGTCACTCCAACAGTTCCTTCCACGCCGGGCACGAATCCGCTTTTCGGACAACACCTAGCCCCCAGCACCCGCACCAGCAGCACCAGCAAGCCCAGTGCCCAGCACGCAGCAACCTCAGGGCCCAGCACCCAGCCGTGCCCGCCACCCGGACATGCCCAGCACCCAGCAACCCCAGTGCACAACACCCAGCACCCCCAGCGCCCAGAAACCAACACACGCACACACCCAGCACGCCCACCGCCCAAAACCCAGCAGCCCAACATGCCCAGCACACAGCACCACCACTGCCACCACCCCCACTGCCCAGTACCCAGCACCCACACATGCCCAGCACCCAGACATGCCCAGCACACAGCACCACCACCCCCACTGCCCAGTACCCAGCACCCACACATGCCCAGCACTCAGACATGCCCAGCAGGCAGCTTCTCTGCTGCCCACCGCCCAGCATCCCGACCGCCCAGCACCCAGACATGCCCAGGCCCCGCCACACAGCACCCCCACTGCCCAACACCCAGCACTCACACATACCCGGCACAACCAGGGCCCAGCACACAGCACACGCACATGTCAGGAATCCAGCACCCTCACAGCACAGCACCCAGCAACCCCAGCACAGCCACCCAGCACCGCATATGCCCAGCACCTAGCACCGCATATGCCCAACACCCAGCACCCAGTACCTCCAGTACCCAGCATCCAGCACCAAGACATACCCTGCACTCAGTTATGTATAGTAGCCAGCAATACCAGGGCCCAGCACCCCAGTACCTAGAACCCAACACTGCCACTGCCCAACACCCACCACCCGGACGTGCCCAGCACACAGCACCCCCACTGCCCCACACAGCCAGCGCCCAGTACCCAGCACCCAGACATGGCCAGCACCCAAACATGCCCAGCACTCAACACACCACTGCCCACATCCCAGCAAACCAGCCCCCAACATCTCCAGTGATCAGCACATAGCACCCGGACATGCCCGGCACCCAGCACCCGCAGCGCTCAGCATCCACCACCCCCAGTGCTCTGTACTCAGCACACCAAACACCTACCATCCAGCACCCCCACACATCTCACACCCAGCATCCCCAGTGCCCAGCAACCAGCATACCCAACACCCACCATCCATCACCCCCACACGTCTCACACCCAGCACCCCCAGTGCTCTGTACTCAGCACACCAAACACCCACCATCCAGCTCCCCCACCACCCAGCACCCCCAGTGCGCAGTACCCTGCACCCAGACATGCCCAGCACCCGGACATACACAGCACTCAGCACTGTCCTGCTTCCGGCTGGGACAGAGTTAACTTTCTTCCCAGTAGCTTGGGGGGTGTGCTGGCTTTTGGGTTTGGTGTGAGAGGAGCGTTGATGGCCCCTTAATGCTTTGGCTGTTGCTGGGCGGTGCTTGCACCGGGAGACTTTTGTTCTCTCTTTTCGGCCTCCCACAGGAAGCTCGGGGGGGGTGGGGGGTGGCGGGGGGGGGGAGCACAGCCGGGGTAGTTGACCTAGCTGGCCAATGGGGTATTCTATAGCATGTGACATCCTGCTCAGTATAAAAAATGGGAGGGGGCGGGGGGAGGAAACGACTCTCCCCCCCCCCCCGCCCCAGTTCATGACACGCGGTCGGCAGCGATGAGCAGTTGCATTCTGCATTGCCTGCTTTGTATCGTCTGTTGTTGTTGTTGCTCTCATTGTTATTATTACTGTTCTACTTTGTTTTATTTCAACCATTAAACTGTTTTTATCTCAACCCGGGAGTTTTCCTACTTGTGCCCTCCCGATTCTCTCCCCCATCCCACGGGGTGGGGGGAGGAGGAGAGCCAGCGGCTGCGTGGGGTTTTTTTGCAGGCTGGGGTTAAACCACGACATGCACCCATCATACCCTCCACCCAGCACCCCCAGGGCCCAGCACTCATTCCCAGACATGCGCACAACCTAGCACACCCACCGCCAACACACAGCCCCTGGACATGCCCAGCACCCAGCAGCCCCACTGCCCAGCACCGCATTGCCCAGCATCCCCAGCGCCCAGCACCCTCACTGCCCACCACCCAGAACAACAAGTGCCGAGCACACAGCATCCGGACATGCCCAGCACCGGGGCACACCCAGCACCCACAAGACCCAGCACCCGGTCATGACCAGCAACTGGAAATGCCCACAGCCAGCACCTCTAGCTCCCAGCAGCCACCAACCCCAGTGCCTAGCACTCAGCACCCAGTCGTGCCAAGCACCCAACACCCCGGTGCTCAGCACCCTGCACCCGGTCGTGTCCAGGGCCCACCACACAGCACCCACACTGCCCAACACCGAGCACCCACACATACCCGGCACAACCAGGGCCCAGCACACAGCCCACGCACGTGCCAGGAATCCAGCATCCCCAGAGCACAGCACCCAGCAACCCCAGCACAGCCACCCAGCACCGCATATGCCCAGCATGAAGCACCGCATATGCCCACAACCCAGCACCCAGTAGCTCCAGCACCAGGCATCCAGCACCAAGACATACCCTGCACTCAGTTATGCAGAGTACCTAGCAATACCGGGCCCAGCACCCCAGTACCTAGCACCCAACACTCCCACTGCCCAACACCCACCAGCCGGACATGCCCAGCACACAGCACCCCCACCACCCCACACCGCCAGCGCCCAGTATGCAGCACCCAGAAATGCCCAGCACCCAAACATGCCCAGCACTCAACACACCACTGCCCAGATCCCAGCAAACCAGCCCCCAACATCTCCAGTGATCAGCACATAGCACCCGGAATGCCCAGCACCCGCAGCGCTCAGCACCCAGCACCCCCAGGGCCCAGCAGCCAGCACCGCAGCAACCAGCATCCCCAGCGCCCAGCACCCGGTCATGCCAAGCACCTGGACATGCCCAGCACCAAGCACGCCTGTGCCCAGCACACAATATCCCCAGCACCCAGTAGCCCCAGCACCCAGCAGCAAGAGATACCCTGCACCCGCTTACGCATAGTACCCACAGCGCTCAGCAGCCACCATCCCCAGTGCTCTGTACTCAGCACACCAAACACCCACCATCCAGCACCCCCACACGTCTCACACCCAGCACCCCCAGTGCGCAGTACCCCGCACCCAGACATGCCCAGCACCCGGACATACACAGCACTCAGCACTGTCCTGCTTCCGGCTGGGACAGAGTTAACTTTCTTCCCAGTAGCTTGGGGGGTGTGCTGGCTTTTGGGTTTGGTGTGAGAGGAGCGTTGATGGCCCCTTAATGCTTTGGCTGTTGCTGGGCGGTGCTTGCACCGGGAGACTTTTGTTCTCTCTTTTCGGCCTCCCACAGGAAGCTCGGGGGGGGGGTGGGGGGGGCGGGGGGATGGGGAGCACAGCCGGCGTAGTTGACCCAGCTGGCCAATGGGGTATTCTATAGCATGTGACATCCTGCTCAGTATAAAAAATGGGAGGGGGCGGGGGAGGGGGCTCTCCCCCCCCCGTTCACGACACACGGTCGACAGCGGTGAGCAGTTGCATTGTGCATTGCCTGCTTTGTATCGTCTGTTGTTGTTGTTGTTCTCATTGTTATTATTACTGTTCTACTTCGTTTTATTTCAACCATTAAACTGTTTTTATCTCAACCCGGGAATTTTCCTACTTGTGCCCTCCCGATTCTCTCCCCCATCCCACGGGGTGGGGGGGGGAGGTGAGCCAGTGGCTGCGTGGGGTTTATTTGCTGGCTGGGGTTAAACCAACACATGCACCCATCATACCCTCCACCCAGCACTGCCAGGGCCCAGCACTCCCATGGCCCAGTACTGATTCCCACACATGCACACAACCCAGCACACGCACCGCCAATGCACAGCACCTCGACATGCCCAGCAGCCCTGGAGCCCAGCACACAGCACCCAGCAGCCCCAGCACCAGGACATGACAAGAAGCCAGTCCCCGCAGTGCCCAACAACCCACGACTCAGCAACAGAACATGCCTAGCACCAGGCACCACCAAGGTGTAGCAAGGAGTGCTAGGTGTGGTGGATATGGCACATTTGGGGTGCTGGAGCTGGCTGGGTGTTGGGCAGCTGAGAAGGGTCTATCAAGGGAAGGTGAGAGCCACCAACATCTTTCAGTCCTGCCTGTTAGTTTATGGGAGCCCGAAGAGGGGATCGACTGCTTTGCAGTTGGGCTGTGGTAAGGTTGCTGGTTGGGTGGTAGAACGCGAGCAGCTCCCTCGGAAAGGGCTGCCACGAACGGCAAGAGCCAGAAACAGCTTTCAATCCTGGTTCTTTCTGTGTTGGAGCGCCCTCTGGTGGGAAGCCGTTTACGAAATGAACTCGAGAGATGGTAAGGCAAAGGTTGATATTTAGGTTTGAGAATAAGGGAGAGGGGTGGTGGGACCGGGAAGGGTCCCGTGGTGGGTCCATGTGGTGGGTGGCGTTAACTAATGCAGAAGGATCTCGTTATCTACGCAGAACCTCAAACTATCCCTTATCCTCCTCAGAGGCAAGCTCCGAAACGGCCACCCACCTCCTCCGGCTCAGGCACAGAAATAGCCAGGAATGAAGGACGATGCTGGCCCTCACGATCTCTTGGCAGCCACTTCTCAGCCCCATCAACACCGTGGCACTGTACCTCTGCTCGCACCTAACAGCGACCTATCCCTTACCCTCATCAGGGCCAAGCTCCGAAGTGGCCACCCACCACATGGAGCTAGGCACTGAAGTAGCTAGGAACCAACGCGGATGCTGGCCCTCACGATCTCTTGGCAGCCCCTTGTCAGCCCCACCAACACCGGGGCTCTGTCGCTGTTCTCCCACTTATTCTCGACATATCCCTGACCCTCACCAGGGCCACCTCCGAAGCGGCCACCCTCCACATGGGGCTTGGCACTGAAGTAGCCAGGAAACAAGGTTGATGCTGGCTCTCACGATCACTTCGCAGCCCCTTCTCAGCCGCGCCAATGCCGGGGCTCTGTCTCTGTTCTCCCACCTTACCTCAACCTAGCCTTGACCCTCATCAGGGCCAAGCTCCGAAGTGGCCACCGACCACATGGCGCTTGGCACTGCAGTAGCCAGGAACCAAGGCTGATGCTGGCCCTCACGGGCTCTTGGCAGTTCCTTCTCAGGCCCACCAACACCGGGGCTCTGTGTCTCTGCTCGCACCTAACAGCGACCTATCCCTGACCCTCATCGGAGCCAAGCTCCGAAGCGACCAGTCTTCATGTGGGGCTTAGGCACTGAGGCAGCCAAGAATCAAGGTACATGCTGGTCCTCACGATCACTGCACAGCCCCTTCTCAGCCGCACCAATGCCGGGGCTCTGTGCCTGTTCTCCCACCTAACCTAAACCTAGCCCTGACCCTCTTCAGGGCCAAGCTCCGAAGCGGCCACCCTCCACGTGGAGCTTGGCACTAAGGTAAGCAGAAATCCAGCTTGATGCTGGCCCTCACCTTCCCTTGGTAGCCCCACCAAAACCGGGGCTCTGTCTCTGTTCTCCACCTTATCCTCGACATATCCCTTCCCCTCATCGGAGCCAAGCTCCGAAGAGGCCACACTCCACATGGGGCTTGGAACTGAGATAGCTTGGAATCAAGGGTGGTGCTGGCCCTCACCTTCCATTTGCAGTCCCTAGGCAAGCCCACCAACACCGGGGCTCTGTGCCTGTTCTCCCTCCTAACCTCAACCTAGCCGAGACCCTCATCAGGGCCAAGCTCCGAAGTGGCCACCGGCCAAATGGAGCTAGGCACTGAAGTAGCCAGGAACCAAGGCTGATGCTGGCTCTCACGATCACTGCGCAGCCCCTTCTCAGCCGAACCAACACCGGGGCTCTGTGCCTGTTCTCCCTCCTAACATCAACCTAGCCCTGACCCTCATCAGCGCCAAGCTCCGAAGCGGCCACCCTCCACGTGGAGCTTGGCACTAAGGTAACCAGAAATCCAGCTTGATGCTAGCCCTCACCTTCCCTTGGTAGCCCCACCAAAACCGGGGCTCTGTCTCTGTTCTCCATCTTATCCTCGACATATCCCTTCCCCTCATCGGAGCCAAGCTCCGAAGAGGCCACCCTCAACATGGGGCTCAGGCACTGAAGGGCAGCCCCGTCTCAGCCCCACCAATACCGGGGCTCTGTGTCTCTGCTCGCTCCTAACATCAACCTATCCCTTACCCTCACCGGATCCAAGCTCCGAAGCGACTACTCTTCATGTGGGGCTTAGGTACTGAATGAGCCCGGAATCAAAATTGATGCTGGCCCTCACGATCTCTTTGCAGCCCCTTCTCAGCCCCACCAATACCGGGGCTCTGTATCTGTTCTCCCACTTAGCCTCGACATTTCCCTTACCCTCATGAGGGCAAAGCTCCGCAGCGGTCACACTCCACATGGGGCTGGGCACTGCGATAGCCAGGAATCAAGGGTGGTGCTGGCCCTCACCTTCCATTTGCAGTCCCTAGGCAAGCCCACCAACACCGGGGCTCTCTGCCTGTTCTCCCTCCTAACCTCAACCTAGCCGAGACCCTCATCAGGGCCAAGCTCCAAAGTGGCCACCGACCACATGGCGCTTGGCACTGCAGTAGCCAGGAACCAAGGCTGATGCTGGCCCTCACGGGCTCTTGGCAGTTCCTTCTCAGGCCCACCAACACCGGGGCTCTGTGTCTCTGCTCGCACCTAACAGCGACCTATCCCTGACCCTCATCGGAGCCAAGCTCCGAAGCGACCAGTCTTCATGTGGGGCTTAGGCACTGAGGCAGCCAAGAATCAAGGTACATGCTGGTCCTCACGATCACTGCACAGCCCCTTCTCAGCCGCACCAATGCCGGGGCTCTGTGCCTGTTCTCCCACCTAACCTCAACCTAGCCCTGACCCTCTTCAGGGCCAAGCTCCGAAGCGGCCACCCTCCACGTGGAGCTTGGCACTAAGGTAAGCAGAAATCCAGCTTGATGCTGGCCCTCACCTTCCCTTGGTAGCCCCACCAGAACCGGGGCTCTGTCTCTGTTCTCCACCTTATCCTCGACATATCCCTTCCCCTCATCGGAGCCAAGCTCCGAAGAGGCCACCCTCAACATGGGGCTCAGGCACTGAAGGGCAGCCCCGTCTCAGCCCCACCAATACCGGGGCTCTGTGTCTCTGCTCGCTCCTAACATCAACCTATCCCTTACCCTCACCGGATCCAAGCTCCGAAGCGACTACTCTTCATGTGGGGCTTAGGTACTGAATGAGCCCGGAATCAAAATTGATGCTGGCCCTCACGATCTCTTTGCAGCCCCTTCTCAGCCCCACCAATAACGGGGCTCTGTATCTGTTCTCCCACTTAGCCTCGACATTTCCCTTACCCTCATGAGGGCAAAGCTCCGCAGCGGTCACACTCCACATGGGGCTGGGCACTGCGATAGCCAGGAATCAAGGGTGGTGCTGGCCCTCCCCTTCCATTTGCAGTCCCTAGGCAAGCCCACCAACACCGGGGCTCTGTGCCTGTTCTCCCTCCTAACCTCAAGCTAGCCGAGACCCTCATCAGGGCCAAGCTCCGAAGTGGCCACGGGCCACATTGAGCTAGGCACTGAAGTAGCCAGGAACCAAGGCTGATGCTGGCCCTCACGGGCTCTTGGCAGCTCCTTCTCACGCCCACCAACACCGGGGCTCTGTGTCTCTGCTCGCACCTAACATCGACCTATCCCTGACCCTCATCGGAGCCAAGCTCCGAAGCGACCAGTCTTCATGTGGGGCTTAGGCACTGAGGCAGCCAAGAATCAAGGTACATGCTGGTCCTCACGATCACTGCACAGCCCCTTCTCAGCCGCACCAATGCCGGGGCTCTGTGCCTGTTCTCCCACCTAACCTAAACCTAGCCCTGACCCTCTTCAGGGCCAAGCTTCGAAGCGGCCACCCTCCACGTGGAGCTTGGCACTAAGGTAAGCAGAAATCCAGCTTGATGCTGGCCCTCACCTTCCCTTGGTAGCCCCACCAGAACCGGGGCTCTGTCTCTGTTCTCCACCTTATCCTCGACATATCCCTTCCCCTCATCGGAGCCAAGCTCCGAAGAGGCCACACTCCACATGGGGCTTGGAATCAAGGGTGGTGCTGGCCCTCACCTTCCATTTGCAGTCCCTAGGCAAGCCCACCAACACCGGGGCTCTGTGCCTGTTCTCCCTCCTAACCTCAACCTAGCCGAGACCCTCATCAGGGCCAAGCTCCGAAGTGGCCACCGGCCAAATGGAGCTAGGCACTGAAGTAGCCAGGAACCAAGGCTGATGCTGGCTCTCACGATCACTGCGCAGCCCCTTCTCAGCCGAACCAACACCGGGGCTCTGTGCCTGTTCTCCCTCCTAACATCAACCTAGCCCTGACCCTCATCAGCGCCAAGCTCCGAAGCGGCCACCCTCCACGTGGAGCTTGGCACTAAGGTAACCAGAAATCCAGCTTGATGCTAGCCCTCACCTTCCCTTGGTAGCCCCACCAAAACCGGGGCTCTGTCTCTGTTCTCCATCTTATCCTCGATGGAGGATAACCTAGCCGAGACCCTCATCAGGGCCAAGCTCCGAAGTGGCCACCGACCACATGGCGCTTGGCACTGCAGTAGCCAGGAACCAAGGCTGATGCTGGCCCTCACGGGCTCTTGGCAGTTCCTTCTCAGGCCCACCAACACCGGGGCTCTGTGTCTCTGCTCGCACCTAACAGCGACCTATCCCTGACCCTCATCGGAGCCAAGCTCCGAAGCGACCAGTCTTCATGTGGGGCTTAGGCACTGAGGCAGCCAAGAATCAAGGTACATGCTGGTCCTCACGATCACTGCACAGCCCCTTCTCAGCCGCACCAATGCCGGGGCTCTGTGCCTGTTCTCCCACCTAACCTAAACCTAGCCCTGACCCTCTTCAGGGCCAAGCTCCGAAGCGGCCACCCTCCACGTGGAGCTTGGCACTAAGGTAAGCAGAAATCCAGCTTGATGCTGGCCCTCACCTTCCCTTGGTAGCCCCACCAGAACCGGGGCTCTGTCTCTGTTCTCCACCTTATCCTCGACATATCCCTTATCCTCATCGGAGCCAAGCTCCGAAGAGGCCACCCTCAACATGGGGCTCAGGCACTGAAGGGCAGCCCCGTCTCAGCCCCACCAATACCGGGGCTCTGTGTCTCTGCTCGCTCCTAACATCAACCTATCCCTTACCCTCACCGGATCCAAGCTCCGAAGCGACTACTCTTCATGTGGGGCTTAGGTACTGAATGAGCCCGGAATCAAAATTGATGCTGGCCCTCACGATCTCTTTGCAGCCCCTTCTCAGCCCCACCAATAACGGGGCTCTGTATCTGTTCTCCCACTTAGCCTCGACATTTCCCTTACCCTCATGAGGGCAAAGCTCCGCAGCGGTCACACTCCACATGGGGCTGGGCACTGCGATAGCCAGGAATCAAGGGTGGTGCTGGCCCTCACCTTCCATTTGCAGTCCCTAGGCAAGCCCACCAACACCGGGGCCCTGTGCCTGTTCTCCCTCCTAACCTCAACCTAGCCGAGACCCTCATCAGGGCCAAGCTTCGAAGTGGCCACCGACCACATGGCGCTAGGCACTGAAGTAGCCAGGAACCAAGGCTGATGCTGGCCCTCACGGGCTCTTGGCAGTTCCTTCTCAGGCCCACCAACACCGGGGCTCTGTGTCTCTGCTCGCACCTAACATCGACCTATCCCTGACCCTCATCGGAGCCAAGCTCCGAAGCGACCAGTCTTCATGTGGGGCTTAGGCACTGAGGCAGCCAAGAATCAAGGTACATGCTGGTCCTCACGATCACTGCACAGCCCCTTCTCAGCCGCACCAATGCCGGCGCTCTGTGCCTGTTCTCCCACCTAACCTAAACCTAGCCCTGACCCTCTTCAGGGCCAAGCTCCGAAGTGGCCACCCTCCACGTGGAGCTTGGCACTAAGGTAAGCAGAAATCCAGCTTGATGCTGGCCCTCACCTTCCCTTGGTAGCCCCACCAGAACCGGGGCTCTGTCTCTGTTCTCCACCTTATCCTCGACATATCCCTTCCCCTCATCGGAGCCAAGCTCCGAAGAGGCCACCCTCAACATGGGGCTCAGGCACTGAAGGGCAGCCCCGTCTCAGCCCCACCAATACCGGGGCTCTGTGTCTCTGCTCGCTCCTAACATCAACCTATCCCTTACCCTCACCGGATCCAAGCTCCGAAGCGACTACTCTTCATGTGGGGCTTAGGTACTGAATGAGCCCGGAATCAAAATTGATGCTGGCCCTCACGATCTCTTTGCAGCCCCTTCTCAGCCCCACCAATACCGGGGCTCTGTATCTGTTCTCCCACTTAGCCTCGACAGATCCCTTACCCTCATGAGGGCAAAGCACCGCAGCGGTCACACTCCACATGGGGCTTGGCACTGCGATAGCCAGGAATCAAGGGTGGTGCTGGCCCTCACCTTCCATTTGCAGTCCCTAGGCAAGCCCACCAACACCGGGGCCCTGTGCCTGTTCTCCCTCCTAACCTCAACCTAGCCCAGACCCTCTTCAGGGCCAAGCTCCGAAGTGGCCACGGGCCACATGGAGCTAGGCACTGAAGTAGCCAGGAACCAAGGCTGATGCTGGCCCTCACGGGCTCTTGGCAGCTCCTTCTTACGCCCACCAACACCGGGGCTCTGTGTCTCTGCTCGCACCTAACATCGACCTATCCCTGACTCTCATCGGAGCCAAGCTCCGAAGCGACCAGTCTTCATGTGGGGCTTAGGCACTGAGGCAGCCAAGAATCAAGATACATGCTGGTCCTCACGATCACTGCACAGCCCCTTCTCAGCCGCACCAATGCCGGGGCTCTGTGCCTGTTCTCCCACCTAACCTCAACCTAGCCCTGACCCTCATCAGGGCCAAGCTCCGAAGTGGACACCGGCCACATGGAGCTAGGCACTGAAGTAGCCAGGAACCAAGGCTGATGCTGGCCCTCACGGGCTCTTCGCATCTCCTTCTCAGGCCCACCAACACCAGGGCTCTGTGTCTCTGCTCGCACCTAACATCGACCTATCCCTGACCCTCATCGGAGCCAAGCTCCGAAGCGACCACTCCCCACGTGGGGCTTGGCACTAAGGTAACCAGAAATGCAGCTTGATGCTGGCCCTCACCTTCCCTTGGTAGCCCCACCAAAACCGAAGCTCTGTCTCTGTTCTCCCACTTATCCTCGACATATCCCTTACTCTTAGCGGAGCCAAGCTCCGAAGAGGCTACCCTCGACATGGGGCTCAGGCACTGAAGTAGCCAGGAACTAAGGTTGATGCTGACCCTCACGATCTCTTGGCAGCTCCTTCTCACCCCCACCAACACCGTGGTTCTGTGCCTGTTCTCTCACCTAACCTCAACCTAGCCGTTACCCTCTTCAGGGCCAAGCTCCGAAGTGGCCATGCTACACATGGGGCTTGGCACTGAGGTAGCCAGGAATCAAGGCTGATGCTCGCCCTCACCTTTCCTTTGCTGTCCCTAGGCAGCCCCACTAACACCGGGTCTCTCTGTCTGTTCTCCCACCTAACCTCAACCTAGCCCTGACCCTCATCAGGGCAAAGCTCCGAAGCGGCCACACTCCACATGGGGCTTGGCATTGAGATAGCCAGGAATCAAGGCTGATGCCGGACCTCGCCTTCCGTTTGCAGTCCCTAGGCAGCCCCACCAACACCGGTGCTCTGTGTCTGTTCCCCCAGTTATCCTCGACATATCCCTTCTCCTCATCAGGGCCAAGCTCCGAAGCGGCCACCCACCACATGGGGCTCTGGGGCAGACGTGGCCAGGAATGAAGGCTGATGCTGGCCCTCACGATCTCTTGTCAGCCCCACCAACCCCTGCTCCCTTCTCTTTGGTCTCCCACCTAAACATCAACCTACATCTTACCTTCATCAGAGCCAGGCTCTGAAACGTCTACCCACCAGATGGCGCTCCAACACAGAGGGAACCAAGAAGACTGGCGTTCGTTGCACTCGCCTGCCCCGGCAGCCCTTTGAGGTCCCCACCACCACCGGGGCTAGGCGCTTGCCGTAGCACTCAACCGTCAACCTTGCCGCAGCCCAACTGCAAAGCAGACAAGCGCCCCGTCGAGCTCCCACACACGTTTTGCCAGGACTGAAATATGTTCGCAGTGCTCACCTTCCCTTTACAGCCCCTTCTCAGCTGCCCAGCACCCAGCCATCTCCAGCACCGCAAATGCGCAACATCCAGCACACCTAGCACCCCTTGGGATCTTTGGCAGTGCTTGGTGCTGGGCATGTGTCGGTGCTGGGTCGTGGGGGTACTGTGTGCTAGGCCCTGAGTGGAGTGGGTTCTGGACAGGTCTGGGTGCTGCGGTTGCTGGGTGTTGGGCATATCTGGGTGCTCGCCATGTCCCTGTGCTGGGCACTGGGAGGATTTGGTGCTGGGAATGGGCAGGCGATGATCGTGCCTGGGTGGTGGATGCGGGCTACAGGCAGTGCTGGGCACTGGCTGCGCTGGGTGCTGGTCATTGGGGGTACTGGGTTCTAGGCACTGGGCATGCGGGGTGCTGGACATCTCTGGGTGCTGAGCATGTCCACGTGATGGGTCCGGGGCACTGGGACTGCTGGGCAGTGGGGGTGCTGGGGACTATGCATATCAGGGTGCTGGGCATGCCTGCGTACTGAGTGCTTGGCGCTGGGTTCTGGATGCTGGCTGGTGGGCATTGTCTGTGTGCTGGTTATTGGGCACTGGCGGTGGTAGGCATGGGAGTGCTTGTTGCTGGGCATTTTCTGATCCTGGCTGTTGGGGGCGCTGAGCACTGGGCATGTCTGGGTGATGGATGGAGGGAGTTTTGGGTGCTGGGCACTAGGGGTGCTGGCTAGTGGGTATGTCCGTGTGCTGGGTATGTCCATATGCCGGATGCTGTGCGCTGGGGATGCTGGGCACTGGGGTTAGTGGGTGCTGTGCACTGGGGTTGCTGGGTGTTGGGCAGCGCGACTGCTGGGGGCTGGGAGTGCTGGGTACTATGCATAAGCGGGTGCAGGGTATGTCTTGCTGCTGGATGGTGGGTTCTGGGGCTACTGGGAGCTGGGGGTATTGGGTGCTGGGCACTGGGGTTGCTGGGTGCTAAGTCCTGTGGGTGCTGGTTGCTGGGCCCTGGGAGTGCTGGGTACTATGCATAAGCGGGTGCAGGGTATGTCTTGCTGCTGGGTGCTGGGGGTATTGGGTGTTGGCCACTGGGGTGTTGGGTGCTGGGCATGTCCTCGTCCTTGGCATGACTGATGCTGGGCACTGGGGGTACTGGCTGCTGGGAGCTAGGGGTGCTGGCTGTGGGCATTTCAGTTGCTGGACATGACCAGGTGCTGGGCGTCTCCAGGTGCTGGGCACGTGCGGATGCTGTGTGCTCGGCACTTGGGGTTCTGGGTGGTCGGCGGTGAGGGTGCTGGACGCTGGGGATGCTGGCTGTTGCGGTGCTGGGTGCTGGGCACTGGGGCTGCTGAGTGGTGGGCATGTCCAGGTGCTGTTTGTTGGCGGTTGGGGTGCTGGGTTGTGCGCCTGTCCAGGAGTTAGTGCTGGGCCCTGGGGGTGCTGTGTATGTCCGAGTGCTGGGCATGTCCGGATGCTGGGTAAACGGGTTCTTGGGCTGTGGGGGTGTTGGGTATGCTGGTTTCTGGGCACTGGGGAGGTGCTGGCTGCGAGCCCTGTATGGTGGTGGGTGTTTGGTGTACTGGGTGCAGGGCGCTGGGCGTGCTGGGTGCTGGGCATGTCCGGGTGCTACGTGCTGATCACTGGGGATGTTGGGGGCTGGTTTGCTGTGTTCTGGTGTGTAGCGTGCTGGGCATGTTTGGGTGCTGGGCATGTCCAGGTGCTGGGTACTGGGCGCTGGGGATGGTGGTCCCTGGGGGTGCTGTGTGCTGGGCATGTCCGGGGGGTGGGTTGGGCAGTGGGGTTGCTGGGTGCTGGGAATGTGCGGGTGCTGGGGGCTGGGCCCTGAGGTTGATGGGGGCTGGGCACTCGGGTTGCTGGGTGCTGGCTGGTGCGGTTGCGGGGCCCTGGTGTTGCTGGGTACTATGCATAACTGAGTGCAGGGTATCTCTTGGTGCTGGAGGTACTGGGTGCTGGGCATATCCGGTGCTGGGCCTGTGCTCTGGAGTTGCTGGGTTCTGTGCTCTGGGGGTGCTTGTTTCTTGGCACGTGCGTGTGCTGTGTGCTCTTCCCTGGTTGTGCTGGGTATGTGTGGGTGTTGGGCAGTGTGGGTGCTGTGTGGTGGGCGCTGGGCATGTCTGGGTGCTGGGTGATGGGCACTGGAGGTTCTGGGCGATGGGGAGCAGGGAAGCTGCCTGCTAGGCATGTCTGAGTGCTGGGCATGTCCGGGTGCTGGGTACTGTGCGCTGGCAGTGGTGGGCGGTGGTGGTGCTGGGTGCTGGGCATGTCCGGGTGCTAGGCAATGGCGGTGCTGGGTGCTTGGCGCTGGGGATGATGGTCTTTGGGTGTGCTGGGTGCTGGGCATGTCCCTGTGCTGGGTGGTGGGGGTGCTGGGCATGTGCGGGTGTTGGTTGCCGGGCCCTGGGTGTACTGGGTGCTGGACGCTGGGGTGGTTGGTTTCTGGGCGCTGGGGCTGCTGGGTTCTGTGCCCCTGTGTTGCTGGGTGCTGAGCATGTCCGGGTGCTGGCCATGTCTAAGTGCAGCGTGCTGGGCACTGGGTGCTGGGGGGTGGGGGTGCTGGATGCTGAGTGTTGGGTATGCTGGTTTCCGGGCACTGGGCGGAAGTGTGTGAGACCTGTGGGTGTGTTGTATGGTGGGTGTTTGGGGTGCTGAGTGCTGCAGGTGCTGGGCACGTCCAGGTGCTATGTGCTGATCACTGGGGTTCTTGGGGGCTGGTTTGCTGTGTTCTGGTGTGTTGGGCGCTGGGCATGTTTGTCTGGGTGCTGGGCATGTCTGGGTGCTGGGTACTGGGAACTGGCAGTGCGGGGCGGTGCGGGTGCTGTGTGCTGGGCATGTCGGGGTGCTGGGTACTGGGCAGTGGGAGTGCTGGGTGCTAGGTACTGGGGGTGCTGGGCCCTGGCATTGCTCGGCAATATGCAAAACTGAGTGCAGGGTATGTCTTGGTGCTGGATGCTTGGTGCTGGAGGTACCGGGTGCTGGGCATATGCAGTGGTGGGTGTTGGGCATATCCGGTGCTGGGTGGCTGTGCTGGGGTTGCTGGGTGCTGTGCTGTGAGGGTGCTGGATTCCTGGCATGTGCGTGTACTGTGTGCTGGGCCCTGGTTGTGCTGGGTATGTGTAGGTGCTGGGTGTTGGGCACTGCGGGGGGTGGTGCTAGGTGCTGGGCATGTCCAGGTGCTGAGCAATGGTGGTGCTGGGTGCTTGGCGCTGGGGGTGGTGGTACCTGGGGCTGCTGTGTGCTGGGCACGTCGGGGTGCTGGGTTTTGGGCGGTGGGGGTGCTGGGTGCTGGGCGTGTGCGTCTGTTGGTTGCTGGACCCTGGCGTGCTGGGCGCTGGGGCTATCGGTTACCGGGTGCTGGGGGTGCTGGGTTCAATGCAGCGTATGCAGGTCCTGGGCAGTGGGTGTGCTGGAAGCTGGGTGTTGGGTATGCTGGTTCCTGCCACTGCGGGTGCTGGGTGTGAGACTTGTGGGCGTGCTGGATGGTGGGTGTTTGGTGTGCACCCTCACTGCCCACCACCCAGAACCCCAAGTGCCGAGCACACAGCATCCGGACGTGCCCAGCACCTGCACACGCCCAGCACCCACAAGACCCAACAACCAGCACTGGTCATGACCAGTTCCTGGAAATGCCCACAGCCAGCACCCCTAGCTCCCCGCACCCAGCACTCCCAGGGCCCAGCACGAATTCCCGGACATGCGCACAACCCAGCACACCCACCGCCAACACACAGCATCGAGACATGCCCAGCAGCCCCAGTGCCCAGCATCCACCAGCAAGACATACCCTGCACCCAATTATGCATGGTATCCAGCACTCCCAGGGCCCAGCAACCAGTAGCCCCAGTACCTCGGCTCGCTTCTGTAATTCTACACAATGAAGACTTGTGGCTTAGAAGTTAGGGAACTAGCAGGTGTGGTGTTTGCAGGTGTGTAGAATTGTAGTCTAAATCGTGTCTCCTGGAAGCAGTGTTAGACTCTAGTGAAGAGTAACCTTGGAAACGAGAACCGTAAACAAAGGTAGTCCAGACGTGGCTCGGAGACAAACCTCGACCTTATAAGGAAAGAAAGGAACAGGTTCACGAAGAGTTCACGACCCCGCCGACCACCACAGACCACCCGAGACCCTCAAGGAGACCCTAAAGGTTTTAGTGCGCATGTGTCTAGGATGATGTAATATTATAATCGGTTCTCGGAAATTTAAGGAATATGTAAACGAGAAACTGAAAATATGTATGAGAAGCATGGATACAAACAGAAAGGTGATTAGACCTGGTGTGCTTCATTTGTGGCAAGTCCACCGAGCACCCAGGCCTGAATAAAACAATCTCTCTCCTGAGCGTGTGGAATTGGTTCCTTGTGGAGGGATTTTTATTAAATAACGGTCATCCTATGAACATTCCAAGCACTGAGGATTTGTTAGTAATAGTAGAAGGCTGCTAAAGAGCAATTGTAGTTTTAGAGTCTCTGAAGTGATAGTAGAGCAGGAAAAACAGGCTGAGGAATGGAAATATCAGTAGATTATGTAACGGAATGCAGGCGCAGGAAGCGTTCGCGTGGACACCTGCTTTTGACCAATCTGTGTATGTTAAGATTCGTGTGCTTGCTGACTGTAAACCAATAGAGGATTCGGAGGTGCGCGTGTTACTGTGGCTAGCTTATAAAAGTAGCACAATATCTTGAAATAAAGGAGGATGACCATACCCACATTGGGACTCCTCATTACTCCGGGAACGCGCTCCTATTCCGACCCATGGTCACTCCAACAGTTCCTTCCACGCCGGGCACGAATCCGCTTTTCGGACAACACCTAGCCCCCAGCACCCGCACCAGCAGCACCAGCAAGCCCAGTGCCCAGCACGCAGCAACCTCAGGGCCCAGCACCCAGCCGTGCCCGCCACCCGGACATGCCCAGCACCCAGCAACCCCAGTGCACAACACCCAGCACCCCCAGCGCCCAGAAACCAACACACGCACACACCCAGCACACCCACCGCCCAAAACCCAGCAGCCCAACATGCCCAGCACACAGCACCACCACCGCCACCACCCCCACTGCCCAGTACCCAGCACCCACACATGCCCAGCACCCAGACATGCCCAGCACACAGCACCACCACCCCCACTGCCCAGTACCCAGCACCCACACATGCCCAGCACTCAGACATGCCCAGCAGGCAGCTTCTCTGCTGCCCACCGCCCAGCATCCCGACCGCCCAGCACCCAGACATGCCCAGGCCCCGCCACACAGCACCCCCACTGCCCAACACCCAGCACTCACACATACCCGGCACAACCAGGGCCCAGCACACAGCACACGCACATGTCAGGAATCCAGCACCCTCACAGCACAGCACCCAGCAACCCCAGCACAGCCACCCAGCACCGCATATGCCCAGCACCTAGCACCGCATATGCCCAACACCCAGCACCCAGTACCTCCAGTACCCAGCATCCAGCACCAAGACATACCCTGCACTCAGTTATGTATAGTAGCCAGCAATACCAGGGCCCAGCACCCCAGTACCTAGAACCCAACACTGCCACTGCCCAACACCCACCACCCGGACGTGCCCAGCACACAGCACCCCCACTGCCCCACACAGCCAGCGCCCAGTACCCAGCACCCAGACATGGCCAGCACCCAAACATGCCCAGCACTCAACACACCACTGCCCACATCCCAGCAAACCAGCCCCCAACATCTCCAGTGATCAGCACATAGCACCCGGACATGCCCGGCACCCAGCACCCGCAGCGCTCAGCATCCACCACCCCCAGTGCTCTGTACTCAGCACACCAAACACCTACCATCCAGCACCCCCACACATCTCACACCCAGCATCCCCAGTGCCCAGCAACCAGCATACCCAACACCCACCATCCATCACCCCCACACGTCTCACACCCAGCACCCCCAGTGCTCTGTACTCAGCACACCAAACACCCACCATCCAGCTCCCCCACCACCCAGCACCCCCAGTGCGCAGTACCCTGCACCCAGACATGCCCAGCACCCGGACATACACAGCACTCAGCACTGTCCTGCTTCCGGCTGGGACAGAGTTAACTTTCTTCCCAGTAGCTTGGGGGGTGTGCTGGCTTTTGGGTTTGGTGTGAGAGGAGCGTTGATGGCCCCTTAATGCTTTGGCTGTTGCTGGGCGGTGCTTGCACCGGGAGACTTTTGTTCTCTCTTTTCGGCCTCCCACAGGAAGCTCGAGGGGGGGTGGGGGGTGGCGGGGGGGGGCGGGGAGCACAGCCGGGGTAGTTGACCTAGCTGGCCAATGGGGTATTCTATAGCATGTGACATCCTGCTCAGTATAAAAAATGGGAGGGGGCGGGGGGGGGGAAACGACTCTCCCCCCCCCCCCACCCCAGTTCATGACACGCGGTCGGCAGCGATGAGCAGTTGCATTCTGCATTGCCTGCTTTGTATCGTCTGTTGTTGTTGTTGCTCTCATTGTTATTATTACTGTTCTACTTCGTTTTATTTCAACCATTAAACTGTTTTTATCTCAACCCGGGAGTTTTCCTACTTGTGCCCTCCCGATTCTCTCCCCCATCCCACGGGGTGGGGGGGGGAGGAGAGCCAGCGGCTGCGTGGGGTTTTTTTGCAGGCTGGGGTTAAACCACGACATGCACCCATCATACCCTCCACCCAGCACCCCCAGGGCCCAGCACTCATTCCCAGACATGCGCACAACCTAGCACACCCACCGCCAACACACAGCCCCTGGACATGCCCAGCACCCAGCAGCCCCACTGCCCAGCACCGCATTGCCCAGCATCCCCAGCGCCCAGCACCCTCACTGCCCACCACCCAGAACAACAAGTGCCGAGCACACAGCATCCGGACATGCCCAGCACCGGGGCACACCCAGCACCCACAAGACCCAGCACCCGGTCATGACCAGCAACTGGAAATGCCCACAGCCAGCACCTCTAGCTCCCAGCAGCCACCAACCCCAGTGCCTAGCACTCAGCACCCAGTCGTGCCAAGCACCCAACACCCCGGTGCTCAGCACCCTGCACCCGGTCGTGTCCAGGGCCCACCACACAGCACCCACACTGCCCAACACCCAGCACCCACACATACCCGGCACAACCAGGGCCCAGCACACAGCCCACGCACGTGCCAGGAATCCAGCATCCCCAGAGCACAGCACCCAGCAACCCCAGCACAGCCACCCAGCACCGCATATGCCCAGCATGAAGCACCGCATATGCCCACAACCCAGCACCCAGTAGCTCCAGCACCAGGCATCCAGCACCAAGACATACCCTGCACTCAGTTATGCAGAGTACCTAGCAATACCGGGCCCAGCACCCCAGTACCTAGCACCCAACACTCCCACTGCCCAACACCCACCAGCCGGACATGCCCAGCACACAGCACCCCCACCACCCCACACCGCCAGCGCCCAGTATGCAGCACCCAGAAATGCCCAGCACCCAAACATGCCCAGCACTCAACACACCACTGCCCAGATCCCAGCAAACCAGCCCCCAACATCTCCAGTGATAACACATAGCACCCGGAATGCCCAGCACCCGCAGCGCTCAGCACCCAGCACCCCCAGGGCCCAGCAGCCAGCACCGCAGCAACCAGCATCCCCAGCGCCCAGCACCCGGTCATGCCAAGCACCTGGACATGCCCAGCACCAAGCACGCCTGTGCCCAGCACACAATATCCCCAGCACCCAGTAGCCCCAGCACCCAGCAGCAAGAGATACCCTGCACCCGCTTACGCATAGTACCCACAGCGCTCAGCAGCCACCATCCCCAGTGCTCTGTACTCAGCACACCAAACACCCACCATCCAGCACCCCCACACGTCTCACACCCAGCACCCCCAGTGCGCAGTACCCCGCACCCAGACATGCCCAGCACCCGGACATACACAGCACTCAGCACTGTCCTGCTTCCGGCTGGGACAGAGTTAACTTTCTTCCCAGTAGCTTGGGGGGTGTGCTGGCTTTTGGGTTTGGTGTGAGAGGAGCGTTGATGGCCCCTTAATGCTTTGGCTGTTGCTGGGCGGTGCTTGCACCGGGAGACTTTTGTTCTCTCTTTTCGGCCTCCCACAGGAAGCTCGGGGGGAGGTGGGGGGTGGCGGGGGGGGGGGGGGGGAGCACAGCCGGGGTAGTTGACCTAGCTGGCCAATGGGGTATTCTATAGCATGTGACATCCTGCTCAGTATAAAAAATGGGAGGGGGCGGGGGGGGGGAAACGACTCTCCCCCCCCCCCCCGCCCCAGTTCATGACACGCGGTCGGCAGCGGTGAGCAGTTGCATTCTGCATTGCCTGCTTTGTATCGTCTGTTGTTGTTGTTGCTCTCATTGTTATTATTACTGTTCTACTTCGTTTTATTTCAACCATTAAACTGTTTTTATCTCAACCCGGGAGTTTTCCTACTTGTGCCCTCCCGATTCTCTCCCCCATCCCACGGGGTGGGGGGGGGAGGTGAGCCAGTGGCTGCGTGGGGTTTATTTGCTGGCTGGGGTTAAACCAACACATGCACCCATCATACCCTCCACCCAGCACTCCCATGGCCCAGCACTGATTCCCACACATGCACACAACCCAGCACACGCACCGCCAATGCACAGCACCTCGACATGCCCAGCAGCCCTGGAGCCCAGCACACAGTCCCCGCAGTGCCCAACAACCCACGACTCAGCAACAGAACATGCCTAGCACCAGGCACCACCAAGGTGTAGCAAGGAGTGCTAGGTGTGGTGGATATGGCACATTTGGGGTGCTGGAGCTGGCTGGGTGTTGGGCAGCTGAGAAGGGTCTATCGAGGGAAGGTGAGAGCCACCAACATCTTTCAGTCCTGCCTGTTAGTTTATGGGAGCCCGAAGAGGGGATCGACTGCTTTGCAGTTGGGCTGTGGTAAGGTTGCTGGTTGGGTGGTAGAGCGCGAGCAGCTCCCTCGGAAAGGGCTGCCACGAAAGGCAAGAGCCAGAAACAGCTTTCAATCCTGGTTCTTTCTGTGTTGGAGCGCCCTCTGGTGGGAAGCCGTTTACGAAATGAACTCGAGAGATGGTAAGACAAAGGTTGATATTTAGGTTTGAGAATAAGGGAGAGGGGTGGTGGGACCGGGAAGGGTCCCGTGGTGGGTCCATGTGGTGGGTGGCGTTAACTAATGCAGAAGGATCTCGTTATCTACGCAGAACCTCAAACTATCCCTTATCCTCCTCAGAGGCAAGCTCCGAAACGGCCACCCACCTCCTCCGGCTCAGGCACAGAAATAGCCAGGAATGAAGGATGATGCTGGCCCTCACGATCTCTTGGCAGCCACTTCTCAGCCCCATCAACACCGTGGCACTGTACTTCTGCTCGCACCTAACAGCGACCTATCCCTTACCCTCATCAGGGCCAAGCTCCGAAGTGGCCACCCACCACATGGAGCTAGGCACTGAAGTAGCTAGGAACCAACGCGGATGCTGGCCCTCACGATCTCTTGGCAGCCCCTTGTCAGCCCCACCAACACCGGGGCTCTGTCGCTGTTCTCCCACTTATTCTCGACATATCCCTGACCCTCACCAGGGCCACCTCCGAAGCGGCCACCCTCCACATGGGGCTTGGCACTGAAGTAGCCAGGAAACAAGGTTGATGCTAGCTCTCACGATCACTTCGCAGCCCCTTCTCAGCCGCACCAATGCCGGGGCTCTGTCTCTGTTCTCCCACCTTACCTCAACCTAGCCTTGACCCTCATCAGGGCCAAGCTCCGAAGTGGCCACCGACCACATGGCGCTTGGCACTGCAGTAGCCAGGAACCAAGGCTGATGCTGGCCCTCACGGGCTCTTGGCAGTTCCTTCTCAGGCCCACCAACACCGGGGCTCTGTGTCTCTGCTCGCACCTAACAGCGACCTATCCCTGACCCTCATCGGAGCCAAGCTCCGAAGCGACCAGTCTTCATGTGGGGCTTAGGCACTGAGGCAGCCAAGAATCAAGGTACATGCTGGTCCTCAGGATCACTGCACAGCCCCTTCTCAGCCGCACCAATGCCGGGGCTCTGTGCCTGTTCTCCCACCTAACCTAAACCTAGCCCTGACACTCTTCAGGGCCAAGCTCCGAAGTGGCCACCCTCCACGTGGAGCTTGGCACTAAGGTAAGCAGAAATCCAGCTTGATGCTGGCCCTCACCTTCCCTTGGTAGCCCCACCAGAACCGGGGCTCTGTCTCTGTTCTCCACCTTATCCTCGACATATCCCTTACCCTCATCGGAGCCAAGCTCCCAAGAGGCCACACTCCACATGGGGCTTGGCACTGAGATAGCTTGGAATCAAGGGTGGTGCTGGCCCTCACCTTCCATTTGCAGTCCCTAGGCAAGCCCACCAACACCGGGGCTCTCTGCCTGTTCTCCCTCCTAACCTCAACCTAGCCGAGACCCTCATCAGGGCCAAGCTCCGAAGTGGCCACGGACCACATTGAGCTAGGCACTGAAGTAGCCAGGAACCAAGGCTGATGCTGGCCCTCACGGGCTCTTGGCAGCTCCTTCTCACGCCCATCAACACCGGGGCTCTGTGTCTCTGCTCGCACCTAACATCGACCTATCCCTGACCCTCACCGGAGCCAAGCTCCGAAGCGACCATTCTTCATGTGGGGTTTAGGCACTGAGGCAGCCAAGAATCAAGGTACATGCTGGTCGTCACGATCACTGCACAGCCCCTTCTCAGCCGCACCAATGCCGGGGCTCTGTATCTGTTCTCCCACTTAGCCTCGACATATCCCTTACCCTCATCAAGGCAAAGCACCGCAGCAGCCACACTCCACATGGGGCTTGGCACTGCGATAGCCAGGAATCAAGGGTGGTGCTGGCCATCACCTTCCATTTGCAGTCCCTAGGCAGCTCCACCAACACCGGGGCCCTGTGCCTGTTCTCCCACCTAACCTCAAGCTAGCCGAGACCCTCATCAGGGCCAAGCTCCGAAGTGGCCACCGGCCAAATGGAGCTAGGCACTGAGGTAGCCAGGAATCAAGGCTGGTGCTGGCTCTCACGATCACTGCGCAGCCCCTTCTCAGCCGCACCAATGCCGGGCTCTGTGTCTGTTCTCCCTCCTAACCTCAACCTAGCCCTGACCCTCATCAGCGCCAAGCTCCGAAGCGGCCACCCTCCACGTGGAGCTTGGCGCTAAGGTAACCAGAAATCCAGCTTGATGCTAGCCCTCACCTTCCCTTGGTAGCCCCACCAAAACCGGGGCTCTGTCTCTGTTCTCCATCTTATCCTCGACATATCCCTTACCCTCATCGGAGCCAAGCTCCGAAGAGGCCACCCTCAACATGGGGCTCAGGCACTGAAGGGCAGCCCCGTCTCAGCCCCACCAATACCGGGGCTCTGTGTCTCTGCTCGCTCCTAACATCAACCTATCCCTTACCCTCATCGGAGCCAACCTCCGAAGCGACTACTCTTCATGTGGGGCTTAGGTACTGAATGAGCCCGGAATCAAAATTGATGCTGGCCCTCACGATCTCTTTGCAGCCCCTTCTCAGCCCCACCAATACCGGGGCTCTGTATCTGTTCTCCCACTTAGCCTCGACATATCCCTTACCCTCATGAGGGCAAAGCTCCGCAGCGGCCACACTCCACATGGGGCTTGGCACTGCGATAGCCAGGAATCAAGGGTGGTGCTGGCCCTCACCTTCCATTTGCAGTCCCCAGGCAAGCCCACCAACACCGGGGCTCTGTGCCTGTTCTCCCTCCTAACCTCAACCTAGCCGAGACCCTCATCAGGGCCAAGCTCCAAAGTGGCCACGGGCCACATGGAGCTAGGCACTGAAGTAGCCAGGAACCAAGGCTGATGCTGGCCATCACGGGCTCTTGGCAGCTCCTTCTCACGCCCACCAACACCGGAGCTCTGTGTCTCTGCTCGCACCTAACATCGACCTATCCCTGACCCTCATCGGAGCCAAGCTCCGAAGCGACCAGTCTTCATGTGGGGCTTAGGCACTGAGGCAGCCAAGAATCAAGGTACATGCTGGTCCTCACGATCACTGCGCAGCCCCTTCTCAGCCGCACCAATGCCGGGCTCTGTGTCTGTTCTCCCTCCTAACCTCAACCTAGCCCTGACCCTCATCAGCGCCAAGCTCCGAAGCGGCCACCCTCCACGTGGAGCTTGGCGCTAAGGTAACCAGAAATCCAGCTTGATGCTAGCCCTCACCTTCCCTTGGTAGCCCCACCAAAACCGGGGCTCTGTCTCTGTTCTCCACCTTATCCTCGACATATCCCTTCCCCTCATCGGAGCCAAGCTCCGAAGAGGCCACCCTCAACATGGGGCTCAGGCACTGAAGGGCAGCCCCGTCTCAGCCCCACCAATACCGGGGCTCTGTATCTGTTCTCCCACCTAACCTCAACCTAGCCCTGACCCTCATCAGGGCCAAGCTCCGAAGTGGACACCGGCCACATGGAGCTAGGCACTGAAGTAGCCAGGAACCAAAGCTAATGCTGGCCCTCATGGTCCGTTGGCAGCCCCTTCTCAGCCCCACCAATACCGGGGCTCTGTATCTGTTCTCCCACTTAGCCTCGACATTTCCCTTACCCTCATGAGGGCAAAGCTCCGCAGCGGCCACACTCCACATGGGGCTGGGCACTGCGATAGCCAGGAATCAAGGGTGGTGCTGGCCCTCCCCTTCCATTTGCAGTCCCTAGGCAAGCCCACCAACACCGGGGCTCTGTGCCTGTTCTCCCTCCTAACCTCAACCTAGCCGAGACCCTCATCAGGGCCAAGCTCCGAAGTGGCCACGGGCCACATGGAGCTAGGCACTGAAGTAGCCAGGAAGCAAGGCTGATGCTGGCCCTCACGGGCTCTTCGCATCTCCTTCTCAGGCCCACCAATACCGGGGCTCTGTGTCTCTGCTCGCACCTAACATCGACCTATCCCTGACCCTCATCGGAGCCAAGCTCCGAAGCGACCACTCCCCACCTGGAGCTTGGCACTAAGGTAACCAGAAATGCAGCTTGATGCTGGCCCTCACCTTCCCTTGGTAGCCCCACCAAAACCGAAGCTCTGTCTCTGTTCTCCCACTTATCCTCGACATATCCCTTACTCTTAGCGGAGCCAAGCTCCGAAGAGGCTACCCTCGACGTGGGGCTCAGGCACTGAAGTAGCCAGGAACTAAGGTTGATGCTGGCCCTCACGATCTCTTGGCAGCTCCTTCTCACCCCCACCAACACCGTGGTTCTGTGCCTGTTCTCCCACCTAACCTCAACCTAGCCGTTACCCTCTTCAGGGCCAAGCTCTGAAGTGGCCATGCTACACATGGGGCTTGGCACTGAGGTAGCCAGGAATCAAGGCTGATGCTCGCCCTCACCTTTCCTTTGCTGTCCCTAGGCAGCCCCACTAACACCGGGTCTCTCTGTCTGTTCTCCCACCTAACCTCAACCTAGCCCTGACCCTCATCAGGGCAAAGCTTCGAAGCGGCCACACTCCACATGGGGCTTGGCATTGAGATAGCCAGGAATCAAGGCTGATGCCGGACCTCGCCTTCCGTTTGCAGTCCCTAGGCAGCCCCACCAACACCGGCGCTCTGTGTCTGTTCCCCCAGTTATCCTCGACGTATCCCTTCTCCTCATCAGGGCCAAGCTCCGAAGCGGCCACCCACCACATGGGGCTCTGGGGCAGACGTGGCCAGGAATGAAGGCTGATGCTGGCCCTCACGATCTCTTGTCAGCCCCTCCTCAGCCCCACCAACCCCTGCTCCCTTCTCTTTGGTCTCCCACCTAAACATCAACCTACATCTTACCTTCATCAGAGCCAGGCTCTGAAACGTCTACCCACCAGATGGCGCTCCAACACAGAGGGAACCAAGAAGACTGGCGTTCGTTGCACTCGCCTGCCCCGGCAGCCCTTTGAGGTCCCCACCACCACCGGGGCTAGGCGCTTGCCGTAGCACTCAACCGTCAACCTTGCCGCAGCCCAACTGCAAAGCAGACAAGCGCCCCGTCGAGCTCCCACACACGTTTTGCCAGGACTGAAATATGTTCGCAGTGCTCACCTTCCCTTTACAGCCCCTTCTCAGCTGCCCAGCACCCAGCCATCTCCAGCACCGCAAATGCGCAACATCCAGCACACCTAGCACCCCTTGGGATCTTTGGCAGTGCTTGGTGCTGGGCATGTGTCGGTGCTGGGTCGTGGGGGTACTGTGTGCTAGGCCCTGAGTGGAGTGGGTTCTGGACAGGTCTGGGTGCTGCGGTTGCTGGGTGTTGGGCATATCTGGGTGCTCGCCATGTCCCTGTGCTGGGCACTGGGAGGATTTGGTGCTGGGAATGGGCAGGCGATGATCGTGCCTGGGTGGTGGATGCGGGCTACAGGCAGTGCTGGGCACTGGCTGCGCTGGGTGCTGGTCATTGGGGGTACTGGGTTCTAGGCACTGGGCATGCGGGGTGCTGGACATCTTCTGGGTGCTGAGCATGTCCAAGTGATGGGTCCGGGGCACTGGGACTGCTGGGCAGTGGGGGTGCTGGGGACTATGCATATCAGGGTGCTGGGCATGCCTGCGTACTGAGTGCTTGGCGCTGGGTTCTGGATGCTGGCTGGTGGGCATTGTCTGTGTGCTGGTTATTGGGCACTGGCGGTGGTAGGCATGGGAGTGCTTGTTGCTGGGCATTTTCTGATCCTGGCTGTTGGGGGCGCTGAGCACTGGGCATGTCTGGGTGATGGATGGAGGGAGTTTTGGGTGCTGGGCACTAGGGGTGCTGGCTAGTGGGTATGTCCGTGTGCTGGGTATGTCCATATGCCGGATGCTGTGCGCTGGGGATGCTGGGCACTGGGGTTAGCGGGTGCTGTGCACTGGGGTTGCTGGGTGTTGGGCAGCGCGACTGCTGGGGGCTGGGAGTGCTGGGTACTATGCATAAGCGGGTGCAGGGTATGTCTTGCTGCTGGATGGTGGGTTCTGGGGCTACTGGGAGCTGGGGGTATTGGGTGCTGGGCGCTAAGTCCTGTGGGTGCTGGTTGCTGGGCCCTGGGAGTGCTGGGTACTATGCATAAGCGGGTGCAGGGTATGTCTTGCTGCTGGGTGCTGGGGGTATTGGGTGTTGGCCACTGGGGTGTTGGGTGCTGGGCATGTCCTCGTCCTTGGCATGACTGATGCTGGGCACTGGGGGTACTGGCTGCTGGGATCTAGGGGTGCTGGCTGTGGGCATTTCAGTTGCTGGACATGACCAGGTGCTGGGCGTCTCCAGGTGCTGGGCACGTGCGGATGCTGTGTGCTCGGCACTTGGGGTTCTGGGTGGTCGGCGGTGAGGGTGCTGGACGCTGGGGATGCTGGCTGTTGCGGTGCTGGGTGCTGGGCACTGGGGCTGCTGAGTGGTGGGCATGTCCAGGTGCTGTTTGTTGGCGGTTGGGGTGCTGGGTTGTGCGCCTGTCCAGGAGTTAGTGCTGGGCCCTGGGGGTGCTGTGTATGTCCGAGTGCTGGGCATGTCTGGATGCTGGGTAAACGGGTTCTTGGGCTGTGGGGGTGTTGGGTATGCTGGTTTCTGGGCACTGGGGAGGTGCTGGCTGCGAGACCTGTATGGTGGTGGGTGTTTGGTGTACTGGGTGCAGGGCGCTGGGCGTGCTGGGTGCTGGGCATGTCCGGGTGCTACGTGCTGATCACTGGGGATGTTGGGGGCTGGTTTGCTGTGTTCTGGTGTGTAGCGTGCTGGGCATGTTTGGGTGCTGGGCATGTCCAGGTGCTGGGTACTGGGCGCTGGGGATGGTGGTCCCTGGGGGTGCTGTGTGCTGGGCATGTCCGGGGGGTGGGTTGGGCAGTGGGGTTGCTGGGTGCTGGGAATGTGCGGGTGCTGGGGGCTGGGCCCTGAGGTTGATGGGGGCTGGGCACTCGGGTTGCTGGGTGCTGGCTGGTGCGGTTGCGGGGCCCTGGTGTTGCTGGGTACTATGCATAACTGAGTGCAGGGTATCTCTTGGTGCTGGAGGTACTGGGTGCTGGGCATATCCGGTGCTGGGCCTGTGCTCTGGAGTTGCTGGGTTCTGTGCTCTGGGGGTGCTTGTTTCTTGGCACGTGCGTGTGCTGTGTGCTCTTCCCTGGTTGTGCTGGGTATGTGTGGGTGTTGGGCAGTGTGGGTGCTGTGTGGTGGGCGCTGGGCATGTCTGGGTGCTGGGTGATGGGCACTGGAGGTTCTGGGCGATGGGGAGCAGGGAAGCTGCCTGCTAGGCATGTCTGAGTGCTGGGCATGTCCGGGTGCTGGGTACTGTGCGCTGGCAGTGGTGGGCGGTGGTGGTGCTGGGTGCTGGGCATGTCCGGGTGCTAGGCAATGGCGGTGCTGGGTGCTTGGCGCTGGGGATGATGGTCTTTGGGTGTGCTGGGTGCTGGGCATGTCCCTGTGCTGGGTGGTGGGGGTGCTGGGCATGTGCGGGTGTTGGTTGCCGGGCCCTGGGTGTACTGGGTGCTGGACGCTGGGGTGGTTGGTTTCTGGGCGCTGGGGCTGCTGGGTTCTGTGCCCCTGTGTTGCTGGGTGCTGAGCATGTCCGGGTGCTGGCCATGTCTAAGTGCAGCGTGCTGGGCACTGGGTGCTGGGGGGTGGGGGTGCTGGATGCTGAGTGTTGGGTATGCTGGTTTCCGGGCACTGGGCGGAAGTGTGTGAGACCTGTGGGTGTGTTGTATGGTGGGTGTTTGGGGTGCTGAGTGCTGCAGGTGCTGGGCATGTCCAGGTGCTATGTGCTGATCACTGGGGTTCTTGGGGGCTGGTTTGCTGTATTCTGGTGTGTTGGGCGCTGGGCATGTTTGTCTGGGTGCTGGGCATGTCTGGGTGCTGGGTACTGGGAACTGGCAGTGCGGGGCGGTGCGGGTGCTGTGTGCTGGGCATGTCGGGGTGCTGGGTACTGGGCAGTGGGAGTGCTGGGTGCTAGGTACTGGGGGTGCTGGGCCCTGGCATTGCTCGGCAATATGCAAAACTGAGTGCAGGGTATGTCTTGGTGCTGGATGCTTGGTGCTGGAGGTACCGGGTGCTGGGCATATGCAGTGGTGGGTGTTGGGCATATCCGGTGCTGGGTGGCTGTGCTGGGGTTGCTGGGTGCTGTGCTGTGAGGGTGCTGGATTCCTGGCATGTGCGTGTACTGTGTGCTGGGCCCTGGTTGTGCTGGGTATGTGTAGGTGCTGGGTGTTGGGCACTGCGGGGGGTGGTGCTAGGTGCTGGGCATGTCCAGGTGCTGAGCAATGGTGGTGCTGGGTGCTTGGCGCTGGGAGTGGTGGTACCTGGGGCTGCTGTGTGCTGGGCACGTCGGGGTGCTGGGTTTTGGGCGGTGGGGGTGCTGGGTGCTGGGCGTGTGCGTCTGTTGGTTGCTGGACCCTGGCGTGCTGGGCGCTGGGGCTATCGGTTACCGGGTGCTGGGGGTGCTGGGTTCAATGCAGCGTATGCAGGTCCTGGGCAGTGGGTGTGCTGGAAGCTGGGTGTTGGGTATGCTGGTTCCTGCCACTGCGGGTGCTGGGTGTGAGACTTGTGGGCGTGCTGGATGGTGGGTGTTTGGTGTGCACCCTCACTGCCCACCACCCAGAACCCCAAGTGCCGAGCACACAGCATCCGGACCTGCACACGCCCAGCACCTGCACACGCCCAGCACCCACAAGACCCAACAACCAGCACTGGTCATGACCAGTTCCTGGAAATGCCCACAGCCAGCACCCCTAGCTCCCCGCACCCAGCACTCCCAGGGCCCAGCACGAATTCCCGGACATGCGCACAACCCAGCACACCCACCGCCAACACACAGCATCGAGACATGCCCAGCAGCCCCAGTGCCCAGCATCCACCAGCAAGACATACCCTGCACCCAATTATGCATGGTATCCAGCACTCCCAGGGCCCAGCAACCAGTAGCCCCAGTACCTCGGCTCGCTTCTGTAATTCTACACAATGAAGACTTGTGGCTTAGAAGTTAGGGAACTAGCAGGTGTGGTGTTTGCAGGTGTGTAGAATTGTAGTCTAAATCGTGTCTCCTGGAAGCAGTGTTAGACTCTAGTGAAGAGTAACCTTGGAAACGAGAACCGTAAACAAAGGTAGTCCAGACGTGGCTCGGAGACAAACCTCGACCTTATAAGGAAAGAAAGGAACAGGTTCACGAAGAGTTCACGACCCCGCCGACCACCACAGACCACCCGAGACCCTCAAGGAGACCCTAAAGGTTTTAGTGCGCATGTGTCTAGGATGATGTAATATTATAATCGGTTCTCGGAAATTTAAGGAATATGTAAACGAGAAACTGAAAATATGTATGAGAAGCATGGATACAAACAGAAAGGTGATTAGACCTGGTGTGCTTCATTTGTGGCAAGTCCACCGAGCACCCAGGCCTGAATAAAACAATCTCTCTCCTGAGCGTGTGGAATTGGTTCCTTGTGGAGGGATTTTTATTAAATAACGGTCATCCTATGAACATTCCAAGCACTGAGGATTTGTTAGTAATAGTAGAAGGCTGCTAAAGAGCAATTGTAGTTTTAGAGTCTCTGAAGTGATAGTAGAGCAGGAAAAACAGGCTGAGGAATGGAAATATCAGTAGATTATGTAACGGAATGCAGGCGCAGGAAGCGTTTGCATGGACACCTGCTTTTGACCAATCTGTGTATGTTAAGATTCGTGTGCTTGCTGACTGTAAACCAATAGAGGATTCGGAGGTGCGCGTGTTACTGTGGCTAGCTTATAAAAGTAGCACAATATCTTGAAATAAAGGAGGATGACCATACCCACATTGGGACTCCTCATTACTCCGGGAACGCGCTCCTATTCCGACCCATGGTCACTCCAACAGTTCCTTCCACGCCGGGCACGAATCCGCTTTTCGGACAACACCTAGCCCCCAGCACCCGCACCAGCAGCACCAGCAAGCCCAGTGCCCAGCACGCAGCAACCTCAGGGCCCAGCACCCAGCCGTGCCCGCCACCCGGACATGCCCAGCACCCAGCAACCCCAGTGCACAACACCCAGCACCCCCAGCGCCCAGAAACCAACACACGCACACACCCAGCACGCCCACCGCCCAAAACCCAGCAGCCCAACATGCCCAGCACACAGCACCACCACTGCCACCACCCCCACTGCCCAGTACCCAGCACCCACACATGCCCAGCACCCAGACATGCCCAGCACACAGCACCACCACCCCCACTGCCCAGTACCCAGCACCCACACATGCCCAGCACTCAGACATGCCCAGCAGGCAGCTTCTCTGCTGCCCACCGCCCAGCATCCCGACCGCCCAGCACCCAGACATGCCCAGGCCCCGCCACACAGCACCCCCACTGCCCAACACCCAGCACTCACACATACCCGGCACAACCAGGGCCCAGCACACAGCACACGCACATGTCAGGAATCCAGCACCCTCACAGCACAGCACCCAGCAACCCCAGCACAGCCACCCAGCACCGCATATGCCCAGCACCTAGCACCGCATATGCCCAACACCCAGCACCCAGTACCTCCAGTACCCAGCATCCAGCACCAAGACATACCCTGCACTCAGTTATGTATAGTAGCCAGCAATACCAGGGCCCAGCACCCCAGTACCTAGAACCCAACACTGCCACTGCCCAACACCCACCACCCGGACGTGCCCAGCACACAGCACCCCCACTGCCCCACACAGCCAGCGCCCAGTACCCAGCACCCAGACATGGCCAGCACCCAAACATGCCCAGCACTCAACACACCACTGCCCACATCCCAGCAAACCAGCCCCCAACATCTCCAGTGATCAGCACATAGCACCCGGACATGCCCGGCACCCAGCACCCGCAGCGCTCAGCATCCACCACCCCCAGTGCTCTGTACTCAGCACACCAAACACCTACCATCCAGCACCCCCACACATCTCACACCCAGCATCCCCAGTGCCCAGCAACCAGCATACCCAACACCCACCATCCATCACCCCCACACGTCTCACACCCAGCACCCCCAGTGCTCTGTACTCAGCACACCAAACACCCACCATCCAGCTCCCCCACCACCCAGCACCCCCAGTGCGCAGTACCCTGCACCCAGACATGCCCAGCACCCGGACATACACAGCACTCAGCACTGTCCTGCTTCCGGCTGGGACAGAGTTAACTTTCTTCCCAGTAGCTTGGGGGGTGTGCTGGCTTTTGGGTTTGGTGTGAGAGGAGCGTTGATGGCCCCTTAATGCTTTGGCTGTTGCTGGGCGGTGCTTGCACCGGGAGACTTTTGTTCTCTCTTTTCGGCCTCCCACAGGAAGCTCGGGGGGGGTGGGGGGTGGCGGGGGGGGGGAGCACAGCCGGGGTAGTTGACCTAGCTGGCCAATGGGGTATTCTATAGCATGTGACATCCTGCTCAGTATAAAAAATGGGAGGGGGCGGGGGGAGGAAACGACTCTCCCCCCCCCCCCGCCCCAGTTCATGACACGCGGTCGGCAGCGATGAGCAGTTGCATTCTGCATTGCCTGCTTTGTATCGTCTGTTGTTGTTGTTGCTCTCATTGTTATTATTACTGTTCTACTTTGTTTTATTTCAACCATTAAACTGTTTTTATCTCAACCCGGGAGTTTTCCTACTTGTGCCCTCCCGATTCTCTCCCCCATCCCACGGGGTGGGGGGAGGAGGAGAGCCAGCGGCTGCGTGGGGTTTTTTTGCAGGCTGGGGTTAAACCACGACATGCACCCATCATACCCTCCACCCAGCACCCCCAGGGCCCAGCACTCATTCCCAGACATGCGCACAACCTAGCACACCCACCGCCAACACACAGCCCCTGGACATGCCCAGCACCCAGCAGCCCCACTGCCCAGCACCGCATTGCCCAGCATCCCCAGCGCCCAGCACCCTCACTGCCCACCACCCAGAACAACAAGTGCCGAGCACACAGCATCCGGACATGCCCAGCACCGGGGCACACCCAGCACCCACAAGACCCAGCACCCGGTCATGACCAGCAACTGGAAATGCCCACAGCCAGCACCTCTAGCTCCCAGCAGCCACCAACCCCAGTGCCTAGCACTCAGCACCCAGTCGTGCCAAGCACCCAACACCCCGGTGCTCAGCACCCTGCACCCGGTCGTGTCCAGGGCCCACCACACAGCACCCACACTGCCCAACACCCAGCACCCACACATACCCGGCACAACCAGGGCCCAGCACACAGCCCACGCACGTGCCAGGAATCCAGCATCCCCAGAGCACAGCACCCAGCAACCCCAGCACAGCCACCCAGCACCGCATATGCCCAGCATGAAGCACCGCATATGCCCACAACCCAGCACCCAGTAGCTCCAGCACCAGGCATCCAGCACCAAGACATACCCTGCACTCAGTTATGCAGAGTACCTAGCAATACCGGGCCCAGCACCCCAGTACCTAGCACCCAACACTCCCACTGCCCAACACCCACCAGCCGGACATGCCCAGCACACAGCACCCCCACCACCCCACACCGCCAGCGCCCAGTATGCAGCACCCAGAAATGCCCAGCACCCAAACATGCCCAGCACTCAACACACCACTGCCCAGATCCCAGCAAACCAGCCCCCAACATCTCCAGTGATCAGCACATAGCACCCGGAATGCCCAGCACCCGCAGCGCTCAGCACCCAGCACCCCCAGGGCCCAGCAGCCAGCACCGCAGCAACCAGCATCCCCAGCGCCCAGCACCCGGTCATGCCAAGCACCTGGACATGCCCAGCACCAAGCACGCCTGTGCCCAGCACACAATATCCCCAGCACCCAGTAGCCCCAGCACCCAGCAGCAAGAGATACCCTGCACCCGCTTACGCATAGTACCCACAGCGCTCAGCAGCCACCATCCCCAGTGCTCTGTACTCAGCACACCAAACACCCACCATCCAGCACCCCCACACGTCTCACACCCAGCACCCCCAGTGCGCAGTACCCCGCACCCAGACATGCCCAGCACCCGGACATACACAGCACTCAGCACTGTCCTGCTTCCGGCTGGGACAGAGTTAACTTTCTTCCCAGTAGCTTGGGGGGTGTGCTGGCTTTTGGGTTTGGTGTGAGAGGAGCGTTGATGGCCCCTTAATGCTTTGGCTGTTGCTGGGCGGTGCTTGCACCGGGAGACTTTTGTTCTCTCTTTTCGGCCTCCCACAGGAAGCTCGGGGGGGGGGGGGGGGGGGGCGGGGGGATGGGGAGCACAGCCGGCGTAGTTGACCCAGCTGGCCAATGGGGTATTCTATAGCATGTGACATCCTGCTCAGTATAAAAAATGGGAGGGGGCGGGGGAGGGGGCTCTCCCCCCCCCGTTCACGACACACGGTCGACAGCGGTGAGCAGTTGCATTCTGCATTGCCTGCTTTGTATCGTCTGTTGTTGTTGTTGTTCTCATTGTTATTATTACTGTTCTACTTCGTTTTATTTCAACCATTAAACTGTTTTTATCTCAACCCGGGAATTTTCCTACTTGTGCCCTCCCGATTCTCTCCCCCATCCCACGGGGTGGGGGGGGGAGGTGAGCCAGTGGCTGCGTGGGGTTTATTTGCTGGCTGGGGTTAAACCAACACATGCACCCATCATACCCTCCACCCAGCACTGCCAGGGCCCAGCACTCCCATGGCCCAGTACTGATTCCCACACATGCACACAACCCAGCACACGCACCGCCAATGCACAGCACCTCGACATGCCCAGCAGCCCTGGAGCCCAGCACACAGCACCCAGCAGCCCCAGCACCAGGACATGACAAGAAGCCAGTCCCCGCAGTGCCCAACAACCCACGACTCAGCAACAGAACATGCCTAGCACCAGGCACCACCAAGGTGTAGCAAGGAGTGCTAGGTGTGGTGGATATGGCACATTTGGGGTGCTGGAGCTGGCTGGGTGTTGGGCAGCTGAGAAGGGTCTATCAAGGGAAGGTGAGAGCCACCAACATCTTTCAGTCCTGCCTGTTAGTTTATGGGAGCCCGAAGAGGGGATCGACTGCTTTGCAGTTGGGCTGTGGTAAGGTTGCTGGTTGGGTGGTAGAACGCGAGCAGCTCCCTCGGAAAGGGCTGCCACGAACGGCAAGAGCCAGAAACAGCTTTCAATCCTGGTTCTTTCTGTGTTGGAGCGCCCTCTGGTGGGAAGCCGTTTACGAAATGAACTCGAGAGATGGTAAGGCAAAGGTTGATATTTAGGTTTGAGAATAAGGGAGAGGGGTGGTGGGACCGGGAAGGGTCCCGTGGTGGGTCCATGTGGTGGGTGGCGTTAACTAATGCAGAAGGATCTCGTTATCTACGCAGAACCTCAAACTATCCCTTATCCTCCTCAGAGGCAAGCTCCGAAACGGCCACCCACCTCCTCCGGCTCAGGCACAGAAATAGCCAGGAATGAAGGACGATGCTGGCCCTCACGATCTCTTGGCAGCCACTTCTCAGCCCCATCAACACCGTGGCACTGTACTTCTGCTCGCACCTAACAGCGACCTATCCCTTACCCTCATCAGGGCCAAGCTCCGAAGTGGCCACCCACCACATGGAGCTAGGCACTGAAGTAGCTAGGAACCAACGCGGATGCTGGCCCTCACGATCTCTTGGCAGCCCCTTGTCAGCCCCACCAACACCGGGGCTCTGTCGCTGTTCTCCCACTTATTCTCGACATATCCCTGACCCTCACCAGGGCCACCTCCGAAGCGGCCACCCTCCACATGGGGCTTGTCACTGAAGTAGCCAGGAAACAAGGTTGATGCTGGCTCTCACGATCACTTCGCAGCCCCTTCTCAGCCGCGCCAATGCCGGGGCTCTGTCTCTGTTCTCCCACCTTACCTCAACCTAGCCGAGACCCTCATCAGGGCCAAGCTCCGAAGTGGCCACCGACCACATGGCGCTTGGCACTGCAGTAGCCAGGAACCAAGGCTGATGCTGGCCCTCACGGGCTCTTGGCAGTTCCTTCTCAGGCCCACCAACACCGGGGCTCTGTGTCTCTGCTCGCACCTAACAGCGACCTATCCCTGACCCTCATCGGAGCCAAGCTCCGAAGCGACCAGTCTTCATGTGGGGCTTAGGCACTGAGGCAGCCAAGAATCAAGGTACATGCTGGTCCTCACGATCACTGCACAGCCCCTTCTCAGCCGCACCAATGCCGGGGCTCTGTGCCTGTTCTCCCACCTAACCTAAACCTAGCCCTGACCCTCTTCAGGGCCAAGCTCCGAAGCGGCCACCCTCCACGTGGAGCTTGGCACTAAGGTAAGCAGAAATCCAGCTTGATGCTGGCCCTCACCTTCCCTTGGTAGCCCCACCAGAACCGGGGCTCTGTCTCTGTTCTCCACCTTATCCTCGACATATCCCTTATCCTCATCGGAGCCAAGCTCCGAAGAGGCCACCCTCAACATGGGGCTCAGGCACTGAAGGGCAGCCCCGTCTCAGCCCCACCAATACCGGGGCTCTGTGTCTCTGCTCGCTCCTAACATCAACCTATCCTTTACCCTCACCGGATCCAAGTTCCGAAGCGACTACTCTTCATGTGGGGCTTAGGTACTGAATGAGCCCGGAATCAAAATTGATGCTGGCCCTCACGAGCTCTTTGCAGCCCCTTCTCAGCCCCACCAATACCGGGGCTCTGTATCTGTTCTCCCACTTAGCCTCGACATTTCCCTTACCCTCATGAGGGCAAAGCTCCGCAGCGGCCACACTCCACATGGGGCTGGGCACTGCGATAGCCAGGAATCAAGGGTGGTGCTGGCCCTCCCCTTCCATTTGCAGTCCCTAGGCAAGCCCACCAACACCGGGGCTCTGTGCCTGTTCTCCCTCCTAACCTCAAGCTAGCCGAGACCCTCATCAGGGCCAAGCTCCGAAGTGGCCACGGGCCACATTGAGCTAGGCACTGAAGTAGCCAGGAACCAAGGCTGATGCTGGCCCTCACGGGCTCTTGGCAGCTCCTTCTCACGCCCACCAACACCGGGGCTCTGTGTCTCTGCTCGCACCTAACATCGACCTATCCCTGACCCTCATCGGAGCCAAGCTCCGAAGCGACCAGTCTTCATGTGGGGCTTAGGCACTGAGGCAGCCAAGAATCAAGGTACATGCTGGTCCTCACGATCACTGCACAGCCCCTTCTCAGCCGCACCAATGCCGGCGCTCTGTGCCTGTTCTCCCACCTAACCTCAACCTAGCCCTGACCCTCTTCAGGGCCAAGCTCCGAAGCGGCCACCCTCCACGTGGAGCTTGGCACTAAGGTAAGCAGAAATCCAGCTTGATGCTGGCCCTCACCTTCCCTTGGTAGCCCCACCAGAACCGGGGCTCTGTCTCTGTTCTCCACCTTATCCTCGACATATCCCTTCCCCTCATCGGAGCCAAGCTCCGAAGAGGCCACACTCCACATGGGGCTTGGAACTGAGATAGCTTGGAATCAAGGGTGGTGCTGGCCCTCACCTTCCATTTGCAGTCCCTAGGCAAGCCCACCAACACCGGGGCTCTGTGCCTGTTCTCCCTCCTAACCTCAACCTAGCCGAGACCCTCATCAGGGCCAAGCTCCGAAGTGGCCACCGGCCAAATGGAGCTAGGCACTGAAGTAGCCAGGAACCAAGGCTGATGCTGGCTCTCACGATCACTGCGCAGCCCCTTCTCAGCCGAACCAACACCGGGGCTCTGTGCCTGTTCTCCCTCCTAACATCAACCTAGCCCTGACCCTCATCAGCGCCAAGCTCCGAAGCGGCCACCCTCCACGTGGAGCTTGGCACTAAGGTAACCAGAAATCCAGCTTGATGCTAGCCCTCACCTTCCCTTGGTAGCCCCACCAAAACCGGGGCTCTGTCTCTGTTCTCCATCTTATCCTCGACATATCCCTTCCCCTCATCGGAGCCAAGCTCCGAAGAGGCCACCCTCAACATGGGGCTCAGGCACTGAAGGGCAGCCCCGTCTCAGCCCCACCAATACCGGGGCTCTGTGTCTCTGCTCGCTCCTAACATCAACCTATCCCTTACCCTCACCGGATCCAAGCTCCGAAGCGACTACTCTTCATGTGGGGCTTAGGTACTGAATGAGCCCGGAATCAAAATTGATGCTGGCCCTCACGATCTCTTTGCAGCCCCTTCTCAGCCCCACCAATACCGGGGCTCTGTATCTGTTCTCCCACTTAGCCTCGACATTTCCCTTACCCTCATGAGGGCAAAGCTCCGCAGCGGTCACACTCCACATGGGGCTGGGCACTGCGATAGCCAGGAATCAAGGGTGGTGCTGGCCCTCACCTTCCATTTGCAGTCCCTAGGCAAGCCCACCAACACCGGGGCTCTCTGCCTGTTCTCCCTCCTAACCTCAACCTAGCCGAGACCCTCATCAGGGCCAAGCTCCGAAGTGGCCACCGACCACATGGCGCTTGGCACTGCAGTAGCCAGGAACCAAGGCTGATGCTGGCCCTCACGGGCTCTTGGCAGTTCCTTCTCAGGCCCACCAACACCGGGGCTCTGTGTCTCTGCTCGCACCTAACATCGACCTATCTCTGACCCTCATCGGAGCCAAGCTCCGAAGCGACCAGTCTTCATGTGGGGCTTAGGCACTGAGGCAGCCAAGAATCAAGGTACATGCTGGTCCTCACGATCACTGCACAGCCCCTTCTCAGCCGCACCAATGCCGGGGCTCTGTGCCTGTTCTCCCACCTAACCTCAACCTAGCCCTGACCCTCTTCAGGGCCAAGCTCCGAAGCGGCCACCCTCCACGTGGAGCTTGGCACTAAGGTAAGCAGAAATCCAGCTTGATGCTGGCCCTCACCTTCCCTTGGTAGCCCCACCAGAACCGGGGCTCTGTCTCTGTTCTCCACCTTATCCTCGACATATCCCTTCCCCTCATCGGAGCCAAGCTCCGAAGAGGCCACCCTCAACATGGGGCTCAGGCACTGAAGGGCAGCCCCGTCTCAGCCCCACCAATACCGGGGCTCTGTGTCTCTGCTCGCTCCTAACATCAACCTATCCCTTACCCTCACCGGATCCAAGCTCCGAAGCGACTACTCTTCATGTGGGGCTTAGGTACTGAATGAGCCCGGAATCAAAATTGATGCTGGCCCTCACGATCTCTTTGCAGCCCCTTCTCAGCCCCACCAATACCGGGGCTCTGTATCTGTTCTCCCACTTAGCCTCGACATTTCCCTTACCCTCATGAGGGCAAAGCTCCGCAGCGGTCACACTCCACATGGGGCTGGGCACTGCGATAGCCAGGAATCAAGGGTGGTGCTGGCCCTCACCTTCCATTTGCAGTCCCTAGGCAAGCCCACCAACACCGGGGCTCTCTGCCTGTTCTCCCTCCTAACCTCAACCTAGCCGAGACCCTCATCAGGGCCAAGCTCCGAAGTGGCCACGGGCCACATTGAGCTAGGCACTGCAGTAGCCAGGAACCAAGGCTGATGCTGGCCCTCACGGGCTCTTGGCAGTTCCTTCTCACGCCCACCAACACCGGGGCTCTGTGTCTCTGCTCGCACCTAACATCGACCTATCCCTGACCCTCATCGGAGCCAAGCTCCGAAGCGACCAGTCTTCATGTGGGGCTTAGGCACTGAGGCAGCCAAGAATCAAGGTACATGCTGGTCCTCACGATCACTGCACAGCCCCTTCTCAGCCGCACCAATGCCGGGGCTCTGTGCCTGTTCTCCCACCTAACCTAAACCTAGCCCTGACCCTCTTCAGGGCCAAGCTCCGAAGCGGCCACCCTCCACGTGGAGCTTGGCACTAAGGTAAGCAGAAATCCAGCTTGATGCTGGCCCTCACCTTCCCTTGGTAGCCCCACCAGAACCGGGGCTCTGTCTCTGTTCTCCACCTTATCCTCGACATATCCCTTCCCCTCATCGGAGCCAAGCTCCGAAGAGGCCACACTCCACATGGGGCTTGGAACTGAGATAGCTTGGAATCAAGGGTGGTGCTGGCCCTCACCTTCCATTTGCAGTCCCTAGGCAAGCCCACCAACACCGGGGCTCTGTGCCTGTTCTCCCTCCTAACCTCAACCTAGCCGAGACCCTCATCAGGGCCAAGCTCCGAAGTGGCCACCGGCCAAATGGAGCTAGGCACTGAAGTAGCCAGGAACCAAGGCTGATGCTGGCTCTCACGATCACTGCGCAGCCCCTTCTCAGCCGAACCAACACCGGGGCTCTGTGCCTGTTCTCCCTCCTAACATCAACCTAGCCCTGACCCTCATCAGCGCCAAGCTCCGAAGCGGCCACCCTCCACGTGGAGCTTGGCACTAAGGTAACCAGAAATCCAGCTTGATGCTAGCCCTCACCTTCCCTTGGTAGCCCCACCAAAACCGGGGCTCTGTCTCTGTTCTCCATCTTATCCTCGACATATCCCTTCCCCTCATCGGAGCCAAGCTCCGAAGAGGCCACCCTCAACATGGGGCTCAGGCACTGAAGGGCAGCCCCGTCTCAGCCCCACCAATACCGGGGCTCTGTGTCTCTGCTCGCTCCTAACATCAACCTATCCCTTACCCTCACCGGATCCAAGCTCCGAAGCGACTACTCTTCATGTGGGGCTTAGGTACTGAATGAGCCCGGAATCAAAATTGATGCTGGCCCTCACGATCTCTTTGCAGCCCCTTCTCAGCCCCACCAATACCGGGGCTCTGTATCTGTTCTCCCACTTAGCCTCGACATTTCCCTTACCCTCATGAGGGCAAAGCTCCGCAGCGGTCACACTCCACATGGGGCTGGGCACTGCGATAGCCAGGAATCAAGGGTGGTGCTGGCCCTCACCTTCCATTTGCAGTCCCTAGGCAAGCCCACCAACACCGGGGCTCTCTGCCTGTTCTCCCTCCTAACCTCAACCTAGCCGAGACCCTCATCAGGGCCAAGCTCCGAAGTGGCCACCGACCACATGGCGCTTGGCACTGCAGTAGCCAGGAACCAAGGCTGATGCTGGCCCTCACGGGCTCTTGGCAGTTCCTTCTCAGGCCCACCAACACCGGGGCTCTGTGTCTCTGCTCGCACCTAACAGCGACCTATCCCTGACCCTCATCGGAGCCAAGCTCCGAAGCGACGAGTCTTCATGTGGGGCTTAGGCACTGAGGCAGCCAAGAATCAAGGTACATGCTGGTCCTCACGATCACTGCACAGCCCCTTCTCAGCCGCACCAATGCCGGGGCTCTGTGCCTGTTCTCCCACCTAACCTAAACCTAGCCCTGACCCTCTTCAGGGCCAAGCTCCGAAGCGGCCACCCTCCACGTGGAGCTTGGCACTAAGGTAAGCAGAAATCCAGCTTGATGCTGGCCCTCACCTTCCCTTGGTAGCCCCACCAGAACCGGGGCTCTGTCTCTGTTCTCCACCTTATCCTCGACATATCCCTTATCCTCATCGGAGCCAAGCTCCGAAGAGGCCACCCTCAACATGGGGCTCAGGCACTGAAGGGCAGCCCCGTCTCAGCCCCACCAATACCGGGGCTCTGTGTCTCTGCTCGCTCCTAACATCAACCTATCCCTTACCCTCACCGGATCCAAGCTCCGAAGCGACTACTCTTCATGTGGGGCTTAGGTACTGAATGAGCCCGGAATCAAAATTGATGCTGGCCCTCACGATCTCTTTGCAGCCCCTTCTCAGCCCCACCAATAACGGGGCTCTGTATCTGTTCTCCCACTTAGCCTCGACATTTCCCTTACCCTCATGAGGGCAAAGCTCCGCAGCGGTCACACTCCACATGGGGCTGGGCACTGCGATAGCCAGGAATCAAGGGTGGTGCTGGCCCTCACCTTCCATTTGCAGTCCCTAGGCAAGCCCACCAACACCGGGGCCCTGTGCCTGTTCTCCCTCCTAACCTCAACCTAGCCGAGACCCTCATCAGGGCCAAGCTGCGAAGTGGCCACCGACCACATGGCGCTTGGCACTGCAGTAGCCAGGAACCAAGGCTGATGCTGGCCCTCACGGGCTCTTGGCAGTTCCTTCTCAGGCCCACCAACACCGGGGCTCTGTGTCTCTGCTCGCACCTAACATCGACCTATCCCTGACCCTCATCGGAGCCAAGCTCCGAAGCGACGAGTCTTCATGTGGGGCTTAGGCACTGAGGCAGCCAAGAATCAAGGTACATGCTGGTCCTCACGATCACTGCACAGCCCCTTCTCAGCCGCACCAATGCCGGGGCTCTGTGCCTGTTCTCCCACCTAACCTAAACCTAGCCCTGACCCTCTTCAGGGCCAAGCTCCGAAGCGGCCACCCTCCACGTGGAGCTTGGCACTAAGGTAAGCAGAAATCCAGCTTGATGCTGGCCCTCACCTTCCCTTGGTAGCCCCACCAGAACCGGGGCTCTGTCTCTGTTCTCCACCTTATCCTCGACATATCCCTTCCCCTCATCGGAGCCAAGCTCCGAAGAGGCCACCCTCAACATGGGGCTCAGGCACTGAAGGGCAGCCCCGTCTCAGCCCCACCAATACCGGGGCTCTGTGTCTCTGCTCGCTCCTAACATCAACCTATCCCTTACCCTCACCGGATCCAAGCTCCGAAGCGACTACTCTTCATGTGGGGCTTAGGTACTGAATGAGCCCGGAATCAAAATTGATGCTGGCCCTCACGATCTCTTTGCAGCCCCTTCTCAGCCCCATCAATAACGGGGCTCTGTATCTGTTCTCCCACTTAGCCTCGACATTTCCCTTACCCTCATGAGGGCAAAGCTCCGCAGCGGTCACACTCCACATGGGGCTGGGCACTGCGATAGCCAGGAATCAAGGGTGGTGCTGGCCATCACCTTCCATTTGCAGTCCCTAGGCAGCTCCACCAACACCGGGGCTCTGTGTCTCTGCTCGCACCTAACAGCGACCTATCCCTGACCCTCATCAGGGCCAAGCTCCGAAGTGGCCACCGGCCAAATGGAGCTAGGCACTGAAGTAGCCAGGAACCAAGGCTGATGATGGCTCTCACGATCACTGCGCAGCCCCTTCTCAGCCGCACCAACACCGGGGCTCTGTGCCTGTTCTCTCTCCTAACCTCAACCTAGCCCTGACCCTCATCAGGGCCAAGCTCCGAAGTGGCCACCCACCACATGGAGCTAGGCGCTGAAGTAGCTAGGAACCAACGCGGATGCTGGCCCTCACGATCTCTTGGCAGCCCCTTGTCAGCCCCACCAACACCGGGGCTCTGTCGCTGTTCTCCCACTTATTCTCGACATATCCCTGACCCTCACCAGGGCCACCTCCGAAGCGGCCACCCTCCACATGGGGCTTGGCACTGAAGTAGCCAGGAAACAAGGTTGATGCTGGCTCTCACGATCACTTCGCAGCCCCTTCTCAGCCGCGCCAATGCCGGGGCTCTGTCTCTGTTCTCCCACCTTACCTCAAGCTAGCCTTGACCCTCATCAGGGCCAAGCTTCGAAGTGGCCACCGACCACATGGCGCTTGGCACTGCAGTAGCCAGGAACCAAGGCTGATGCTGGCCCTCACGGGCTCTTGGCAGTTCCTTCTCAGGCCCACCAACACCGGGGCTCTGTGTCTCTGCTCGCACCTAACAGCGACCTATCCCTGACCCTCATCGGAGCCAAGCTCCGAAGCGACCAGTCTTCATGTGGGGCTTAGGCACTGAGGCAGCCAAGAATCAAGGTACATGCTCGTCCTCAGGATCGCTGCACAGCCCCTTCTCTGCCGCACCAATGCCGGGGCTCTGTGCCTGTTCTCCCACCTAACCTAAACCTAGCCCTGACCCTCTTCAGGGCCAAGCTCCGAAGCGGCCACCCTCCACGTGGAGCTTGGCACTAAGGTAAGCAGAAATCCAGCTTGATGCTGGCCCTCACCTTCCCTTGGTAGCCCCACCAGAACCGGGGCTCTGTCTCTGTTCTCCACCTTATCCTCGACATATCCCTTATCCTCATCGGAGCCAAGCTCCGAAGAGGCCACCCTCAACATGGGGCTCAGGCACTGAAGGGCAGCCCCGTCTCAGCCCCACCAATACCGGGGCTCTGTGTCTCTGCTCGCTCCTAACATCAACCTATCCCTTACCCTCACCGGATCCAAGCTCCGAAGCGACTACTCTTCATGTGGGGCTTAGGTACTGAATGAGCCCGGAATCAAAATTGATGCTGGCCCTCACGATCTCTTTGCAGCCCCTTCTCAGCCCCACCAATACCGGGGCTCTGTATCTGTTCTCCCACTTAGCCTCGACATTTCCCTTACCCTCATGAGGGCAAAGCTCCGCAGCGGTCACACTCCACATGGGGCTGGGCACTGCGATAGCCAGGAATCAAGGGTGGTGCTGGCCCTCACCTTCCATTTGCAGTGCCTAGGCAAGCCCACCAACACCGGGGCCCTGTGCCTGTTCTCCCTCCTAACCTCAACCTAGCTGAGACCCTCATCAGGGCCAAGCTCCAAAGTGGCCACGGGCCACATTGAGCTAGGCACTGAAGTAGCCAGGAACCAAGGCTGATGCTGGCCCTCACGGGCTCTTGGCAGCTCCTTCTCACGCCCACCAACACCGGGGCTCTGTGTCTCTGCTCGCACCTAACATCGACCTATCCCTGACCCTCATCGGAGCCAAGCTCCGAAGCGACCAGTCTTCATGTGGGGCTTAGGCACTGAGGCAGCCAAGAATCAAGGTACATGCTGGTCCTCACGATCACTGCACAGCCCCTTCTCAGCCGCACCAATGCCGGGGCTCTGTGCCTGTTCTCCCACCTAACCTCAACCTAGCCCTGACCCTCTTCAGGGCCAAGCTCCGAAGTGGCCACCCTCCACGTGGAGCTTGGCACTAAGGTAAGCAGAAATCCAGCTTGATGCTGGCCCTCACCTTCCCTTGGTAGCCCCACCAGAACCGGGGCTCTGTCTCTGTTCTCCACCTTATCCTCGACATATCCCTTCCCCTCATCGGAGCCAAGCTCCGAAGAGGCCACCCTCAACATGGGGCTCAGGCACTGAAGGGCAGCCCCGTCTCAGCCCCACCAATACCGGGGCTCTGTGTCTCTGCTCGCTCCTAACATCAACCTATCCCTTACCCTCACCGGATCCAACCTCCGAAGCGACTACTCTTCATGTGGGGCTTAGGTACTGAATGAGCCCGGAATCAAAATTGATGCTGGCCCTCACGATCTCTTTGCAGCCCCTTCTCAGCCCCACCAATACCGGGGCTCTGTATCTGTTCTCCCACTTTTAGCCTCGACAGATCCCTTACCCTCATGAGGGCAAAGCACCGCAGCGGTCACACTCCACATGGGGCTTGGCACTGCGATAGCCAGGAATCAAGGGTGGTGCTGGCCCTCACCTTCCATTTGCAGTCCCTAGGCAAGCCCACCAACACCGGGGCCCTGTGCCTGTTCTCCCTCCTAACCTCAACCTAGCCGAGACCCTCTTCAGGGCCAAGCTCCGAAGTGGCCACGGGCCACATGGAGCTAGGCACTGAAGTAGCCAGGAACCAAGGCTGATGCTGGCCCTCACGGGCTCTTGTCAGCTCCTTCTTACGCCCACCAACACCGGGGCTCTGTGTCTCTGCTCGCACCTAACATCGACCTATCCCTGACTCTCATCGGAGCCAAGCTCCGAAGCGACCAGTCTTCATGTGGGGCTTAGGCACTGAGGCAGCCAAGAATCAAGATACATGCTGGTCCTCACGATCACTGCACAGCCCCTTCTCAGCCGCACCAATGCCGGGGCTCTGTGCCTGTTCTCCCACCTAACCTCAACCTAGCCCTGACCCTCATCAGGGCCAAGCTCCGAAGTGGACACCGGCCACATGGAGCTAGGCACTGAAGTAGCCAGGAACCAAGGCTGATGCTGGCCCTCACGGGCTCTTCGCATCTCCTTCTCAGGCCCACCAACACCAGGGCTCTGTGTCTCTGCTCGCACCTAACATCGACCTATCCCTGACCCTCATCGGAGCCAAGCTCCGAAGCGACCACTCCCCACGTGGGGCTTGGCACTAAGGTAACCAGAAATGCAGCTTGATGCTGGCCCTCACCTTCCCTTGGTAGCCCCACCAAAACCGAAGCTCTGTCTCTGTTCTCCCACTTATCCTCGACATATCCCTTACTCTTAGCGGAGCCAAGCTCCGAAGAGGCTACCCTCGACATGGGGCTCAGGCACTGAAGTAGCCAGGAACTAAGGTTGATGCTGACCCTCACGATCTCTTGGCAGCTCCTTCTCACCCCCACCAACACCGTGGTTCTGTGCCTGTTCTCTCACCTAACCTCAACCTAGCCGTTACCCTCTTCAGGGCCAAGCTCCGAAGTGGCCATGCTACACATGGGGCTTGGCACTGAGGTAGCCAGGAATCAAGGCTGATGCTCGCCCTCACCTTTCCTTTGCTGTCCCTAGGCAGCCCCACTAACACCGGGTCTCTCTGTCTGTTCTCCCACCTAACCTCAACCTAGCCCTGACCCTCATCAGGGCAAAGCTCCGAAGCGGCCACACTCCACATGGGGCTTGGCATTGAGATAGCCAGGAATCAAGGCTGATGCCGGACCTCGCCTTCCGTTTGCAGTCCCTAGGCAGCCCCACCAACACCGGTGCTCTGTGTCTGTTCCCCCAGTTATCCTCGACATATCCCTTCTCCTCATCAGGGCCAAGCTCCGAAGCGGCCACCCACCACATGGGGCTCTGGGGCAGACGTGGCCAGGAATGAAGGCTGATGCTGGCCCTCACGATCTCTTGTCAGCCCCACCAACCCCTGCTCCCTTCTCTTTGGTCTCCCACCTAAACATCAACCTACATCTTACCTTCATCAGAGCCAGGCTCTGAAACGTCTACCCACCAGATGGCGCTCCAACACAGAGGGAACCAAGAAGACTGGCGTTCGTTGCACTCGCCTGCCCCGGCAGCCCTTTGAGGTCCCCACCACCACCGGGGCTAGGCGCTTGCCGTAGCACTCAACCGTCAACCTTGCCGCAGCCCAACTGCAAAGCAGACAAGCGCCCCGTCGAGCTCCCACACACGTTTTGCCAGGACTGAAATATGTTCGCAGTGCTCACCTTCCCTTTACAGCCCCTTCTCAGCTGCCCAGCACCCAGCCATCTCCAGCACCGCAAATGCGCAACATCCAGCACACCTAGCACCCCTTGGGATCTTTGGCAGTGCTTGGTGCTGGGCATGTGTCGGTGCTGGGTCGTGGGGGTACTGTGTGCTAGGCCCTGAGTGGAGTGGGTTCTGGACAGGTCTGGGTGCTGCGGTTGCTGGGTGTTGGGCATATCTGGGTGCTCGCCATGTCCCTGTGCTGGGCACTGGGAGGATTTGGTGCTGGGAATGGGCAGGCGATGATCGTGCCTGGGTGGTGGATGCGGGCTACAGGCAGTGCTGGGCACTGGCTGCGCTGGGTGCTGGTCATTGGGGGTACTGGGTTCTAGGCACTGGGCATGCGGGGTGCTGGACATCTCTGGGTGCTGAGCATGTCCACGTGATGGGTCCGGGGCACTGGGACTGCTGGGCAGTGGGGGTGCTGGGGACTATGCATATCAGGGTGCTGGGCATGCCTGCGTACTGAGTGCTTGGCGCTGGGTTCTGGATGCTGGCTGGTGGGCATTGTCTGTGTGCTGGTTATTGGGCACTGGCGGTGGTAGGCATGGGAGTGCTTGTTGCTGGGCATTTTCTGATCCTGGCTGTTGGGGGCGCTGAGCACTGGGCATGTCTGGGTGATGGATGGAGGGAGTTTTGGGTGCTGGGCACTAGGGGTGCTGGCTAGTGGGTATGTCCGTGTGCTGGGTATGTCCATATGCCGGATGCTGTGCGCTGGGGATGCTGGGCACTGGGGTTAGCGGGTGCTGTGCACTGGGGTTGCTGGGTGTTGGGCAGCGCGACTGCTGGGGGCTGGGAGTGCTGGGTACTATGCATAAGCGGGTGCAGGGTATGTCTTGCTGCTGGATGGTGGGTTCTGGGGCTACTGGGAGCTGGGGGTATTGGGTGCTGGGCACTGGGGTTGCTGGGTGCTAAGTCCTGTGGGTGCTGGTTGCTGGGCCCTGGGAGTGCTGGGTACTATGCATAAGCGGGTGCAGGGTATGTCTTGCTGCTGGGTGCTGGGGGTATTGGGTGTTGGCCACTGGGGTGTTGGGTGCTGGGCATGTCCTCGTCCTTGGCATGACTGATGCTGGGCACTGGGGGTACTGGCTGCTGGGAGCTAGGGGTGCTGGCTGTGGGCATTTCAGTTGCTGGACATGACCAGGTGCTGGGCGTCTCCAGGTGCTGGGCACGTGCGGATGCTGTGTGCTCGGCACTTGGGGTTCTGGGTGGTCGGCGGTGAGGGTGCTGGACGCTGGGGATGCTGGCTGTTGCGGTGCTGGGTGCTGGGCACTGGGGCTGCTGAGTGGTGGGCATGTCCAGGTGCTGTTTGTTGGCGGTTGGGGTGCTGGGTTGTGCGCCTGTCCAGGAGTTAGTGCTGGGCCCTGGGGGTGCTGTGTATGTCCGAGTGCTGGGCATGTCCGGATGCTGGGTAAACGGGTTCTTGGGCTGTGGGGGTGTTGGGTATGCTGGTTTCTGGGCACTGGGGAGGTGCTGGCTGCGAGCCCTGTATGGTGGTGGGTGTTTGGTGTACTGGGTGCAGGGCGCTGGGCGTGCTGGGTGCTGGGCATGTCCGGGTGCTACGTGCTGATCACTGGGGATGTTGGGGGCTGGTTTGCTGTGTTCTGGTGTGTAGCGTGCTGGGCATGTTTGGGTGCTGGGCATGTCCAGGTGCTGGGTACTGGGCGCTGGGGATGGTGGTCCCTGGGGGTGCTGTGTGCTGGGCATGTCCGGGGGGTGGGTTGGGCAGTGGGGTTGCTGGGTGCTGGGAATGTGCGGGTGCTGGGGGCTGGGCCCTGAGGTTGATGGGGGCTGGGCACTCGGGTTGCTGGGTGCTGGCTGGTGCGGTTGCGGGGCCCTGGTGTTGCTGGGTACTATGCATAACTGAGTGCAGGGTATCTCTTGGTGCTGGAGGTACTGGGTGCTGGGCATATCCGGTGCTGGGCCTGTGCTCTGGAGTTGCTGGGTTCTGTGCTCTGGGGGTGCTTGTTTCTTGGCACGTGCGTGTGCTGTGTGCTCTTCCCTGGTTGTGCTGGGTATGTGTGGGTGTTGGGCAGTGTGGGTGCTGTGTGGTGGGCGCTGGGCATGTCTGGGTGCTGGGTGATGGGCACTGGAGGTTCTGGGCGATGGGGAGCAGGGAAGCTGCCTGCTAGGCATGTCTGAGTGCTGGGCATGTCCGGGTGCTGGGTACTGTGCGCTGGCAGTGGTGGGCGGTGGTGGTGCTGGGTGCTGGGCATGTCCGGGTGCTAGGCAATGGCGGTGCTGGGTGCTTGGCGCTGGGGATGATGGTCTTTGGGTGTGCTGGGTGCTGGGCATGTCCCTGTGCTGGGTGGTGGGGGTGCTGGGCATGTGCGGGTGTTGGTTGCCGGGCCCTGGGTGTACTGGGTGCTGGACGCTGGGGTGGTTGGTTTCTGGGCGCTGGGGCTGCTGGGTTCTGTGCCCCTGTGTTGCTGGGTGCTGAGCATGTCCGGGTGCTGGCCATGTCTAAGTGCAGCGTGCTGGGCACTGGGTGCTGGGGGGTGGGGGTGCTGGATGCTGAGTGTTGGGTATGCTGGTTTCCGGGCACTGGGCGGAAGTGTGTGAGACCTGTGGGTGTGTTGTATGGTGGGTGTTTGGGGTGCTGAGTGCTGCAGGTGCTGGGCACGTCCAGGTGCTATGTGCTGATCACTGGGGTTCTTGGGGGCTGGTTTGCTGTGTTCTGGTGTGTTGGGCGCTGGGCATGTTTGTCTGGGTGCTGGGCATGTCTGGGTGCTGGGTACTGGGAACTGGCAGTGCGGGGCGGTGCGGGTGCTGTGTGCTGGGCATGTCGGGGTGCTGGGTACTGGGCAGTGGGAGTGCTGGGTGCTAGGTACTGGGGGTGCTGGGCCCTGGCATTGCTCGGCAATATGCAAAACTGAGTGCAGGGTATGTCTTGGTGCTGGATACTTGGTGCTGGAGGTACCGGGTGCTGGGCATATGCAGTGGTGGGTGTTGGGCATATCCGGTGCTGGGTGGCTGTGCTGGGGTTGCTGGGTGCTGTGCTGTGAGGGTGCTGGATTCCTGGCATGTGCGTGTACTGTGTGCTGGGCCCTGGTTGTGCTGGGTATGTGTAGGTGCTGGGTGTTCGGCACTGCGGGGGGTGGTGCTAGGTGCTGGGCATGTCCAGGTGCTGAGCAATGGTGGTGCTGGGTGCTTGGCGCTGGGGGTGGTGGTACCTGGGGCTGCTGTGTGCTGGGCACGTCGGGGTGCTGGGTTTTGGGCGGTGGGGGTGCTGGGTGCTGGGCGTGTGCGTCTGTTGGTTGCTGGACCCTGGCGTGCTGGGCGCTGGGGCTATCGGTTACCGGGTGCTGGGGGTGCTGGGTTCAATGCAGCGTATGCAGGTCCTGGGCAGTGGGTGTGCTGGAAGCTGGGTGTTGGGTATGCTGGTTCCTGCCACTGCGGGTGCTGGGTGTGAGACTTGTGGGCGTGCTGGATGGTGGGTGTTTGGTGTGCACCCTCACTGCCCACCACCCAGAACCCCAAGTGCCGAGCACACAGCATCCGGACCTGCACACGCCCAGCACCTGCACACGCCCAGCACCCACAAGACCCAACAACCAGCACTGGTCATGACCAGTTCCTGGAAATGCCCACAGCCAGCACCCCTAGCTCCCCGCACCCAGCACTCCCAGGGCCCAGCACGAATTCCCGGACATGCGCACAACCCAGCACACCCACCGCCAACACACAGCATCGAGACATGCCCAGCAGCCCCAGTGCCCAGCATCCACCAGCAAGACATACCCTGCACCCAATTATGCATGGTATCCAGCACTCCCAGGGCCCAGCAACCAGTAGCCCCAGTACCTCGGCTCGCTTCTGTAATTCTACACAATGAAGACTTGTGGCTTAGAAGTTAGGGAACTAGCAGGTGTGGTGTTTGCAGGTGTGTAGAATTGTAGTCTAAATCGTGTCTCCTGGAAGCAGTGTTAGACTCTAGTGAAGAGTAACCTTGGAAACGAGAACCGTAAACAAAGGTAGTCCAGACGTGGCTCGGAGACAAACCTCGACCTTATAAGGAAAGAAAGGAACAGGTTCACGAAGAGTTCACGACCCCGCCGACCACCACAGACCACCCGAGACCCTCAAGGAGACCCTAAAGGTTTTAGTGCGCATGTGTCTAGGATGATGTAATATTATAATCGGTTCTCGGAAATTTAAGGAATATGTAAAAGAGAAACTGAAAATATGTATGAGAAGCATGGATACAAACAGAAAGGTGATTAGACCTGGTGTGCTTCATTTGTGGCAAGTCCACCGAGCACCCAGGCCTGAATAAAACAATCTCTCTCCTGAGCGTGTGGAATTGGTTCCTTGTGGAGGGATTTTTATTAAATAACGGTCATCCTATGAACATTCCAAGCACTGAGGATTTGTTAGTAATAGTAGAAGGCTGCTAAAGAGCAATTGTAGTTTTAGAGTCTCTGAAGTGATAGTAGAGCAGGAAAAACAGGCTGAGGAATGGAAATATCAGTAGATTATGTAACGGAATGCAGGCGCAGGAAGCGTTCGCGTGGACACCTGCTTTTGACCAATCTGTGTATGTTAAGATTCGTGTGCTTGCTGACTGTAAACCAATAGAGGATTCGGAGGTGCGCGTGTTACTGTGGCTAGCTTATAAAAGTAGCACAATATCTTGAAATAAAGGAGGATGACCATACCCACATTGGGACTCCTCATTACTCCGGGAACGCGCTCCTATTCCGACCCATGGTCACTCCAACAGTTCCTTCCACGCCGGGCACGAATCCGCTTTTCGGACAACACCTAGCCCCCAGCACCCGCACCAGCAGCACCAGCAAGCCCAGTGCCCAGCACGCAGCAACCTCAGGGCCCAGCACCCAGCCGTGCCCGCCACCCGGACATGCCCAGCACCCAGCAACCCCAGTGCACAACACCCAGCACCCCCAGCGCCCAGAAACCAACACACGCACACACCCAGCACACCCACCGCCCAAAACCCAGCAGCCCAACATGCCCAGCACACAGCACCACCACCGCCACCACCCCCACTGCCCAGTACCCAGCACCCACACATGCCCAGCACTCAGACATGCCCAGCAGGCAGCTTCTCTGCTGCCCACCGCCCAGCATCCCGACCGCCCAGCACCCAGACATGCCCAGGCCCCGCCACACAGCACCCCCACTGCCCAACACCCAGCACTCACACATACCCGGCACAACCAGGGCCCAGCACACAGCACACGCACATGTCAGGAATCCAGCACCCTCACAGCACAGCACCCAGCAACCCCAGCACAGCCACCCAGCACCGCATATGCCCAGCACCTAGCACCGCATATGCCCAACACCCAGCACCCAGTACCTCCAGTACCCAGCATCCAGCACCAAGACATACCCTGCACTCAGTTATGTATAGTAGCCAGCAATACCAGGGCCCAGCACCCCAGTACCTAGAACCCAACACTGCCACTGCCCAACACCCACCACCCGGACGTGCCCAGCACACAGCACCCCCACTGCCCCACACAGCCAGCGCCCAGTACCCAGCACCCAGACATGGCCAGCACCCAAACATGCCCAGCACTCAACACACCACTGCCCACATCCCAGCAAACCAGCCCCCAACATCTCCAGTGATCAGCACATAGCACCCGGACATGCCCGGCACCCAGCACCCGCAGCGCTCAGCATCCACCACCCCCAGTGCTCTGTACTCAGCACACCAAACACCTACCATCCAGCACCCCCACACATCTCACACCCAGCATCCCCAGTGCCCAGCAACCAGCATACCCAACACCCACCATCCAGCACCCCCACACGTCTCACACCCAGCACCCCCAGTGCTCTGTACTCAGCACACCAAACACCCACCATCCAGCTCCCCCACCACCCAGCACCCCCAGTGCGCAGTACCCTGCACCCAGACATGCCCAGCACCCGGACATACACAGCACTCAGCACTGTCCTGCTTCCGGCTGGGACAGAGTTAACTTTCTTCCCAGTAGCTTGGGGGGTGTGCTGGCTTTTGGGTTTGGTGTGAGAGGAGCGTTGATGGCCCCTTAATGCTTTGGCTGTTGCTGGGCGGTGCTTGCACCGGGAGACTTTTGTTCTCTCTTTTCGGCCTCCCACAGGAAGCTCGAGGGGGGGTGGGGGGTGGCGGGGGGGGGCGGGGAGCACAGCCGGGGTAGTTGACCTAGCTGGCCAATGGGGTATTCTATAGCATGTGACATCCTGCTCAGTATAAAAAATGGGAGGGGGCGGGGGGGGGGAAACGACTCTCCCCCCCCCCCCACCCCAGTTCATGACACGCGGTCGGCAGCGATGAGCAGTTGCATTCTGCATTGCCTGCTTTGTATCGTCTGTTGTTGTTGTTGCTCTCATTGTTATTATTACTGTTCTACTTCGTTTTATTTCAACCATTAAACTGTTTTTATCTCAACCCGGGAGTTTTCCTACTTGTGCCCTCCCGATTCTCTCCCCCATCCCACGGGGTGGGGGGGGGAGGAGAGCCAGCGGCTGCGTGGGGTTTTTTTGCAGGCTGGGGTTAAACCACGACATGCACCCATCATACCCTCCACCCAGCACCCCCAGGGCCCAGCACTCATTCCCAGACATGCGCACAACCTAGCACACCCACCGCCAACACACAGCCCCTGGACATGCCCAGCACCCAGCAGCCCCACTGCCCAGCACCGCATTGCCCAGCATCCCCAGCGCCCAGCACCCTCACTGCCCACCACCCAGAACAACAAGTGCCGAGCACACAGCATCCGGACATGCCCAGCACCGGGGCACACCCAGCACCCACAAGACCCAGCACCCGGTCATGACCAGCAACTGGAAATGCCCACAGCCAGCACCTCTAGCTCCCAGCAGCCACCAACCCCAGTGCCTAGCACTCAGCACCCAGTCGTGCCAAGCACCCAACACCCCGGTGCTCAGCACCCTGCACCCGGTCGTGTCCAGGGCCCACCACACAGCACCCACACTGCCCAACACCCAGCACCCACACATACCCGGCACAACCAGGGCCCAGCACACAGCCCACGCACGTGCCAGGAATCCAGCATCCCCAGAGCACAGCACCCAGCAACCCCAGCACAGCCACCCAGCACCGCATATGCCCAGCATGAAGCACCGCATATGCCCACAACCCAGCACCCAGTAGCTCCAGCACCAGGCATCCAGCACCAAGACATACCCTGCACTCAGTTATGCAGAGTACCTAGCAATACCGGGCCCAGCACCCCAGTACCTAGCACCCAACACTCCCACTGCCCAACACCCACCAGCCGGACATGCCCAGCACACAGCACCCCCACCACCCCACACCGCCAGCGCCCAGTATGCAGCACCCAGAAATGCCCAGCACCCAAACATGCCCAGCACTCAACACACCACTGCCCAGATCCCAGCAAACCAGCCCCCAACATCTCCAGTGATAACACATAGCACCCGGAATGCCCAGCACCCGCAGCGCTCAGCACCCAGCACCCCCAGGGCCCAGCAGCCAGCACCGCAGCAACCAGCATCCCCAGCGCCCAGCACCCGGTCATGCCAAGCACCTGGACATGCCCAGCACCAAGCACGCCTGTGCCCAGCACACAATATCCCCAGCACCCAGTAGCCCCAGCACCCAGCAGCAAGAGATACCCTGCACCCGCTTACGCATAGTACCCACAGCGCTCAGCAGCCACCATCCCCAGTGCTCTGTACTCAGCACACCAAACACCCACCATCCAGCACCCCCACACGTCTCACACCCAGCACCCCCAGTGCGCAGTACCCCGCACCCAGACATGCCCAGCACCCGGACATACACAGCACTCAGCACTGTCCTGCTTCCGGCTGGGACAGAGTTAACTTTCTTCCCAGTAGCTTGGGGGGTGTGCTGGCTTTTGGGTTTGGTGTGAGAGGAGCGTTGATGGCCCCTTAATGCTTTGGCTGTTGCTGGGCGGTGCTTGCACCGGGAGACTTTTGTTCTCTCTTTTCGGCCTCCCACAGGAAGCTCGGGGGGAGGTGGGGGGTGGCGGGGGGGGGGGGGGGGGAGCACAGCCGGGGTAGTTGACCTAGCTGGCCAATGGGGTATTCTATAGCATGTGACATCCTGCTCAGTATAAAAAATGGGAGGGGGCGGGGGGGGGGAAACGACTCTCCCCCCCCCCCCGCCCCAGTTCATGACACGCGGTCGGCAGCGGTGAGCAGTTGCATTCTGCATTGCCTGCTTTGTATCGTCTGTTGTTGTTGTTGCTCTCATTGTTATTATTACTGTTCTACTTCGTTTTATTTCAACCATTAAACTGTTTTTATCTCAACCCGGGAGTTTTCCTACTTGTGCCCTCCCGATTCTCTCCCCCATCCCACGGGGTGGGGGGGGGAGGTGAGCCAGTGGCTGCGTGGGGTTTATTTGCTGGCTGGGGTTAAACCAACACATGCACCCATCATACCCTCCACCCAGCACTCCCATGGCCCAGCACTGATTCCCACACATGCACACAACCCAGCACACGCACCGCCAATGCACAGCACCTCGACATGCCCAGCAGCCCTGGAGCCCAGCACACAGTCCCCGCAGTGCCCAACAACCCACGACTCAGCAACAGAACATGCCTAGCACCAGGCACCACCAAGGTGTAGCAAGGAGTGCTAGGTGTGGTGGATATGGCACATTTGGGGTGCTGGAGCTGGCTGGGTGTTGGGCAGCTGAGAAGGGTCTATCGAGGGAAGGTGAGAGCCACCAACATCTTTCAGTCCTGCCTGTTAGTTTATGGGAGCCCGAAGAGGGGATCGACTGCTTTGCAGTTGGGCTGTGGTAAGGTTGCTGGTTGGGTGGTAGAGCGCGAGCAGCTCCCTCGGAAAGGGCTGCCACGAAAGGCAAGAGCCAGAAACAGCTTTCAATCCTGGTTCTTTCTGTGTTGGAGCGCCCTCTGGTGGGAAGCCGTTTACGAAATGAACTCGAGAGATGGTAAGACAAAGGTTGATATTTAGGTTTGAGAATAAGGGAGAGGGGTGGTGGGACCGGGAAGGGTCCCGTGGTGGGTCCATGTGGTGGGTGGCGTTAACTAATGCAGAAGGATCTCGTTATCTACGCAGAACCTCAAACTATCCCTTATCCTCCTCAGAGGCAAGCTCCGAAACGGCCACCCACCTCCTCCGGCTCAGGCACAGAAATAGCCAGGAATGAAGGATGATGCTGGCCCTCACGATCTCTTGGCAGCCACTTCTCAGCCCCATCAACACCGTGGCACTGTACTTCTGCTCGCACCTAACAGCGACCTATCCCTTACCCTCATCAGGGCCAAGCTCCGAAGTGGCCACCCACCACATGGAGCTAGGCACTGAAGTAGCTAGGAACCAACGCGGATGCTGGCCCTCACGATCTCTTGGCAGCCCCTTGTCAGCCCCACCAACACCGGGGCTCTGTGCCTGTTCTCCCACTTATTCTCGACATATCCCTGACCCTCACCAGGGCCACCTCCGAAGCGGCCACCCTCCACATGGGGCTTGGCACTGAAGTAGCCAGGAAACAAGGTTGATGCTAGCTCTCACGATCACTTCGCAGCCCCTTCTCAGCCGCACCAATGCCGGGGCTCTGTCTCTGTTCTCCCACCTTACCTCAACCTAGCCTTGACCCTCATCAGGGCCAAGCTCCGAAGTGGCCACCGACCACATGGCGCTTGGCACTGCAGTAGCCAGGAACCAAGGCTGATGCTGGCCCTCACGGGCTCTTGGCAGTTCCTTCTCAGGCCCACCAACACCGGGGCTCTGTGTCTCTGCTCGCACCTAACAGCGACCTATCCCTGACCCTCATCGGAGCCAAGCTCCGAAGCGACCAGTCTTCATGTGGGGCTTAGGCACTGAGGCAGCCAAGAATCAAGGTACATGCTGGTCCTCAGGATCACTGCACAGCCCCTTCTCAGCCGCACCAATGCCGAGGCTCTGTGCCTGTTCTCCCTCCTAACCACAACCTAGCCCTGACCCTCATCAGCGCCAAGCTCCGAAGCGGCCACCCTCCACGTGGAGCTTGGCACTAAGGTAACCAGAAATCCAGCTTGATGCTGGCCCTCACCTTCCCTTGGTAGCCGCACCAAAACCGGGGCTCTGTCTCTGTTCTCCACCTTATCCTCGACATATCCCTTACCCTCATCGGAGCCAAGCTCCAAAGAGGCCACCCTCAACATGGGGATCAGGCACTGAAGGGCAGCCCCGTCTCAGCCCCACCAACACCGGGGCTCTGTGCCTGTTCTCCCACCTAACCTCAACCTAGCCCTGACCCTCATCAGGGCCAAGCTCCGAAGCGGCCACCGGCCACATGGAGCTAGGCACTGAAGTAGACAGGAACCAAGGCTGATGCTGGCTCTCACGATCACTGCGCAGCCCCTTCTCAGCCGCACCAACACCGGGGCTCTGTGCCTGTTCTCCCTCCTAACCTCAACCTAGCCCTGACCCTCATCAGCGCCAAGCTCCGAAGCGGCCACCCTCCACGTGGAGCTTGGCACTAAGGTAACCAGAAATCCAGCTTGATGCTAGCCCTCACCTTCCCTTGGTAGCCCCACCAAAACCGGGGCTCTGTCTCTGTTCTCCACCTTATCCTCGACATATCCCTTACCCTCATCGGAGCCAAGCTCCGAAGAGGCCACCCTCAACATGGGGCTCAGGCACTGAAGGGCAGCCCCGTCTCAGCCCCACCAATTCCGGGGCTCTGTGTCTCTGCTCGCTCCTAACATCAACCTATCCCTTACCCTCACCGGATCCAAGCTCCGAAGCGACTACTCTTCATGTGGGGCTTAGGTACTGAATGAGCCCGGAATCAAAATTGATGCTGGCCCTCACGATCTCCTTGCAGCCCCTTCTCAGCCCCACCAATACCGGGGCTCTGTATCTGTTCTCCCACTTAGCCTCGACATATCCCTTACCCTCATCAGGGCAAAGCTCCGCAGCGGCCACACTCCACATGGGGCTTGGCACTGAGATAGCCAGGAATCAAGGGTGGTGCTGGCCCTCACCTTCCATTTGCAGTCCCTAGGCAAGCCCACCACACCGGGGCTCTGTGCCTGTTCTCCCTCCTAACCTCAAGCTAGCCGAGACCCTCATCAGGGCCAAGCTCCGAAGTGGCCACGGGCCACATTGAGCTAGGCACTGAAGTAGCCAGGAACCAAGGCTGATGCTGGCCCTCACGGGCTCTTGGCAGCTCGTTCTCACGCCCACCAACACCGGGGCTCTGTGTCTCTGCTCGCACCTAACAGCGACCTATCCCTGACCCTCATCGGAGCCAAGCTCCGAAGCGACCAGTCTTCATGTGGGGCTTAGGCACTGAGGCAGCCAAGAATCAAGGTACATGCTGGTCCTCACGATCACTGCACAGCCCCTTCTCAGCCGCACCAATGCCGGGGCTCTGTGCCTGTTCTCCCACCTAACCTCAACCTAGCCCTGACCCTCTTCAGGGCCAAGCTCCGAAGCGGCCACCCTCCACGTGGAGCTTGGCACTAAGGTAACCAGAAATCCAGCTTGATGCTAGCCCTCACCTTCCCTTGGTAGCCCCACCAAAACCGGGGCTCTGTCTCTGTTCTCCACCTTATCCTCAACATATCCCTTACCCTCATCGGAGCCAAGCTCCGAAGAGGCCACCCTCAACATGGGGCTCAGGCACTGAAGGGCAGCCCCGTCTCAGCCCCACCAACACCGGAGCTCTGTGCCTGTTCTCCCACCTAACCTCAACCTAGCCCTGACCCTCATCAGGGCCAAGCTCTGAAGTGGCCACCGACCACATGGAGCTAGGCACTGAAGTAGCCAGGAACCAAGGCTAATGCTGGCCTTCATGGTCCGTTGGCAGCCCCTTCTCAGTCCCACCAATACCGGGGCTCTGTATCTGTTCTCCCACTTAGCCTCGACATATCCCTTACCCTCATCAAGGCAAAGCACCGCAGCGGCCACACTCCACATGGGGCTTGGCACTGCGATAGCCAGGAATCAAGGGTGGTGCTGGCCCTCACCTTCCATTTGCAGTCCCTAGGCAAGCCCACCAACACCGGGGCTCTGTGCCTGTTCTCCCTCCTAACCTCAACCTAGCCCAGACCCTCTTCAGGGCCAAGCTCCGAAGCGGCCACCCTCCACGTGGAGCTTGGCACTAAGGTAACCAGAAATCCAGCTTGATGCTAGCCCTCACCTTCCCTTGGTAGCCCCACCAAAACCGGGGCTCTGTCTCTGTTCTCCACCTTATCCTCGACATATCCCTTACCCTCATCGGAGCCAAGCTCCGAAGAGGCCACCCTCAACATGGGGCTCAGGCACTGAAGGGCAGCCCCGTCTCAGCCCCACCAACACCGGGGCTCTGTGCCTGTTCTCCCACCTAACCTCAACCTAGCCCTGACCCTCATCAGGGCCAAGCTCCGAAGTGGACACCGGCCACATGGAGCTAGGCACTGAAGTAGCCAGGAACCAAGGCTGATGCTGGCCCTCACGGGCTCTTCGCATCTCCTTCTCAGGCCCACCAACACCAGGGCGCTGTGTCTCTGCTCGCACCTAACGTCGACCTATCCCTGACCCTCATCGGAGCCAAGCTCCGAAGCGACAACTCCCCACGTGGAGCTTGGCACTAAGGTAACCAGAAATGCAGCTTGATGCTGGCCCTCACCTTCCCTTGGTAGCCCCACCAAAACCGAAGCTCTGTCTCTGTTCTCCCACTTATCCTCGACATATCCCTTACTCTTAGCGGAGCCAAGCTCCGAAGAGGCTACCCTCGACATGGGGCTCAGGCACTGAAGTAGCCAGGAACTAAGGTTGATGCTGGCCCTCACGATCTCTTGGCAGCTCCTTCTCACCCCCACCAACACCGTGGTTCTGTGCCTGTTCTCCCACCTAACCTCAACCTAGCCGTTACCCTCTTCAGGGCCAAGCTCCGAAGTGGCCATGCTACACATGGGGCTTGGCACTGAGGTAGCCAGGAATCAAGGCTGATGCTCGCCCTCACCTTTCCTTTGCTGTCCCTAGGCAGCCCCACTAACACCGGGTCTCTCTGTCTGTTCTCCCACCTAACCTCAACCTAGCCCTGACCCTCATCAGGGCAAAGCTCCGAAGCGGCCACACTCCACATGGGGCTTGGCATTGAGATAGCCAGGAATCAAGGCTGATGCCGGACCTCGCCTTCCGTTTGCAGTCCCTAGGCAGCCCCACCAACACCGGCGCTCTGTGTCTGTTCCCCCAGTTATCCTCGACATATCCCTTCTCCTCATCAGGGCCAAGCTCCGAAGCGGCCACCCACCACATGGGGCTCTGGGGCAGACGTGGCCAGGAATGAAGGCTGATGCTGGCCCTCACGATCTCTTGTCAGCCCCACCAACCCCTGCTCCCTTCTCTTTGGTCTCCCACCTAAACATCAACCTACATCTTACCTTCATCAGAGCCAGGCTCTGAAACGTCTACCCACCAGATGGCGCTCCAACACAGAGGGAACCAAGAAGACTGGCGTTCGTTGCACTCGCCTGCCCCGGCAGCCCTTTGAGGTCCCCACCACCACCGGGGCTAGGCGCTTGCCGTAGCACTCAACCGTCAACCTTGCCGCAGCCCAACTGCAAAGCAGACAAGCGCCCCGTCGAGCTCCCACACACGTTTTGCCAGGACTGAAATATGTTCGCAGTGCTCACCTTCCCTTTACAGCCCCTTCTCAGCTGCCCAGCACCCAGCCATCTCCAGCACCGCAAATGCGCAACATCCAGCACACCTAGCACCCCTTGGGATCTTTGGCAGTGCTTGGTGCTGGGCATGTGTCGGTGCTGGGTCGTGGGGGTACTGTGTGCTAGGCCCTGAGTGGAGTGGGTTCTGGACAGGTCTGGGTGCTGCGGTTGCTGGGTGTTGGGCATATCTGGGTGCTCGCCATGTCCCTGTGCTGGGCACTGGGAGGATTTGGTGCTGGGAATGGGCAGGCGATGATCGTGCCTGGGTGGTGGATGCGGGCTACAGGCAGTGCTGGGCACTGGCTGCGCTGGGTGCTGGTCATTGGGGGTACTGGGTTCTAGGCACTGGGCATGCGGGGTGCTGGACATCTCTGGGTGCTGAGCATGTCCACGTGATGGGTCCGGGGCACTGGGACTGCTGGGCAGTGGGGGTGCTGGGGACTATGCATATCAGGGTGCTGGGCATGCCTGCGTACTGAGTGCTTGGCGCTGGGTTCTGGATGCTGGCTGGTGGGCATTGTCTGTGTGCTGGTTATTGGGCACTGGCGGTGGTAGGCATGGGAGTGCTTGTTGCTGGGCATTTTCTGATCCTGGCTGTTGGGGGCGCTGAGCACTGGGCATGTCTGGGTGATGGATGGAGGGAGTTTTGGGTGCTGGGCACTAGGGGTGCTGGCTAGTGGGTATGTCCGTGTGCTGGGTATGTCCATATGCCGGATGCTGTGCGCTGGGGATGCTGGGCACTGGGGTTAGCGGGTGCTGTGCACTGGGGTTGCTGGGTGTTGGGCAGCGCGACTGCTGGGGGCTGGGAGTGCTGGGTACTATGCATAAGCGGGTGCAGGGTATGTCTTGCTGCTGGATGGTGGGTTCTGGGGCTACTGGGAGCTGGGGGTATTGGGTGCTGGGCACTGGGGTTGCTGGGTGCTAAGTCCTGTGGGTGCTGGTTGCTGGGCCCTGGGAGTGCTGGGTACTATGCATAAGCGGGTGCAGGGTATGTCTTGCTGCTGGGTGCTGGGGGTATTGGGTGTTGGCCACTGGGGTGTTGGGTGCTGGGCATGTCCTCGTCCTTGGCATGACTGATGCTGGGCACTGGGGGTACTGGCTGCTGGGAGCTAGGGGTGCTGGCTGTGGGCATTTCAGTTGCTGGACATGACCAGGTGCTGGGCGTCTCCAGGTGCTGGGCACGTGCGGATGCTGTGTGCTCGGCACTTGGGGTTCTGGGTGGTCGGCGGTGAGGGTGCTGGACGCTGGGGATGCTGGCTGTTGCGGTGCTGGGTGCTGGGCACTGGGGCTGCTGAGTGGTGGGCATGTCCAGGTGCTGTTTGTTGGCGGTTGGGGTGCTGGGTTGTGCGCCTGTCCAGGAGTTAGTGCTGGGCCCTGGGGGTGCTGTGTATGCCCGAGTGCTGGGCATGTCCGGATGCTGGGTAAACGGGTTCTTGGGCTGTGGGGGTGTTGGGTATGCTGGTTTCTGGGCACTGGGGAGGTGCTGGCTGCGAGACCTGTATGGTGGTGGGTGTTTGGTGTACTGGGTGCAGGGCGCTGGGCGTGCTGGGTGCTGGGCATGTCCGGGTGCTACGTGCTGATCACTGGGGATGTTGGGGGCTGGTTTGCTGTGTTCTGGTGTGTAGCGTGCTGGGCATGTTTGGGTGCTGGGCATGTCCAGGTGCTGGGTACTGGGCGCTGGGGATGGTGGTCCCTGGGGGTGCTGTGTGCTGGGCATGTCCGGGGGGTGGGTTGGGCAGTGGGGTTGCTGGGTGCTGGGAATGTGCGGGTGCTGGGGGCTGGGCCCTGAGGTTGATGGGGGCTGGGCACTCGGGTTGCTGGGTGCTGGCTGGTGCGGTTGCGGGGCCCTGGTGTTGCTGGGTACTATGCATAACTGAGTGCAGGGTATCTCTTGGTGCTGGAGGTACTGGGTGCTGGGCATATCCGGTGCTGGGCCTGTGCTCTGGAGTTGCTGGGTTCTGTGCTCTGGGGGTGCTTGTTTCTTGGCACGTGTGTGTGCTGTGTGCTCTTCCCTGGTTGTGCTGGGTATGTGTGGGTGTTGGGCAGTGTGGGTGCTGTGTGGTGGGCGCTGGGCATGTCTGGGTGCTGGGTGATGGGCACTGGAGGTTCTGGGCGATGGGGAGCAGGGAAGCTGCCTGCTAGGCATGTCTGAGTGCTGGGCATGTCCGGGTGCTGGGTACTGTGCGCTGGCAGTGGTGGGCGGTGGTGGTGCTGGGTGCTGGGCATGTCCGGGTGCTAGGCAATGGCGGTGCTGGGTGCTTGGCGCTGGGGATGATGGTCTTTGGGTGTGCTGGGTGCTGGGCATGTCCCTGTGCTGGGTGGTGGGGGTGCTGGGCATGTGCGGGTGTTGGTTGCCGGGCCCTGGGTGTACTGGGTGCTGGACGCTGGGGTGGTTGGTTTCTGGGCGCTGGGGCTGCTGGGTTCTGTGCCCCTGTGTTGCTGGGTGCTGAGCATGTCCGGGTGCTGGCCATGTCTAAGTGCAGCGTGCTGGGCACTGGGTGCTGGGGGGTGGGGGTGCTGGATGCTGAGTGTTGGGTATGCTGGTTTCCGGGCACTGGGCGGAAGTGTGTGAGACCTGTGGGTGTGTTGTATGGTGGGTGTTTGGGGTGCTGAGTGCTGCAGGTGCTGGGCATGTCCAGGTGCTATGTGCTGATCACTGGGGTTCTTGGGGGCTGGTTTGCTGTGTTCTGGTGTGTTGGGCGCTGGGCATGTTTGTCTGGGTGCTGGGCATGTCTGGGTGCTGGGTACTGGGAACTGGCAGTGCGGGGCGGTGCGGGTGCTGTGTGCTGGGCATGTCGGGGTGCTGGGTACTGGGCAGTGGGAGTGCTGGGTGCTAGGTACTGGGGGTGCTGGGCCCTGGCATTGCTCGGCAATATGCAAAACTGAGTGCAGGGTATGTCTTGGTGCTGGATGCTTGGTGCTGGAGGTACCGGGTGCTGGGCATATGCAGTGGTGGGTGTTGGGCATATCCGGTGCTGGGTGGCTGTGCTGGGGTTGCTGGGTGCTGTGCTGTGAGGGTGCTGGATTCCTGGCATGTGCGTGTACTGTGTGCTGGGCCCTGGTTGTGCTGGGTATGTGTAGGTGCTGGGTGTTGGGCACTGCGGGGGGTGGTGCTAGGTGCTGGGCATGTCCAGGTGCTGAGCAATGGTGGTGCTGGGTGCTTGGCGCTGGGGGTGGTGGTACCTGGGGCTGCTGTGTGCTGGGCACGTCGGGGTGCTGGGTTTTGGGCGGTGGGGGTGCTGGGTGCTGGGCGTGTGCGTCTGTTGGTTGCTGGACCCTGGCGTGCTGGGCGCTGGGGCTATCGGTTACCGGGTGCTGGGGGTGCTGGGTTCAATGCAGCGTATGCAGGTCCTGGGCAGTGGGTGTGCTGGAAGCTGGGTGTTGGGTATGCTGGTTCCTGCCACTGCGGGTGCTGGGTGTGAGACTTGTGGGCGTGCTGGATGGTGGGTGTTTGGTGTGCACCCTCACTGCCCACCACCCAGAACCCCAAGTGCCGAGCACACAGCATCCGGACCTGCACACGCCCAGCACCTGCACACGCCCAGCACCCACAAGACCCAACAACCAGCACTGGTCATGACCAGTTCCTGGAAATGCCCACAGCCAGCACCCCTAGCTCCCCGCACCCAGCACTCCCAGGGCCCAGCACGAATTCCCGGACATGCGCACAACCCAGCACACCCACCGCCAACACACAGCATCGAGACATGCCCAGCAGCCCCAGTGCCCAGCATCCACCAGCAAGACATACCCTGCACCCAATTATGCATGGTATCCAGCACTCCCAGGGCCCAGCAACCAGTAGCCCCAGTACCTCGGCTCGCTTCTGTAATTCTACACAATGAAGACTTGTGGCTTAGAAGTTAGGGAACTAGCAGGTGTGGTGTTTGCAAGTGTGTAGAATTGTAGTCTAAATCGTGTCTCCTGGAAGCAGTGTTAGACTCTAGTGAAGAGTAACCTTGGAAACGAGAACCGTAAACAAAGGTAGTCCAGACGTGGCTCGGAGACAAACCTCGACCTTATAAGGAAAGAAAGGAACAGGTTCACGAAGAGTTCACGACCCCGCCGACCACCACAGACCACCCGAGACCCTCAAGGAGACCCTAAAGGTTTTAGTGCGCATGTGTCTAGGATGATGTAATATTATAATCGGTTCTCGGAAATTTAAGGAATATGTAAAAGAGAAACTGAAAATATGTATGAGAAGCATGGATACAAACAGAAAGGTGATTAGACCTGGTGTGCTTCATTTGTGGCAAGTCCACCGAGCACCCAGGCCTGAATAAAACAATCTCTCTCCTGAGCGTGTGGAATTGGTTCCTTGTGGAGGGATTTTTATTAAATAACGGTCATCCTATGAACATTCCAAGCACTGAGGATTTGTTAGTAATAGTAGAAGGCTGCTAAAGAGCAATTGTAGTTTTAGAGTCTCTGAAGTGATAGTAGAGCAGGAAAAACAGGCTGAGGAATGGAAATATCAGTAGATTATGTAACGGAATGCAGGCGCAGGAAGCGTTCGCGTGGACACCTGCTTTTGACCAATCTGTGTATGTTAAGATTCGTGTGCTTGCTGACTGTAAACCAATAGAGGATTCGGAGGTGCGCGTGTTACTGTGGCTAGCTTATAAAAGTAGCACAATATCTTGAAATAAAGGAGGATGACCATACCCACATTGGGACTCCTCATTACTCCGGGAACGCGCTCCTATTCCGACCCATGGTCACTCCAACAGTTCCTTCCACGCCGGGCACGAATCCGCTTTTCGGACAACACCTAGCCCCCAGCACCCGCACCAGCAGCACCAGCAAGCCCAGTGCCCAGCACGCAGCAACCTCAGGGCCCAGCACCCAGCCGTGCCCGCCACCCGGACATGCCCAGCACCCAGCAACCCCAGTGCACAACACCCAGCACCCCCAGCGCCCAGAAACCAACACACGCACACACCCAGCACGCCCACCGCCCAAAACCCAGCAGCCCAACATGCCCAGCACACAGCACCACCACTGCCACCACCCCCACTGCCCAGTACCCAGCACCCACACATGCCCAGCACCCAGACATGCCCAGCACACAGCACCACCACCCCCACTGCCCAGTACCCAGCACCCACACATGCCCAGCACTCAGACATGCCCAGCAGGCAGCTTCTCTGCTGCCCACCGCCCAGCATCCCGACCGCCCAGCACCCAGACATGCCCGGGCCCCGCCACACAGCACCCCCACTGCCCAACACCCAGCACTCACACATACCCGGCACAACCAGGGCCCAGCACACAGCACACGCAAATGTCAGGAATCCAGCACCCTCACAGCACAGCACCCAGCAACCCCAGCACAGCCACCCAGCACCGCATATGCCCAGCACCTAGCACCGCATATGCCCAACACCCAGCACCCAGTACCTCCAGTACCCAGCATCCAGCACCAAGACATACCCTGCACTCAGTTATGTATAGTAGCCAGCAATACCAGGGCCCAGCACCCCAGTACCTAGAACCCAACACTGCCACTGCCCAACACCCACCAGCCGGACATGCCCAGCACACAGCACCCCCACTGCCCCACACAGCCAGCGCCCAGTACCCAGCACCCAGACATGGCCAGCACCCAAACATGCCCAGCACTCAACACACCACTGCCCACATCCCAGCAAACCAGCCCCCAACATCTCCAGTGATCAGCACATAGCACCCGGACATGCCCGGCACCCAGCACCCGCAGCGCTCAGCATCCACCACCCCCAGTGCTCTGTACTCAGCACACCAAACACCTACCATCCAGCACCCCCACACATCTCACACCCAGCATCCCCAGTGCCCAGCAACCAGCATACCCAACACCCACCATCCAGCACCCCCACACGTCTCACACCCAGCACCCCCAGTGCTCTGTACTCAGCACACCAAACACCCACCATCCAGCTCCCCCACCACCCAGCACCCCCAGTGCGCAGTACCCTGCACCCAGACATGCCCAGCACCCGGACATACACAGCACTCAGCACTGTCCTGCTTCCGGCTGGGACAGAGTTAACTTTCTTCCCAGTAGCTTGGGGGGTGTGCTGGCTTTTGGGTTTGGTGTGAGAGGAGCGTTGATGGCCCCTTAATGCTTTGGCTGTTGCTGGGCGGTGCTTGCACCGGGAGACTTTTGTTCTCTCTTTTCGGCCTCCCACAGGAAGCTGGGGGGGGGGTGGGGGGTGGCGGGGGGGGGCGGGGAGCACAGCCGGGGTAGTTGACCTAGCTGGCCAATGGGGTATTCTATAGCATGTGACATCCTGCTCAGTATAAAAAATGGGAGGGGGCGGGGGGAGGAAACGACTCTCCCCCCCCCCCCGCCCCAGTTCATGACACGCGGTCGGCAGCGGTGAGCAGTTGCATTCTGCATTGCCTGCTTTGTATCGTCTGTTGTTGTTGTTGCTCTCATTGTTATTATTACTGTTCTACTTCGTTTTATTTCAACCATTAAACTGTTTTTATCTCAACCCGGGAGTTTTCCTACTTGTGCCCTCCCGATTCTCTCCCCCATCCCACGGGGTGGGGGGAGGAGGAGAGCCAGCAGCTGCGTGGGGTTTTTTTGCAGGCTGGGGTTAAACCACGACATGCACCCATCATACCCTCCACCCAGCACCCAGCACTCATTCCCAGACATGCGCACAACCTAGCACACCCACCGCCAACACACAGCCCCTGGACATGCCCAGCACCCAGCAGCCCCACTGCCCAGCACCGCATTGCCCAGCATCCCCAGCGCCCAGCACCCTCACTGCCCACCACCCAGAACAACAAGTGCCGAGCACACAGCATCCGGACATGCCCAGCACCGGGGCACACCCAGCACCCACAAGACCCAGCACCCGGTCATGACCAGCAACTGGAAATGCCCACAGCCAGCACCTCTAGCTCCCAGCAGCCACCAACCCCAGTGCCTAGCACTCAGCACCCAGTCGTGCCAAGCACCCAACACCCCGGTGCTCAGCACCCTGCACCCGGTCGTGTCCAGGGCCCACCACACAGCACCCACACTGCCCAACACCCAGCACCCACACATACCCGGCACAACCAGGGCCCAGCACACAGCCCACGCACGTGCCAGGAATCCAGCATCCCCAGAGCACAGCACCCAGCAACCCCAGCACAGCCACCCAGCACCGCATATGCCCAGCATGAAGCACCGCATATGCCCACAACCCAGCACCCAGTAGCTCCAGCACCAGGCATCCAGCACCAAGACATACCCTGCACTCAGTTATGCAGAGTACCTAGCAATACCGGGCCCAGCACCCCAGTACCTAGCACCCAACACTGCCACTGCCCAACACCCACCAGCCGGACATGCCCAGCACACAGCACCCCCACCACCCCACACCGCCAGCGCCCAGTATGCAGCACCCAGAAATGCCCAGCACCCAAACATGCCCAGCACTCAACACACCACTGCCCAGATCCCAGCAAACCAGCCCCCAACATCTCCAGTGATCAGCACATAGCACCCGGAATGCCCAGCACCCGCAGCGCTCAGCACCCAGCACCCCCAGGGCCCAGCAGCCAGCACCGCAGCAACCAGCATCCCCAGCGCCCAGCACCCGGTCATGCCAAGCACCTGGACATGCCCAGCACCAAGCACGCCTGTGCCCAGCACACAATATCCCCAGCACCCAGTAGCCCCAGCACCCAGCAGCAAGAGATACCCTGCACCCGCTTACGCATAGTACCCACAGCGCTCAGCAGCCACCATCCCCAGTGCTCTGTACTCAGCACACCAAACACCCACCATCCAGCACCCCCACACGTCTCACACCCAGCACCCCCAGTGCGCAGTACCCCGCACCCAGACATGCCCAGCACCCGGACATACACAGCACTCAGCACTGTCCTGCTTCCGGCTGGGACAGAGTTAACTTTTTTCCCAGTAGCTTGGGGGGTGTGCTGGCTTTTGGGTTTGGTGTGAGAGGAGCGTTGATGGCCCCTTAATGCTTTGGCTGTTGCTGGGCGGTGCTTGCACCGGGAGACTTTTGTTCTCTCTTTTCGGCCTCCCACAGGAAGCTCGAGGGGGGGTGGGGGGTGGCGGGGGGGGGGAGCACAGCCGGGGTAGTTGACCTAGCTGGCCAATGGGGTATTCTATAGCATGTGACATCCTGCTCAGTATAAAAAATGGGAGGGGGCGGGGGGGGGGAAACGACTCTCCCCCCCCCCCCGCCCCAGTTCATGACACGCGGTCGGCAGCGATGAGCAGTTGCATTCTGCATTGCCTGCTTTGTATCGTCTGTTGTTGTTGTTGCTCTCATTGTTATTATTACTGTTCTACTTCGTTTTATTTCAACCATTAAACTGTTTTTATCTCAACCCGGGAGTTTTCCTACTTGTGCCCTCCCGATTCTCTCCCCCATCCCACGGGGTGGGGGGGGGAGGAGAGCCAGCGGCTGCGTGGGGTTTTTTTGCAGGCTGGGGTTAAACCACGACATGCACCCATCATACCCTCCACCCAGCACCCCCAGGGCCCAGCACTCATTCCCAGACATGCGCACAACCTAGCACACCCACCGCCAACACACAGCCCCTGGACATGCCCAGCACCCAGCAGCCCCACTGCCCAGCACCGCATTGCCCAGCATCCCCAGCGCCCAGCAGCAAGAGATACCCTGCACCCGCTTACGCATGGTACCCAGCACTCCCAGGGCCCAGCAAGCAGCACCCCGAGTACTTAGCCTCCAGCACCCACACCAGCCAGCACCCAGCAAGGCCGGTACCCAGCAACCTCAGGGCCCAGAACCCAGCAGCCAGCCATTGCCCAGCACACAGACATGCCCAGCACCCAGCAACCCCAGTGCACACAACCCAGAAGCCCCAGCGCCCAGAAACCAACAGCCCCAGTGCCCAGCACTCCCAGGGCTCAGAAACCAACATTCGCATGCACCCAACACTCCAACCACCCAGCACCCGGACATGCCCAGCATGCAGCACCACCAGGGACCACCACCCCCAGCACCACGCACCCAGCACTACCACTGCCCAGCACCCGGACATGCCCAGCATGCAGCACCACCAGGGACCACCACCCCCAGCACCACGCACCCAGCACTACCACTGCCCAGCACCTGGACATGCCCAGCACCCAGATGTGCCCAGCAGGCAGCTTCCCTGCTGCCCACCGCCCAGCATCGCGACCGCCCAGCACCCCGACCACCCAGCACCCACACTGCCCAATACCCAGCACCCACACATACCCAGCACAACCAGGGCCCAGCACACACACATGCCAGGTTAAACCATGACATGCACCCATCATACCCTCCACCCAGCACCCCCATGGCCCAGCACTCATTCCCAGACATGCGCACAACCTAGCACTCCCACCGCCAACACACTGCCCCTGGACATGCCCAGCCGCCCCAGTGCCCAGCACCCAGTAGCCCCAGCACCAAGCAGCAGGAGATACCCTGCACCTGCTTATGCATAATACCCAGCACTCCCAGGGCCCAGCAACCAGCACTTAGCCCCCAGCACCCACACCAGCCAGCACCCAGCAAGGCCGGTGCCCAGCACCCAGCAACCTCAGGGCCCAGAACCCAGCAGCCAGCCATTGCTCAGCACCCAGACATGCCCAGCACCCAGCAACCCCAGTCCACAGAACCCAGAAGCCCCAGTGCCCAGAAACCAACCACCCCAGTGTCCAGCACCCAGTACACCCAGGGCCCAGCAACCAACACCCGCACATGCCCAGCACCCCCACCACCCAGCACACCCAAAGACTATCACGCCCAGCGCCAAGCACCCAGCACCGCCATTGCCTAGCACCGGGACATGCCCAGCACCCAGTACCACCACCACCAGTGCACAGTACCAAGCACCCGGATATGCCCAGCACTGAGACATTCCTACCAGGCAGCTTCCCTGCTCCCCATCGCCCAGGACCTCCAGTGCCCATCATCCAGCACCGGGACGTGCCCAGCGCCCACCACACAGCACCCATACTGCCCAACACCCAGCACCCACACATACCCAGCACAACCAGGGCACAGCACACGCACATGCCAGGAATCCAGCACCCTCACAGCACAGCACCCAGCAAACCCAGAGCACACACCTAGCACCGGATATGGCCAGCACCGGATATGGCCAGCACCAAGACATACCCTGCACTCAGTTATGCATAGTACCAAGCAATGCCAGGGCCCAGCATCCCCAGTACTTAGCACCCAGCACTCCCACCGCCCAATACCCACCACCCGGACGTACCCAGCACCCCCACTGCCCGTGCCCAGCACCCAGACATGCCCAGCAGCCAAACATGCCCAGCGCCCAACACACCAGAAAGCAGCAAACCAGCCCCCACCATCCCCAGTGACCTGCACATAGCACCCAGCACACGCTGCGCTCAGCACCCACCACCCCCAGTGCCCAGAAACCAGCATACCCAATGCCCAGCATCCAGTACCACCACCACCCCAACTGCCCAGTACCCGCACGCGGATATGCCCAGCACCCGAACATACACAGTACCCCTAGGACCCAGCACTCAGAACTCCAGTGCACTGCACTGTCCTGCTTCCGGCTGGGACAGAGTTAACTTTCTTCCCAGTAGCTTGGGGGGGGGGGGTGTGCTGGCTTTTGGGTTTGGTGTGAGAGGAGCGTTGATGGCCCCTTAATGCTTTGGCTGTTGCTGGGCGGTGCTTGCACCGGGAGACTTTTGTTCTCTCTTTTCGGCCTCCCACAGGAAGCTGGGGGGGGGGTGGGGGGGGGCGGGGGGATGGGGAGCACAGCCGGGGTAGTTGACCCAGCTGGCCAATGGGATATTCTATAGCATGTGACATCCTGCTCAGTATAAAAAATGGGAGGGGGCGGGGGAGGGGGCTCTCCCCCCCCCCGTTCACGACACACGGTCGGCAGCGGTGAGCAGTTGCATTGTGCGTTGCCTGCTTTGTATCGTCTGTTGTTGTTGTTGTTCTCATTGTTATTATTACTGTTCTACTTCGTTTTATTTCAACCATTAAACTGTTTTTATCTCAACCTGGGAGTTTTCCTACTTGTGCCCTCCCGATTCTCTCCCCCATCCCACGGGGTGGGGGGGGGAGGTGAGCCAGTGGCTGCGTGGGGTTTATTTGCTGGCTGGGGTTAAACCAACACATGCACCCATCATACCCTCCACCCAGCACTCCCATGGCCCAGCACTGATTCCCACACATGCACACAACCCAGCACACGCACCGCCAATGCACAGCATCTCGACATGCCCAGCAGCCCTGGAGCCCAGCACACAGTCCCCGCAGTGCCCAACAACCCACGACTCAGCAACAGAACATGCCTAGCACCAGGCACCACCAAGGTGTAGCAAGGAGTGCTAGGTGTGGTGGATATGGCACATTTGGGGTGCTGGAGCTGGCTGGGTGTTGGGCAGCTGAGAAGAGTCTATCAAGGGAAGGTGAGAGCCACCAACATCTTTCAGTCCTGCCTGTTAGTTTATGGGAGCCCGAAGAGGGGATCGACTGCTTTGCAGTTGGGCTGTGGTAAGGTTGCTGGTTGGGTGGTAGAGCGCGAGCAGCTCCCTCGGAAAGGGCTGCCACGAAAGGCAAGAGCCAGAAACAGCTTTCAATCCTGGTTCTTTCTGTGTTGGAGCGCCCTCTGGTGGGAAGCCGTTTACGAAATGAACTCGAGAGATGGTAAGGCAAAGGTTGATATTTAGGTTTGAGAATAAGGGAGAGGGGTGGTGGGACCGGGAAGGGTCCCGTGGTGGGTCCATGTGGTGGGTGGCGTTAACTAATGCAGAAGGATCTCGTTATCTACGCAGAACCTCAAACTATCCCTTATCCTCGTCAGAGGCAAGGTCCGAAACGGCCACACACCTCCTCCGGCTCAGGCACAGAAATAGCCAGGAATGAAGGACGATGCTGGCCCTCACGATCTCTTGGCAGCCACTTCTCAGCCCCATCAACACCGTGGCACTGTACCTCTGCTCGCACCTAACAGCGACCTATCCCTTACCCTCATCAGGGCCAAGCTCCGAAGTGGCCACCCACCACATGGAGCTAGGCACTGAAGTAGCTAGGAACCAACGCGAATGCTGGCCCTCACGATCTCTTGGCAGCCCCTTGTCAGCCCCACCAACACCGGGGCTCTGTCGCTGTTCTCCCACTTATTCTCGACATACCCCTGACCCTCACCAGGGCCACCTCCGAAGCGGCCACCCTCCACATGGGGCTTGGCACTGAAGTAGCCAGGAAACAAGGTTGATGCTGGCTCTCACGATCACTTCGCAGCCCCTTCTCAGCCGCGCCAATGCCGGGGCTCTGTCTCTGTTCTCCCACCTTACCTCAACCTAGCCGAGACCCTCATCAGGGCCAAGCTCCGAAGTGGCCACCGACCACATGGCGCTTGGCACTGCAGTAGCCAGGAACCAAGGCTGATGCTGGCCCTCACGGGCTCTTGGCAGTTCCTTCTCACGCCCACCAACACCGGGGCTCTGTGTCTCTGCTCGCACCTAACAGCGACCTATCCCTGACCCTCATCGGAGCCAAGCTCCGAAGCGACCAGTCTTCATGTGGGGCTTAGGCACTGAGGCAGCCAAGAATCAAGGTACATGCTGGTCCTCACGATCACTGCACAGCCCCTTCTCAGCCGCACCAATGCCGAGGCTCTGTGCCTGTTCTCCCACCTAACCACAACCTAGCCCTGACCCTCTTCAGGGCCAAGCTCCGAAGCGGCCACCCTCCACGTGGAGCTTGGCACTAAGGTAAGCAGAAATCCAGCTTGATGCTGGCCCTCACCTTCCCTTGGTAGCCCCACCAGAACCGGGGCTCTGTCTCTGTTCTCCACCTTATCCTCGACATATCCCTTATCCTCATCGGAGCCAAGCTCCGAAGAGGCCACCCTCAACATGGGGCTCAGGCACTGAAGGGCAGCCCCGTCTCAGCCCCACCAATACCGGGGCTCTGTGTCTCTGCTCGCTCCTAACATCAACCTATCCTTTACCCTCACCGGATCCAAGTTCCGAAGCGACTACTCTTCATGTGGGGCTTAGGTACTGAATGAGCCCGGAATCAAAATTGATGCTGGCCCTCACGAGCTCTTTGCAGCCCCTTCTCAGCCCCACCAATACCGGGGCTCTGTATCTGTTCTCCCACTTAGCCTCGACATTTCCCTTACCCTCATGAGGGCAAAGCTCCGCAGCGGCCACACTCCACATGGGGCTGGGCACTGCGATAGCCAGGAATCAAGGGTGGTGCTGGCCCTCCCCTTCCATTTGCAGTCCCTAGGCAAGCCCACCAACACCGGGGCTCTGTGCCTGTTCTCCCTCCTAACCTCAAGCTAGCCGAGACCCTCATCAGGGCCAAGCTCCGAAGTGGCCACGGGCCACATTGAGCTAGGCACTGAAGTAGCCAGGAACCAAGGCTGATGCTGGCCCTCACGGGCTCTTGGCAGCTCCTTCTCACGCCCACCAACACCGGGGCTCTGTGTCTCTGCTCGCACCTAACATCGACCTATCCCTGACCCTCATCGGAGCCAAGCTCCGAAGCGACCAGTCTTCATGTGGGGCTTAGGCACTGAGGCAGCCAAGAATCAAGGTACATGCTGGTCCTCACGATCACTGCACAGCCCCTTCTCAGCCGCACCAATGCCGGGGCTCTGTGCCTGTTCTCCCACCTAACCTCAACCTAGCCCTGACCCTCTTCAGGGCCAAGCTCCGAAGCGGCCACCCTCCACGTGGAGCTTGGCACTAAGGTAAGCAGAAATCCAGCTTGATGCTGGCCCTCACCTTCCCTTGGTAGCCCCACCAGAACCGGGGCTCTGTCTCTGTTCTCCACCTTATCCTCGACATATCCCTTCCCCTCATCGGAGCCAAGCTCCGAAGAGGCCACTCTCCACATGGGGCTTGGAACTGAGATAGCTTGGAATCAAGGGTGGTGCTGGCCCTCACCTTCCATTTGCAGTCCCTAGGCAAGCCCACCAACACCGGGGCTCTGTGCCTGTTCTCCCTCCTAACCTCAACCTAGCCGAGACCCTCATCAGGGCCAAGCTCCGAAGTGGCCACCGGCCAAATGGAGCTAGGCACTGAAGTAGCCAGGAACCAAGGCTGATGCTGGCTCTCACGATCACTGCGCAGCCCCTTCTCAGCCGAACCAACACCGGGGCTCTGTGCCTGTTCTCCCTCCTAACATCAACCTAGCCCTGACCCTCATCAGCGCCAAGCTCCGAAGCGGCCACCCTCCACGTGGAGCTTGGCACTAAGGTAACCAGAAATCCAGCTTGATGCTAGCCCTCACCTTCCCTTGGTAGCCCCACCAAAACCGGGGCTCTGTCTCTGTTCTCCATCTTATCCTCGACATATCCCTTCCCCTCATCGGAGCCAAGCTCCGAAGAGGCCACCCTCAACATGGGGCTCAGGCACTGAAGGGCAGCCCCGTCTCAGCCCCACCAATACCGGGGCTCTGTGTCTCTGCTCGCTCCTAACATCAACCTATCCCTTACCCTCACCGGATCCAAGCTCCGAAGCGACTACTCTTCATGTGGGGCTTAGGTACTGAATGAGCCCGGAATCAAAATTGATGCTGGCCCTCACGATCTCTTTGCAGCCCCTTCTCAGCCCCACCAATACCGGGGCTCTGTATCTGTTCTCCCACTTAGCCTCGACATTTCCCTTACCCTCATGAGGGCAAAGCTCCGCAGCGGTCACACTCCACATGGGGCTGGGCACTGCGATAGCCAGGAATCAAGGGTGGTGCTGGCCCTCACCTTCCATTTGCAGTCCCTAGGCAAGCCCACCAACACCGGGGCTCTCTGCCTGTTCTCCCTCCTAACCTCAACCTAGCCGAGACCCTCATCAGGGCCAAGCTCCGAAGTGGCCACCGACCACATGGCGCTTGGCACTGCAGTAGCCAGGAACCAAGGCTGATGCTGGCCCTCACGGGCTCTTGGCAGTTCCTTCTCAGGCCCACCAACACCGGGGCTCTGTGTCTCTGCTCGCACCTAACAGCGACCTATCCCTGACCCTCATCGGAGCCAAGCTCCGAAGCGACCAGTCTTCATGTGGGGCTTAGGCACTGAGGCAGCCAAGAATCAAGGTACATGCTGGTCCTCACGATCACTGCACAGCCCCTTCTCAGCCGCACCAATGCCGGGGCTCTGTGCCTGTTCTCCCACCTAACCTCAACCTAGCCCTGACCCTCTTCAGGGCCAAGCTCCGAAGCGGCCACCCTCCACGTGGAGCTTGGCACTAAGGTAAGCAGAAATCCAGCTTGATGCTGGCCCTCACCTTCCCTTGGTAGCCCCACCAGAACCGGGGCTCTGTCTCTGTTCTCCACCTTATCCTCGACATATCCCTTCCCCTCATCGGAGCCAAGCTCCGAAGAGGCCACCCTCAACATGGGGCTCAGGCACTGAAGGGCAGCCCCGTCTCAGCCCCACCAATACCGGGGCTCTGTGTCTCTGCTCGCTCCTAACATCAACCTATCCCTTACCCTCACCGGATCCAAGCTCCGAAGCGACTACTCTTCATGTGGGGCTTAGGTACTGAATGAGCCCGGAATCAAAATTGATGCTGGCCCTCACGATCTCTTTGCAGCCCCTTCTCAGCCCCACCAATAATGGGGCTCTGTATCTGTTCTCCCACTTAGCCTCGACATTTCCCTTACCCTCATGAGGGCAAAGCTCCGCAGCGGTCACACTCCACATGGGGCTGGGCACTGCGATAGCCAGGAATCAAGGGTGGTGCTGGCCCTCACCTTCCATTTGCAGTCCCTAGGCAAGCCCACCAACACCGGGGCTCTGTGCCTGTTCTCCCTCCTAACCTCAAGCTAGCCGAGACCCTCATCAGGGCCAAGCTCCGAAGTGGCCACGGGCCACATTGAGCTAGGCACTGAAGTAGCCAGGAACCAAGGCTGATGCTGGCCCTCACGGGCTCTTGGCAGCTCCTTCTCACGCCCACCAACACCGGGGCTCTGTGTCTCTGCTCGCACCTAACATCGACCTATCCCTGACCCTCATCGGAGCCAAGCTCCGAAGCGACCAGTCTTCATGTGGGGCTTAGGCACTGAGGCAGCCAAGAATCAAGGTACATGCTGGTCCTCACGATCACTGCACAGCCCCTTCTCAGCCGCACCAATGCCGGGGCTCTGTGCCTGTTCTCCCACCTAACCTAAACCTAGCCCTGACCCTCTTCAGGGCCAAGCTCCGAAGCGGCCACCCTCCACGTGGAGCTTGGCACTAAGGTAAGCAGAAATCCAGCTTGATGCTGGCCCTCACCTTCCCTTGGTAGCCCCACCAGAACCGGGGCTCTGTCTCTGTTCTCCACCTTATCCTCGACATATCCCTTCCCCTCATCGGAGCCAAGCTCCGAAGAGGCCACACTCCACATGGGGCTTGGAACTGAGATAGCTTGGAATCAAGGGTGGTGCTGGCCCTCACCTTCCATTTGCAGTCCCTAGGCAAGCCCACCAACACCGGGGCTCTGTGCCTGTTCTCCCTCCTAACCTCAACCTAGCCGAGACCCTCATCAGGGCCAAGCTCCGAAGTGGCCACCGGCCAAATGGAGCTAGGCACTGAAGTAGCCAGGAACCAAGGCTGATGCTGGCTCTCACGATCACTGCGCAGCCCCTTCTCAGCCGAACCAACACCGGGGCTCTGTGCCTGTTCTCCCTCCTAACATCAACCTAGCCCTGACCCTCATCAGCGCCAAGCTCCGAAGCGGCCACCCTCCACGTGGAGCTTGGCACTAAGGTAACCAGAAATCCAGCTTGATGCTAGCCCTCACCTTCCCTTGGTAGCCCCACCAAAACCGGGGCTCTGTCTCTGTTCTCCATCTTATCCTCGACATATCCCTTCCCCTCATCGGAGCCAAGCTCCGAAGAGGCCACCCTCAACATGGGGCTCAGGCACTGAAGGGCAGCCCCGTCTCAGCCCCACCAATACCGGGGCTCTGTGTCTCTGCTCGCTCCTAACATCAACCTATCCCTTACCCTCACCGGATCCAAGCTCCGAAGCGACTACTCTTCATGTGGGGCTTAGGTACTGAATGAGCCCGGAATCAAAATTGATGCTGGCCCTCACGATCTCTTTGCAGCCCCTTCTCAGCCCCACCAATACCGGGGCTCTGTATCTGTTCTCCCACTTAGCCTCGACATTTCCCTTACCCTCATGAGGGCAAAGCTCCGCAGCGGTCACACTCCACATGGGGCTGGGCACTGCGATAGCCAGGAATCAAGGGTGGTGCTGGCCCTCACCTTCCATTTGCAGTCCCTAGGCAAGCCCACCAACACCGGGGCTCTCTGCCTGTTCTCCCTCCTAACCTCAACCTAGCCGAGACCCTCATCAGGGCCAAGCTCCGAAGTGGCCACCGACCACATGGCGCTTGGCACTGCAGTAGCCAGGAACCAAGGCTGATGCTGGCCCTCACGGGCTCTTGGCAGTTCCTTCTCAGGCCCACCAACACCGGGGCTCTGTGTCTCTGCTCGCACCTAACAGCGACCTATCCCTGACCCTCATCGGAGCCAAGCTCCGAAGCGACGAGTCTTCATGTGGGGCTTAGGCACTGAGGCAGCCAAGAATCAAGGTACATGCTGGTCCTCACGATCACTGCACAGCCCCTTCTCAGCCGCACCAATGCCGGGGCTCTGTGCCTGTTCTCCCACCTAACCTAAACCTAGCCCTGACCCTCTTCAGGGCCAAGCTCCGAAGCGGCCACCCTCCACGTGGAGCTTGGCACTAAGGTAAGCAGAAATCCAGCTTGATGCTGGCCCTCACCTTCCCTTGGTAGCCCCACCAGAACCGGGGCTCTGTCTCTGTTCTCCACCTTATCCTCGACATATCCCTTATCCTCATCGGAGCCAAGCTCCGAAGAGGCCACCCTCAACATGGGGCTCAGGCACTGAAGGGCAGCCCCGTCTCAGCCCCACCAATACCGGGGCTCTGTGTCTCTGCTCGCTCCTAACATCAACCTATCCCTTACCCTCACCGGATCCAAGCTCCGAAGCGACTACTCTTCATGTGGGGCTTAGGTACTGAATGAGCCCGGAATCAAAATTGATGCTGGCCCTCACGATCTCTTTGCAGCCCCTTCTCAGCCCCACCAATAACGGGGCTCTGTATCTGTTCTCCCACTTAGCCTCGACATTTCCCTTACCCTCATGAGGGCAAAGCTCCGCAGCGGTCACACTCCACATGGGGCTGGGCACTGCGATAGCCAGGAATCAAGGGTGGTGCTGGTCCTCACCTTCCATTTGCAGTCCCTAGGCAAGCCCACCAACACCGGGGCCCTGTGCCTGTTCTCCCTCCTAACCTCAACCTAGCCGAGACCCTCATCAGGGCCAAGCTTCGAAGTGGCCACCGACCACATGGCGCTTGGCACTGCAGTAGCCAGGAACCAAGGCTGATGCTGGCCCTCACGGGCTCTTGGCAGTTCCTTCTCAGGCCCACCAACACCGGGGCTCTGTGTCTCTGCTCGCACCTAACATCGACCTATCCCTGACCCTCATCGGAGCCAAGCTCCGAAGCGACGAGTCTTCATGTGGGGCTTAGGCACTGAGGCAGCCAAGAATCAAGGTACATGCTGGTCCTCACGATCACTGCACAGCCCCTTCTCAGCCGCACCAATGCCGGGGCTCTGTGCCTGTTCTCCCACCTAACCTAAACCTAGCCCTGACCCTCTTCAGGGCCAAGCTCCGAAGCGGCCACCCTCCACGTGGAGCTTGGCACTAAGGTAAGCAGAAATCCAGCTTGATGCTGGCCCTCACCTTCCCTTGGTAGCCCCACCAGAACCGGGGCTCTGTCTCTGTTCTCCACCTTATCCTCGACATATCCCTTCCCCTCATCGGAGCCAAGCTCCGAAGAGGCCACCCTCAACATGGGGCTCAGGCACTGAAGGGCAGCCCCGTCTCAGCCCCACCAATACCGGGGCTCTGTGTCTCTGCTCGCTCCTAACATCAACCTATCCCTTACCCTCACCGGATCCAAGCTCCGAAGCGACTACTCTTCATGTGGGGCTTAGGTACTGAATGAGCCCGGAATCAAAATTGATGCTGGCCCTCACGATCTCTTTGCAGCCCCTTCTCAGCCCCATCAATAACGGGGCTCTGTATCTGTTCTCCCACTTAGCCTCGACATTTCCCTTACCCTCATGAGGGCAAAGCTCCGCAGCGGTCACACTCCACATGGGGCTGGGCACTGCGATAGCCAGGAATCAAGGGTGGTGCTGGCCATCACCTTCCATTTGCAGTCCCTAGGCAGCTCCACCAACACCGGGGCTCTGTGTCTCTGCTCGCACCTAACAGCGACCTATCCCTGACCCTCATCAGGGCCAAGCTCCGAAGTGGCCACCGGCCAAATGGAGCTAGGCACTGAAGTAGCCAGGAACCAAGGCTGATGATGGCTCTCACGATCACTGCGCAGCCCCTTCTCAGCCGCACCAACACCGGGGCTCTGTGCCTGTTCTCTCTCCTAACCTCAACCTAGCCCTGACCCTCATCAGGGCCAAGCTCCGAAGTGGCCACCCACCACATGGAGCTAGGCGCTGAAGTAGCTAGGAACCAACGCGGATGCTGGCCCTCACGATCTCTTGGCAGCCCCTTGTCAGCCCCACCAACACCGGGGCTCTGTCGCTGTTCTCCCACTTATTCTCGACATATCCCTGACCCTCACCAGGGCCACCTCCGAAGCGGCCACCCTCCACATGGGGCTTGGCACTGAAGTAGCCAGGAAACAAGGTTGATGCTGGCTCTCACGATCACTTCGCAGCCCCTTCTCAGCCGCGCCAATGCCGGGGCTCTGTCTCTGTTCTCCCACCTTACCTCAAGCTAGCCTTGACCCTCATCAGGGCCAAGCTTCGAAGTGGCCACCGACCACATGGCGCTTGGCACTGCAGTAGCCAGGAACCAAGGCTGATGCTGGCCCTCACGGGCTCTTGGCAGTTCCTTCTCAGGCCCACCAACACCGGGGCTCTGTGTCTCTGCTCGCACCTAACAGCGACCTATCCCTGACCCTCATCGGAGCCAAGCTCCGAAGCGACCAGTCTTCATGTGGGGCTTAGGCACTGAGGCAGCCAAGAATCAAGGTACATGCTCGTCCTCAGGATCGCTGCACAGCCCCTTCTCTGCCGCACCAATGCCGGGGCTCTGTGCCTGTTCTCCCACCTAACCTAAACCTAGCCCTGACCCTCTTCAGGGCCAAGCTCCGAAGCGGCCACCCTCCACGTGGAGCTTGGCACTAAGGTAAGCAGAAATCCAGCTTGATGCTGGCCCTCACCTTCCCTTGGTAGCCCCACCAGAACCGGGGCTCTGTCTCTGTTCTCCACCTTATCCTCGACATATCCCTTATCCTCATCGGAGCCAAGCTCCGAAGAGGCCACCCTCAACATGGGGCTCAGGCACTGAAGGGCAGCCCCGTCTCAGCCCCACCAATACCGGGGCTCTGTGTCTCTGCTCGCTCCTAACATCAACCTATCCCTTACCCTCACCGGATCCAAGCTCCGAAGCGACTACTCTTCATGTGGGGCTTAGGTACTGAATGAGCCCGGAATCAAAATTGATGCTGGCCCTCACGATCTCTTTGCAGCCCCTTCTCAGCCCCACCAATACCGGGGCTCTGTATCTGTTCTCCCACTTAGCCTCGACATTTCCCTTACCCTCATGAGGGCAAAGCTCCGCAGCGGTCACACTCCACATGGGGCTGGGCACTGCGATAGCCAGGAATCAAGGGTGGTGCTGGCCCTCACCTTCCATTTGCAGTGCCTAGGCAAGCCCACCAACACCGGGGCCCTGTGCCTGTTCTCCCTCCTAACCTCAACCTAGCTGAGACCCTCATCAGGGCCAAGCTCCAAAGTGGCCACGGGCCACATTGAGCTAGGCACTGAAGTAGCCAGGAACCAAGGCTGATGCTGGCCCTCACGGGCTCTTGGCAGCTCCTTCTCACGCCCACCAACACCGGGGCTCTGTGTCTCTGCTCGCACCTAACATCGACCTATCCCTGACCCTCATCGGAGCCAAGCTCCGAAGCGACCAGTCTTCATGTGGGGCTTAGGCACTGAGGCAGCCAAGAATCAAGGTACATGCTGGTCCTCACGATCACTGCACAGCCCCTTCTCAGCCGCACCAATGCCGGGGCTCTGTGCCTGTTCTCCCACCTAACCTCAACCTAGCCCTGACCCTCTTCAGGGCCAAGCTCCGAAGTGGCCACCCTCCACGTGGAGCTTGGCACTAAGGTAAGCAGAAATCCAGCTTGATGCTGGCCCTCACCTTCCCTTGGTAGCCCCACCAGAACCGGGGCTCTGTCTCTGTTCTCCACCTTATCCTCGACATATCCCTTCCCCTCATCGGAGCCAAGCTCCGAAGAGGCCACCCTCAACATGGGGCTCAGGCACTGAAGGGCAGCCCCGTCTCAGCCCCACCAATACCGGGGCTCTGTGTCTCTGCTCGCTCCTAACATCAACCTATCCCTTACCCTCACCGGATCCAACCTCCGAAGCGACTACTCTTCATGTGGGGCTTAGGTACTGAATGAGCCCGGAATCAAAATTGATGCTGGCCCTCACGATCTCTTTGCAGCCCCTTCTCAGCCCCACCAATACCGGGGCTCTGTATCTGTTCTCCCACTTAGCCTCGACAGATCCCTTACCCTCATGAGGGCAAAGCACCGCAGCGGTCACACTCCACATGGGGCTTGGCACTGCGATAGCCAGGAATCAAGGGTGGTGCTGGCCCTCACCTTCCATTTGCAGTCCCTAGGCAAGCCCACCAACACCGGGGCCCTGTGCCTGTTCTCCCTCCTAACCTCAACCTAGCCCAGACCCTCTTCAGGGCCAAGCTCCGAAGTGGCCACGGGCCACATGGAGCTAGGCACTGAAGTAGCCAGGAACCAAGGCTGATGCTGGCCCTCACGGGCTCTTGGCAGCTCCTTCTTACGCCCACCAACACCGGGGCTCTGTGTCTCTGCTCGCACCTAACATCGACCTATCCCTGACTCTCATCGGAGCCAAGCTCCGAAGCGACCAGTCTTCATGTGGGGCTTAGGCACTGAGGCAGCCAAGAATCAAGATACATGCTGGTCCTCACGATCACTGCACAGCCCCTTCTCAGCCGCACCAATGCCGGGGCTCTGTGCCTGTTCTCCCACCTAACCTCAACCTAGCCCTGACCCTCATCAGGGCCAAGCTCCGAAGTGGACACCGGCCACATGGAGCTAGGCACTGAAGTAGCCAGGAACCAAGGCTGATGCTGGCCCTCACGGGCTCTTCGCATCTCCTTCTCAGGCCCACCAACACCAGGGCTCTGTGTCTCTGCTCGCACCTAACATCGACCTATCCCTGACCCTCATCGGAGCCAAGCTCCGAAGCGACCACTCCCCACGTGGGGCTTGGCACTAAGGTAACCAGAAATGCAGCTTGATGCTGGCCCTCACCTTCCCTTGGTAGCCCCACCAAAACCGAAGCTCTGTCTCTGTTCTCCCACTTATCCTCGACATATCCCTTACTCTTAGCGGAGCCAAGCTCCGAAGAGGCTACCCTCGACATGGGGCTCAGGCACTGAAGTAGCCAGGAACTAAGGTTGATGCTGACCCTCACGATCTCTTGGCAGCTCCTTCTCACCCCCACCAACACCGTGGTTCTGTGCCTGTTCTCTCACCTAACCTCAACCTAGCCGTTACCCTCTTCAGGGCCAAGCTCCGAAGTGGCCATGCTACACATGGGGCTTGGCACTGAGGTAGCCAGGAATCAAGGCTGATGCTCGCCCTCACCTTTCCTTTGCTGTCCCTAGGCAGCCCCACTAACACCGGGTCTCTCTGTCTGTTCTCCCACCTAACCTCAACCTAGCCCTGACCCTCATCAGGGCAAAGCTCCGAAGCGGCCACACTCCACATGGGGCTTGGCATTGAGATAGCCAGGAATCAAGGCTGATGCCGGACCTCGCCTTCCGTTTGCAGTCCCTAGGCAGCCCCACCAACACCGGTGCTCTGTGTCTGTTCCCCCAGTTATCCTCGACATATCCCTTCTCCTCATCAGGGCCAAGCTCCGAAGCGGCCACCCACCACATGGGGCTCTGGGGCAGACGTGGCCAGGAATGAAGGCTGATGCTGGCCCTCACGATCTCTTGTCAGCCCCACCAACCCCTGCTCCCTTCTCTTTGGTCTCCCACCTAAACATCAACCTACATCTTACCTTCATCAGAGCCAGGCTCTGAAACGTCTACCCACCAGATGGCGCTCCAACACAGAGGGAACCAAGAAGACTGGCGTTCGTTGCACTCGCCTGCCCCGGCAGCCCTTTGAGGTCCCCACCACCACCGGGGCTAGGCGCTTGCCGTAGCACTCAACCGTCAACCTTGCCGCAGCCCAACTGCAAAGCAGACAAGCGCCCCGTCGAGCTCCCACACACGTTTTGCCAGGACTGAAATATGTTCGCAGTGCTCACCTTCCCTTTACAGCCCCTTCTCAGCTGCCCAGCACCCAGCCATCTCCAGCACCGCAAATGCGCAACATCCAGCACACCTAGCACCCCTTGGGATCTTTGGCAGTGCTTGGTGCTGGGCATGTGTCGGTGCTGGGTCGTGGGGGTACTGTGTGCTAGGCCCTGAGTGGAGTGGGTTCTGGACAGGTCTGGGTGCTGCGGTTGCTGGGTGTTGGGCATATCTGGGTGCTCGCCATGTCCCTGTGCTGGGCACTGGGAGGATTTGGTGCTGGGAATGGGCAGGCGATGATCGTGCCTGGGTGGTGGATGCGGGCTACAGGCAGTGCTGGGCACTGGCTGCGCTGGGTGCTGGTCATTGGGGGTACTGGGTTCTAGGCACTGGGCATGCGGGGTGCTGGACATCTCTGGGTGCTGAGCATGTCCACGTGATGGGTCCGGGGCACTGGGACTGCTGGGCAGTGGGGGTGCTGGGGACTATGCATATCAGGGTGCTGGGCATGCCTGCGTACTGAGTGCTTGGCGCTGGGTTCTGGATGCTGGCTGGTGGGCATTGTCTGTGTGCTGGTTATTGGGCACTGGCGGTGGTAGGCATGGGAGTGCTTGTTGCTGGGCATTTTCTGATCCTGGCTGTTGGGGGCGCTGAGCACTGGGCATGTCTGGGTGATGGATGGAGGGAGTTTTGGGTGCTGGGCACTAGGGGTGCTGGCTAGTGGGTATGTCCGTGTGCTGGGTATGTCCATATGCCGGATGCTGTGCGCTGGGGATGCTGGGCACTGGGGTTAGCGGGTGCTGTGCACTGGGGTTGCTGGGTGTTGGGCAGCGCGACTGCTGGGGGCTGGGAGTGCTGGGTACTATGCATAAGCGGGTGCAGGGTATGTCTTGCTGCTGGATGGTGGGTTCTGGGGCTACTGGGAGCTGGGGGTATTGGGTGCTGGGCACTGGGGTTGCTGGGTGCTAAGTCCTGTGGGTGCTGGTTGCTGGGCCCTGGGAGTGCTGGGTACTATGCATAAGCGGGTGCAGGGTATGTCTTGCTGCTGGGTGCTGGGGGTATTGGGTGTTGGCCACTGGGGTGTTGGGTGCTGGGCATGTCCTCGTCCTTGGCATGACTGATGCTGGGCACTGGGGGTACTGGCTGCTGGGAGCTAGGGGTGCTGGCTGTGGGCATTTCAGTTGCTGGACATGACCAGGTGCTGGGCGTCTCCAGGTGCTGGGCACGTGCGGATGCTGTGTGCTCGGCACTTGGGGTTCTGGGTGGTCGGCGGTGAGGGTGCTGGACGCTGGGGATGCTGGCTGTTGCGGTGCTGGGTGCTGGGCACTGGGGCTGCTGAGTGGTGGGCATGTCCAGGTGCTGTTTGTTGGCGGTTGGGGTGCTGGGTTGTGCGCCTGTCCAGGAGTTAGTGCTGGGCCCTGGGGGTGCTGTGTATGTCCGAGTGCTGGGCATGTCCGGATGCTGGGTAAACGGGTTCTTGGGCTGTGGGGGTGTTGGGTATGCTGGTTTCTGGGCACTGGGGAGGTGCTGGCTGCGAGCCCTGTATGGTGGTGGGTGTTTGGTGTACTGGGTGCAGGGCGCTGGGCGTGCTGGGTGCTGGGCATGTCCGGGTGCTACGTGCTGATCACTGGGGATGTTGGGGGCTGGTTTGCTGTGTTCTGGTGTGTAGCGTGCTGGGCATGTTTGGGTGCTGGGCATGTCCAGGTGCTGGGTACTGGGCGCTGGGGATGGTGGTCCCTGGGGGTGCTGTGTGCTGGGCATGTCCGGGGGGTGGGTTGGGCAGTGGGGTTGCTGGGTGCTGGGAATGTGCGGGTGCTGGGGGCTGGGCCCTGAGGTTGATGGGGGCTGGGCACTCGGGTTGCTGGGTGCTGGCTGGTGCGGTTGCGGGGCCCTGGTGTTGCTGGGTACTATGCATAACTGAGTGCAGGGTATCTCTTGGTGCTGGAGGTACTGGGTGCTGGGCATATCCGGTGCTGGGCCTGTGCTCTGGAGTTGCTGGGTTCTGTGCTCTGGGGGTGCTTGTTTCTTGGCACGTGCGTGTGCTGTGTGCTCTTCCCTGGTTGTGCTGGGTATGTGTGGGTGTTGGGCAGTGTGGGTGCTGTGTGGTGGGCGCTGGGCATGTCTGGGTGCTGGGTGATGGGCACTGGAGGTTCTGGGCGATGGGGAGCAGGGAAGCTGCCTGCTAGGCATGTCTGAGTGCTGGGCATGTCCGGGTGCTGGGTACTGTGCGCTGGCAGTGGTGGGCGGTGGTGGTGCTGGGTGCTGGGCATGTCCGGGTGCTAGGCAATGGCGGTGCTGGGTGCTTGGCGCTGGGGATGATGGTCTTTGGGTGTGCTGGGTGCTGGGCATGTCCCTGTGCTGGGTGGTGGGGGTGCTGGGCATGTGCGGGTGTTGGTTGCCGGGCCCTGGGTGTACTGGGTGCTGGACGCTGGGGTGGTTGGTTTCTGGGCGCTGGGGCTGCTGGGTTCTGTGCCCCTGTGTTGCTGGGTGCTGAGCATGTCCGGGTGCTGGCCATGTCTAAGTGCAGCGTGCTGGGCACTGGGTGCTGGGGGGTGGGGGTGCTGGATGCTGAGTGTTGGGTATGCTGGTTTCCGGGCACTGGGCGGAAGTGTGTGAGACCTGTGGGTGTGTTGTATGGTGGGTGTTTGGGGTGCTGAGTGCTGCAGGTGCTGGGCACGTCCAGGTGCTATGTGCTGATCACTGGGGTTCTTGGGGGCTGGTTTGCTGTGTTCTGGTGTGTTGGGCGCTGGGCATGTTTGTCTGGGTGCTGGGCATGTCTGGGTGCTGGGTACTGGGAACTGGCAGTGCGGGGCGGTGCGGGTGCTGTGTGCTGGGCATGTCGGGGTGCTGGGTACTGGGCAGTGGGAGTGCTGGGTGCTAGGTACTGGGGGTGCTGGGCCCTGGCATTGCTCGGCAATATGCAAAACTGAGTGCAGGGTATGTCTTGGTGCTGGATACTTGGTGCTGGAGGTACCGGGTGCTGGGCATATGCAGTGGTGGGTGTTGGGCATATCCGGTGCTGGGTGGCTGTGCTGGGGTTGCTGGGTGCTGTGCTGTGAGGGTGCTGGATTCCTGGCATGTGCGTGTACTGTGTGCTGGGCCCTGGTTGTGCTGGGTATGTGTAGGTGCTGGGTGTTCGGCACTGCGGGGGGTGGTGCTAGGTGCTGGGCATGTCCAGGTGCTGAGCAATGGTGGTGCTGGGTGCTTGGCGCTGGGGGTGGTGGTACCTGGGGCTGCTGTGTGCTGGGCACGTCGGGGTGCTGGGTTTTGGGCGGTGGGGGTGCTGGGTGCTGGGCGTGTGCGTCTGTTGGTTGCTGGACCCTGGCGTGCTGGGCGCTGGGGCTATCGGTTACCGGGTGCTGGGGGTGCTGGGTTCAATGCAGCGTATGCAGGTCCTGGGCAGTGGGTGTGCTGGAAGCTGGGTGTTGGGTATGCTGGTTCCTGCCACTGCGGGTGCTGGGTGTGAGACTTGTGGGCGTGCTGGATGGTGGGTGTTTGGTGTGCACCCTCACTGCCCACCACCCAGAACCCCAAGTGCCGAGCACACAGCATCCGGACCTGCACACGCCCAGCACCTGCACACGCCCAGCACCCACAAGACCCAACAACCAGCACTGGTCATGACCAGTTCCTGGAAATGCCCACAGCCAGCACCCCTAGCTCCCCGCACCCAGCACTCCCAGGGCCCAGCACGAATTCCCGGACATGCGCACAACCCAGCACACCCACCGCCAACACACAGCATCGAGACATGCCCAGCAGCCCCAGTGCCCAGCATCCACCAGCAAGACATACCCTGCACCCAATTATGCATGGTATCCAGCACTCCCAGGGCCCAGCAACCAGTAGCCCCAGTACCTCGGCTCGCTTCTGTAATTCTACACAATGAAGACTTGTGGCTTAGAAGTTAGGGAACTAGCAGGTGTGGTGTTTGCAGGTGTGTAGAATTGTAGTCTAAATCGTGTCTCCTGGAAGCAGTGTTAGACTCTAGTGAAGAGTAACCTTGGAAACGAGAACCGTAAACAAAGGTAGTCCAGACGTGGCTCGGAGACAAACCTCGACCTTATAAGGAAAGAAAGGAACAGGTTCACGAAGAGTTCACGACCCCGCCGACCACCACAGACCACCCGAGACCCTCAAGGAGACCCTAAAGGTTTTAGTGCGCATGTGTCTAGGATGATGTAATATTATAATCGGTTCTCGGAAATTTAAGGAATATGTAAAAGAGAAACTGAAAATATGTATGAGAAGCATGGATACAAACAGAAAGGTGATTAGACCTGGTGTGCTTCATTTGTGGCAAGTCCACCGAGCACCCAGGCCTGAATAAAACAATCTCTCTCCTGAGCGTGTGGAATTGGTTCCTTGTGGAGGGATTTTTATTAAATAACGGTCATCCTATGAACATTCCAAGCACTGAGGATTTGTTAGTAATAGTAGAAGGCTGCTAAAGAGCAATTGTAGTTTTAGAGTCTCTGAAGTGATAGTAGAGCAGGAAAAACAGGCTGAGGAATGGAAATATCAGTAGATTATGTAACGGAATGCAGGCGCAGGAAGCGTTCGCGTGGACACCTGCTTTTGACCAATCTGTGTATGTTAAGATTCGTGTGCTTGCTGACTGTAAACCAATAGAGGATTCGGAGGTGCGCGTGTTACTGTGGCTAGCTTATAAAAGTAGCACAATATCTTGAAATAAAGGAGGATGACCATACCCACATTGGGACTCCTCATTACTCCGGGAACGCGCTCCTATTCCGACCCATGGTCACTCCAACAGTTCCTTCCACGCCGGGCACGAATCCGCTTTTCGGACAACACCTAGCCCCCAGCACCCGCACCAGCAGCACCAGCAAGCCCAGTGCCCAGCACGCAGCAACCTCAGGGCCCAGCACCCAGCCGTGCCCGCCACCCGGACATGCCCAGCACCCAGCAACCCCAGTGCACAACACCCAGCACCCCCAGCGCCCAGAAACCAACACACGCACACACCCAGCACACCCACCGCCCAAAACCCAGCAGCCCAACATGCCCAGCACACAGCACCACCACCGCCACCACCCCCACTGCCCAGTACCCAGCACCCACACATGCCCAGCACTCAGACATGCCCAGCAGGCAGCTTCTCTGCTGCCCACCGCCCAGCATCCCGACCGCCCAGCACCCAGACATGCCCAGGCCCCGCCACACAGCACCCCCACTGCCCAACACCCAGCACTCACACATACCCGGCACAACCAGGGCCCAGCACACAGCACACGCACATGTCAGGAATCCAGCACCCTCACAGCACAGCACCCAGCAACCCCAGCACAGCCACCCAGCACCGCATATGCCCAGCACCTAGCACCGCATATGCCCAACACCCAGCACCCAGTACCTCCAGTACCCAGCATCCAGCACCAAGACATACCCTGCACTCAGTTATGTATAGTAGCCAGCAATACCAGGGCCCAGCACCCCAGTACCTAGAACCCAACACTGCCACTGCCCAACACCCACCACCCGGACGTGCCCAGCACACAGCACCCCCACTGCCCCACACAGCCAGCGCCCAGTACCCAGCACCCAGACATGGCCAGCACCCAAACATGCCCAGCACTCAACACACCACTGCCCACATCCCAGCAAACCAGCCCCCAACATCTCCAGTGATCAGCACATAGCACCCGGACATGCCCGGCACCCAGCACCCGCAGCGCTCAGCATCCACCACCCCCAGTGCTCTGTACTCAGCACACCAAACACCTACCATCCAGCACCCCCACACATCTCACACCCAGCATCCCCAGTGCCCAGCAACCAGCATACCCAACACCCACCATCCAGCACCCCCACACGTCTCACACCCAGCACCCCCAGTGCTCTGTACTCAGCACACCAAACACCCACCATCCAGCTCCCCCACCACCCAGCACCCCCAGTGCGCAGTACCCTGCACCCAGACATGCCCAGCACCCGGACATACACAGCACTCAGCACTGTCCTGCTTCCGGCTGGGACAGAGTTAACTTTCTTCCCAGTAGCTTGGGGGGTGTGCTGGCTTTTGGGTTTGGTGTGAGAGGAGCGTTGATGGCCCCTTAATGCTTTGGCTGTTGCTGGGCGGTGCTTGCACCGGGAGACTTTTGTTCTCTCTTTTCGGCCTCCCACAGGAAGCTCGAGGGGGGGTGGGGGGTGGCGGGGGGGGGCGGGGAGCACAGCCGGGGTAGTTGACCTAGCTGGCCAATGGGGTATTCTATAGCATGTGACATCCTGCTCAGTATAAAAAATGGGAGGGGGCGGGGGGGGGGAAACGACTCTCCCCCCCCCCCCCACCCCAGTTCATGACACGCGGTCGGCAGCGATGAGCAGTTGCATTCTGCATTGCCTGCTTTGTATCGTCTGTTGTTGTTGTTGCTCTCATTGTTATTATTACTGTTCTACTTCGTTTTATTTCAACCATTAAACTGTTTTTATCTCAACCCGGGAGTTTTCCTACTTGTGCCCTCCCGATTCTCTCCCCCATCCCACGGGGTGGGGGGGGGAGGAGAGCCAGCGGCTGCGTGGGGTTTTTTTGCAGGCTGGGGTTAAACCACGACATGCACCCATCATACCCTCCACCCAGCACCCCCAGGGCCCAGCACTCATTCCCAGACATGCGCACAACCTAGCACACCCACCGCCAACACACAGCCCCTGGACATGCCCAGCACCCAGCAGCCCCACTGCCCAGCACCGCATTGCCCAGCATCCCCAGCGCCCAGCACCCTCACTGCCCACCACCCAGAACAACAAGTGCCGAGCACACAGCATCCGGACATGCCCAGCACCGGGGCACACCCAGCACCCACAAGACCCAGCACCCGGTCATGACCAGCAACTGGAAATGCCCACAGCCAGCACCTCTAGCTCCCAGCAGCCACCAACCCCAGTGCCTAGCACTCAGCACCCAGTCGTGCCAAGCACCCAACACCCCGGTGCTCAGCACCCTGCACCCGGTCGTGTCCAGGGCCCACCACACAGCACCCACACTGCCCAACACCCAGCACCCACACATACCCGGCACAACCAGGGCCCAGCACACAGCCCACGCACGTGCCAGGAATCCAGCATCCCCAGAGCACAGCACCCAGCAACCCCAGCACAGCCACCCAGCACCGCATATGCCCAGCATGAAGCACCGCATATGCCCACAACCCAGCACCCAGTAGCTCCAGCACCAGGCATCCAGCACCAAGACATACCCTGCACTCAGTTATGCAGAGTACCTAGCAATACCGGGCCCAGCACCCCAGTACCTAGCACCCAACACTCCCACTGCCCAACACCCACCAGCCGGACATGCCCAGCACACAGCACCCCCACCACCCCACACCGCCAGCGCCCAGTATGCAGCACCCAGAAATGCCCAGCACCCAAACATGCCCAGCACTCAACACACCACTGCCCAGATCCCAGCAAACCAGCCCCCAACATCTCCAGTGATAACACATAGCACCCGGAATGCCCAGCACCCGCAGCGCTCAGCACCCAGCACCCCCAGGGCCCAGCAGCCAGCACCGCAGCAACCAGCATCCCCAGCGCCCAGCACCCGGTCATGCCAAGCACCTGGACATGCCCAGCACCAAGCACGCCTGTGCCCAGCACACAATATCCCCAGCACCCAGTAGCCCCAGCACCCAGCAGCAAGAGATACCCTGCACCCGCTTACGCATAGTACCCACAGCGCTCAGCAGCCACCATCCCCAGTGCTCTGTACTCAGCACACCAAACACCCACCATCCAGCACCCCCACACGTCTCACACCCAGCACCCCCAGTGCGCAGTACCCCGCACCCAGACATGCCCAGCACCCGGACATACACAGCACTCAGCACTGTCCTGCTTCCGGCTGGGACAGAGTTAACTTTCTTCCCAGTAGCTTGGGGGGTGTGCTGGCTTTTGGGTTTGGTGTGAGAGGAGCGTTGATGGCCCCTTAATGCTTTGGCTGTTGCTGGGCGGTGCTTGCACCGGGAGACTTTTGTTCTCTCTTTTCGGCCTCCCACAGGAAGCTCGGGGGGAGGTGGGGGGTGGCGGGGGGGGGGGGGGGGGAGCACAGCCGGGGTAGTTGACCTAGCTGGCCAATGGGGTATTCTATAGCATGTGACATCCTGCTCAGTATAAAAAATGGGAGGGGGCGGGGGGGGGGAAACGACTCTCCCCCCCCCCCCGCCCCAGTTCATGACACGCGGTCGGCAGCGGTGAGCAGTTGCATTCTGCATTGCCTGCTTTGTATCGTCTGTTGTTGTTGTTGCTCTCATTGTTATTATTACTGTTCTACTTCGTTTTATTTCAACCATTAAACTGTTTTTATCTCAACCCGGGAGTTTTCCTACTTGTGCCCTCCCGATTCTCTCCCCCATCCCACGGGGTGGGGGGGGGAGGTGAGCCAGTGGCTGCGTGGGGTTTATTTGCTGGCTGGGGTTAAACCAACACATGCACCCATCATACCCTCCACCCAGCACTCCCATGGCCCAGCACTGATTCCCACACATGCACACAACCCAGCACACGCACCGCCAATGCACAGCACCTCGACATGCCCAGCAGCCCTGGAGCCCAGCACACAGTCCCCGCAGTGCCCAACAACCCACGACTCAGCAACAGAACATGCCTAGCACCAGGCACCACCAAGGTGTAGCAAGGAGTGCTAGGTGTGGTGGATATGGCACATTTGGGGTGCTGGAGCTGGCTGGGTGTTGGGCAGCTGAGAAGGGTCTATCGAGGGAAGGTGAGAGCCACCAACATCTTTCAGTCCTGCCTGTTAGTTTATGGGAGCCCGAAGAGGGGATCGACTGCTTTGCAGTTGGGCTGTGGTAAGGTTGCTGGTTGGGTGGTAGAGCGCGAGCAGCTCCCTCGGAAAGGGCTGCCACGAAAGGCAAGAGCCAGAAACAGCTTTCAATCCTGGTTCTTTCTGTGTTGGAGCGCCCTCTGGTGGGAAGCCGTTTACGAAATGAACTCGAGAGATGGTAAGACAAAGGTTGATATTTAGGTTTGAGAATAAGGGAGAGGGGTGGTGGGACCGGGAAGGGTCCCGTGGTGGGTCCATGTGGTGGGTGGCGTTAACTAATGCAGAAGGATCTCGTTATCTACGCAGAACCTCAAACTATCCCTTATCCTCCTCAGAGGCAAGCTCCGAAACGGCCACCCACCTCCTCCGGCTCAGGCACAGAAATAGCCAGGAATGAAGGATGATGCTGGCCCTCACGATCTCTTGGCAGCCACTTCTCAGCCCCATCAACACCGTGGCACTGTACTTCTGCTCGCACCTAACAGCGACCTATCCCTTACCCTCATCAGGGCCAAGCTCCGAAGTGGCCACCCACCACATGGAGCTAGGCACTGAAGTAGCTAGGAACCAACGCGGATGCTGGCCCTCACGATCTCTTGGCAGCCCCTTGTCAGCCCCACCAACACCGGGGCTCTGTCGCTGTTCTCCCACTTATTCTCGACATATCCCTGACCCTCACCAGGGCCACCTCCGAAGCGGCCACCCTCCACATGGGGCTTGGCACTGAAGTAGCCAGGAAACAAGGTTGATGCTAGCTCTCACGATCACTTCGCAGCCCCTTCTCAGCCGCACCAATGCCGGGGCTCTGTCTCTGTTCTCCCACCTTACCTCAACCTAGCCTTGACCCTCATCAGGGCCAAGCTCCGAAGTGGCCACCGACCACATGGCGCTTGGCACTGCAGTAGCCAGGAACCAAGGCTGATGCTGGCCCTCACGGGCTCTTGGCAGTTCCTTCTCAGGCCCACCAACACCGGGGCTCTGTGTCTCTGCTCGCACCTAACAGCGACCTATCCCTGACCCTCATCGGAGCCAAGCTCCGAAGCGACCAGTCTTCATGTGGGGCTTAGGCACTGAGGCAGCCAAGAATCAAGGTACATGCTGGTCCTCAGGATCACTGCACAGCCCCTTCTCAGCCGCACCAATGCCGAGGCTCTGTGCCTGTTCTCCCTCCTAACCACAACCTAGCCCTGACCCTCATCAGCGCCAAGCTCCGAAGCGGCCACCCTCCACGTGGAGCTTGGCACTAAGGTAACCAGAAATCCAGCTTGATGCTGGCCCTCACCTTCCCTTGGTAGCCGCACCAAAACCGGGGCTCTGTCTCTGTTCTCCACCTTATCCTCGACATATCCCTTACCCTCATCGGAGCCAAGCTCCAAAGAGGCCACCCTCAACATGGGGATCAGGCACTGAAGGGCAGCCCCGTCTCAGCCCCACCAACACCGGGGCTCTGTGCCTGTTCTCCCACCTAACCTCAACCTAGCCCTGACCCTCATCAGGGCCAAGCTCCGAAGCGGCCACCGGCCACATGGAGCTAGGCACTGAAGTAGACAGGAACCAAGGCTGATGCTGGCTCTCACGATCACTGCGCAGCCCCTTCTCAGCCGCACCAACACCGGGGCTCTGTGCCTGTTCTCCCTCCTAACCTCAACCTAGCCCTGACCCTCATCAGCGCCAAGCTCCGAAGCGGCCACCCTCCACGTGGAGCTTGGCACTAAGGTAACCAGAAATCCAGCTTGATGCTAGCCCTCACCTTCCCTTGGTAGCCCCACCAAAACCGGGGCTCTGTCTCTGTTCTCCACCTTATCCTCGACATATCCCTTACCCTCATCGGAGCCAAGCTCCGAAGAGGCCACCCTCAACATGGGGCTCAGGCACTGAAGGGCAGCCCCGTCTCAGCCCCACCAATTCCGGGGCTCTGTGTCTCTGCTCGCTCCTAACATCAACCTATCCCTTACCCTCACCGGATCCAAGCTCCGAAGCGACTACTCTTCATGTGGGGCTTAGGTACTGAATGAGCCCGGAATCAAAATTGATGCTGGCCCTCACGATCTCCTTGCAGCCCCTTCTCAGCCCCACCAATACCGGGGCTCTGTATCTGTTCTCCCACTTAGCCTCGACATATCCCTTACCCTCATCAGGGCAAAGCTCCGCAGCGGCCACACTCCACATGGGGCTTGGCACTGAGATAGCCAGGAATCAAGGGTGGTGCTGGCCCTCACCTTCCATTTGCAGTCCCTAGGCAAGCCCACCACACCGGGGCTCTGTGCCTGTTCTCCCTCCTAACCTCAACCTAGCCGAGACCCTCATCAGGGCCAAGCTCCGAAGTGGCCACGGGCCACATTGAGCTAGGCACTGAAGTAGCCAGGAACCAAGGCTGATGCTGGCCCTCACGGGCTCTTGGCAGCTCCTTCTCACGCCCACCAACACCGGGGCTCTGTGTCTCTGCTCGCACCTAACAGCGACCTATCCCTGACCCTCATCGGAGCCAAGCTCCGAAGCGACCAGTCTTCATGTGGGGCTTAGGCACTGAGGCAGCCAAGAATCAAGGTACATGCTGGTCCTCACGATCACTGCACAGCCCCTTCTCAGCCGCACCAATGCCGGGGCTCTGTGCCTGTTCTCCCACCTAACCTCAACCTAGCCCTGACCCTCTTCAGGGCCAAGCTCCGAAGCGGCCACCCTCCACGTGGAGCTTGGCACTAAGGTAACCAGAAATCCAGCTTGATGCTAGCCCTCACCTTCCCTTGGTAGCCCCACCAAAACCGGGGCTCTGTCTCTGTTCTCCACCTTATCCTCAACATATCCCTTACCCTCATCGGAGCCAAGCTCCGAAGAGGCCACCCTCAACATGGGGCTCAGGCACTGAAGGGCAGCCCCGTCTCAGCCCCACCAACACCGGAGCTCTGTGCCTGTTCTCCCACCTAACCTCAACCTAGCCCTGACCCTCATCAGGGCCAAGCTCTGAAGTGGCCACCGACCACATGGAGCTAGGCACTGAAGTAGCCAGGAACCAAGGCTAATGCTGGCCTTCATGGTCCGTTGGCAGCCCCTTCTCAGTCCCACCAATACCGGGGCTCTGTATCTGTTCTCCCACTTAGCCTCGACATATCCCTTACCCTCATCAAGGCAAAGCACCGCAGCGGCCACACTCCACATGGGGCTTGGCACTGCGATAGCCAGGAATCAAGGGTGGTGCTGGCCCTCACCTTCCATTTGCAGTCCCTAGGCAAGCCCACCAACACCGGGGCTCTGTGCCTGTTCTCCCTCCTAACCTCAACCTAGCCCAGACCCTCTTCAGGGCCAAGCTCCGAAGCGGCCACCCTCCACGTGGAGCTTGGCACTAAGGTAACCAGAAATCCAGCTTGATGCTAGCCCTCACCTTCCCTTGGTAGCCCCACCAAAACCGGGGCTCTGTCTCTGTTCTCCACCTTATCCTCGACATATCCCTTACCCTCATCGGAGCCAAGCTCCGAAGAGGCCACCCTCAACATGGGGCTCAGGCACTGAAGGGCAGCCCCGTCTCAGCCCCACCAACACCGGGGCTCTGTGCCTGTTCTCCCACCTAACCTCAACCTAGCCCTGACCCTCATCAGGGCCAAGCTCCGAAGTGGACACCGGCCACATGGAGCTAGGCACTGAAGTAGCCAGGAACCAAGGCTGATGCTGGCCCTCACGGGCTCTTCGCATCTCCTTCTCAGGCCCACCAACACCAGGGCGCTGTGTCTCTGCTCGCACCTAACGTCGACCTATCCCTGACCCTCATCGGAGCCAAGCTCCGAAGCGACAACTCCCCACGTGGAGCTTGGCACTAAGGTAACCAGAAATGCAGCTTGATGCTGGCCCTCACCTTCCCTTGGTAGCCCCACCAAAACCGAAGCTCTGTCTCTGTTCTCCCACTTATCCTCGACATATCCCTTACTCTTAGCGGAGCCAAGCTCCGAAGAGGCTACCCTCGACATGGGGCTCAGGCACTGAAGTAGCCAGGAACTAAGGTTGATGCTGGCCCTCACGATCTCTTGGCAGCTCCTTCTCACCCCCACCAACACCGTGGTTCTGTGCCTGTTCTCCCACCTAACCTCAACCTAGCCGTTACCCTCTTCAGGGCCAAGCTCCGAAGTGGCCATGCTACACATGGGGCTTGGCACTGAGGTAGCCAGGAATCAAGGCTGATGCTCGCCCTCACCTTTCCTTTGCTGTCCCTAGGCAGCCCCACTAACACCGGGTCTCTCTGTCTGTTCTCCCACCTAACCTCAACCTAGCCCTGACCCTCATCAGGGCAAAGCTCCGAAGCGGCCACACTCCACATGGGGCTTGGCATTGAGATAGCCAGGAATCAAGGCTGATGCCGGACCTCGCCTTCCGTTTGCAGTCCCTAGGCAGCCCCACCAACACCGGCGCTCTGTGTCTGTTCCCCCAGTTATCCTCGACATATCCCTTCTCCTCATCAGGGCCAAGCTCCGAAGCGGCCACCCACCACATGGGGCTCTGGGGCAGACGTGGCCAGGAATGAAGGCTGATGCTGGCCCTCACGATCTCTTGTCAGCCCCACCAACCCCTGCTCCCTTCTCTTTGGTCTCCCACCTAAACATCAACCTACATCTTACCTTCATCAGAGCCAGGCTCTGAAACGTCTACCCACCAGATGGCGCTCCAACACAGAGGGAACCAAGAAGACTGGCGTTCGTTGCACTCGCCTGCCCCGGCAGCCCTTTGAGGTCCCCACCACCACCGGGGCTAGGCGCTTGCCGTAGCACTCAACCGTCAACCTTGCCGCAGCCCAACTGCAAAGCAGACAAGCGCCCCGTCGAGCTCCCACACACGTTTTGCCAGGACTGAAATATGTTCGCAGTGCTCACCTTCCCTTTACAGCCCCTTCTCAGCTGCCCAGCACCCAGCCATCTCCAGCACCGCAAATGCGCAACATCCAGCACACCTAGCACCCCTTGGGATCTTTGGCAGTGCTTGGTGCTGGGCATGTGTCGGTGCTGGGTCGTGGGGGTACTGTGTGCTAGGCCCTGAGTGGAGTGGGTTCTGGACAGGTCTGGGTGCTGCGGTTGCTGGGTGTTGGGCATATCTGGGTGCTCGCCATGTCCCTGTGCTGGGCACTGGGAGGATTTGGTGCTGGGAATGGGCAGGCGATGATCGTGCCTGGGTGGTGGATGCGGGCTACAGGCAGTGCTGGGCACTGGCTGCGCTGGGTGCTGGTCATTGGGGGTACTGGGTTCTAGGCACTGGGCATGCGGGGTGCTGGACATCTCTGGGTGCTGAGCATGTCCACGTGATGGGTCCGGGGCACTGGGACTGCTGGGCAGTGGGGGTGCTGGGGACTATGCATATCAGGGTGCTGGGCATGCCTGCGTACTGAGTGCTTGGCGCTGGGTTCTGGATGCTGGCTGGTGGGCATTGTCTGTGTGCTGGTTATTGGGCACTGGCGGTGGTAGGCATGGGAGTGCTTGTTGCTGGGCATTTTCTGATCCTGGCTGTTGGGGGCGCTGAGCACTGGGCATGTCTGGGTGATGGATGGAGGGAGTTTTGGGTGCTGGGCACTAGGGGTGCTGGCTAGTGGGTATGTCCGTGTGCTGGGTATGTCCATATGCCGGATGCTGTGCGCTGGGGATGCTGGGCACTGGGGTTAGTGGGTGCTGTGCACTGGGGTTGCTGGGTGTTGGGCAGCGCGACTGCTGGGGGCTGGGAGTGCTGGGTACTATGCATAAGCGGGTGCAGGGTATGTCTTGCTGCTGGATGGTGGGTTCTGGGGCTACTGGGAGCTGGGGGTATTGGGTGCTGGGCACTGGGGTTGCTGGGTGCTAAGTCCTGTGGGTGCTGGTTGCTGGGCCCTGGGAGTGCTGGGTACTATGCATAAGCGGGTGCAGGGTATGTCTTGCTGCTGGGTGCTGGGGGTATTGGGTGTTGGCCACTGGGGTGTTGGGTGCTGGGCATGTCCTCGTCCTTGGCATGACTGATGCTGGGCACTGGGGGTACTGGCTGCTGGGAGCTAGGGGTGCTGGCTGTGGGCATTTCAGTTGCTGGACATGACCAGGTGCTGGGCGTCTCCAGGTGCTGGGCACGTGCGGATGCTGTGTGCTCGGCACTTGGGGTTCTGGGTGGTCGGCGGTGAGGGTGCTGGACGCTGGGGATGCTGGCTGTTGCGGTGCTGGGTGCTGGGCACTGGGGCTGCTGAGTGGTGGGCATGTCCAGGTGCTGTTTGTTGGCGGTTGGGGTGCTGGGTTGTGCGCCTGTCCAGGAGTTAGTGCTGGGCCCTGGGGGTGCTGTGTATGCCCGAGTGCTGGGCATGTCCGGATGCTGGGTAAACGGGTTCTTGGGCTGTGGGGGTGTTGGGTATGCTGGTTTCTGGGCACTGGGGAGGTGCTGGCTGCGAGACCTGTATGGTGGTGGGTGTTTGGTGTACTGGGTGCAGGGCGCTGGGCGTGCTGGGTGCTGGGCATGTCCGGGTGCTACGTGCTGATCACTGGGGATGTTGGGGGCTGGTTTGCTGTGTTCTGGTGTGTAGCGTGCTGGGCATGTTTGGGTGCTGGGCATGTCCAGGTGCTGGGTACTGGGCGCTGGGGATGGTGGTCCCTGGGGGTGCTGTGTGCTGGGCATGTCCGGGGGGTGGGTTGGGCAGTGGGGTTGCTGGGTGCTGGGAATGTGCGGGTGCTGGGGGCTGGGCCCTGAGGTTGATGGGGGCTGGGCACTCGGGTTGCTGGGTGCTGGCTGGTGCGGTTGCGGGGCCCTGGTGTTGCTGGGTACTATGCATAACTGAGTGCAGGGTATCTCTTGGTGCTGGAGGTACTGGGTGCTGGGCATATCCGGTGCTGGGCCTGTGCTCTGGAGTTGCTGGGTTCTGTGCTCTGGGGGTGCTTGTTTCTTGGCACGTGTGTGTGCTGTGTGCTCTTCCCTGGTTGTGCTGGGTATGTGTGGGTGTTGGGCAGTGTGGGTGCTGTGTGGTGGGCGCTGGGCATGTCTGGGTGCTGGGTGATGGGCACTGGAGGTTCTGGGCGATGGGGAGCAGGGAAGCTGCCTGCTAGGCATGTCTGAGTGCTGGGCATGTCCGGGTGCTGGGTACTGTGCGCTGGCAGTGGTGGGCGGTGGTGGTGCTGGGTGCTGGGCATGTCCGGGTGCTAGGCAATGGCGGTGCTGGGTGCTTGGCGCTGGGGATGATGGTCTTTGGGTGTGCTGGGTGCTGGGCATGTCCCTGTGCTGGGTGGTGGGGGTGCTGGGCATGTGCGGGTGTTGGTTGCCGGGCCCTGGGTGTACTGGGTGCTGGACGCTGGGGTGGTTGGTTTCTGGGCGCTGGGGCTGCTGGGTTCTGTGCCCCTGTGTTGCTGGGTGCTGAGCATGTCCGGGTGCTGGCCATGTCTAAGTGCAGCGTGCTGGGCACTGGGTGCTGGGGGGTGGGGGTGCTGGATGCTGAGTGTTGGGTATGCTGGTTTCCGGGCACTGGGCGGAAGTGTGTGAGACCTGTGGGTGTGTTGTATGGTGGGTGTTTGGGGTGCTGAGTGCTGCAGGTGCTGGGCATGTCCAGGTGCTATGTGCTGATCACTGGGGTTCTTGGGGGCTGGTTTGCTGTGTTCTGGTGTGTTGGGCGCTGGGCATGTTTGTCTGGGTGCTGGGCATGTCTGGGTGCTGGGTACTGGGAACTGGCAGTGCGGGGCGGTGCGGGTGCTGTGTGCTGGGCATGTCGGGGTGCTGGGTACTGGGCAGTGGGAGTGCTGGGTGCTAGGTACTGGGGGTGCTGGGCCCTGGCATTGCTCGGCAATATGCAAAACTGAGTGCAGGGTATGTCTTGGTGCTGGATGCTTGGTGCTGGAGGTACCGGGTGCTGGGCATATGCAGTGGTGGGTGTTGGGCATATCCGGTGCTGGGTGGCTGTGCTGGGGTTGCTGGGTGCTGTGCTGTGAGGGTGCTGGATTCCTGGCATGTGCGTGTACTGTGTGCTGGGCCCTGGTTGTGCTGGGTATGTGTAGGTGCTGGGTGTTGGGCACTGCGGGGGGTGGTGCTAGGTGCTGGGCATGTCCAGGTGCTGAGCAATGGTGGTGCTGGGTGCTTGGCGCTGGGGGTGGTGGTACCTGGGGCTGCTGTGTGCTGGGCACGTCGGGGTGCTGGGTTTTGGGCGGTGGGGGTGCTGGGTGCTGGGCGTGTGCGTCTGTTGGTTGCTGGACCCTGGCGTGCTGGGCGCTGGGGCTATCGGTTACCGGGTGCTGGGGGTGCTGGGTTCAATGCAGCGTATGCAGGTCCTGGGCAGTGGGTGTGCTGGAAGCTGGGTGTTGGGTATGCTGGTTCCTGCCACTGCGGGTGCTGGGTGTGAGACTTGTGGGCGTGCTGGATGGTGGGTGTTTGGTGTGCACCCTCACTGCCCACCACCCAGAACCCCAAGTGCCGAGCACACAGCATCCGGACCTGCACACGCCCAGCACCTGCACACGCCCAGCACCCACAAGACCCAACAACCAGCACTGGTCATGACCAGTTCCTGGAAATGCCCACAGCCAGCACCCCTAGCTCCCCGCACCCAGCACTCCCAGGGCCCAGCACGAATTCCCGGACATGCGCACAACCCAGCACACCCACCGCCAACACACAGCATCGAGACATGCCCAGCAGCCCCAGTGCCCAGCATCCACCAGCAAGACATACCCTGCACCCAATTATGCATGGTATCCAGCACTCCCAGGGCCCAGCAACCAGTAGCCCCAGTACCTCGGCTCGCTTCTGTAATTCTACACAATGAAGACTTGTGGCTTAGAAGTTAGGGAACTAGCAGGTGTGGTGTTTGCAAGTGTGTAGAATTGTAGTCTAAATCGTGTCTCCTGGAAGCAGTGTTAGACTCTAGTGAAGAGTAACCTTGGAAACGAGAACCGTAAACAAAGGTAGTCCAGACGTGGCTCGGAGACAAACCTCGACCTTATAAGGAAAGAAAGGAACAGGTTCACGAAGAGTTCACGACCCCGCCGACCACCACAGACCACCCGAGACCCTCAAGGAGACCCTAAAGGTTTTAGTGCGCATGTGTCTAGGATGATGTAATATTATAATCGGTTCTCGGAAATTTAAGGAATATGTAAAAGAGAAACTGAAAATATGTATGAGAAGCATGGATACAAACAGAAAGGTGATTAGACCTGGTGTGCTTCATTTGTGGCAAGTCCACCGAGCACCCAGGCCTGAATAAAACAATCTCTCTCCTGAGCGTGTGGAATTGGTTCCTTGTGGAGGGATTTTTATTAAATAACGGTCATCCTATGAACATTCCAAGCACTGAGGATTTGTTAGTAATAGTAGAAGGCTGCTAAAGAGCAATTGTAGTTTTAGAGTCTCTGAAGTGATAGTAGAGCAGGAAAAACAGGCTGAGGAATGGAAATATCAGTAGATTATGTAACGGAATGCAGGCGCAGGAAGCGTTCGCGTGGACACCTGCTTTTGACCAATCTGTGTATGTTAAGATTCGTGTGCTTGCTGACTGTAAACCAATAGAGGATTCGGAGGTGCGCGTGTTACTGTGGCTAGCTTATAAAAGTAGCACAATATCTTGAAATAAAGGAGGATGACCATACCCACATTGGGACTCCTCATTACTCCGGGAACGCGCTCCTATTCCGACCCATGGTCACTCCAACAGTTCCTTCCACGCCGGGCACGAATCCGCTTTTCGGACAACACCTAGCCCCCAGCACCCGCACCAGCAGCACCAGCAAGCCCAGTGCCCAGCACGCAGCAACCTCAGGGCCCAGCACCCAGCCGTGCCCGCCACCCGGACATGCCCAGCACCCAGCAACCCCAGTGCACAACACCCAGCACCCCCAGCGCCCAGAAACCAACACACGCACACACCCAGCACGCCCACCGCCCAAAACCCAGCAGCCCAACATGCCCAGCACACAGCACCACCACTGCCACCACCCCCACTGCCCAGTACCCAGCACCCACACATGCCCAGCACCCAGACATGCCCAGCACACAGCACCACCACCCCCACTGCCCAGTACCCAGCACCCACACATGCCCAGCACTCAGACATGCCCAGCAGGCAGCTTCTCTGCTGCCCACCGCCCAGCATCCCGACCGCCCAGCACCCAGACATGCCCGGGCCCCGCCACACAGCACCCCCACTGCCCAACACCCAGCACTCACACATACCCGGCACAACCAGGGCCCAGCACACAGCACACGCAAATGTCAGGAATCCAGCACCCTCACAGCACAGCACCCAGCAACCCCAGCACAGCCACCCAGCACCGCATATGCCCAGCACCTAGCACCGCATATGCCCAACACCCAGCACCCAGTACCTCCAGTACCCAGCATCCAGCACCAAGACATACCCTGCACTCAGTTATGTATAGTAGCCAGCAATACCAGGGCCCAGCACCCCAGTACCTAGAACCCAACACTGCCACTGCCCAACACCCACCAGCCGGACATGCCCAGCACACAGCACCCCCACTGCCCCACACAGCCAGCGCCCAGTACCCAGCACCCAGACATGGCCAGCACCCAAACATGCCCAGCACTCAACACACCACTGCCCACATCCCAGCAAACCAGCCCCCAACATCTCCAGTGATCAGCACATAGCACCCGGACATGCCCGGCACCCAGCACCCGCAGCGCTCAGCATCCACCACCCCCAGTGCTCTGTACTCAGCACACCAAACACCTACCATCCAGCACCCCCACACATCTCACACCCAGCATCCCCAGTGCCCAGCAACCAGCATACCCAACACCCACCATCCAGCACCCCCACACGTCTCACACCCAGCACCCCCAGTGCTCTGTACTCAGCACACCAAACACCCACCATCCAGCTCCCCCACCACCCAGCACCCCCAGTGCGCAGTACCCTGCACCCAGACATGCCCAGCACCCGGACATACACAGCACTCAGCACTGTCCTGCTTCCGGCTGGGACAGAGTTAACTTTCTTCCCAGTAGCTTGGGGGGTGTGCTGGCTTTTGGGTTTGGTGTGAGAGGAGCGTTGATGGCCCCTTAATGCTTTGGCTGTTGCTGGGCGGTGCTTGCACCGGGAGACTTTTGTTCTCTCTTTTCGGCCTCCCACAGGAAGCTGGGGGGGGGGTGGGGGGTGGCGGGGGGGGGCGGGGAGCACAGCCGGGGTAGTTGACCTAGCTGGCCAATGGGGTATTCTATAGCATGTGACATCCTGCTCAGTATAAAAAATGGGAGGGGGCGGGGGGAGGAAACGACTCTCCCCCCCCCCCCGCCCCAGTTCATGACACGCGGTCGGCAGCGGTGAGCAGTTGCATTCTGCATTGCCTGCTTTGTATCGTCTGTTGTTGTTGTTGCTCTCATTGTTATTATTACTGTTCTACTTCGTTTTATTTCAACCATTAAACTGTTTTTATCTCAACCCGGGAGTTTTCCTACTTGTGCCCTCCCGATTCTCTCCCCCATCCCACGGGGTGGGGGGAGGAGGAGAGCCAGCAGCTGCGTGGGGTTTTTTTGCAGGCTGGGGTTAAACCACGACATGCACCCATCATACCCTCCACCCAGCACCCAGCACTCATTCCCAGACATGCGCACAACCTAGCACACCCACCGCCAACACACAGCCCCTGGACATGCCCAGCACCCAGCAGCCCCACTGCCCAGCACCGCATTGCCCAGCATCCCCAGCGCCCAGCACCCTCACTGCCCACCACCCAGAACAACAAGTGCCGAGCACACAGCATCCGGACATGCCCAGCACCGGGGCACACCCAGCACCCACAAGACCCAGCACCCGGTCATGACCAGCAACTGGAAATGCCCACAGCCAGCACCTCTAGCTCCCAGCAGCCACCAACCCCAGTGCCTAGCACTCAGCACCCAGTCGTGCCAAGCACCCAACACCCCGGTGCTCAGCACCCTGCACCCGGTCGTGTCCAGGGCCCACCACACAGCACCCACACTGCCCAACACCCAGCACCCACACATACCCGGCACAACCAGGGCCCAGCACACAGCCCACGCACGTGCCAGGAATCCAGCATCCCCAGAGCACAGCACCCAGCAACCCCAGCACAGCCACCCAGCACCGCATATGCCCAGCATGAAGCACCGCATATGCCCACAACCCAGCACCCAGTAGCTCCAGCACCAGGCATCCAGCACCAAGACATACCCTGCACTCAGTTATGCAGAGTACCTAGCAATACCGGGCCCAGCACCCCAGTACCTAGCACCCAACACTCCCACTGCCCAACACCCACCAGCCGGACATGCCCAGCACACAGCACCCCCACCACCCCACACCGCCAGCGCCCAGTATGCAGCACCCAGAAATGCCCAGCACCCAAACATGCCCAGCACTCAACACACCACTGCCCAGATCCCAGCAAACCAGCCCCCAACATCTCCAGTGATCAGCACATAGCACCCGGAATGCCCAGCACCCGCAGCGCTCAGCACCCAGCACCCCCAGGGCCCAGCAGCCAGCACCGCAGCAACCAGCATCCCCAGCGCCCAGCACCCGGTCATGCCAAGCACCTGGACATGCCCAGCACCAAGCACGCCTGTGCCCAGCACACAATATCCCCAGCACCCAGTAGCCCCAGCACCCAGCAGCAAGAGATACCCTGCACCCGCTTACGCATAGTACCCACAGCGCTCAGCAGCCACCATCCCCAGTGCTCTGTACTCAGCACACCAAACACCCACCATCCAGCACCCCCACACGTCTCACACCCAGCACCCCCAGTGCGCAGTACCCCGCACCCAGACATGCCCAGCACCCGGACATACACAGCACTCAGCACTGTCCTGCTTCCGGCTGGGACAGAGTTAACTTTTTTCCCAGTAGCTTGGGGGGTGTGCTGGCTTTTGGGTTTGGTGTGAGAGGAGCGTTGATGGCCCCTTAATGCTTTGGCTGTTGCTGGGCGGTGCTTGCACCGGGAGACTTTTGTTCTCTCTTTTCGGCCTCCCACAGGAAGCTCGAGGGGGGGTGGGGGGTGGCGGGGGGGGGGAGCACAGCCGGGGTAGTTGACCTAGCTGGCCAATGGGGTATTCTATAGCATGTGACATCCTGCTCAGTATAAAAAATGGGAGGGGGCGGGGGGGGGGAAACGACTCTCCCCCCCCCCCGCCCCAGTTCATGACACGCGGTCGGCAGCGATGAGCAGTTGCATTCTGCATTGCCTGCTTTGTATCGTCTGTTGTTGTTGTTGCTCTCATTGTTATTATTACTGTTCTACTTCGTTTTATTTCAACCATTAAACTGTTTTTATCTCAACCCGGGAGTTTTCCTACTTGTGCCCTCCCGATTCTCTCCCCCATCCCACGGGGTGGGGGGGGGAGGAGAGCCAGCGGCTGCGTGGGGTTTTTTTGCAGGCTGGGGTTAAACCACGACATGCACCCATCATACCCTCCACCCAGCACCCCCAGGGCCCAGCACTCATTCCCAGACATGCGCACAACCTAGCACACCCACCGCCAACACACAGCCCCTGGACATGCCCAGCACCCAGCAGCCCCACTGCCCAGCACCGCATTGCCCAGCATCCCCAGCGCCCAGCAGCAAGAGATACCCTGCACCCGCTTACGCATGGTACCCAGCACTCCCAGGGCCCAGCAAGCAGCACCCCGAGTACTTAGCCTCCAGCACCCACACCAGCCAGCACCCAGCAAGGCCGGTACCCAGCAACCTCAGGGCCCAGAACCCAGCAGCCAGCCATTGCCCAGCACACAGACATGCCCAGCACCCAGCAACCCCAGTGCACACAACCCAGAAGCCCCAGCGCCCAGAAACCAACAGCCCCAGTGCCCAGCACTCCCAGGGCTCAGAAACCAACATTCGCATGCACCCAACACTCCAACCACCCAGCACCCGGACATGCCCAGCATGCAGCACCACCAGGGACCACCACCCCCAGCACCACGCACCCAGCACTACCACTGCCCAGCACCCGGACATGCCCAGCATGCAGCACCACCAGGGACCACCACCCCCAGCACCACGCACCCAGCACTACCACTGCCCAGCACCTGGACATGCCCAGCACCCAGATGTGCCCAGCAGGCAGCTTCCCTGCTGCCCACCGCCCAGCATCGCGACCGCCCAGCACCCCGACCACCCAGCACCCACACTGCCCAATACCCAGCACCCACACATACCCAGCACAACCAGGGCCCAGCACACACACATGCCAGGTTAAACCATGACATGCACCCATCATACCCTCCACCCAGCACCCCCATGGCCCAGCACTCATTCCCAGACATGCGCACAACCTAGCACTCCCACCGCCAACACACTGCCCCTGGACATGCCCAGCCGCCCCAGTGCCCAGCACCCAGTAGCCCCAGCACCAAGCAGCAGGAGATACCCTGCACCTGCTTATGCATAATACCCAGCACTCCCAGGGCCCAGCAACCAGCACTTAGCCCCCAGCACCCACACCAGCCAGCACCCAGCAAGGCCGGTGCCCAGCACCCAGCAACCTCAGGGCCCAGAACCCAGCAGCCAGCCATTGCTCAGCACCCAGACATGCCCAGCACCCAGCAACCCCAGTCCACAGAACCCAGAAGCCCCAGTGCCCAGAAACCAACCACCCCAGTGTCCAGCACCCAGTACACCCAGGGCCCAGCAACCAACACCCGCACATGCCCAGCACCCCCACCACCCAGCACACCCAAAGACTATCACGCCCAGCGCCAAGCACCCAGCACCGCCATTGCCTAGCACCGGGACATGCCCAGCACCCAGTACCACCACCACCAGTGCACAGTACCAAGCACCCGGATATGCCCAGCACTGAGACATTCCTACCAGGCAGCTTCCCTGCTCCCCATCGCCCAGGACCTCCAGTGCCCATCATCCAGCACCGGGACGTGCCCAGCGCCCACCACACAGCACCCATACTGCCCAACACCCAGCACCCACACATACCCAGCACAACCAGGGCACAGCACACGCACATGCCAGGAATCCAGCACCCTCACAGCACAGCACCCAGCAAACCCAGAGCACACACCTAGCACCGGATATGGCCAGCACCGGATATGGCCAGCACCAAGACATACCCTGCACTCAGTTATGCATAGTACCAAGCAATGCCAGGGCCCAGCATCCCCAGTACTTAGCACCCAGCACTCCCACCGCCCAATACCCACCACCCGGACGTACCCAGCACCCCCACTGCCCGTGCCCAGCACCCAGACATGCCCAGCAGCCAAACATGCCCAGCGCCCAACACACCAGAAAGCAGCAAACCAGCCCCCACCATCCCCAGTGACCTGCACATAGCACCCAGCACACGCTGCGCTCAGCACCCACCACCCCCAGTGCCCAGAAACCAGCATACCCAATGCCCAGCATCCAGTACCACCACCACCCCAACTGCCCAGTACCCGCACGCGGATATGCCCAGCACCCGAACATACACAGTACCCCTAGGACCCAGCACTCAGAACTCCAGTGCACTGCACTGTCCTGCTTCCGGCTGGGACAGAGTTAACTTTCTTCCCAGTAGCTTGGGGGGGGGGGGTGTGCTGGCTTTTGGGTTTGGTGTGAGAGGAGCGTTGATGGCCCCTTAATGCTTTGGCTGTTGCTGGGCGGTGCTTGCACCGGGAGACTTTTGTTCTCTCTTTTCGGCCTCCCACAGGAAGCTGGGGGGGGGGTGGGGGGGGGCGGGGGGATGGGGAGCACAGCCGGGGTAGTTGACCCAGCTGGCCAATGGGATATTCTATAGCATGTGACATCCTGCTCAGTATAAAAAATGGGAGGGGGCGGGGGAGGGGGCTCTCCCCCCCCCCGTTCACGACACACGGTCGGCAGCGGTGAGCAGTTGCATTGTGCGTTGCCTGCTTTGTATCGTCTGTTGTTGTTGTTGTTCTCATTGTTATTATTACTGTTCTACTTCGTTTTATTTCAACCATTAAACTGTTTTTATCTCAACCTGGGAGTTTTCCTACTTGTGCCCTCCCGATTCTCTCCCCCATCCCACGGGGTGGGGGGGGGAGGTGAGCCAGTGGCTGCGTGGGGTTTATTTGCTGGCTGGGGTTAAACCAACACATGCACCCATCATACCCTCCACCCAGCACTCCCATGGCCCAGCACTGATTCCCACACATGCACACAACCCAGCACACGCACCGCCAATGCACAGCATCTCGACATGCCCAGCAGCCCTGGAGCCCAGCACACAGTCCCCGCAGTGCCCAACAACCCACGACTCAGCAACAGAACATGCCTAGCACCAGGCACCACCAAGGTGTAGCAAGGAGTGCTAGGTGTGGTGGATATGGCACATTTGGGGTGCTGGAGCTGGCTGGGTGTTGGGCAGCTGAGAAGAGTCTATCAAGGGAAGGTGAGAGCCACCAACATCTTTCAGTCCTGCCTGTTAGTTTATGGGAGCCCGAAGAGGGGATCGACTGCTTTGCAGTTGGGCTGTGGTAAGGTTGCTGGTTGGGTGGTAGAGCGCGAGCAGCTCCCTCGGAAAGGGCTGCCACGAAAGGCAAGAGCCAGAAACAGCTTTCAATCCTGGTTCTTTCTGTGTTGGAGCGCCCTCTGGTGGGAAGCCGTTTACGAAATGAACTCGAGAGATGGTAAGGCAAAGGTTGATATTTAGGTTTGAGAATAAGGGAGAGGGGTGGTGGGACCGGGAAGGGTCCCGTGGTGGGTCCATGTGGTGGGTGGCGTTAACTAATGCAGAAGGATCTCGTTATCTACGCAGAACCTCAAACTATCCCTTATCCTCGTCAGAGGCAAGGTCCGAAACGGCCACACACCTCCTCCGGCTCAGGCACAGAAATAGCCAGGAATGAAGGACGATGCTGGCCCTCACGATCTCTTGGCAGCCACTTCTCAGCCCCATCAACACCGTGGCACTGTACCTCTGCTCGCACCTAACAGCGACCTATCCCTTACCCTCATCAGGGCCAAGCTCCGAAGTGGCCACCCACCACATGGAGCTAGGCACTGAAGTAGCTAGGAACCAACGCGAATGCTGGCCCTCACGATCTCTTGGCAGCCCCTTGTCAGCCCCACCAACACCGGGGCTCTGTCGCTGTTCTCCCACTTATTCTCGACATACCCCTGACCCTCACCAGGGCCACCTCCGAAGCGGCCACCCTCCACATGGGGCTTGGCACTGAAGTAGCCAGGAAACAAGGTTGATGCTGGCTCTCACGATCACTTCGCAGCCCCTTCTCAGCCGCACCAATGCCGGGGCTCTGTCTCTGTTCTCCCACCTTACCTCAACCTAGCCCTGACCCTCATCAGGGCCAAGCTCCGAAGTGGCCACCGACCACATGGCGCTTGGCACTGCAGTAGCCAGGAACCAAGGCTGATGCTGGCCCTCACGGGCTCTTGGCAGTTCCTTCTCACGCCCACCAACACCGGGGCTCTGTGTCTCTGCTCGCACCTAACAGCGACCTATCCCTGACCCTCATCGGAGCCAAGCTCCGAAGCGACCAGTCTTCATGTGGGGCTTAGGCACTGAGGCAGCCAAGAATCAAGGTACATGCTGGTCCTCACGATCACTGCACAGCCCCTTCTCAGCCGCACCAATGCCGAGGCTCTGTGCCTGTTCTCCCTCCTAACCACAACCTAGCCCTGACCCTCATCAGCGCCAAGCTCCGAAGCGGCCACCCTCCACGTGGAGCTTGTCACTAAGGTAACCAGAAATCCAGCTTGATGCTGGCCCTCACCTTCCCTTGGTAGCCGCACCAAAACCGGGGCTCTGTCTCTGTTCTCCACCTTATCCTCGACATATCCCTTACCCTCATCGGAGCCAAGCTCCAAAGAGGCCACCCTCAACATGGGGCTCAGGCACTGAAGGGCAGCCCCGTCTCAGCCCCACCAAAACCGGGGCTCTGTGCCTGTTCTCCCACCTAACCTCAACCTAGCCCTGACCCTCATCAGGGCCAAGCTCCGAAGCGGCCACCCTCCACGTGGAGCTTGGCACTAAGGTAACCAGAAATCCAGCTTGATTCTAGCCCTCACCTTCCCTTGGTAGCCGCACCAAAACCGGGGCTCTGTCTCTGTTCTCCACCTTATCCTCGACATATCCCTTACCCTCATCGGAGCCAAGCTCCGAAGAGGCCACCCTCAACATGGGGCTCAGGCACTGAAGGGCAACCCCGTCTCAGCCCCACCAATACCGGGGCTCTGTGTCTCTGCTCGCTCCTAACATCAACCTATCCCTTACCCTCACCGGATCCAACCTCCGAAGGGACTACTCTTCATGTGGGACTTACGTAATGAATGAGCCCGGAATCAAAATTGATGCTGGCCCTCACGATCTCCTTGCAGCCCCTTCTCAGCCCCACCAATACCGGGGCTCTGTATCTGTTCTCCCACTTAGCCTCAACATATCCCTTACCCTCATCAGGGCAAAGCTCCGCAGCGGCCACACTCCACATGGGGCTTGGCACTGAGATAGCCAGGAATCAAGGGTGGTGCTGGCCCTCACCTTCCATTTGCAGTCCCTAGGCAACCCCACCAACACCGGGGCTCTGTGCCTGTTCTCCCTCCTAACCTCAACCTAGCCGAGACCCTCATCAGGGCCAAGCTCCGAAGTGGCCACCGGCCACATGGAGCTAGGCACTGAAGTAGACAGGAACCAAGGCTGATGCTGGCTCTCACGATCACTGCGCAGCCCCTTCTCAGCCGCACCAACACCGGGGCTCTGTGCCTGTTCTCCCTCCTAACCTCAACCTAGCCCTGACCCTCATCAGCGCCAAGCTCCGAAGCGGCCACCCTCCACGTGGAGCTTGGCACTAAGGTAACCAGAAATCCAGCTTGATGCTAGCCCTCACCTTCCCTTGGTAGCCCCACCAGAACCGGGGCTCTGTCTCTGTTCTCCACCTTATCCTCGACATATCCCTTACCCTCATCGGAGCCAAGCTCCGAAGAGGCCACCCTCAACATGGGGCTCAGGCACTGAAGGGCAGCCCCGTCTCAGCCCCACCAAAACCGGGGCTCTGTGTCTCTGCTCGCTCCTAACATCAACCTATCCCTTACCCTCACCGGATCCAACCTCCGAAGCGACTACTCTTCATGTGGGGCTTAGGTACTGAATGAGCCCGGAATCAAAATTGATGCTGGCCCTCACGATCTCTTTGCAGCCCCTTCTCAGCCCCACCAATACCGGGGCTCTGTATCTGTTCTCCCACTTAGCCTCGACATATCCCTTACCCTCATCAAGGCAAAGCTCCGCAGCGGCCACACTCCACATGGGGCTTGGCACTGAGATAGCCAGGAATCAAGGGTGGTGCTGGCCCTCACCTTCCATTTGCAGTCCCTAGGCAAGCCCACCAACACCGGGGCTCTCTGCCTGTTCTCCCTCCTAACCTCAACCTAGCCGAGACCCTCATCAGGGCCAAGCTCCGAAGTGGCCACGGGCCACATTGAGCTAGGCACTGAAGTAGCCAGGAACCAAGGCTGATGCTGGCCCTCACGGGCTCTTGGCAGCTCCTTCTCACGCCCACCAACACCGGGGCTCTGTGTCTCTGCTCGCACCTAACATCGACCTATCCCTGACCCTCATCGAACCCAAGCTCCGAAGCGACCAGTCTTCACGTGGGGCTTAGGCACTGAGGCAGCCAAGAATCAAGGTACATGCTGGTCCTCACGATCACTGCACAGCCCCTTCTCAGCCGCACCAATGCCGGGGCTCTGTGCCTGTTCTCCCAACTAACCTCAACCTAGCCCTGACCCTCTTCAGGGCCAAGCTCCGAAGCGGCCACCCTCCACGTGGAGCTTGGCACTAAGGTAAGCAGAAATCCAGCTTGATGCTGGCCCTCACCTTCCCTTGGTAGCCCCACCAAAACCGGGGCTCTGTCTCTGTTCTCCACCTTATCCTCGACATATCCCTTACCCTCATCGGAGCCAAGCTCCGAAGAGGCCACCCTCAACATGGGGCTCAGGCACTGAAGGGCAGCCCCGTCTCAGCCCCACCAACACCGGGGCTCTGTGCCTGTTCTCCCACCTAACCTCAACCTAGCCCTGACCCTCATCAGGGCCAAGCTCCGAAGTGGCCACCGACCACATGGAGCTAGGCACTGAAGTAGCCAGGAACCAAGGCTAATGCTGGCCTTCATGGTCCGTTGGCAGCCCCTTCTCAGTCCCACCAATACCGGGGCTCTGTATCTGTTCTCCCACTTAGCCTCGACATATCCCTTACCCTCATCAAGGCAAAGCACCGCAGCGGCCACACTCCACATGGGGCTTGGCACTGCGATAGCCAGGAATCAAGGGTGGTGCTGGCCCTCACCTTCCATTTGCAGTCCCTAGGCAACCCCACCAACACCGGGGCTCTGTGCCTGTTCTCCCTCCTAACCTCAACCTAGCCCTGACCCTCATCAGCGCCAAGCTCCGAAGCGGCCACCCTCCACGTGGAGCTTGTCACTAAGGTAACCAGAAATCCAGCTTGATGCTGGCCCTCACCTTCCCTTGGTAGCCGCACCAAAACCGGGGCTCTGTCTCTGTTCTCCACCTTATCCTCGACATATCCCTTACCCTCATCGGAGCCAAGCTCCGAAGAGGCCACCCTCAACATGGGGCTCAGGCACTGAAGGGCAGCCCCGTCTCAGCCCCACCAAAACCGGGGCTCTGTGCCTGTTCTCCCACCTAACCTCAACCTAGCCCTGACCCTCATCAGGGCCAAGCTCCGAAGCGGCCACCCTCCACGTGGAGCTTGGCACTAAGGTAACCAGAAATCCAGCTTGATTCTAGCCCTCACCTTCTCTTGGTAGCCGCACCAAAACCGGGGCTCTGTCTCTGTTCTCCACCTTATCCTCGACATATCCCTTACCCTCATCGGAGCCAAGCTCCGAAGAGGCCACCCTCAACATGGGGCTCAGGCACTGAAGGGCAACCCCGTCTCAGCCCCACCAATACCGGGGCTCTGTGTCTCTGCTCGCTCCTAACATCAACCTATCCCTTACCCTCACCGGATCCAACCTCCGAAGGGACTACTCTTCATGTGGGACTTACGTAATGAATGAGCCCGGAATCAAAATTGATGCTGGCCCTCACGATCTCCTTGCAGCCCCTTCTCAGCCCCACCAATACCGGGGCTCTGTATCTGTTCTCCCACTTAGCCTCAACATATCCCTTACCCTCATCAGGGCAAAGCTCCGCAGCGGCCACACTCCACATGGGGCTTGGCACTGAGATAGCCAGGAATCAAGGGTGGTGCTGGCCCTCACCTTCCATTTGCAGTCCCTAGGCAACCCCACCAACACCGGGGCTCTGTGCCTGTTCTCCCTCCTAACCTCAACCTAGCCGAGACCCTCATCAGGGCCAAGCTCCGAAGTGGCCACCGGCCACATGGAGCTAGGCACTGAAGTAGACAGGAACCAAGGCTGATGCTGGCTCTCACGATCACTGCGCAGCCCCTTCTCAGCCGCACCAACACCGGGGCTCTGTGCCTGTTCTCCCTCCTAACCTCAACCTAGCCCTGACCCTCATCAGCGCCAAGCTCCGAAGCGGCCACCCTCCACGTGGAGCTTGGCACTAAGGTAACCAGAAATCCAGCTTGATGCTAGCCCTCACCTTCCCTTGGTAGCCCCACCAGAACCGGGGCTCTGTCTCTGTTCTCCACCTTATCCTCGACATATCCCTTACCCTCATCGGAGCCAAGCTCCGAAGAGGCCACCCTCAACATGGGGCTCAGGCACTGAAGGGCAGCCCCGTCTCAGCCCCACCAAAACCGGGGCTCTGTGTCTCTGCTCGCTCCTAACATCAACCTATCCCTTACCCTCACCGGATCCAACCTCCGAAGCGACTACTCTTCATGTGGGGCTTAGGTACTGAATGAGCCCGGAATCAAAATTGATGCTGGCCCTCACGATCTCTTTGCAGCCCCTTCTCAGCCCCACCAATACCGGGGCTCTGTATCTGTTCTCCCACTTAGCCTCGACATATCCCTTACCCTCATCAAGGCAAAGCTCCGCAGCGGCCACACTCCACATGGGGCTTGGCACTGAGATAGCCAGGAATCAAGGGTGGTGCTGGCCCTCACCTTCCATTTGCAGTCCCTAGGCAAGCCCACCAACACCGGGGCTCTCTGCCTGTTCTCCCTCCTAACCTCAACCTAGCCGAGACCCTCATCAGGGCCAAGCTCCGAAGTGGCCACGGGCCACATTGAGCTAGGCACTGAAGTAGCCAGGAACCAAGGCTGATGCTGGCCCTCACGGGCTCTTGGCAGCTCCTTCTCACGCCCACCAACACCGGGGCTCTGTGTCTCTGCTCGCACCTAACATCGACCTATCCCTGACCCTCATCGAACCCAAGCTCCGAAGCGACCAGTCTTCACGTGGGGCTTAGGCACTGAGGCAGCCAAGAATCAAGGTACATGCTGGTCCTCACGATCACTGCACAGCCCCTTCTCAGCCGCACCAATGCCGGGGCTCTGTGCCTGTTCTCCCAACTAACCTCAACCTAGCCCTGACCCTCTTCAGGGCCAAGCTCCGAAGCGGCCACCCTCCACGTGGAGCTTGGCACTAAGGTAAGCAGAAATCCAGCTTGATGCTGGCCCTCACCTTCCCTTGGTAGCCCCACCAAAACCGGGGCTCTGTCTCTGTTCTCCACCTTATCCTCGACATATCCCTTACCCTCATCGGAGCCAAGCTCCGAAGAGGCCACCCTCAACATGGGGCTCAGGCACTGAAGGGCAGCCCCGTCTCAGCCCCACCAACACCGGGGCTCTGTGCCTGTTCTCCCACCTAACCTCAACCTAGCCCTGACCCTCATCAGGGCCAAGCTCCGAAGTGGCCACCGACCACATGGAGCTAGGCACTGAAGTAGCCAGGAACCAAGGCTAATGCTGGCCTTCATGGTCCGTTGGCAGCCCCTTCTCAGTCCCACCAATACCGGGGCTCTGTATCTGTTCTCCCACTTAGCCTCGACATATCCCTTACCCTCATCAAGGCAAAGCACCGCAGCGGCCACACTCCACATGGGGCTTGGCACTGCGATAGCCAGGAATCAAGGGTGGTGCTGGCCCTCACCTTCCATTTGCAGTCCCTAGGCAACCCCACCAACACCGGGGCTCTGTGCCTGTTCTCCCTCCTAACCTCAACCTAGCCGAGACCCTCATCAGGGCCAAGCTCCGAAGTGGCCACCGGCCACATGGAGCTAGGCACTGAAGTAGACAGGAACCAAGGCTGATGCTGGCTCTCACGATCACTGCGCAGCCCCTTCTCAGCCGCACCAATGCCGGGGCTCTGTGCCTGTTCTCCCACCTAACCTCAACCTAGCCCTGACCCTCTTCAGGGCCAAGCTCCGAAGCGGCCACCCTCCACGTGGAGCTTGGCACTAAGGTAACCAGAAATCCAGCTTGATGCTGGCCCTCACCTTCCCTTGGTAGCCCCACCAGAACCGGGGCTCTGTCTCTGTTCTCCACCTTATCCTCAACATATCCCTTACCCTCATCGGAGCCAAGCTCCGAAGAGGCCACCCTCAACATGGGGCTCAGGCACTGAAGGGCAGCCCCGTCTCAGCCCCACCAACACCGGGGCTCTGTGCCTGTTCTCCCACCTAACCTCAACCTAGCCCTGACCCTCATCAGGGCCAAGCTCCGAAGTGGCCACCGACCACATGGAGCTAGGCACTGAAGTAGCCAGGAACCAAGGCTAATGCTGGCCTTCATGGTCCGTTGGCAGCCCCTTCTCAGTCCCACCAATACCGGGGCTCTGTATCTGTTCTCCCACTTAGCCTCGACATATCCCTTACCCTCATCAAGGCAAAGCACCGCAGCGGCCACACTCCACATGGGGCTTGGCACTGCGATAGCCAGGAATCAAGGGTGGTGCTGGCCCTCACCTTCCATTTGCAGTCCCTAGGCAACCCCACCAACACCGGGGCTCTGTGCCTGTTCTCCCTCCTAACCTCAACCTAGCCCTGACCCTCATCAGCGCCAAGCTCCGAAGCGGCCACCCTCCACGTGGAGCTTGGCACTAAGGTAACCAGAAATCCAGCTTGATGCTAGCCCTCACCTTCCCTTGGTAGCCCCACCAAAACAGGTCTCTGTCTCTGTTCTCCACCTTATCCTCGACATATCCCTTACCCTCATCGGAGCCAAGCTCCGAAGAGGCCACCCTCAACATGGGGCTCAGGCACTGAAGGGCAGCCCCGTCTCAGCCCCACCAATTCCGGGGCTCTGTGTCTCTGCACGCTCCTAACATCAACCTATCCCTTACCCTCACCGGATCCAACCTCCGAAGCGACTACTCTTCATGTGGGGCTTAGGTACTGAATGAGCCCGGAATCAAAATTGATGCTGGCCCTCACGATCTCTTTGCAGCCCCTTCTCAGCCCCACCAATACCGGGGCTCTGTATCTGTTCTCCCACTTAGCCTCGACATATCCCTTACCCTCATCAGGGCAAAGCTCCGCAGCGGCCACCCTCCACATGGGGCTTGGCACTGCGATAGCCAGGAATCAAGGGTGGTGCTGGCCCTCACCTTCCATTTGCAGTCCCTAGGCAAGCCCACCAACACCGGGGCTCTCTGCCTGTTCTCCCTCCTAACCTCAACCTAGCCGAGACCCTCATCAGGGCCAAGCTCCGAAGTGGCCACGGGCCACATTGAGCTAGGCACTGAAGTAGCCAGGAACCAAGGCTGATGCTGGCCCTCAGGGGCTCTTGGCAGCTCCTTCTCACGCCCACCAACACCGGGGCTCTGTGTCTCTGCTCGCACCTAACATCGACCTATCCCTGACCCTCATCGAACCCAAGCTCCGAAGCGACCAGTCTTCATGTGGGGCTTAGGCACTGAGGCAGCCAAGAATCAAGGTACATGCTGGTCCTCACGATCACTGCACAGCCCCTTCTCAGCCGCACCAATGCCGGGGCTCTGTGCCTGTTCTCCCACCTAACCTAAACCTAGCCCTGACCCTCTTCAGGGCCAAGCTCCGAAGCGGCCACCCTCCACGTGGAGCTTGGCACTAAGGTAACCAGAAATCCAGCTTGATGCTAGCCCTCACCTTCCCTTGGTAGCCCCACCAAAACCGGGGCTCTGTCTCTGTTCTCCACCTTATCCTCAACATATCCCTTACCCTCATCGGAGCCAAGCTCCGAAGAGGCCACCCTCAACATGGGGCTCAGGCACTGAAGGGCAGCCCCGTCTCAGCCCCACCAACACCGGGGCTCTGTGCCTGTTCTCCCACCTAACCTCAACCTAGCCCTGACCCTCATCAGGGCCAAGCTCCGAAGTGGCCACCGACCACATGGAGCTAGAAACTGAAGTAGCCAGGAACCAAGGCTAATGCTGGCCTTCATGGTCCGTTGGCAGCCCCTTCTCAGTCCCACCAATACCGGGGCTCTGTATCTGTTCTCCCACTTAGCCTCGACATATCCCTTACCCTCATCAAGGCAAAGCACCGCAGCGGCCACACTCCACATGGGGCTTGGCACTGCGATAGCCAGGAATCAAGGGTGGTGCTGGCCCTCACCTTCCATTTGCAGTCCCTAGGCAACCCCACCAACACCGGGGCTCTGTGCCTGTTCTCCCTCCTAACCTCAACCTAGCCGAGACCCTCATCAGGGCCAAGCTCCGAAGTGGCCACCGGCCACATGGAGCTAGGCACTGAAGTAGACAGGAACCAAGGCTGATGCTGGCTCTCACGATCACTGCGCAGCCCCTTCTCAGCCGCACCAATGCCGGGGCTCTGTGCCTGTTCTCCCACCTAACCTCAACCTAGCCCTGACCCTCTTCAGGGCCAAGCTCCGAAGCGGCCACCCTCCACGTGGAGCTTGGCACTAAGGTAACCAGAAATCCAGCTTGATGCTGGCCCTCACCTTCCCTTGGTAGCCCCACCAGAACCGGGGCTCTGTCTCTGTTCTCCACCTTATCCTCGACATATCCCTTACCCTCATCGGAGCCAAGCTCCGAAGAGGCCACCCTCAACATGGGGCTCAGGCACTGAAGGGCAGCCCCGTCTCAGCCCCACCAACACCGGGGCTCTGTGCCTGTTCTCCCACCTAACCTCAACCTAGCCCTGACCCTCATCAGGGCCAAGCTCCGAAGTGGCCACCGACCACATGGAGCTAGGCACTGAAGTAGCCAGGAACCAAGGCTAATGCTGGCCTTCATGGTCCGTTGGCAGCCCCTTCTCAGTCCCACCAATACCGGGGCTCTGTATCTGTTCTCCCACTTAGCCTCGACATATCCCTTACCCTCATCAAGGCAAAGCACCGCAGCGGCCACACTCCACATGGGGCTTGGCACTGCGATAGCCAGGAATCAAGGGTGGTGCTGGCCCTCACCTTCCATTTGCAGTCCCTAGGCAAGCCCACCAACACCGGGGCTCTGTGCCTGTTCTCCCTCCTAACCTCAACCTAGCCCTGACCCTCATCAGCGCCAAGCTCCGAAGCGGCCACCCTCCACGTGGAGCTTGGCACTAAGGTAACCAGAAATCCAGCTTGATGCTAGCCCTCACCTTCCCTTGGTAGCCCCACCAAAACAGGTCTCTGTCTCTGTTCTCCACCTTATCCTCGACATATCCCTTACCCTCATCGGAGCCAAGCTCCGAAGAGGCCACCCTCAACATGGGGCTCAGGCACTGAAGGGCAGCCCCGTCTCAGCCCCACCAATTCCGGGGCTCTGTGTCTCTGCACGCTCCTAACATCAACCTATCCCTTACCCTCACCGGATCCAACCTCCGAAGCGACTACTCTTCATGTGGGGCTTAGGTACTGAATGAGCCCGGAATCAAAATTGATGCTGGCCCTCACGATCTCTTTGCAGCCCCTTCTCAGCCCCACCAATACCGGGGCTCTGTATCTGTTCTCCCACTTAGCCTCGACATATCCCTTACCCTCATCAGGGCAAAGCTCCGCAGCGGCCACCCTCCACATGGGGCTTGGCACTGCGATAGCCAGGAATCAAGGGTGGTGCTGGCCCTCACCTTCCATTTGCAGTCCCTAGGCAAGCCCACCAACACCGGGGCTCTGTGCCTGTTCTCCCTCCTAACCTCAAGCTAGCCGAGACCCTCATCAGGGCCAAGCTCCGAAGTGGCCACGGGCCACATTGAGCTAGGCACTGAAGTAGCCAGGAACCAAGGCTGATGCTGGCCCTCACGGGCTCTTGGCAGCTCCTTCTCACGCCCACCAACACCGGGGCTCTGTGTCTCTGCTCGCACCTAACATCGACCTATCCCTGACCCTCATCGGAGCCAAGCTCCGAAGCGACCAGTCTTCATGTGGGGCTTAGGCACTGAGGCAGCCAAGAATCAAGGTACATGCTGGTCCTCACGATCACTGCACAGCCCCTTCTCAGCCGCACCAATGCCGGGGCTCTGTGCCTGTTCTCCCACCTAACCTCAACCTAGCCCTGACCCTCATCAGGGCCAAGCTCCGAAGTGGACACCGGCCACATGGAGCTAGGCACTGAAGTAGCCAGGAACCAAGGCTGATGCTGGCCCTCACGGGCTCTTCGCATCTCCTTCTCAGGCCCACCAACACCAGGGCTCTGTGTCTCTGCTCGCACCTAACATCGACCTATCCCTGACCCTCATCGGAGCCAAGCTCCGAAGCGACCACTCCCCACGTGGGGCTTGGCACTAAGGTAACCAGAAATGCAGCTTGATGCTGGCCCTCACCTTCCCTTGGTAGCCCCACCAAAACCGAAGCTCTGTCTCTGTTCTCCCACTTATCCTCGACATATCCCTTACTCTTAGCGGAGCCAAGCTCCGAAGAGGCTACCCTCGACATGGGGCTCAGGCACTGAAGTAGCCAGGAACTAAGGTTGATGCTGGCCCTCACGATCTCTTGGCAGCTCCTTCTCACCCCCACCAACACCGTGGTTCTGTGCCTGTTCTCCCACCTAACCTCAACCTAGCCGTTACCCTCTTCAGGGCCAAGCTCCGAAGTGGCCATGCTACACATGGGGCTTGGCACTGAGGTAGCCAGGAATCAAGGCTGATGCTCGCCCTCACCTTTCCTTTGCTGTCCCTAGGCAGCCCCACTAACACCGGGTCTCTCTGTCTGTTCTCCCACCTAACCTCAACCTAGCCCTGACCCTCATCAGGGCAAAGCTCCGAAGCGGCCACACTCCACATGGGGCTTGGCATTGAGATAGCCAGGAATCAAGGCTGATGCCGGACCTCGCCTTCCGTTTGCAGTCCCTAGGCAGCCCCACCAACACCGGCGCTCTGTGTCTGTTCCCCCAGTTATCCTCGACATATCCCTTCTCCTCATCAGGGCCAAGCTCCGAAGCGGCCACCCACCACATGGGGCTCTGGGGCAGACGTGGCCAGGAATGAAGGCTGATGCTGGCCCTCACGATCTCTTGTCAGCCCCACCAACCCCTGCTCCCTTCTCTTTGGTCTCCCACCTAAACATCAACCTACATCTTACCTTCATCAGAGCCAGGCTCTGAAACGTCTACCCACCAGATGGCGCTCCAACACAGAGGGAACCAAGAAGACTGGCGTTCGTTGCACTCGCCTGCCCTGGCAGCCCTTTGAGGTCCCCACCACCACCGGGGCTAGGCGCTTGCCGTAGCACTCAACCGTCAACCTTGCCGCAGCCCAACTGCAAAGCAGACAAGCGCCCCGTCGAGCTCCCACACACGTTTTGCCAGGACTGAAATATGTTCGCAGTGCTCACCTTCCCTTTACAGCCCCTTCTCAGCTGCCCAGCACCCAGCCATCTCCAGCACCGCAAATGCGCAACATCCAGCACACCTAGCACCCCTTGGGATCTTTGGCAGTGCTTGGTGCTGGGCATGTGTCGGTGCTGGGTCGTGGGGGTACTGTGTGCTAGGCCCTGAGTGGAGTGGGTTCTGGACAGGTCTGGGTGCTGCGGTTGCTGGGTGTTGGGCATATCTGGGTGCTCGCCATGTCCCTGTGCTGGGCACTGGGAGGATTTGGTGCTGGGAATGGGCAGGCGATGATCGTGTCTGGGTGGTGGATGCGGGCTACAGGCAGTGCTGGGCACTGGCTGCGCTGGGTGCTGGTCATTGGGGGTACTGGGTTCTAGGCACTGGGCATGCGGGGTGCTGGACATCTCTGGGTGCTGAGCATGTCCACGTGATGGGTCCGGGGCACTGGGACTGCTGGGCAGTGGGGGTGCTGGGGACTATGCATATCAGGGTGCTGGGCATGCCTGCGTACTGAGTGCTTGGCGCTGGGTTCTGGATGCTGGCTGGTGGGCATTGTCTGTGTGCTGGTTATTGGGCACTGGCGGTGGTAGGCATGGGAGTGCTTGTTGCTGGGCATTTTCTGATCCTGGCTGTTGGGGGCGCTGAGCACTGGGCATGTCTGGGTGATGGATGGAGGGAGTTTTGGGTGCTGGGCACTAGGGGTGCTGGCTAGTGGGTATGTCCGTGTGCTGGGTATGTCCATATGCCGGATGCTGTGCGCTGGGGATGCTGGGCACTGGGGTTAGCGGGTGCTGTGCACTGGGGTTGCTGGGTGTTGGGCAGCGCGACTGCTGGGGGCTGGGAGTGCTGGGTACTATGCATAAGCGGGTGCAGGGTATGTCTTGCTGCTGGATGGTGGGTTCTGGGGCTACTGGGAGCTGGGGGTATTGGGTGCTGGGCACTGGGGTTGCTGGGTGCTAAGTCCTGTGGGTGCTGGTTGCTGGGCCCTGGGAGTGCTGGGTACTATGCATAAGCGGGTGCAGGGTATGTCTTGCTGCTGGGTGCTGGGGGTATTGGGTGTTGGCCACTGGGGTGTTGGGTGCTGGGCATGTCCTCGTCCTTGGCATGACTGATGCTGGGCACTGGGGGTACTGGCTGCTGGGAGCTAGGGGTGCTGGCTGTGGGCATTTCAGTTGCTGGACATGACCAGGTGCTGGGCGTCTCCAGGTGCTGGGCACGTGCGGATGCTGTGTGCTCGGCACTTGGGGTTCTGGGTGGTCGGCGGTGAGGGTGCTGGACGCTGGGGATGCTGGCTGTTGCGGTGCTGGGTGCTGGGCACTGGGGCTGCTGAGTGGTGGGCATGTCCAGGTGCTGTTTGTTGGCGGTTGGGGTGCTGGGTTGTGCGCCTGTCCAGGAGTTAGTGCTGGGCCCTGGGGGTGCTGTGTATGTCCGAGTGCTGGGCATGTCCGGATGCTGGGTAAACGGGTTCTTGGGCTGTGGGGGTGTTGGGTATGCTGGTTTCTGGGCACTGGGGAGGTGCTGGCTGCGAGCCCTGTATGGTGGTGGGTGTTTGGTGTACTGGGTGCAGGGCGCTGGGCGTGCTGGGTGCTGGGCATGTCCGGGTGCTACGTGCTGATCACTGGGGATGTTGGGGGCTGGTTTGCTGTGTTCTGGTGTGTAGCGTGCTGGGCATGTTTGGGTGCTGGGCATGTCCAGGTGCTGGGTACTGGGCGCTGGGGATGGTGGTCCCTGGGGGTGCTGTGTGCTGGGCATGTCCGGGGGGTGGGTTGGGCAGTGGGGTTGCTGGGTGCTGGGAATGTGCGGGTGCTGGGGGCTGGGCCCTGAGGTTGATGGGGGCTGGGCACTCAGGTTGCTGGGTGCTGGCTGGTGCGGTTGCGGGGCCCTGGTGTTGCTGGGTACTATGCATAACTGAGTGCAGGGTATCTCTTGGTGCTGGAGGTACTGGGTGCTGGGCATATCCGGTGCTGGGCCTGTGCTCTGGAGTTGCTGGGTTCTGTGCTCTGGGGGTGCTTGTTTCTTGGCACGTGCGTGTGCTGTGTGCTCTTCCCTGGTTGTGCTGGGTATGTGTGGGTGTTGGGCAGTGTGGGTGCTGTGTGGTGGGCGCTGGGCATGTCTGGGTGCTGGGTGATGGGCACTGGAGGTTCTGGGCGATGGGGAGCAGGGAAGCTGCCTGCTAGGCATGTCTGAGTGCTGGGCATGTCCGGGTGCTGGGTACTGTGCGCTGGCAGTGGTGGGCGGTGGTGGTGCTGGGTGCTGGGCATGTCCGGGTGCTAGGCAATGGCGGTGCTGGGTGCTTGGCGCTGGGGATGATGGTCTTTGGGTGTGCTGGGTGCTGGGCATGTCCCTGTGCTGGGTGGTGGGGGTGCTGGGCATGTGCGGGTGTTGGTTGCCGGGCCCTGGGTGTACTGGGTGCTGGACGCTGGGGTGGTTGGTTTCTGGGCGCTGGGGCTGCTGGGTTCTGTGCCCCTGTGTTGCTGGGTGCTGAGCATGTCCGGGTGCTGGCCATGTCTAAGTGCAGCGTGCTGGGCACTGGGTGCTGGGGGGTGGGGGTGCTGGATGCTGAGTGTTGGGTATGCTGGTTTCCGGGCACTGGGCGGAAGTGTGTGAGACCTGTGGGTGTGTTGTATGGTGGGTGTTTGGGGTGCTGAGTGCTGCAGGTGCTGGGCATGTCCAGGTGCTATGTGCTGATCACTGGGGTTCTTGGGGGCTGGTTTGCTGTGTTCTGGTGTGTTGGGCGCTGGGCATGTTTGTCTGGGTGCTGGGCATGTCTGGGTGCTGGGTACTGGGAACTGGCAGTGCGGGGCGGTGCGGGTGCTGTGTGCTGGGCATGTCGGGGTGCTGGGTACTGGGCAGTGGGAGTGCTGGGTGCTAGGTACTGGGGGTGCTGGGCCCTGGCATTGCTCGGCAATATGCAAAACTGAGTGCAGGGTATGTCTTGGTGCTGGATACTTGGTGCTGGAGGTACCGGGTGCTGGGCATATGCAGTGGTGGGTGTTGGGCATATCCGGTGCTGGGTGGCTGTGCTGGGGTTGCTGGGTGCTGTGCTGTGAGGGTGCTGGATTCCTGGCATGTGCGTGTACTGTGTGCTGGGCCCTGGTTGTGCTGGGTATGTGTAGGTGCTGGGTGTTGGGCACTGCGGGGGGTGGTGCTAGGTGCTGGGCATGTCCAGGTGCTGAGCAATGGTGGTGCTGGGTGCTTGGCGCTGGGGGTGGTGGTACCTGGGGCTGCTGTGTGCTGGGCACGTCGGGGTGCTGGGTTTTGGGCGGTGGGGGTGCTGGGTGCTGGGCGTGTGCCTGTGTTGGTTGCTGGACCCTGGCGTGCTGGGCGCTGGGGCTATCGGTTACCGGGTGCTGGGGGTGCTGGGTTCAATGCAGCGTATGCAGGTCCTGGGCAGTGGGTGTGCTGGAAGCTGGGTGTTGGGTATGCTGGTTCCTGCCACTGCGGGTGCTGGGTGTGAGACTTGTGGGCGTGCTGGATGGTGGGTGTTTGGTGTGCACCCTCACTGCCCACCACCCAGAACCCCAAGTGCCGAGCACACAGCATCCGGACCTGCACACGCCCAGCACCTGCACACGCCCAGCACCCACAAGACCCAACAACCAGCACTGGTCATGACCAGTTCCTGGAAATGCCCACAGCCAGCACCCCTAGCTCCCCGCACCCAGCACTCCCAGGGCCCAGCACGAATTCCCGGACATGCGCACAACCCAGCACACCCACCGCCAACACACAGCATCGAGACATGCCCAGCAGCCCCAGTGCCCAGCATCCACCAGCAAGACATACCCTGCACCCAATTATGCATGGTATCCAGCACTCCCAGGGCCCAGCAACCAGTAGCCCCAGTACCTCGGCTCGCTTCTGTAATTCTACACAATGAAGACTTGTGGCTTAGAAGTTAGGGAACTAGCAGGTGTGGTGTTTGCAGGTGTGTAGAATTGTAGTCTAAATCGTGTCTCCTGGAAGCAGTGTTAGACTCTAGTGAAGAGTAACCTTGGAAACGAGAACCGTAAACAAAGGTAGTCCAGACGTGGCTCGGAGACAAACCTCGACCTTATAAGGAAAGAAAGGAACAGGTTCACGAAGAGTTCACGACCCCGCCGACCACCACAGACCACCCGAGACCCTCAAGGAGACCCTAAAGGTTTTAGTGCGCATGTGTCTAGGATGATGTAATATTATAATCGGTTCTCGGAAATTTAAGGAATATGTAAAAGAGAAACTGAAAATATGTATGAGAAGCATGGATACAAACAGAAAGGTGATTAGACCTGGTGTGCTTCATTTGTGGCAAGTCCACCGAGCACCCAGGCCTGAATAAAACAATCTCTCTCCTGAGCGTGTGGAATTGGTTCCTTGTGGAGGGATTTTTATTAAATAACGGTCATCCTATGAACATTCCAAGCACTGAGGATTTGTTAGTAATAGTAGAAGGCTGCTAAAGAGCAATTGTAGTTTTAGAGTCTCTGAAGTGATAGTAGAGCAGGAAAAACAGGCTGAGGAATGGAAATATCAGTAGATTATGTAACGGAATGCAGGCGCAGGAAGCGTTTGCATGGACACCTGCTTTTGACCAATCTGTGTATGTTAAGATTCGTGTGCTTGCTGACTGTAAACCAATAGAGGATTCGGAGGTGCGCGTGTTACTGTGGCTAGCTTATAAAAGTAGCACAATATCTTGAAATAAAGGAGGATGACCATACCCACATTGGGACTCCTCATTACTCCGGGAACGCGCTCCTATTCCGACCCATGGTCACTCCAACAGTTCCTTCCACGCCGGGCACGAATCCGCTTTTCGGACAACACCTAGCCCCCAGCACCCGCACCAGCAGCACCAGCAAGCCCAGTGCCCAGCACGCAGCAACCTCAGGGCCCAGCACCCAGCCGTGCCCGCCACCCGGACATGCCCAGCACCCAGCAACCCCAGTGCACAACACCCAGCACCCCCAGCGCCCAGAAACCAACACACGCACACACCCAGCACACCCACCGCCCAAAACCCAGCAGCCCAACATGCCCAGCACACAGCACCACCACCGCCACCACCCCCACTGCCCAGTACCCAGCACCCACACATGCCCAGCACCCAGACATGCCCAGCACACAGCACCACCACCCCCACTGCCCAGTACCCAGCACCCACACATGACCAGCACTCAGACATGCCCAGCAGGCAGCTTCTCTGCTGCCCACCGCCCAGCACCCAGACATGCCCAGGCCCCGCCACACAGCACCCCCACTGCCCAACACCCAGCACTCACACATACCCGGCACAACCAGGGCCCAGCACACAGCACACGCACATGTCAGGAATCCAGCACCCTCACAGCACAGCACCCAGCAACCCCAGCACAGCCACCCAGCACCGCATATGCCCAGCACCTAGCACCGCATATGCCCAACACCCAGCACCCAGTACCTCCAGTACCCAGCATCCAGCACCAAGACATACCCTGCACTCAGTTATGTATAGTAGCCAGCAATACCAGGGCCCAGCACCCCAGTACCTAGAACCCAACACTGCCACTGCCCAACACCCACCACCCGGACGTGCCCAGCACACAGCACCCCCACTGCCCCACACAGCCAGCGCCCAGTACCCAGCACCCAGACATGGCCAGCACCCAAACATGCCCAGCACTCAACACACCACTGCCCACATCCCAGCAAACCAGCCCCCAACATCTCCAGTGATCAGCACATAGCACCCGGACATGCCCGGCACCCAGCACCCGCAGCGCTCAGCATCCACCACCCCCAGTGCTCTGTACTCAGCACACCAAACAACTACCATCCAGCACCCCCACACATCTCACACCCAGCATCCCCAGTGCCCAGCAACCAGCATACCCAACACCCACCATCCAGCACCCCCACACGTCTCACACCCAGCACCCCCAGTGCTCTGTACTCAGCACACCAAACACCCACCATCCAGCTCCCCCACCACCCAGCACCCCCAGTGCGCAGTACCCTGCACCCAGACATGCCCAGCACCCGGACATACACAGCACTCAGCACTGTCCTGCTTCCGGCTGGGACAGAGTTAACTTTCTTCCCAGTAGCTTGGGGGGTGTGCTGGCTTTTGGGTTTGGTGTGAGAGGAGCGTTGATGGCCCCTTAATGCTTTGGCTGTTGCTGGGCGGTGCTTGCACCGGGAGACTTTTGTTCTCTCTTTTCGGCCTCCCACAGGAAGCTCGAGGGGGGGTGGGGGGTGGCGGGGGGGGGCGGGGAGCACAGCCGGGGTAGTTGACCTAGCTGGCCAATGGGGTATTCTATAGCATGTGACATCCTGCTCAGTATAAAAAATGGGAGGGGGCGGGGGGGGGGAAACGACTCTCCCCCCCCCCCCACCCCAGTTCATGACACGCGGTCGGCAGCGATGAGCAGTTGCATTCTGCATTGCCTGCTTTGTATCGTCTGTTGTTGTTGTTGCTCTCATTGTTATTATTACTGTTCTACTTCGTTTTATTTCAACCATTAAACTGTTTTTATCTCAACCCGGGAGTTTTCCTACTTGTGCCCTCCCGATTCTCTCCCCCATCCCACGGGGTGGGGGGGGGAGGAGAGCCAGCGGCTGCGTGGGGTTTTTTTGCAGGCTGGGGTTAAACCACGACATGCACCCATCATACCCTCCACCCAGCACCCCCAGGGCCCAGCACTCATTCCCAGACATGCGCACAACCTAGCACACCCACCGCCAACACACAGCCCCTGGACATGCCCAGCACCCAGCAGCCCCACTGCCCAGCACCGCATTGCCCAGCATCCCCAGCGCCCAGCACCCTCACTGCCCACCACCCAGAACAACAAGTGCCGAGCACACAGCATCCGGACATGCCCAGCACCGGGGCACACCCAGCACCCACAAGACCCAGCACCCGGTCATGACCAGCAACTGGAAATGCCCACAGCCAGCACCTCTAGCTCCCAGCAGCCACCAACCCCAGTGCCTAGCACTCAGCACCCAGTCGTGCCAAGCACCCAACACCCCGGTGCTCAGCACCCTGCACCCGGTCGTGTCCAGGGCCCACCACACAGCACCCACACTGCCCAACACCCAGCACCCACACATACCCGGCACAACCAGGGCCCAGCACACAGCCCACGCACGTGCCAGGAATCCAGCATCCCCAGAGCACAGCACCCAGCAACCCCAGCACAGCCACCCAGCACCGCATATGCCCAGCATGAAGCACCGCATATGCCCACAACCCAGCACCCAGTAGCTCCAGCACCAGGCATCCAGCACCAAGACATACCCTGCACTCAGTTATGCAGAGTACCTAGCAATACCGGGCCCAGCACCCCAGTACCTAGCACCCAACACTCCCACTGCCCAACACCCACCAGCCGGACATGCCCAGCACACAGCACCCCCACCACCCCACACCGCCAGCGCCCAGTATGCAGCACCCAGAAATGCCCAGCACCCAAACATGCCCAGCACTCAACACACCACTGCCCAGATCCCAGCAAACCAGCCCCCAACATCTCCAGTGATAACACATAGCACCCGGAATGCCCAGCACCCGCAGCGCTCAGCACCCAGCACCCCCAGGGCCCAGCAGCCAGCACCGCAGCAACCAGCATCCCCAGCGCCCAGCACCCGGTCATGCCAAGCACCTGGACATGCCCAGCACCAAGCACGCCTGTGCCCAGCACACAATATCCCCAGCACCCAGTAGCCCCAGCACCCAGCAGCAAGAGATACCCTGCACCCGCTTACGCATAGTACCCACAGCGCTCAGCAGCCACCATCCCCAGTGCTCTGTACTCAGCACACCAAACACCCACCATCCAGCACCCCCACACGTCTCACACCCAGCACCCCCAGTGCGCAGTACCCCGCACCCAGACATGCCCAGCACCCGGACATACACAGCACTCAGCACTGTCCTGCTTCCGGCTGGGACAGAGTTAACTTTCTTCCCAGTAGCTTGGGGGGTGTGCTGGCTTTTGGGTTTGGTGTGAGAGGAGCGTTGATGGCCCCTTAATGCTTTGGCTGTTGCTGGGCGGTGCTTGCACCGGGAGACTTTTGTTCTCTCTTTTCGGCCTCCCACAGGAAGCTCGGGGGGAGGTGGGGGGTGGCGGGGGGGGGGGGGGGGAGCACAGCCGGGGTAGTTGACCTAGCTGGCCAATGGGGTATTCTATAGCATGTGACATCCTGCTCAGTATAAAAAATGGGAGGGGGCGGGGGGGGGGAAACGACTCTCCCCCCCCCCCCGCCCCAGTTCATGACACGCGGTCGGCAGCGGTGAGCAGTTGCATTCTGCATTGCCTGCTTTGTATCGTCTGTTGTTGTTGTTGCTCTCATTGTTATTATTACTGTTCTACTTCGTTTTATTTCAACCATTAAACTGTTTTTATCTCAACCCGGGAGTTTTCCTACTTGTGCCCTCCCGATTCTCTCCCCCATCCCACGGGGTGGGGGGGGGAGGTGAGCCAGTGGCTGCGTGGGGTTTATTTGCTGGCTGGGGTTAAACCAACACATGCACCCATCATACCCTCCACCCAGCACTCCCATGGCCCAGCACTGATTCCCACACATGCACACAACCCAGCACACGCACCGCCAATGCACAGCACCTCGACATGCCCAGCAGCCCTGGAGCCCAGCACACAGTCCCCGCAGTGCCCAACAACCCACGACTCAGCAACAGAACATGCCTAGCACCAGGCACCACCAAGGTGTAGCAAGGAGTGCTAGGTGTGGTGGATATGGCACATTTGGGGTGCTGGAGCTGGCTGGGTGTTGGGCAGCTGAGAAGGGTCTATCGAGGGAAGGTGAGAGCCACCAACATCTTTCAGTCCTGCCTGTTAGTTTATGGGAGCCCGAAGAGGGGATCGACTGCTTTGCAGTTGGGCTGTGGTAAGGTTGCTGGTTGGGTGGTAGAGCGCGAGCAGCTCCCTCGGAAAGGGCTGCCACGAAAGGCAAGAGCCAGAAACAGCTTTCAATCCTGGTTCTTTCTGTGTTGGAGCGCCCTCTGGTGGGAAGCCGTTTACGAAATGAACTCGAGAGATGGTAAGGCAAAGGTTGATATTTAGGTTTGAGAATAAGGGAGAGGGGTGGTGGGACCGGGAAGGGTCCCGTGGTGGGTCCATGTGGTGGGTGGCGTTAACTAATGCAGAAGGATCTCGTTATCTACGCAGAACCTCAAACTATCCCTTATCCTCGTCAGAGGCAAGCTCCGAAACGGCCACCCACCTCCTCCGGCTCAGGCACAGAAATAGCCAGGAATGAAGGATGATGCTGGCCCTCACGATCTCTTGGCAGCCACTTCTCAGCCCCATCAACACCGTGGCACTGTACTTCTGCTCGCACCTAACAGCGACCTATCCCTTACCCTCATCAGGGCCAAGCTCCGAAGTGGCCACCCACCACATGGAGCTAGGCACTGAAGTAGCTAGGAACCAACGCGGATGCTGGCCCTCACGATCTCTTGGCAGCCCCTTGTCAGCCCCACCAACACCGGGGCTCTGTCGCTGTTCTCCCACTTATTCTCGACATATCCCTGACCCTCACCAGGGCCACCTCCGAAGCGGCCACCCTCCACATGGGGCTTGGCACTGAAGTAGCCAGGAAACAAGGTTGATGCTAGCTCTCACGATCACTTCGCAGCCCCTTCTCAGCCGCACCAATGCCGGGGCTCTGTCTCTGTTCTCCCACCTTACCTCAACCTAGCCTTGACCCTCATCAGGGCCAAGCTCCGAAGTGGCCACCGACCACATGGCGCTTGGCACTGCAGTAGCCAGGAACCAAGGCTGATGCTGGCCCTCACGGGCTCTTGGCAGTTCCTTCTCAGGCCCACCAACACCGGGGCTCTGTGTCTCTGCTCGCACCTAACAGCGACCTATCCCTGACCCTCATCGGAGCCAAGCTCCGAAGCGACCAGTCTTCATGTGGGGCTTAGGCACTGAGGCAGCCAAGAATCAAGGTACATGCTGGTCCTCAGGATCACTGCACAGCCCCTTCTCAGCCGCACCAATGCCGAGGCTCTGTGCCTGTTCTCCCTCCTAACCACAACCTAGCCCTGACCCTCATCAGCGCCAAGCTCCGAAGCGGCCACCCTCCACGTGGAGCTTGGCACTAAGGTAACCAGAAATCCAGCTTGATGCTGGCCCTCACCTTCCCTTGGTAGCCGCACCAAAACCGGGGCTCTGTCTCTGTTCTCCACCTTATCCTCGACATATCCCTTACCCTCATCGGAGCCAAGCTCCAAAGAGGCCACCCTCAACATGGGGATCAGGCACTGAAGGGCAGCCCCGTCTCAGCCCCACCAACACCGGGGCTCTGTGCCTGTTCTCCCACCTAACCTCAACCTAGCCCTGACCCTCATCAGGGCCAAGCTCCGAAGCGGCCACCGGCCACATGGAGCTAGGCACTGAAGTAGACAGGAACCAAGGCTGATGCTGGCTCTCACGATCACTGCGCAGCCCCTTCTCAGCCGCACCAACACCGGGGCTCTGTGCCTGTTCTCCCTCCTAACCTCAACCTAGCCCTGACCCTCATCAGCGCCAAGCTCCGAAGCGGCCACCCTCCACGTGGAGCTTGGCACTAAGGTAACCAGAAATCCAGCTTGATGCTAGCCCTCACCTTCCCTTGGTAGCCCCACCAAAACCGGGGCTCTGTCTCTGTTCTCCACCTTATCCTCGACATATCCCTTACCCTCATCGGAGCCAAGCTCCGAAGAGGCCACCCTCAACATGGGGCTCAGGCACTGAAGGGCAGCCCCGTCTCAGCCCCACCAATTCCGGGGCTCTGTGTCTCTGCTCGCTCCTAACATCAACCTATCCCTTACCCTCACCGGATCCAACCTCCGAAGCGACTACTCTTCATGTGGGGCTTAGGTACTGAATGAGCCCGGAATCAAAATTGATGCTGGCCCTCACGATCTCCTTGCAGCCCCTTCTCAGCCCCACCAATACCGGGGCTCTGTATCTGTTCTCCCACTTAGCCTCGACATATCCCTTACCCTCATCAGGGCAAAGCTCCGCAGCGGCCACACTCCACATGGGGCTTGGCACTGAGATAGCCAGGAATCAAGGGTGGTGCTGGCCCTCACCTTCCATTTGCAGTCCCTAGGCAAGCCCACCACACCGGGGCTCTGTGCCTGTTCTCCCTCCTAACCTCAAGCTAGCCGAGACCCTCATCAGGGCCAAGCTCCGAAGTGGCCACGGGCCACATTGAGCTAGGCACTGAAGTAGCCAGGAACCAAGGCTGATGCTGGCCCTCACGGGCTCTTGGCAGCTCCTTCTCACGCCCACCAACACCGGGGCTCTGTGTCTCTGCTCGCACCTAACATCGACCTATCCCTGACCCTCATCGGAGCCAAGCTCCGAAGCGACCAGTCTTCATGTGGGGCTTAGGCACTGAGGCAGCCAAGAATCAAGGTACATGCTGGTCCTCACGATCACTGCACAGCCCCTTCTCAGCCGCACCAATGCCGGGGCTCTGTGCCTGTTCTCCCACCTAACCTCAACCTAGCCCTGACCCTCTTCAGGGCCAAGCTCCGAAGCGGCCACCCTCCACGTGGAGCTTGGCACTAAGGTAACCAGAAATCCAGCTTGATGCTAGCCCTCACCTTCCCTTGGTAGCCCCACCAAAACCGGGGCTCTGTCTCTGTTCTCCACCTTATCCTCAACATATCCCTTACCCTCATCGGAGCCAAGCTCCGAAGAGGCCACCCTCAACATGGGGCTCAGGCACTGAAGGGCAGCCCCGTCTCAGCCCCACCAACACCGGAGCTCTGTGCCTGTTCTCCCACCTAACCTCAACCTAGCCCTGACCCTCATCAGGGCCAAGCTCTGAAGTGGCCACCGACCACATGGAGCTAGGCACTGAAGTAGCCAGGAACCAAGGCTAATGCTGGCCTTCATGGTCCGTTGGCAGCCCCTTCTCAGTCCCACCAATACCGGGGCTCTGTATCTGTTCTCCCACTTAGCCTCGACATATCCCTTACCCTCATCAAGGCAAAGCACCGCAGCGGCCACACTCCACATGGGGCTTGGCACTGCGATAGCCAGGAATCAAGGGTGGTGCTGGCCCTCACCTTCCATTTGCAGTCCCTAGGCAAGCCCACCAACACCGGGGCTCTGTGCCTGTTCTCCCTCCTAACCTCAACCTAGCCCAGACCCTCTTCAGGGCCAAGCTCCGAAGCGGCCACCCTCCACGTGGAGCTTGGCACTAAGGTAACCAGAAATCCAGCTTGATGCTAGCCCTCACCTTCCCTTGGTAGCCCCACCAAAACCGGGGCTCTGTCTCTGTTCTCCACCTTATCCTCGACATATCCCTTACCCTCATCGGAGCCAAGCTCCGAAGAGGCCACCCTCAACATGGGGCTCAGGCACTGAAGGGCAGCCCCGTCTCAGCCCCACCAACACCGGGGCTCTGTGCCTGTTCTCCCACCTAACCTCAACCTAGCCCTGACCCTCATCAGGGCCAAGCTCCGAAGTGGACACCGGCCACATGGAGCTAGGCACTGAAGTAGCCAGGAACCAAGGCTGATGCTGGCCCTCACGGGCTCTTCGCATCTCCTTCTCAGGCCCACCAACACCAGGGCGCTGTGTCTCTGCTCGCACCTAACGTCGACCTATCCCTGACCCTCATCGGAGCCAAGCTCCGAAGCGACAACTCCCCACGTGGAGCTTGGCACTAAGGTAACCAGAAATGCAGCTTGATGCTGGCCCTCACCTTCCCTTGGTAGCCCCACCAAAACCGAAGCTCTGTCTCTGTTCTCCCACTTATCCTCGACATATCCCTTACTCTTAGCGGAGCCAAGCTCCGAAGAGGCTACCCTCGACATGGGGCTCAGGCACTGAAGTAGCCAGGAACTAAGGTTGATGCTGGCCCTCACGATCTCTTGGCAGCTCCTTCTCACCCCCACCAACACCGTGGTTCTGTGCCTGTTCTCCCACCTAACCTCAACCTAGCCGTTACCCTCTTCAGGGCCAAGCTCCGAAGTGGCCATGCTACACATGGGGCTTGGCACTGAGGTAGCCAGGAATCAAGGCTGATGCTCGCCCTCACCTTTCCTTTGCTGTCCCTAGGCAGCCCCACTAACACCGGGTCTCTCTGTCTGTTCTCCCACCTAACCTCAACCTAGCCCTGACCCTCATCAGGGCAAAGCTCCGAAGCGGCCACACTCCACATGGGGCTTGGCATTGAGATAGCCAGGAATCAAGGCTGATGCCGGACCTCGCCTTCCGTTTGCAGTCCCTAGGCAGCCCCACCAACACCGGCGCTCTGTGTCTGTTCCCCCAGTTATCCTCGACATATCCCTTCTCCTCATCAGGGCCAAGCTCCGAAGCGGCCACCCACCACATGGGGCTCTGGGGCAGACGTGGCCAGGAATGAAGGCTGATGCTGGCCCTCACGATCTCTTGTCAGCCCCACCAACCCCTGCTCCCTTCTCTTTGGTCTCCCACCTAAACATCAACCTACATCTTACCTTCATCAGAGCCAGGCTCTGAAACGTCTACCCACCAGATGGCGCTCCAACACAGAGGGAACCAAGAAGACTGGCGTTCGTTGCACTCGCCTGCCCCGGCAGCCCTTTGAGGTCCCCACCACCACCGGGGCTAGGCGCTTGCCGTAGCACTCAACCGTCAACCTTGCCGCAGCCCAACTGCAAAGCAGACAAGCGCCCCGTCGAGCTCCCACACACGTTTTGCCAGGACTGAAATATGTTCGCAGTGCTCACCTTCCCTTTACAGCCCCTTCTCAGCTGCCCAGCACCCAGCCATCTCCAGCACCGCAAATGCGCAACATCCAGCACACCTAGCACCCCTTGGGATCTTTGGCAGTGCTTGGTGCTGGGCATGTGTCGGTGCTGGGTCGTGGGGGTACTGTGTGCTAGGCCCTGAGTGGAGTGGGTTCTGGACAGGTCTGGGTGCTGCGGTTGCTGGGTGTTGGGCATATCTGGGTGCTCGCCATGTCCCTGTGCTGGGCACTGGGAGGATTTGGTGCTGGGAATGGGCAGGCGATGATCGTGCCTGGGTGGTGGATGCGGGCTACAGGCAGTGCTGGGCACTGGCTGCGCTGGGTGCTGGTCATTGGGGGTACTGGGTTCTAGGCACTGGGCATGCGGGGTGCTGGACATCTCTGGGTGCTGAGCATGTCCACGTGATGGGTCCGGGGCACTGGGACTGCTGGGCAGTGGGGGTGCTGGGGACTATGCATATCAGGGTGCTGGGCATGCCTGCGTACTGAGTGCTTGGCGCTGGGTTCTGGATGCTGGCTGGTGGGCATTGTCTGTGTGCTGGTTATTGGGCACTGGCGGTGGTAGGCATGGGAGTGCTTGTTGCTGGGCATTTTCTGATCCTGGCTGTTGGGGGCGCTGAGCACTGGGCATGTCTGGGTGATGGATGGAGGGAGTTTTGGGTGCTGGGCACTAGGGGTGCTGGCTAGTGGGTATGTCCGTGTGCTGGGTATGTCCATATGCCGGATGCTGTGCGCTGGGGATGCTGGGCACTGGGGTTAGTGGGTGCTGTGCACTGGGGTTGCTGGGTGTTGGGCAGCGCGACTGCTGGGGGCTGGGAGTGCTGGGTACTATGCATAAGCGGGTGCAGGGTATGTCTTGCTGCTGGATGGTGGGTTCTGGGGCTACTGGGAGCTGGGGGTATTGGGTGCTGGGCACTGGGGTTGCTGGGTGCTAAGTCCTGTGGGTGCTGGTTGCTGGGCCCTGGGAGTGCTGGGTACTATGCATAAGCGGGTGCAGGGTATGTCTTGCTGCTGGGTGCTGGGGGTATTGGGTGTTGGCCACTGGGGTGTTGGGTGCTGGGCATGTCCTCGTCCTTGGCATGACTGATGCTGGGCACTGGGGGTACTGGCTGCTGGGAGCTAGGGGTGCTGGCTGTGGGCATTTCAGTTGCTGGACATGACCAGGTGCTGGGCGTCTCCAGGTGCTGGGCACGTGCGGATGCTGTGTGCTCGGCACTTGGGGTTCTGGGTGGTCGGCGGTGAGGGTGCTGGACGCTGGGGATGCTGGCTGTTGCGGTGCTGGGTGCTGGGCACTGGGGCTGCTGAGTGGTGGGCATGTCCAGGTGCTGTTTGTTGGCGGTTGGGGTGCTGGGTTGTGCGCCTGTCCAGGAGTTAGTGCTGGGCCCTGGGGGTGCTGTGTATGCCCGAGTGCTGGGCATGTCCGGATGCTGGGTAAACGGGTTCTTGGGCTGTGGGGGTGTTGGGTATGCTGGTTTCTGGGCACTGGGGAGGTGCTGGCTGCGAGCCCTGTATGGTGGTGGGTGTTTGGTGTACTGGGTGCAGGGCGCTGGGCGTGCTGGGTGCTGGGCATGTCCGGGTGCTACGTGCTGATCACTGGGGATGTTGGGGGCTGGTTTGCTGTGTTCTGGTGTGTAGCGTGCTGGGCATGTTTGGGTGCTGGGCATGTCCAGGTGCTGGGTACTGGGCGCTGGGGATGGTGGTCCCTGGGGGTGCTGTGTGCTGGGCATGTCCGGGGGGTGGGTTGGGCAGTGGGGTTGCTGGGTGCTGGGAATGTGCGGGTGCTGGGGGCTGGGCCCTGAGGTTGATGGGGGCTGGGCACTCGGGTTGCTGGGTGCTGGCTGGTGCGGTTGCGGGGCCCTGGTGTTGCTGGGTACTATGCATAACTGAGTGCAGGGTATCTCTTGGTGCTGGAGGTACTGGGTGCTGGGCATATCCGGTGCTGGGCCTGTGCTCTGGAGTTGCTGGGTTCTGTGCTCTGGGGGTGCTTGTTTCTTGGCACGTGTGTGTGCTGTGTGCTCTTCCCTGGTTGTGCTGGGTATGTGTGGGTGTTGGGCAGTGTGGGTGCTGTGTGGTGGGCGCTGGGCATGTCTGGGTGCTGGGTGATGGGCACTGGAGGTTCTGGGCGATGGGGAGCAGGGAAGCTGCCTGCTAGGCATGTCTGAGTGCTGGGCATGTCCGGGTGCTGGGTACTGTGCGCTGGCAGTGGTGGGCGGTGGTGGTGCTGGGTGCTGGGCATGTCCGGGTGCTAGGCAATGGCGGTGCTGGGTGCTTGGCGCTGGGGATGATGGTCTTTGGGTGTGCTGGGTGCTGGGCATGTCCCTGTGCTGGGTGGTGGGGGTGCTGGGCATGTGCGGGTGTTGGTTGCCGGGCCCTGGGTGTACTGGGTGCTGGACGCTGGGGTGGTTGGTTTCTGGGCGCTGGGGCTGCTGGGTTCTGTGCCCCTGTGTTGCTGGGTGCTGAGCATGTCCGGGTGCTGGCCATGTCTAAGTGCAGCGTGCTGGGCACTGGGTGCTGGGGGGTGGGGGTGCTGGATGCTGAGTGTTGGGTATGCTGGTTTCCGGGCACTGGGCGGAAGTGTGTGAGACCTGTGGGTGTGTTGTATGGTGGGTGTTTGGGGTGCTGAGTGCTGCAGGTGCTGGGCATGTCCAGGTGCTATGTGCTGATCACTGGGGTTCTTGGGGGCTGGTTTGCTGTGTTCTGGTGTGTTGGGCGCTGGGCATGTTTGTCTGGGTGCTGGGCATGTCTGGGTGCTGGGTACTGGGAACTGGCAGTGCGGGGCGGTGCGGGTGCTGTGTGCTGGGCATGTCGGGGTGCTGGGTACTGGGCAGTGGGAGTGCTGGGTGCTAGGTACTGGGGGTGCTGGGCCCTGGCATTGCTCGGCAATATGCAAAACTGAGTGCAGGGTATGTCTTGGTGCTGGATGCTTGGTGCTGGAGGTACCGGGTGCTGGGCATATGCAGTGGTGGGTGTTGGGCATATCCGGTGCTGGGTGGCTGTGCTGGGGTTGCTGGGTGCTGTGCTGTGAGGGTGCTGGATTCCTGGCATGTGCGTGTACTGTGTGCTGGGCCCTGGTTGTGCTGGGTATGTGTAGGTGCTGGGTGTTGGGCACTGCGGGGGGTGGTGCTAGGTGCTGGGCATGTCCAGGTGCTGAGCAATGGTGGTGCTGGGTGCTTGGCGCTGGGGGTGGTGGTACCTGGGGCTGCTGTGTGCTGGGCACGTCGGGGTGCTGGGTTTTGGGCGGTGGGGGTGCTGGGTGCTGGGCGTGTGCGTCTGTTGGTTGCTGGACCCTGGCGTGCTGGGCGCTGGGGCTATCGGTTACCGGGTGCTGGGGGTGCTGGGTTCAATGCAGCGTATGCAGGTCCTGGGCAGTGGGTGTGCTGGAAGCTGGGTGTTGGGTATGCTGGTTCCTGCCACTGCGGGTGCTGGGTGTGAGACTTGTGGGCGTGCTGGATGGTGGGTGTTTGGTGTGCACCCTCACTGCCCACCACCCAGAACCCCAAGTGCCGAGCACACAGCATCCGGACCTGCACACGCCCAGCACCTGCACACGCCCAGCACCCACAAGACCCAACAACCAGCACTGGTCATGACCAGTTCCTGGAAATGCCCACAGCCAGCACCCCTAGCTCCCCGCACCCAGCACTCCCAGGGCCCAGCACGAATTCCCGGACATGCGCACAACCCAGCACACCCACCGCCAACACACAGCATCGAGACATGCCCAGCAGCCCCAGTGCCCAGCATCCACCAGCAAGACATACCCTGCACCCAATTATGCATGGTATCCAGCACTCCCAGGGCCCAGCAACCAGTAGCCCCAGTACCTCGGCTCGCTTCTGTAATTCTACACAATGAAGACTTGTGGCTTAGAAGTTAGGGAACTAGCAGGTGTGGTGTTTGCAAGTGTGTAGAATTGTAGTCTAAATCGTGTCTCCTGGAAGCAGTGTTAGACTCTAGTGAAGAGTAACCTTGGAAACGAGAACCGTAAACAAAGGTAGTCCAGACGTGGCTCGGAGACAAACCTCGACCTTATAAGGAAAGAAAGGAACAGGTTCACGAAGAGTTCACGACCCCGCCGACCACCACAGACCACCCGAGACCCTCAAGGAGACCCTAAAGGTTTTAGTGCGCATGTGTCTAGGATGATGTAATATTATAATCGGTTCTCGGAAATTTAAGGAATATGTAAAAGAGAAACTGAAAATATGTATGAGAAGCATGGATACAAACAGAAAGGTGATTAGACCTGGTGTGCTTCATTTGTGGCAAGTCCACCGAGCACCCAGGCCTGAATAAAACAATCTCTCTCCTGAGCGTGTGGAATTGGTTCCTTGTGGAGGGATTTTTATTAAATAACGGTCATCCTATGAACATTCCAAGCACTGAGGATTTGTTAGTAATAGTAGAAGGCTGCTAAAGAGCAATTGTAGTTTTAGAGTCTCTGAAGTGATAGTAGAGCAGGAAAAACAGGCTGAGGAATGGAAATATCAGTAGATTATGTAACGGAATGCAGGCGCAGGAAGCGTTCGCGTGGACACCTGCTTTTGACCAATCTGTGTATGTTAAGATTCGTGTGCTTGCTGACTGTAAACCAATAGAGGATTCGGAGGTGCGCGTGTTACTGTGGCTAGCTTATAAAAGTAGCACAATATCTTGAAATAAAGGAGGATGACCATACCCACATTGGGACTCCTCATTACTCCGGGAACGCGCTCCTATTCCGACCCATGGTCACTCCAACAGTTCCTTCCACGCCGGGCACGAATCCGCTTTTCGGACAACACCTAGCCCCCAGCACCCGCACCAGCAGCACCAGCAAGCCCAGTGCCCAGCACGCAGCAACCTCAGGGCCCAGCACCCAGCCGTGCCCGCCACCCGGACATGCCCAGCACCCAGCAACCCCAGTGCACAACACCCAGCACCCCCAGCGCCCAGAAACCAACACACGCACACACCCAGCACGCCCACCGCCCAAAACCCAGCAGCCCAACATGCCCAGCACACAGCACCACCACTGCCACCACCCCCACTGCCCAGTACCCAGCACCCACACATGCCCAGCACCCAGACATGCCCAGCACACAGCACCACCACCCCCACTGCCCAGTACCCAGCACCCACACATGCCCAGCACTCAGACATGCCCAGCAGGCAGCTTCTCTGCTGCCCACCGCCCAGCATCCCGACCGCCCAGCACCCAGACATGCCCGGGCCCCGCCACACAGCACCCCCACTGCCCAACACCCAGCACTCACACATACCCGGCACAACCAGGGCCCAGCACACAGCACACGCAAATGTCAGGAATCCAGCACCCTCACAGCACAGCACCCAGCAACCCCAGCACAGCCACCCAGCACCGCATATGCCCAGCACCTAGCACCGCATATGCCCAACACCCAGCACCCAGTACCTCCAGTACCCAGCATCCAGCACCAAGACATACCCTGCACTCAGTTATGTATAGTAGCCAGCAATACCAGGGCCCAGCACCCCAGTACCTAGAACCCAACACTGCCACTGCCCAACACCCACCAGCCGGACATGCCCAGCACACAGCACCCCCACTGCCCCACACAGCCAGCGCCCAGTACCCAGCACCCAGACATGGCCAGCACCCAAACATGCCCAGCACTCAACACACCACTGCCCACATCCCAGCAAACCAGCCCCCAACATCTCCAGTGATCAGCACATAGCACCCGGACATGCCCGGCACCCAGCACCCGCAGCGCTCAGCATCCACCACCCCCAGTGCTCTGTACTCAGCACACCAAACACCTACCATCCAGCACCCCCACACATCTCACACCCAGCATCCCCAGTGCCCAGCAACCAGCATACCCAACACCCACCATCCAGCACCCCCACACGTCTCACACCCAGCACCCCCAGTGCTCTGTACTCAGCACACCAAACACCCACCATCCAGCTCCCCCACCACCCAGCACCCCCAGTGCGCAGTACCCTGCACCCAGACATGCCCAGCACCCGGACATACACAGCACTCAGCACTGTCCTGCTTCCGGCTGGGACAGAGTTAACTTTCTTCCCAGTAGCTTGGGGGGTGTGCTGGCTTTTGGGTTTGGTGTGAGAGGAGCGTTGATGGCCCCTTAATGCTTTGGCTGTTGCTGGGCGGTGCTTGCACCGGGAGACTTTTGTTCTCTCTTTTCGGCCTCCCACAGGAAGCTGGGGGGGGGGGTGGGGGGTGGCGGGGGGGGGCGGGGAGCACAGCCGGGGTAGTTGACCTAGCTGGCCAATGGGGTATTCTATAGCATGTGACATCCTGCTCAGTATAAAAAATGGGAGGGGGCGGGGGGAGGAAACGACTCTCCCCCCCCCCCCGCCCCAGTTCATGACACGCGGTCGGCAGCGGTGAGCAGTTGCATTCTGCATTGCCTGCTTTGTATCGTCTGTTGTTGTTGTTGCTCTCATTGTTATTATTACTGTTCTACTTCGTTTTATTTCAACCATTAAACTGTTTTTATCTCAACCTGGGAGTTTTCCTACTTGTGCCCTCCCGATTCTCTCCCCCATCCCACGGGGTGGGGGGAGGAGGAGAGCCAGCAGCTGCGTGGGGTTTTTTTGCAGGCTGGGGTTAAACCACGACATGCACCCATCATACCCTCCACCCAGCACCCAGCACTCATTCCCAGACATGCGCACAACCTAGCACACCCACCGCCAACACACAGCCCCTGGACATGCCCAGCACCCAGCAGCCCCACTGCCCAGCACCGCATTGCCCAGCATCCCCAGCGCCCAGCACCCTCACTGCCCACCACCCAGAACAACAAGTGCCGAGCACACAGCATCCGGACATGCCCAGCACCGGGGCACACCCAGCACCCACAAGACCCAGCACCCGGTCATGACCAGCAACTGGAAATGCCCACAGCCAGCACCTCTAGCTCCCAGCAGCCACCAACCCCAGTGCCTAGCACTCAGCACCCAGTCGTGCCAAGCACCCAACACCCCGGTGCTCAGCACCCTGCACCCGGTCGTGTCCAGGGCCCACCACACAGCACCCACACTGCCCAACACCCAGCACCCACACATACCCGGCACAACCAGGGCCCAGCACACAGCCCACGCACGTGCCAGGAATCCAGCATCCCCAGAGCACAGCACCCAGCAACCCCAGCACAGCCACCCAGCACCGCATATGCCCAGCATGAAGCACCGCATATGCCCACAACCCAGCACCCAGTAGCTCCAGCACCAGGCATCCAGCACCAAGACATACCCTGCACTCAGTTATGCAGAGTACCTAGCAATACCGGGCCCAGCACCCCAGTACCTAGCACCCAACACTGCCACTGCCCAACACCCACCAGCCGGACATGCCCAGCACACAGCACCCCCACCACCCCACACCGCCAGCGCCCAGTATGCAGCACCCAGAAATGCCCAGCACCCAAACATGCCCAGCACTCAACACACCACTGCCCAGATCCCAGCAAACCAGCCCCCAACATCTCCAGTGATCAGCACATAGCACCCGGAATGCCCAGCACCCGCAGCGCTCAGCACCCAGCACCCCCAGGGCCCAGCAGCCAGCACCGCAGCAACCAGCATCCCCAGCGCCCAGCACCCGGTCATGCCAAGCACCTGGACATGCCCAGCACCAAGCACGCCTGTGCCCAGCACACAATATCCCCAGCACCCAGTAGCCCCAGCACCCAGCAGCAAGAGATACCCTGCACCCGCTTACGCATAGTACCCACAGCGCTCAGCAGCCACCATCCCCAGTGCTCTGTACTCAGCACACCAAACACCCACCATCCAGCACCCCCACACGTCTCACACCCAGCACCCCCAGTGCGCAGTACCCCGCACCCAGACATGCCCAGCACCCGGACATACACAGCACTCAGCACTGTCCTGCTTCCGGCTGGGACAGAGTTAACTTTTTTCCCAGTAGCTTGGGGGGTGTGCTGGCTTTTGGGTTTGGTGTGAGAGGAGCGTTGATGGCCCCTTAATGCTTTGGCTGTTGCTGGGCGGTGCTTGCACCGGGAGACTTTTGTTCTCTCTTTTCGGCCTCCCACAGGAAGCTCGAGGGGGGGTGGGGGGTGGCGGGGGGGGGGAGCACAGCCGGGGTAGTTGACCTAGCTGGCCAATGGGGTATTCTATAGCATGTGACATCCTGCTCAGTATAAAAAATGGGAGGGGGCGGGGGGGGGGAAACGACTCTCCCCCCCCCCCCGCCCCAGTTCATGACACGCGGTCGGCAGCGATGAGCAGTTGCATTCTGCATTGCCTGCTTTGTATCGTCTGTTGTTGTTGTTGCTCTCATTGTTATTATTACTGTTCTACTTCGTTTTATTTCAACCATTAAACTGTTTTTATCTCAACCCGGGAGTTTTCCTACTTGTGCCCTCCCGATTCTCTCCCCCATCCCACGGGGTGGGGGGGGGAGGAGAGCCAGCGGCTGCGTGGGGTTTTTTTGCAGGCTGGGGTTAAACCACGACATGCACCCATCATACCCTCCACCCAGCACCCCCAGGGCCCAGCACTCATTCCCAGACATGCGCACAACCTAGCACACCCACCGCCAACACACAGCCCCTGGACATGCCCAGCACCCAGCAGCCCCACTGCCCAGCACCGCATTGCCCAGCATCCCCAGCGCCCAGCAGCAAGAGATACCCTGCACCCGCTTACGCATGGTACCCAGCACTCCCAGGGCCCAGCAAGCAGCACCCCGAGTACTTAGCCTCCAGCACCCACACCAGCCAGCACCCAGCAAGGCCGGTACCCAGCAACCTCAGGGCCCAGAACCCAGCAGCCAGCCATTGCCCAGCACACAGACATGCCCAGCACCCAGCAACCCCAGTGCACACAACCCAGAAGCCCCAGCGCCCAGAAACCAACAGCCCCAGTGCCCAGCACTCCCAGGGCTCAGAAACCAACATTCGCATGCACCCAACACTCCAACCACCCAGCACCCGGACATGCCCAGCATGCAGCACCACCAGGGACCACCACCCCCAGCACCACGCACCCAGCACTACCACTGCCCAGCACCCGGACATGCCCAGCATGCAGCACCACCAGGGACCACCACCCCCAGCACCACGCACCCAGCACTACCACTGCCCAGCACCTGGACATGCCCAGCACCCAGATGTGCCCAGCAGGCAGCTTCCCTGCTGCCCACCGCCCAGCATCGCGACCGCCCAGCACCCCGACCACCCAGCACCCACACTGCCCAATACCCAGCACCCACACATACCCAGCACAACCAGGGCCCAGCACACACACATGCCAGGTTAAACCATGACATGCACCCATCATACCCTCCACCCAGCACCCCCATGGCCCAGCACTCATTCCCAGACATGCGCACAACCTAGCACTCCCACCGCCAACACACTGCCCCTGGACATGCCCAGCCGCCCCAGTGCCCAGCACCCAGTAGCCCCAGCACCAAGCAGCAAGAGATACCCTGCACCTGCTTATGCATAATACCCAGCACTCCCAGGGCCCAGCAACCAGCACTTAGCCCCCAGCACCCACACCAGCCAGCACCCAGCAAGGCCGGTGCCCAGCACCCAGCAACCTCAGGGCCCAGAACCCAGCAGCCAGCCATTGCTCAGCACCCAGACATGCCCAGCACCCAGCAACCCCAGTCCACAGAACCCAGAAGCCCCAGTGCCCAGAAACCAACCACCCCAGTGTCCAGCACCCAGTACACCCAGGGCCCAGCAACCAACACCCGCACATGCCCAGCACCCCCACCACCCAGCACACCCAAAGACTATCACGCCCAGCGCCAAGCACCCAGCACCGCCATTGCCTAGCACCGGGACATGCCCAGCACCCAGTACCACCACCACCAGTGCACAGTACCAAGCACCCGGATATGCCCAGCACTGAGACATTCCTACCAGGCAGCTTCCCTGCTCCCCATCGCCCAGGACCTCCAGTGCCCATCATCCAGCACCGGGACGTGCCCAGCGCCCACCACACAGCACCCATACTGCCCAACACCCAGCACCCACACATACCCAGCACAACCAGGGCACAGCACACGCACATGCCAGGAATCCAGCACCCTCACAGCACAGCACCCAGCAAACCCAGAGCACACACCTAGCACCGGATATGGCCAGCACCGGATATGGCCAGCACCAAGACATACCCTGCACTCAGTTATGCATAGTACCAAGCAATGCCAGGGCCCAGCATCCCCAGTACTTAGCACCCAGCACTCCCACCGCCCAATACCCACCACCCGGACGTACCCAGCACCCCCACTGCCCGTGCCCAGCACCCAGACATGCCCAGCAGCCAAACATGCCCAGCGCCCAACACACCAGAAAGCAGCAAACCAGCCCCCACCATCCCCAGTGACCTGCACATAGCACCCAGCACACGCTGCGCTCAGCACCCACCACCCCCAGTGCCCAGAAACCAGCATACCCAATGCCCAGCATCCAGTACCACCACCACCCCAACTGCCCAGTACCCGCACGCGGATATGCCCAGCACCCGAACATACACAGTACCCCTAGGACCCAGCACTCAGAACTCCAGTGCACTGCACTGTCCTGCTTCCGGCTGGGACAGAGTTAACTTTCTTCCCAGTAGCTTGGTGGGGGGGGGTGTGCTGGCTTTTGGGTTTGGTGTGAGAGGAGCGTTGATGGCCCCTTAATGCTTTGGCTGTTGCTGGGCGGTGCTTGCACCGGGAGACTTTTGTTCTCTCTTTTCGGCCTCCCACAGGAAGCTGGGGGGGGGGTGGGGGGGGGCGGGGGGATGGGGAGCACAGCCGGGGTAGTTGACCCAGCTGGCCAATGGGATATTCTATAGCATGTGACATCCTGCTCAGTATAAAAAATGGGAGGGGGCGGGGGAGGGGGCTCTCCCCCCCCCCGTTCACGACACACGGTCGGCAGCGGTGAGCAGTTGCATTGTGCGTTGCCTGCTTTGTATCGTCTGTTGTTGTTGTTGTTCTCATTGTTATTATTACTGTTCTACTTCGTTTTATTTCAACCATTAAACTGTTTTTATCTCAACCTGGGAGTTTTCCTACTTGTGCCCTCCCGATTCTCTCCCCCATCCCACGGGGTGGGGGGGGGAGGTGAGCCAGTGGCTGCGTGGGGTTTATTTGCTGGCTGGGGTTAAACCAACACATGCACCCATCATACCCTCCACCCAGCACTCCCATGGCCCAGCACTGATTCCCACACATGCACACAACCCAGCACACGCACCGCCAATGCACAGCACCTCGACATGCCCAGCAGCCCTGGAGCCCAGCACACAGTCCCCGCAGTGCCCAACAACCCACGACTCAGCAACAGAACATGCCTAGCACCAGGCACCACCAAGGTGTAGCAAGGAGTGCTAGGTGTGGTGGATATGGCACATTTGGGGTGCTGGAGCTGGCTGGGTGTTGGGCAGCTGAGAAGAGTCTATCAAGGGAAGGTGAGAGCCACCAACATCTTTCAGTCCTGCCTGTTAGTTTATGGGAGCCCGAAGAGGGGATCGACTGCTTTGCAGTTGGGCTGTGGTAAGGTTGCTGGTTGGGTGGTAGAGCGCGAGCAGCTCCCTCGGAAAGGGCTGCCACGAAAGGCAAGAGCCAGAAACAGCTTTCAATCCTGGTTCTTTCTGTGTTGGAGCGCCCTCTGGTGGGAAGCCGTTTACGAAATGAACTCGAGAGATGGTAAGGCAAAGGTTGATATTTAGGTTTGAGAATAAGGGAGAGGGGTGGTGGGACCGGGAAGGGTCCCGTGGTGGGTCCATGTGGTGGGTGGCGTTAACTAATGCAGAAGGATCTCGTTATCTACGCAGAACCTCAAACTATCCCTTATCCTCGTCAGAGGCAAGCTCCGAAACGGCCACACACCTCCTCCGGCTCAGGCACAGAAATAGCCAGGAATGAAGGACGATGCTGGCCCTCACGATCTCTTGGCAGCCACTTCTCAGCCCCATCAACACCGTGGCACTGTACCTCTGCTCGCACCTAACAGCGACCTATCCCTTACTCTCATCAGGGCCAAGCTCCGAAGTGGCCACCCACCACATGGAGCTAGGCACTGCAGTAACCAGGAAACAAGGCTGATGCTGGCCCTCACGATCTCTTGGCAGCCCCTTGTCAGCCCCACCAACACCGGGGCTCTGTCGCTGTTCTCCCACTTATTCTCGACATACACCTGACCCTCACCAGGGCCACCTCCGAAGCGGCCACCCTCCACATGGGGCTTGGCACTGAAGTAGCCAGGAAACAAGGTTGATGCTGGCTCTCACGATCACTTCGCAGCCCCTTCTCAGCCGCACCAATGCCGGGGCTCTGTCTCTGTTCTCCCACCTTACCTCAACCTAGCCTTGACCCTCATCAGGGCCAAGCTCCGAAGTGGCCACCGACCACATGGCGCTTGGCACTGCAGTAACCAGGAACCAAGGCTGATGCTGGCCCTCACGGGCTCTTGGCAGTTCCTTCTCACGCCCACCAACACCGGGGCTCTGTGTCTCTGCTCGCACCTAACATCGACCTATCCCTGACCCTCATCGGAGCCAAGCTCCGAAGAGGCCACCCTCAACATGGGGCTCAGGCACTGAAGGGCAGCCCCGTCTCAGCCCCACCAACACCGGGGCTCTGTGCCTGTTCTCCCACCTAACCTTAACCTAGCCCTGACCCTCTTCAGGGCCAAGCTCCGAAGCGGCCACCCTCCACGTGGAGCTTGGCACTAAGGTAAGCAGAAATCCAGCTTGATGCTGGCCCTCACCTTCCCTTGGTAGCCCCACCAGAACCGGGGCTCTGTCTCTGTTCTCCACCTTATCCTCGACATATCCCTTACCCTCATCGGAGCCAAGCTCCGAAGAGGCCACCCTCAACATGGGGCTCAGGCACTGAAGGGCAGCCCCGTCTCAGCCCCACCAACACCGGGGCTCTGTGCCTGTTCTCCCACCTAACCTCAACCTAGCCCTGACCCTCATCAGGGCCAAGCTCCGAAGTGGACACCGGCCACATGGAGCTAGGCACTGAAGTAGCCAGGAACCAAGGCTAATGCTGGCCCTCATGGTCCCTTGGCAGCCCCTTCTCAGTCCCACCAATACCGGGGCTCTGTATCTGTTCTCCCACTTAGCCTCGACATATCCCTTACCCTCATCAAGGCAAAGCACCGCAGCGGCCACACTCCACATGGGGCTTGGCACTGCGATAGCCAGGAATCAAGGGTGGTGCTGGCCCTCACCTTCCATTTGCAGTCCCTAGGCAAGCCCACCAACACAGGGGCCCTGTGCCTGTTCTCCCTCCTAACCTCAACCTAGCCCTGACCCTCATCAGCGCCAAGCTCCGAAGCGGCCACCCTCCACGTGGAGCTTGGCACTAAGGTAACCAGAAATCCAGCTTGATGCTAGCCCTCACCTTCCCTTGGTAGCCCCACCAAAACCGGGGCTCTGTCTCTGTTCTCCACCTTATCCTCGACATATCCCTTACCCTCATCGGAGCCAAGCTCCGAAGAGGCCACCCTCAACATGGGGCTCAGGCACTGAAGGGCAGCCCCGTCTCAGCCCCACCAATTCCGGGGCTCTGTGCCTGTTCTCCCACCTAACCTCAACCTAGCCCTGACCCTCATCAGGGCCAAGCTCCGAAGTGGCCACGGGCCACATTGAGCTAGGCACTGAAGTAGCCAGGAACCAAGGCTGATGCTGGCCCTCACGGGCTCTTGGCAGCTCCTTCTCACGCCCACCAACACTGGGGCTCTGTGTCTCTGCTCGCACCTAACATCGACCTATCCCTGACCCTCATCGGAGCCAAGCTCCGAGGCGACCAGGCTTCATGTGGGGCTTAGGCACTGAGGCAGCCAAGAATCAAGGTACATGCTGGTCCTCACGATCACTGCACAGCCCCTTCTCAGCCGCACCAATGCCGGGGCTCTGTGCCTGTTCTCCCACCTAACCTCAACCTAGCCCTGACCCTCTTCAGGGCCAAGCTCCGAAGCGGCCACCCTCCACGTGGAGCTTGGCACTAAGGTAAGCAGAAATCCAGCTTGATGCTGGCCCTCACCTTCCCTTGGTAGCCCCACCAGAACCGGGGCTCTGTCTCTGTTCTCCACCTTATCCTCGACATATCCCTTACCCTCATCGGAGCCAAGCTCCGAAGAGGCCACCCTCAACATGGGGCTCAGGCACTGAAGGGCAGCCCCGTCTCAGCCCCACCAAAACCGGGGCTCTGTGTCTCTGCTCGCTCCTAACATCAACCTATCCCTTACCCTCACCGGATCCAACCTCCGAAGCGACTACTCTTCATGTGGGGCTTAGGTACTGAATGAGCCCGGAATCAAAATTGATGCTGGCCCTCACGATCTCTTTGCAGCCCCTTCTCAGCCCCACCAATACCGGGGCTCTGTATCTGTTCTCCCACTTAGCCTCGACAGATCCCTTACCCTCATGAGGGCAAAGCTCCGCAGCGGCCACCCTCCACATGGGGCTTCGCACTGAGATAGCCAGGAATCAAGGGTGGTGCTGGCCCTCACCTTCCATTTGCAGTCCCTAGGCAAGCCCACCAACACCGGGGCTCTCTGCCTGTTCTCCCTCCTAACCTCAACCTAGCCGAGACCCTCATCAGGGCCAAGCTCCGAAGTGGCCACGGGCCACATTGAGCTAGGCACTGAAGTAGCCAGGAACCAAGGCTGATGCTGGCCCTCACGGGCTCTTGGCAGCTCCTTCTCACGCCCACCAACACCGGGGCTCTGTGTCTCTGCTCGCACCTAACATCGACCTATCCCTGACCCTCATCGGAGCCAAGCTCCGAAGCGACGAGTCTTCATGTGGGGCTTAGGCACTGAGGCAGCCAAGAATCAAGGTACATGCTGGTCCTCACGATCACTGCACAGCCCCTTCTCAGCCGCACCAATGCCGGGGCTCTGTGCCTGTTCTCCCACCTAACCTCAACCTAGCCCTGACCCTCTTCAGGGCCAAGCTCCGAAGCGGCCACCCTCCACGTGGAGCTTGGCACTAAGGTAACCAGAAATCCAGCTTGATGCTGGCCCTCACCTTCCCTTGGTAGCCCCACCAGAACCGGGGCTCTGTCTCTGTTCTCCACCTTATCCTCGACATATCCCTTACCCTCATCGGAGCCAAGCTCCGAAGAGGCCACCCTCAACATGGGGCTCAGGCACTGAAGGGCAGCCCCGTCTCAGCCCCACCATCACCGGGGCTCTGTGCCTGTTTTCCCACCTAACCTCAACCTAGCCCTGACCCTCATCAGGGCCAAGCTCCGAAGTGGACACCGGCCACATGGAGCTAGGCACTGAAGTAGCCAGGAACCAAGGCTAATGCTGGCCCTCATGGTCCCTTGGCAGCCCCTTCTCAGTCCCACCAATACTGGGGCTCTGTATCTGTTCTCCCACTTAGCCTCGACATATCCCTTACCCTCATCAAGGCAAAGCACCGCAGCGGCCACACTCCACATGGGGCTTGGCACTGCGATAGCCAGGAATCAAGGGTGGTGCTGGCCCTCACCTTCCATTTGCAGTCCCTAGGCAACCCCACCAACACCGGCGCTCTGTGTCTCTGCTCGCACCTAACATCGACCTATCCCTGACCCTCATCGGAGCCAAGCTCCGAAGCGATCAGTCTTCATGTGGGGCTTAGGCACTGAGGCAACCAAGAATCAAGGTACATGCTGGTCCTCACGATCACTGCACAGCCCCTTCTCAGCCGCACCAATGCCGGGGCTCTGTGCCTGTTCTCCCACCTAACCTCAACCTAGCCCTGACCCTCTTCAGCGCCAAGCTCCGAAGCGGCAACCCTCCACGTGGAGCTTGGCACTAAGGTAAGCAGAAATCCAGCTTGATGCTAGCCCTCACCTTCCCTTGGTAGCCCCACCAAAACCGGGGCTCTGTATCTGTTCTCCCACTTAGCCTCGACATATCCCTTACCCTCATCAAGGCAAAGCACCGCAGCGGCCACACTCCACATGGGGCTTGGCACTGCGATAGCCAGGAATCAAGGGTGGTGCTGGCCCTCACCTTCCATTTGCAGTCCCTAGGCAAGCCCACCAACACCGGGGCTCTGTGCCTGATCTCCCTCCTAACCTCAACCTAGCCCTGACCCTCATCAGCGCCAAGCTCCGAAGCGGCCACCCTCCACGTGGAGCTTGGCACTAAGGTAACCAGAAATCCAGCTTGATGCTAGCCCTCACCTTCCCTTGGTAGCCCCACCAAAAGCGGGGCTCTGTCTCTGTTCTCCACCTTATCCTCGACATATCCCTTACCCTCATCGGAGCCAAGCTCCGAAGAGGCCACCCTCAACATGGGGCTCAGGCACTGAAGGGCAGCCCCGTCTCAGCCCCACCAACACCGGGGCTCTGTGCCTGTTCTCCCACCTAACCTCAACCTAGCCGTTACCCTCTTCAGGGCCAAGCTCCGAAGTGGCCATGCTACACATGGGGCTTGGCACTGATGTAGCCAGGAATCAAGGCTGATGCTCGCCCTCACCTTTCCTTTGCTGTCCCTAGGCAGCCCCACTAACACCGGGTCTCTCTGTCTGTTCTCCCACCCAACCTCTACCTAGCCCTGACCCTCATCAGGGCAAAGCTCCGAAGCGGCCACACTCCACATGGGGCTTGGCATTGAGATAGCCAGGAATCAAGGCTAATGCCGGACCTCGCCTTCCGTTTGCAGTCCCTAGGCAGCCCCACCAACACCGGCGCTCTGTGTCTGTTCCCCCAGTTATCCTCGACATATCCCTTCTCCTCATCAGGGCCAAGCTCCGAAGCGGCCACCCACCACATGGGGCTCTGGGGCAGACGTGGCCAGGAATGAAGGCTGATGCTGGCCCTCACGATCTCTTGTCAGCCCCACCAACCCCTGCTCCCTTCTCTTTGGTCTCCCACCTAAACATCAACCTACATCTTACCTTCATCAGAGCCAGGCTCTGAAACGTCTACCCACCAGATGGCGCTCCAACACAGAGGGAACCAAGAAGACTGGCGTTCGTTGCACTCGCCTGCCCCGGCAGCCCTTTGAGGTCCCCACCACCACCGGGGCTAGGCGCTTGCCGTAGCACTCAACCGTCAACCTTGCCGCAGCCCAACTGCAAAGCAGACAAGTGCCCCGTCGAGCTCCCACACACGTTTTGCCAGGACTGAAATATGTTCGCAGTGCTCACCTTCCCTTTACAGCCCCTTCTCAGCTGCCCAGCACCCAGCCATCTCCAGCACCGCAAATGCGCAACATCCAGCACACCTAGCACCCCTTGGGATCTTTGGCAGTGCTTGGTGCTGGGCATGTGTCGGTGCTGGGTCGTGGGGGTACTGTGTGCTAGGCCCTGAGTGGAGTGGGTTCTGGACAGGTCTGGGTGCTGCGGTTGCTGGGTGTTGGGCATATCTGGGTGCTCGCCATGTCCCTGTGCTGGGCACTGGGAGGATTTGGTGCTGGGAATGGGCAGGCGATGATCGTGCCTGGGTGGTGGATGCGGGCTACAGGCAGTGCTGGGCACTGGCTGCGCTGGGTGCTGGTCATTGGGGGTACTGGGTTCTAGGCACTGGGCATGCGGGGTGCTGGACATCTCTGGGTGCTGAGCATGTCCAAGTGATGGGTCCGGGGCACTGGGACTGCTGGGCAGTGGGGGTGCTGGGGACTATGCATATCAGGGTGCTGGGCATGCCTGCGTACTGAGTGCTTGGCGCTGGGTTCTGGATGCTGGCTGGTGGGCATTGTCTGTGTGCTGGTTATTGGGCACTGGCGGTGGTAGGCATGGGAGTGCTTGTTGCTGGGCATTTTCTGATCCTGGCTGTTGGGGGCGCTGAGCACTGGGCATGTCTGGGTGATGGATGGAGGGAGTTTTGGGTGCTGGGCACTAGGGGTGCTGGCTAGTGGGTATGTCCGTGTGCTGGGTATGTCCATATGCCGGATGCTGTGCGCTGGGGATGCTGGGCACTGGGGTTAGTGGGTGCTGTGCACTGGGGTTGCTGGGTGTTGGGCAGCGCGACTGCTGGGGGCTGGGAGTGCTGGGTACTATGCATAAGCGGGTGCAGGGTATGTCTTGCTGCTGGATGGTGGGTTCTGGGGCTACTGGGAGCTGGGGGTATTGGGTGCTGGGCACTGGGGTTGCTGGGTGCTAAGTCCTGTGGGTGCTGGTTGCTGGGCCCTGGGAGTGCTGGGTACTATGCATAAGCGGGTGCAGGGTATGTCTTGCTGCTGGGTGCTGGGGGTATTGGGTGTTGGCCACTGGGGTGTTGGGTGCTGGGCATGTCCTCGTCCTTGGCATGACTGATGCTGGGCACTGGGGGTACTGGCTGCTGGGAGCTAGGGGTGCTGGCTGTGGGCATTTCAGTTGCTGGACATGACCAGGTGCTGGGCGTCTCCAGGTGCTGGGCACGTGCGGATGCTGTGTGCTCGGCACTTGGGGTTCTGGGTGGTCGGCGGTGAGGGTGCTGGACGCTGGGGATGCTGGCTGTTGCGGTGCTGGGTGCTGGGCACTGGGGCTGCTGAGTGGTGGGCATGTCCAGGTGCTGTTTGTTGGCGGTTGGGGTGCTGGGTTGTGCGCCTGTCCAGGAGTTAGTGCTGGGCCCTGGGGGTGCTGTGTATGTCCGAGTGCTGGGCATGTCCGGATGCTGGGTAAACGGGTTCTTGGGCTGTGGGGGTGTTGGGTATGCTGGTTTCTGGGCACTGGGGAGGTGCTGGCTGCGAGCCCTGTATGGTGGTGGGTGTTTGGTGTACTGGGTGCAGGGCGCTGGGCGTGCTGGGTGCTGGGCATGTCCGGGTGCTACGTGCTGATCACTGGGGATGTTGGGGGCTGGTTTGCTGTGTTCTGGTGTGTAGCGTGCTGGGCATGTTTGGGTGCTGGGCATGTCCAGGTGCTGGGTACTGGGCGCTGGGGATGGTGGTCCCTGGGGGTGCTGTGTGCTGGGCATGTCCGGGGGGTGGGTTGGGCAGTGGGGTTGCTGGGTGCTGGGAATGTGCGGGTGCTGGGGGCTGGGCCCTGAGGTTGATGGGGGCTGGGCACTCGGGTTGCTGGGTGCTGGCTGGTGCGGTTGCGGGGCCCTGGTGTTGCTGGGTACTATGCATAACTGAGTGCAGGGTATCTCTTGGTGCTGGAGGTACTGGGTGCTGGGCCTGTGCTCTGGAGTTGCTGGGTTCTGTGCTCTGGGGGTGCTTGTTTCTTGGCACGTGCGTGTGCTGTGTGCTCTTCCCTGGTTGTGCTGGGTATGTGTGGGTGTTGGGCAGTGTGGGTGCTGTGTGGTGGGCGCTGGGCATGTCTGGGTGCTGGGTGATGGGCACTGGAGGTTCTGGGCGATGGGGAGCAGGGAAGCTGCCTGCTAGGCATGTCTGAGTGCTGGGCATGTCCGGGTGCTGGGTACTGTGCGCTGGCAGTGGTGGGCGGTGGTGGTGCTGGGTGCTGGGCATGTCCGGGTGCTAGGCAATGGCGGTGCTGGGTGCTTGGCGCTGGGGATGATGGTCTTTGGGTGTGCTGGGTGCTGGGCATGTCCCTGTGCTGGGTGGTGGGGGTGCTGGGCATGTGCGGGTGTTGGTTGCCGGGCCCTGGGTGTACTGGGTGCTGGACGCTGGGGTGGGTGGTTTCTGGGCGCTGGGGGTGCTGGGTTCTGTGCCCCTGTGTTGCTGGGTGCTGAGCATGTCCGGGTGCTGGCCATGTCTAAGTGCAGCGTGCTGGGCACTGGGTGCTGGGGGGTGGGGGTGCTGGATGCTGAGTGTTGGGTATGCTGGTTTCCGGGCACTGGGCGGAAGTGTGTGAGACCTGTGGGTGTGTTGTATGGTGGGTGTTTGGGGTGCTGAGTGCTGCAGGTGCTGGGCACGTCCAGGTGCTATGTGCTGATCACTGGGGTTCTTGGGGGCTGGTTTGCTGTGTTCTGGTGTGTTGGGCGCTGGGCATGTTTGTCTGGGTGCTGGGCATGTCTGGGTGCTGGGTACTGGGAACTGGCAGTGCGGGGCGGTGCGGGTGCTGTGTGCTGGGCATGTCGGGGTGCTGGGTACTGGGCAGTGGGAGTGCTGGGTGCTAGGTACTGGGGGTGCTGGGCCCTGGCATTGCTCGGCAATATGCAAAACTGAGTGCAGGGTATGTCTTGGTGCTGGATGCTTGGTGCTGGAGGTACCGGGTGCTGGGCATATGCAGTGGTGGGTGTTGGGCATATCCGGTGCTGGGTGGCTGTGCTGGGGTTGCTGGGTGCTGTGCTGTGAGGGTGCTGGATTCCTGGCATGTGCGTGTACTGTGTGCTGGGCCCTGGTTGTGCTGGGTATGTGTAGGTGCTGGGTGTTGGGCACTGCGGGGGGTGGTGCTAGGTGCTGGGCATGTCCAGGTGCTGAGCAATGGTGGTGCTGGGTGCTTGGCGCTGGGGGTGGTGGTACCTGGGGCTGCTGTGTGCTGGGCACGTCGGGGTGCTGGGTTTTGGGCGGTGGGGGTGCTGGGTGCTGGGCGTGTGCCTGTGTTGGTTGCTGGACCCTGGCGTGCTGGGCGCTGGGGCTATCGGTTACCGGGTGCTGGGGGTGCTGGGTTCAATGCAGCGTATGCAGGTCCTGGGCAGTGGGTGTGCTGGAAGCTGGGTGTTGGGTATGCTGGTTCCTGCCACTGCGGGTGCTGGGTGTGAGACTTGTGGGCGTGCTGGATGGTGGGTGTTTGGTGTGCACCCTCACTGCCCACCACCCAGAACCCCAAGTGCCGAGCACACAGCATCCGGACGTGCCCAGCACCTGCACACGCCCAGCACCCACAAGACCCAACAACCAGCACTGGTCATGACCAGTTCCTGGAAATGCCCACAGCCAGCACCCCTAGCTCCCCGCACCCAGCACTCCCAGGGCCCAGCACGAATTCCCGGACATGCGCACAACCCAGCACACCCACCGCCAACACACAGCATCGAGACATGCCCAGCAGCCCCAGTGCCCAGCATCCACCAGCAAGACATACCCTGCACCCAATTATGCATGGTATCCAGCACTCCCAGGGCCCAGCAACCAGTAGCCCCAGTACCTCGGCTCGCTTCTGTAATTCTACACAATGAAGACTTGTGGCTTAGAAGTTAGGGAACTAGCAGGTGTGGTGTTTGCAAGTGTGTAGAATTGTAGTCTAAATCGTGTCTCCTGGAAGCAGTGTTAGACTCTAGTGAAGAGTAACCTTGGAAACGAGAACCGTAAACAAAGGTAGTCCAGACGTGGCTCGGAGACAAACCTCGACCTTATAAGGAAAGAAAGGAACAGGTTCACGAAGAGTTCACGACCCCGCCGACCACCACAGACCACCCGAGACCCTCAAGGAGACCCTAAAGGTTTTAGTGCGCATGTGTCTAGGATGATGTAATATTATAATCGGTTCTCGGAAATTTAAGGAATATGTAAAAGAGAAACTGAAAATATGTATGAGAAGCATGGATACAAACAGAAAGGTGATTAGACCTGGTGTGCTTCATTTGTGGCAAGTCCACCGAGCACCCAGGCCTGAATAAAACAATCTCTCTCCTGAGCGTGTGGAATTGGTTCCTTGTGGAGGGATTTTTATTAAATAACGGTCATCCTATGAACATTCCAAGCACTGAGGATTTGTTAGTAATAGTAGAAGGCTGCTAAAGAGCAATTGTAGTTTTAGAGTCTCTGAAGTGATAGTAGAGCAGGAAAAACAGGCTGAGGAATGGAAATATCAGTAGATTATGTAACGGAATGCAGGCGCAGGAAGCGTTCGCGTGGACACCTGCTTTTGACCAATCTGTGTATGTTAAGATTCGTGTGCTTGCTGACTGTAAACCAATAGAGGATTCGGAGGTGCGCGTGTTACTGTGGCTAGCTTATAAAAGTAGCACAATATCTTGAAATAAAGGAGGATGACCATACCCACATTGGGACTCCTCATTACTCCGGGAACGCGCTCCTATTCCGACCCATGGTCACTCCAACAGTTCCTTCCACGCCGGGCACGAATCCGCTTTTCGGACAACACCTAGCCCCCAGCACCCGCACCAGCAGCACCAGCAAGCCCAGTGCCCAGCACGCAGCAACCTCAGGGCCCAGCACCCAGCCGTGCCCGCCACCCGGACATGCCCAGCACCCAGCAACCCCAGTGCACAACACCCAGCACCCCCAGCGCCCAGAAACCAACACACGCACACACCCAGCACACCCACCGCCCAAAACCCAGCAGCCCAACATGCCCAGCACACAGCACCACCACTGCCACCACCCCCACTGCCCAGTACCCAGCACCCACACATGCCCAGCACCCAGACATGCCCAGCACACAGCACCACCACCCCCACTGCCCAGTACCCAGCACCCACACATGCCCAGCACTCAGACATGCCCAGCAGGCAGCTTCTCTGCTGCCCACCGCCCAGCATCCCGACCGCCCAGCACCCAGACATGCCCAGGCCCCGCCACACAGCACCCCCACTGCCCAACACCCAGCACTCACACATACCCGGCACAACCAGGGCCCAGCACACAGCACACGCAAATGTCAGGAATCCAGCACCCTCACAGCACAGCACCCAGCAACCCCAGCACAGCCACCCAGCACCGCATATGCCCAGCACCTAGCACCGCATATGCCCAACACCCAGCACCCAGTACCTCCAGTACCCAGCATCCAGCACCAAGACATACCCTGCACTCAGTTATGTATAGTAGCCAGCAATACCAGGGCCCAGCACCCCAGTTCCTAGAACCCAACACTGCCATTGCCCAACACCCACCACCCGGACGTGCCCAGCACACAGCACCCCCACTGCCCCACACAGCCAGCGCCCAGTACCCAGCACCCAGAAATGCCCAGCACCCAAACATGCCCAGCACTCAACACACCACTGCCCACATCCCAGCACACCAGCCCCCAACATCTCCAGTGATCAGCACATAGCACCCGGACATGCCCGGCACCCAGCACCCGCAGCGCTCAGCATCCACCACCCCCAGTGCTCTGTACTCAGCACACCAAACACCTACCATCCAGCACCCCCACACATCTCACACCCAGCATCCCCAGTGCCCAGCAACCAGCATACCCAACACCCACCATCCAGCACCCCCACACGTCTCACACCCAGCACCCCCAGTGCTCTGTACTCAGCACACCAAACACCCACCATCCAGCTCCCCCACCACCCAGCACCCCCAGTGCGCAGTACCCCGCACCCAGACATGCCCAGCACCCGGACATACACAGCACTCAGCACTGTCCTGCTTCCGGCTGGGACAGAGTTAACTTTCTTCCCAGTAGCTTGGGGGGTGTGCTGGCTTTTGGGTTTGGTGTGAGAGGAGCGTTGATGGCCCCTTAATGCTTTGGCTGTTGCTGGGCGGTGCTTGCACCGGGAGACTTTTGTTCTCTCTTTTCGGCCTCCCACAGGAAGCTCAGGGGGGGGGGGGGGGGTGGCGGGGGGCGGGGGGGAGCACAGCCGGGGTAGTTGACCTAGCTGGCCAATGGGGTATTCTATAGCATGTGACATCCTGCTCAGTATAAAAAATGGGAGGGGGCGGGGGGGGGAAACGACTCTCCCCCCCCCCCCGCCCCAGTTCATGACACGCGGTCGGCAGCGATGAGCAGTTGCATTCTGCATTGCCTGCTTTGTATCGTCTGTTGTTGTTGTTGCTCTCATTGTTATTATTACTGTTCTACTTCGTTTTATTTCAACCATTAAACTGTTTTTATCTCAACCCGGGAGTTTTCCTACTTGTGCCCTCCCGATTCTCTCCCCCATCCCACGGGGTGGGGGGGGGAGGAGAGCCAGCGGCTGCGTGGGGTTTTTTTGCAGGCTGGGGTTAAACCACGACATGCACCCATCATACCCTCCACCCAGCACCCCCAGGGCCCAGCACTCATTCCCAGACATGCGCACAACCTAGCACACCCACCGCCAACACACAGCCCCTGGACATGCCCAGCACCCAGCAGCCCCACTGCCCAGCACCGCATTGCCCAGCATCCCCAGCGCCCAGCACCCTCACTGCCCACCACCCAGAACAACAAGTGCCGAGCACACAGCATCCGGACATGCCCAGCACCGGGGCACACCCAGCACCCACAAGACCCAGCACCCGGTCATGACCAGCAACTGGAAATGCCCACAGCCAGCACCTCTAGCTCCCAGCAGCCACCAACCCCAGTGCCTAGCACTCAGCACCCAGTCGTGCCAAGCACCCAGCACCCCGGTGCTCAGCACCCTGCACCCGGTCGTGTCCAGGGCCCACCACACAGCACCCACACTGCCCAACACCCAGCACCCACACATACCCGGCACAACCAGGGCCCAGCACACAGCCCACGCACGTGCCAGGAATCCAGCATCCCCAGAGCACAGCACCCAGCAACCCCAGCACAGCCACCCAGCACCGCATATGCCCAGCATGAAGCACCGCATATGCCCACAACCCAGCACCCAGTAGCTCCAGCACCAGGCATCCAGCACCAAGACATACCCTGCACTCAGTTATGCAGAGTACCTAGCAATACCGGGCCCAGCACCCCAGTACCTAGCACCCAACACTCCCACTGCCCAACACCCACCAGCCGGACATGCCCAGCACACAGCACCCCCACCACCCCACACCGCCAGCGCCCAGTATGCAGCACCCAGAAATGCCCAGCACCCAAACATGCCCAGCACTCAACACACCACTGCCCAGATCCCAGCAAACCAGCCCCCAACATCTCCAGTGATCAGCACATAGCACCCGGAATGCCCAGCACCCGCAGCGCTCAGCACCCAGCACCCCCAGGGCCCAGCAGCCAGCACCGCAGCAACCAGCATCCCCAGCGCCCAGCACCCGGTCATGCCAAGCACCTGGACATGCCCAGCACCAAGCACGCCTGTGCCCAGCACACAATATCCCCAGCACCCAGTAGCCCCAGCACCCAGCAGCAAGAGATACCCTGCACCCGCTTACGCATAGTACCCACAGCGCTCAGCAGCCACCATCCCCAGTGCTCTGTACTCAGCACACCAAACACCCACCATCCAGCACCCCCACACGTCTCACACCCAGCACCCCCAGTGCGCAGTACCCCGCACCCAGACATGCCCAGCACCCGGACATACACAGCACTCAGCACTGTCCTGCTTCCGGCTGGGACAGAGTTAACTTTCTTCCCAGTAGCTTGGGGGGTGTGCTGGCTTTTGGGTTTGGTGTGAGAGGAGCGTTGATGGCCCCTTAATGCTTTGGCTGTTGCTGGGCGGTGCTTGCACCGGGAGACTTTTGTTCTCTCTTTTCGGCCTCCCACAGGAAGCTCGGGGGGGGGGGGGTGGGGGGTGGCGGGGGGCGGGGGGGAGCACAGCCGGGGTAGTTGACCTAGCTGGCCAATGGGGTATTCTATAGCATGTGACATCCTGCTCAGTATAAAAAATGGGAGGGGGCGGGGGGGGGGAAACGACTCTCCCCCCCCCCCCCGCCCCAGTTCATGACACGCGGTCGGCAGCGGTGAGCAGTTGCATTCTGCATTGCCTGCTTTGTATCGTCTGTTGTTGTTGTTGCTCTCATTGTTATTATTACTGTTCTACTTCGTTTTATTTCAACCATTAAACTGTTTTTATCTCAACCCGGGAGTTTTCCTACTTGTGCCCTCCCGATTCTCTCCCCCATCCCACGGGGTGGGGGGGGGAGGAGAGCCAGCGGCTGCGTGGGGTTTTTTTGCAGGCTGGGGTTAAACCACGACATGCACCCATCATACCCTCCACCCAGCACCCAGCACGCATTCCCAGACATGCGCACAACCTAGCACACCCACCGCCAACACACAGCCCCTGGACATGCCCAGCACCCAGCAGCCCCACTGCCCAGCACCGCATTGCCCAGCATCCCCAGCGCCCAGCAGCAAGAGATACCCTGCACCCGCTTACGCATGGTACCCAGCACTCCCAGGGCCCAGCAAGCAGCACCCCGAGTACTTAGCCTCCAGCACCCACACCAGCCAGCACCCAGCAAGGCCGGTACCCAGCAACCTCAGGGCCCAGAACCCAGCAGCCAGCCATTGCCCAGCACACAGACATGCCCAGCACCCAGCAACCCCAGTGCACACAACCCAGAAGCCCCAGCGCCCAGAAGCCAACAGCCCCAGTGCCCAGCACTCCCAGGGCTCAGAAACCAACATTCGCATGCACCCAACACTCCAACCACCCAGCACCCGGACATGCCCAGCATGCAGCACCACCAGGGACCACCACCCCCAGCACCACGCACCCAGCACTACCACTGCCCAGCACCTGGACATGCCCAGCACCCAGATGTGCCCAGCAGGCAGCTTCCCTGCTGCCCACCGCCCAGCATCACGACCGCCCAGCACCCCGACCACCCAGCACCCACACTGCCCAATACCCAGCACCCACACATACCCAGCACAACCAGGGCCCAGCACACACACATGCCAGGTTAAACCATGACATGCACCCATCATACCCTCCACCCAGCACCCCCATGGCCCAGCACTCATTCCCAGACATGCGCACAACCTAGCACACCCACCGCCAACACACTGCCCCTGGACATGCCCAGCCGCCCCAGTGCCCAGCACCCCAGGGCCCAGCATCAAGCAGCAAGAGATACCCTGCACCTGCTTATGCATAATACCCAGCACTCCCAGGGCCCAGCAACCAGCACTTAGCCCCCAGCACCCACACCAGCCAGCACCCAGCAAGGCCGGTGCCCAGCACCCAGCAACCTCAGGGCCCAGAACCCAGCAGCCAGCCATTGCTCAGCACCCAGACATGCCCAGCACCCAGCAACCCCAGTCCACAGAACCCAGAAGCCCCAGTGCCCAGAAACCAACCACCCCAGTGTCCAGCACCCAGTACACCCAGGGCCCAGCAACCAACACCCGCACATGCCCAGCACCCCCACCACCCAGCACACCCAAAGACTATCACGCCCAGCGCCAAGCACCCAGCACCGCCATTGCCTAGCACCGGGACATGCCCAGCACCCAGTACCACCACCACCAGTGCACAGTACCAAGCACCCGGATATGCCCAGCACTGAGACATTCCTACCAGGCAGCTTCCCTGCTCCCCATCGCCCAGAACCTCCAGTGCCCATCACCCAGCACCGGGACATGCCCAGCGCCCACCACACAGCACCCATACTGCCCAACACCCAGCACCCACACATACCCAGCACAACCAGGGCACAGCACACGCACATGCCAGGAATCCAGCACCCTCACAGCACAGCACCCAGCAAACCCAGAGCACACACCTAGCACCGGATATGGCCAGCACCGGATATGGCCAGCACCAAGACATACCCTGCACTCAGTTATGCATAGTACCAAGCAATGCCAGGGCCCAGCATCCCCAGTACTTAGCACCCAGCACTCCCACCGCCCAATACCCACCACCCGGACGTACCCAGCACCCCCACTGCCCGTGCCCAGCACCCAGACATGCCCAGCACCCAAACATGCCCAGCACCCAAACATGCCCAGCGCCCAACACACCAGAAAGCAGCAAACCAGCCCCCACCATCCCCAGTGATCTGCACATAGCACCCAGCACACGCTGCGCTCAGCACCCACCACCCACAGTGCCCAGAAACCAGCATACCCAATGCCCAGCATCCAGTACCACCACCACCCCAACTGCCCAGTACCCGCATGCGGATATGCCCAGCACCCGAACATACACAGTACCCCTAGGACCCAGCACTCAGAACTCCAGTGCAGTGCACTGCACTGTCCTGCTTCCGGCTGGGACAGAGTTAACTTTCTTCCCAGTAGCTTGGGGGGGTGTGTGCTGGCTTTTGGGTTGGTGTGAGAGGAGCGTTGATGGCCCCTTAATGCTTTGGCTGTTGCTGGGCGGTGCTTGCACCGGGAGACTTTTGTTCTCTCTTTTCAGCCTCCCACAGGAAGCTGGGGGGGGGTGGGGGGGGGCGGGGGGATGGGGAGCACAGCCGGCGTAGTTGACCCAGCTGGCCAATGGGGTATTCTATAGCATGTGACATCCTGCTCAGTATAAAAAATGGGAGGGGGCGGGGGAGGGGGCTCTCCCCCCCCCCCGTTCACGACACACGGTCGACAGCGGTGAGCAGTTGCATTGTGCGTTGCCTGCTTTGTATCGTCTGTTGTTGTTGTTCTCATTGTTATTATTACTGTTCTACTTCGTTTTATTTCAACCATTAAACTGTTTTTATCTCAACCCGGGAATTTTCCTACTTGTGCCCTCCCGATTCTCTCCCCCATCCCACGGGGTGGGGGGGGGAGGTGAGCCAGTGGCTGCGTGGGGTTTATTTGCTGGCTGGGGTTAAACCAACACATGCACCCATCATACCCTCCACCCAGCACTCCCATGGCCCAGCACTGATTCCCACACATGCACACAACCCAGCACACGCACCGCCAATGCACAGCACCTCGACATGCCCAGCAGCCCTGGAGCCCAGCACACAGTCCCCGCAGTGCCTAACAACCCACGACTCAGCAACAGAACATGCCTAGCACCAGGCACCACCAAGGTGTAGCAAGGAGTGCTAGGTGTGGTGGATATGGCACATTTGGGGTGCTGGAGCTGGCTGGGTGTTGGGCAGCTGAGAAGGGTCTATCAAGGGAAGGTGAGAGCCACCAACATCTTTCAGTCCTGCCTGTTAGTTTATGGGAGCCCGAAGAGGGGATCGACTGCTTTGCAGTTGGGCTGTGGTAAGGTTGCTGGTTGGGTGGTAGAGCGCGAGCAGCTCCCTCGGAAAGGGTTGCCACGAAAGGCAAGAGCCAGAAACAGCTTTCAATCCTGGTTCTTTCTGTGTTGGAGCGCCCTCTGGTGGGAAGCCGTTTACGAAATGAACTCGAGAGATGGTAAGGCAAAGGTTGATATTTAGGTTTGAGAATAAGGGAGAGGGGTGGTGGGACCGGGAAGGGTCCCGTGGTGGGTCCATGTGGTGGGTGGCGTTAACTAATGCAGAAAGATCTCGTTATCTACGCAGAACCTCAAACTATCCCTTATCCTCGTCAGAGGCAAGCTCCGAAACGGCCACCCACCTCCTCCAGCTCAGGCACAGAAATAGCCAGGAATGAAGGACGATGCTGGCCCTCACGATCTCTTGGCAGCCACTTCTCAGCCCCATCAACACCGTGGCACTGTGTCTCTGCTCGCACCTAACAGCGACCTATCCCTTACCCTCATCAGGGCCAAGCTCCGAAGTGGCCACCCACCACATGGAGCTAGGCACTGAAGTAGCTAAGAACCAACGCGGATGCTGGCCCTCACGATCTCTTGGCAGCCCCTTCTCAGCCGCATCAACACCGGGGCTCTGTGCCTGTTCTCCCTCCTAACCTCAACCTAGCCCTGACCCTCTTCAGGGCCAAGCTCCGAAGCGGCCACCCTCCACGTGGAGCTTGGCACTAAGGTAACCAGAAATCCAGCTTGATGCTAGCCCTCACCTTCCCTTGGTAGCCCCACCAAAACCGGGGCTCTGTCTCTGTTCTCCACCTTATCCTCGACATATCCCTTACCCTCATCGGAGCCAAGCTCCGAAGAGGCCACCCTCAACATGGGGCTCAGGCACTGAAGGGCAGCCCCGTCTCAGCCCCACCAAAACCGGGGCTCTGTGTCTCTGCGCGCTCCTAACATCAACCTATCCCTTACCCTCACCGGATCCAACCTCCGAAGCGACTACTCTTCATGTGGGGCTTAGGTACTGAATGAGCCCGGAATCAAAATTGATGCTGGCCCTCACGATCTCTTTGCAGCCCCTTCTCAGCCCCACCAATACCGGGGCTCTGTATCTGTTCTCCCACTTAGCCTCGACATATCCCTTACCCTCATGAGGGCAAAGCTCCGCAGCGGCCACCCTCCACATGGGGCTTGGCACTGAGATAGCCAGGAATCAAGGGTGGTGCTGGCCCTCACCTTCCATTTGCAGTCCCTAGGCAAGCCCACCAACACCGGGGCCCTGTGCCTGTTCTCCCTCCTAACCTCAACCTAGCCGAGACCCTCATCAGGGCCAAGCTCCGAAGTGGCCACGGGCCACATTGAGCTAGGCACTGAAGTAGCCAGGAACAAAGGCTGATGCTGGCTCTCACGATCACTGCGCAGCCCCTTCTCAGCCGCATCAACACCGGGGCTCTGTGCCTGTTCTCCCTCCTAACCTCAACCTAGCCCTGACCCTCTTCAGGGCCAAGCTCCGAAGCGGCCACCCTCCACGTGGAGCTTGGCACTAAGGTAACCAGAAATCCAGCTTGATGCTAGCCCTCACCTTCCCTTGGTAGCCCCACCAAAAGCGGGGCTCTGTCTCTGTTCTCCACCTTATCCTCGACATATCCCTTACCCTCATCGGAGCCAAGCTCCGAAGAGGCCACCCTCAACATGGGGCTCAGGCACTGAAGGGCAGCCCCGTCTCAGCCCCACCAAAACCGGGGCTCTGTGTCTCTGCGCGCTCCTAACATCAACCTATCCCTTACCCTCACCGGATCCAACCTCCGAAGCGACTACTCTTCATGTGGGGCTTAGGTACTGAATGAGCCCGGAATCAAAATTGATGCTGGCCCTCACGATCTCTTTGCAGCCCCTTCTCAGCCCCACCAATACCGGGGCTCTGTATCTGTTCTCCCACTTAGCCTCGACATATCCCTTACCCTCATGAGGGCAAAGCTCCGCAGCGGCCACCCTCCACATGGGGCTTGGCACTGAGATAGCCAGGAATCAAGGGTGGTGCTGGCCCTCACCTTCCATTTGCAGTCCCTAGGCAAGCCCACCAACACCGGGGCTCTCTGCCTGTTCTCCCTCCTAACCTCAACCTAGCCGAGACCCTCATCAGGGCCAAGCTCCGAAGTGGCCACCGGCCACATGGAGCTAGGCACTGAAGTAGCCAGGAACCAAGGCTGATGCTGGCTCTCACGATCACTGCGCAGCCCCTTCTCAGCCGCACCAACACCGGGGCTCTGTGCCTGTTCTCCCTCCTAACCTCAACCTAGCCCTGACCCTCATCAGCGCCAAGCTCCGAAGCGGCCACCCTCCACGTGGAGCTTGGCACTAAGGTAACCAGAAATCCAGCTTGATGCTAGCCCTCACCTTCCCTTGGTAGCCCCACCAAAACCGGGGCTCTGTCTCTGTTCTCCACCTTATCCTCGACATATCCCTTACCCTCATCGGAGCCAAGCTCCGAAGAGGCCACCCTCAACATGGGGCTCAGGCACTGAAGGGCAGCCCCGTCTCAGCCCCACCAAAACCGGGGCTCTGTGTCTCTGCGCGCTCCTAACATCAACCTATCCCTTACCCTCACCGGATCCAACCTCCGAAGCGACTACTCTTCATGTGGGGCTTAGGTACTGAATGAGCCCGGAATCAAAATTGATGCTGGCCCTCACGATCTCTTTGCAGCCCCTTCTCAGCCCCACCAATACCGGGGCTCTGTATCTGTTCTCCCACTTAGCCTCGACATATCCCTTACCCTCATGAGGGCAAAGCTCCGCAGCGGCCACCCTCCACATGGGGCTTGGCACTGAGATAGCCAGGAATCAAGGGTGGTGCTGGCCCTCACCTTCCATTTGCAGTCCCTAGGCAAGCCCACCAACACCGGGGCTCTCTGCCTGTTCTCCCTCCTAACCTCAACCTAGCCGAGACCCTCATCAGGGCCAAGCTCCGAAGTGGCCACCGGCCACATGGAGCTAGGCACTGAAGTAGCCAGGAACCAAGGCTGATGCTGGCCCTCACGGCCAAGCTCCGATTAGGCCACCCTCGACATGGGACTCAGGCACTGAGATAGCCAGGAACCAAGATTGATGGTGGCCCTCGCCTTCTATTTGCAGTCCCTAGGCAGCCCCACCAACACCGGGGCTCTGTGCCTGTTCTCCCTCCTAACCTCAACCTAGCCGAGACCCTCATCAGGGCCAAGCTCCGAAGTGGCCACGGGCCACATGGAGCTAGGCACTGAAGTAGCCAGGAACCAAGGCTGATGCTGGCCCTCACGGGCTCTTGGCAGCTCCTTCTCACGCCCACCAACACCGGGGCTCTGTGTCTCTGCTCGCACCTAACAGCGACCTATCCCTGACCCTCATCGGAGCCAAGCTCCGAAGCGACCAGTCTTCATGTGGGGCTTAGGCACTGAGGCAGCCAAGAATCAAGGTACATGCTGGTCCTCACGATCACTGCGCAGCCCCTTCTCAGCCGCACCAATGCCGGGGCTCTGTGCCTGTTCTCCCACCTAACCTCAACCTAGCCCTGACCCTCTTCAGGGCCAAGCTCCGAAGCGGCCACCCTCCACGTGGAGCTTGGCACTAAGGTAACCAGAAATCCAGCTTGATGCTGGCCCTCACCTTCCCTTGGTAGCCCCACCAGAACCGGGGCTCTGTCTCTGTTCTCCACCTTATCCTCGACATATCCCTTCCCCTCATCGGAGCCAAGCTCCGAAGAGGCCACCCTCAACATGGGGCTCAGGCACTGAAGGGCAGCTCCGTCTCAGCCCCACCATCACCGGGGCTCTGTGCCTGTTTTCCCACCTAACCTCAACCTAGCCCTGACCCTCATCAGGGCCAAGCTCCGAAGTGGCCACGGGCCACATGGAGCTAGGCACTGAAGTAGCCAGGAACCAAGGCTAATGCTGGCCCTCATGGTCCCTTGGCAGCCCCTTCTCAGTCCCACCAATACTGGGGCTCTGTATCTGTTCTCCCACTTAGCCTCGACATATCCCTTACCCTCATCAAGGCAAAGCACCGCAGCGGCCACACTCCACATGGGGCTTGGCACTGCGATAGCCAGGAATCAAGGGTGGTGCTGGCCCTCACCTTCCATTTGCAGTCCCTAGGCAACCCCACCAACACCGGGGCTCTGTGCCTGTTCTCCCTCCTAACCTCAACCTAGCCGAGACCCTCATCAGGGCCAAGCTCCGAAGTGGCCACCGGCCACATGGAGCTAGGCACTGAAGTAGCCAGGAACCAAGGCTAATGCTGGCTCTCACGATCACTGCGCAGCCCCTTCTCAGCCGCACCAATGCCGGGGCTCTGTGCCTGTTCTCCCACCTAACCTCAACCTAGCCCTGACCCTCTTCAGGGCCAAGCTCCGAAGCGGCCACCCTCCACGTGGAGCTTGGCACTAAGGTAAGCAGAAATCCAGCTTGATGCTGGCCCTCACCTTCCCTTGGTAGCCCCACCAGAACCGGGGCTCTGTCTCTGTTCTCCACCTTATCCTCGACATATCCCTTACCCTCATCGGAGCCAAGCTCCGAAGAGGCCACCCTCAACATGGGGCTCAGGCACTGAAGGGCAGCCCCGTCTCAGCCCCACCATCACCGGGGCTCTGTGCCTGTTTTCCCACCTAACCTCAACCTAGCCCTGACCCTCATCAGGGCCAAGCTCCGAAGTGGACACCGGCCACATGGAGCTAGGCACTGAAGTAGCCAGGAACCAAGGCTAATGCTGGCCCTCATGGTCCCTTGGCAGCCCCTTCTCAGTCCCACCAATACTGGGGCTCTGTATCTGTTCTCGCACTTAGCCTCGACATATCCCTTACCCTCATCAAGGCAAAGCACCGCAGCGGCCACACTCCACATGGGGCTTGGCACTGCGATAGCCAGGAATCAAGGGTGGTGCTGGCCCTCACCTTCCATTTGCAGTCCCTAGGCAACCCCACCAACACCGGGGCCCTGTGCCTGTTCTCCCTCCTAACCTCAACCTAGCCGAGACCCTCATCAGGGCGAAGCTCCGAAGTGGCCACCGGCCACATGGAGCTAGGCACTGAAGTAGCCAGGAACCAAGGCTAATGCTGGCTCTCACGATCACTGCGCAGCCCCTTCTCAGCCGCACCAACACCGGGGCTCTGTGCCTGTTCTCCCACCTAACCTCAACCTAGCCCTGACCCTCATCAGCGCCAAGCTCCGAAGCGGCCACCCTCCACGTGGAGCTTGGCACTAAGGTAACCAGAAATCCAGCTTGATGCTAGCCCTCACCTTCCCTTGGTAGCCCCACCAAAAGCGGGGCTCTGTCTCTGTTCTCCACCTTATCCTCGACATATCCCTTACCCTCATCGGAGCCAAGCTCCGAAGAGGCCACCCTCAACATGGGGCTCAGGCACTGAAGGGCAGCCCCGTCTCAGCCCCACCAAAACCGGGGCTCTGTGTCTCTGCGCGCTCCTAACATCAACCTATCCCTTACCCTCACCGGATCCAACCTCCGAAGCGACTACTCTTCATGTGGGGCTTAGGTACTGAATGAGCCCGGAATCAAAATTGATGCTGGCCCTCACGATCTCTTTGCAGCACCTTCTCAGCCCCACCAATACCGGGGCTCTGTATCTGTTCTCCCACTTAGCCTCGACATATCCCTTACCCTCATGAGGGCAAAGCTCCGCAGCGGCCACCCTCACATGGGGCTTGGCACTGAGATAGCCAGGAATCAAGGGTGGTGCTGGCCCTCACCTTCCATTTGCAGTCCCTAGGCAAGCCCACCAACACCGGGGCTCTCTGCCTGTTCTCCCTCCTAACCTCAACCTAGCCGAGACCCTCATCAGGGCCAAGCTCCGAAGTGGCCACGGGCCACATTGAGCTAGGCACTGAAGTAGCCAGGAACCAAGGCTGATGCTGGCCCTCACGGGCTCTTGGCAGCTCCTTCTCACGCCCACCAACACCGGGGCTCTGTGTCTCTGCTCGCACCTAACATCGACCTATCCCTGACCCTCATCGGAGCCAAGCTCCGAAGCGACGAGTCTTCATGTGGGGCTTAGGCACTGAGGCAGCCAAGAATCAAGGTACATGCTGGTCCTCACGATCACTGCACAGCCCCTTCTCAGCCGCACCAATGCCGGGGCTCTGTGCCTGTTCTCCCACCTAACCTCAACCTAGCCCTGACCCTCTTCAGGGCCAAGCTCCGAAGCGGCCACCCTCCACGTGGAGCTTGGCACTAAGGTAACCAGAAATCCAGCTTGATGCTGGCCCTCACCTTCCCTTGGTAGCCCCACCAGAACCGGGGCTCTGTCTCTGTTCTCCACCTTATCCTCGACATATCCCTTACCCTCATCGGAGCCAAGCTCCGAAGAGGCCACCCTCAACATGGGGCTCAGGCACTGAAGGGCAGCCCCGTCTCAGCCCCACCATCACCGGGGCTCTGTGCCTGTTTTCCCACCTAACCTCAACCTAGCCCTGACCCTCATCAGGGCCAAGCTCCGAAGTGGACACCGGCCACATGGAGCTAGGCACTGAAGTAGCCAGGAACCAAGGCTAATGCTGGCCCTCATGGTCCCTTGGTAGCCCCTTCTCAGTCCCACCAATACTGGGGCTCTGTATCTGTTCTCCCACTTAGCCTCGACATATCCCTTACCCTCATCAAGGCAAAGCACCGCAGCGGCCACACTCCACATGGGGCTTGGCACTGCGATAGCCAGGAATCAAGGGTGGTGCTGGCCCTCACCTTCCATTTGCAGTCCCTAGGCAACCCCACCAACACCGGGGCCCTGTGCCTGTTCTCCCTCCTAACCTCAACCTAGCCGAGACCCTCATCAGGGCCAAGCTCCGAAGTGGCCACTGGCCACATGGAACTAGGCACTGAAGTAGCCAGGAACCAAGGCTGATGCTGGCTCTCACGATCACTGCGCAGCCCCTTCTCAGCCGCACCAACACCGGGGCTCTGTGCCTGTTCTCCCTCCTAACCTCAACCTAGCCCTGACCCTCATCAGCGCCAAGCTCCGAAGCGGCCACCCTCCACGTGGAGCTTGGCACTAAGGTAACCAGAAATCCAGCTTGATGCTAGCCCTCACCTTCCCTTGGTAGCCCCACCAAAAGCGGGGCTCTGTCTCTGTTCTCCACCTTATCCTCGACATATCCCTTACCCTCATCGGAGCCAAGCTCCGAAGAGGCCACCCTCAACATGGGGCTCAGGCACTGAAGGGCAGCCCCGTCTCAGCCCCACCAACACCGGGGCTCTGTGCCTGTTCTCCCACCTAACCTCAACCTAGCCGTTACCCTCTTCAGGGCCAAGCTCCGAAGTGGGCATGCTACACATGGGGCTTGGCACTGATGTAGCCAGGAATCAAGGCTGATGCTCGCCCTCACCTTTCCTTTGCTGTCCCTAGGCAGCCCCACTAACACCGGGTCTCTCTGTCTGTTCTCCCACCCAACCTCAACCTAGCCCTGACCCTCATCAGGGCAAAGCTCCGAAGCGGCCACACTCCACATGGGGCTTGGCATTGAGATAGCCAGGAATCAAGGCTAATGCCGGACCTCGCCTTCCGTTTGCAGTCCCTAGGCAGCCCCACCAACACCGGCGCTCTGTGTCTGTTCCCCCAGTTATCCTCGACATATCCCTTCTCCTCATCAGGGCCAAGCTCCGAAGCGGCCACCCACCACATGGGGCTCTGGGGCAGACGTGGCCAGGAATGAAGGCTGATGCTGGCCCTCACGATCTCTTGTCAGCCCCACCAACCCCTGCTCCCTTCTCTTTGGTCTCCCACCTAAACATCAACCTACATCTTACCTTCATCAGAGCCAGGCTCTGAAACGTCTACCCACCAGATGGCGCTCCAACACAGAGGGAACCAAGAAGACTGGCGTTCGTTGCACTCGCCTGCCCCGGCAGCCCTTTGAGGTCCCCACCACCACCGGGGCTAGGCGCTTGCCGTAGCACTCAACCGTCAACCTTGCCGCAGCCCAACTGCAAAGCAGACAAGCGCCCCGTCGAGCTCCCACACACGTTTTGCCAGGACTGAAATATGTTCGCAGTGCTCACCTTCCCTTTACAGCCCCTTCTCAGCTGCCCAGCACCCAGCCATCTCCAGCACCGCAAATGCGCAACATCCAGCACACCTAGCACCCCTTGGGATCTTTGGCAGTGCTTGGTGCTGGGCATGTGTCGGTGCTGGGTCGTGGGGGTACTGTGTGCTAGGCCCTGAGTGGAGTGGGTTCTGGACAGGTCTGGGTGCTGCGGTTGCTGGGTGTTGGGCATATCTGGGTGCTCGCCATGTCCCTGTGCTGGGCACTGGGAGGATTTGGTGCTGGGAATGGGCAGGCGATGATCGTGCCTGGGTGGTGGATGCGGGCTACAGGCAGTGCTGGGCACTGGCTGCGCTGGGTGCTGGTCATTGGGGGTACTGGGTTCTAGGCACTGGGCATGCGGGGTGCTGGACATCTCTGGGTGCTGAGCATGTCCAAGTGATGGGTCCGGGGCACTGGGACTGCTGGGCAGTGGGGGTGCTGGGGACTATGCATATCAGGGTGCTGGGCATGCCTGCGTACTGAGTGCTTGGCGCTGGGTTCTGGATGCTGGCTGGTGGGCATTGTCTGTGTGCTGGTTATTGGGCACTGGCGGTGGTAGGCATGGGAGTGCTTGTTGCTGGGCATTTTCTGATCCTGGCTGTTGGGGGCGCTGAGCACTGGGCATGTCTGGGTGATGGATGGAGGGAGTTTTGGGTGCTGGGCACTAGGGGTGCTGGCTAGTGGGTATGTCCGTGTGCTGGGTATGTCCATATGCCGGATGCTGTGCGCTGGGGATGCTGGGCACTGGGGTTAGTGGGTGCTGTGCACTGGGGTTGCTGGGTGTTGGGCAGCGCGACTGCTGGGGGCTGGGAGTGCTGGGTACTATGCATAAGCGGGTGCAGGGTATGTCTTGCTGCTGGATGGTGGGTTCTGGGGCTACTGGGAGCTGGGGGTATTGGGTGCTGGGCACTGGGGTTGCTGGGTGCTAAGTCCTGTGGGTGCTGGTTGCTGGGCCCTGGGAGTGCTGGGTACTATGCATAAGCGGGTGCAGGGTATGTCTTGCTGCTGGGTGCTGGGGGTATTGGGTGTTGGCCACTGGGGTGTTGGGTGCTGGGCATGTCCTCGTCCTTGGCATGACTGATGCTGGGCACTGGGGGTACTGGCTGCTGGGAGCTAGGGGTGCTGGCTGTGGGCATTTCAGTTGCTGGACATGACCAGGTGCTGGGCGTCTCCAGGTGCTGGGCACGTGCGGATGCTGTGTGCTCGGCACTTGGGGTTCTGGGTGGTCGGCGATGAGGGTGCTGGACGCTGGGGATGCTGGCTGTTGCGGTGCTGGGTGCTGGGCACTGGGGCTGCTGAGTGGTGGGCATGTCCAGGTGCTGTTTGTTGGCGGTTGGGGTGCTGGGTTGTGTGCCTGTCCAGGAGTTAGTGCTGGGCCCTGGGGGTGCTGTGTATGTCCGAGTGCTGGGCATGTCCGGATGCTGGGTAAACGGGTTCTTGGGCTGTGGGGGTGTTGGGTATGCTGGTTTCTGGGCACTGGGGAGGTGCTGGCTGCGAGACCTGTATGGTGGTGGGTGTTTGGTGTACTGGGTGCAGGGCGCTGGGCGTGCTGGGTGCTGGGCATGTCCGGGTGCTACGTGCTGATCACTGGGGATGTTGGGGGCTGGTTTGCTGTGTTCTGGTGTGTAGCGTGCTGGGCATGTTTGGGTGCTGGGCATGTCCAGGTGCTGGGTACTGGGCGCTGGGGATGGTGGTCCCTGGGGGTGCTGTGTGCTGGGCATGTCCGGGGGGTGGGTTGGGCAGTGGGGTTGCTGGGTGCTGGGAATGTGCGGGTGCTGGGGGCTGGGCCCTGAGGTTGATGGGGGCTGGGCACTCGGGTTGCTGGGTGCTGGCTGGTGCGGTTGCGGGGCCCTGGTGTTGCTGGGTACTATGCATAACTGAGTGCAGGGTATCTCTTGGTGCTGGAGGTACTGGGTGCTGGGCATATCCGGTGCTGGGCCTGTGCTCTGGAGTTGCTGGGTTCTGTGCTCTGGGGGTGCTTGTTTCTTGGCACGTGTGTGTGCTGTGTGCTCTTCCCTGGTTGTGCTGGGTATGTGTGGGTGTTGGGCAGTGTGGGTGCTGTGTGGTGGGCGCTGGGCATGTCTGGGTGCTGGGTGATGGGCACTGGAGGTTCTGGGCGATGGGGAGCAGGGAAGCTGCCTGCTAGGCATGTCTGAGTGCTGGGCATGTCCGGGTGCTGGGTACTGTGCGCTGGCAGTGGTGGGCGGTGGTGGTGCTGGGTGCTGGGCATGTCCGGGTGCTAGGCAATGGCGGTGCTGGGTGCTTGGCGCTGGGGATGATGGTCTTTGGGTGTGCTGGGTGCTGGGCATGTCCCTGTGCTGGGTGGTGGGGGTGCTGGGCATGTGCGGGTGTTGGTTGCCGGGCCCTGGGTGTACTGGGTGCTGGACGCTGGGGTGGGTGGTTTCTGGGCGCTGGGGGTGCTGGGTTCTGTGCCCCTGTGTTGCTGGGTGCTGAGCATGTCCGGGTGCTGGCCATGTCTAAGTGCAGCGTGCTGGGCACTGGGTGCTGGGGGGTGGGGGTGCTGGATGCTGAGTGTTGGGTATGCTGGTTTCCGGGCACTGGGCGGAAGTGTGTGAGACCTGTGGGTGTGTTGTATGGTGGGTGTTTGGGGTGCTGAGTGCTGCAGGTGCTGGGCACGTCCAGGTGCTATGTGCTGATCACTGGGGTTCTTGGGGGCTGGTTTGCTGTGTTCTGGTGTGTTGGGCGCTGGGCATGTTTGTCTGGGTGCTGGGCATGTCTGGGTGCTGGGTACTGGGAACTGGCAGTGCGGGGCGGTGCGGGTGCTGTGTGCTGGGCATGTCGGGGTGCTGGGTACTGGGCAGTGGGAGTGCTGGGTGCTAGGTACTGGGGGTGCTGGGCCCTGGCATTGCTCGGCAATATGCAAAACTGAGTGCAGGGTATGTCTTGGTGCTGGATGCTTGGTGCTGGAGGTACCGGGTGCTGGGCATATGCAGTGGTGGGTGTTGGGCATATCCGGTGCTGGGTGGCTGTGCTGGGGTTGCTGGGTGCTGTGCTGTGAGGGTGCTGGATTCCTGGCATGTGCGTGTACTGTGTGCTGGGCCCTGGTTGTGCTGGGTATGTGTAGGTGCTGGGTGTTGGGCACTGCGGGGGGTGGTGCTAGGTGCTGGGCATGTCCAGGTGCTGAGCAATGGTGGTGCTGGGTGCTTGGCGCTGGGGGTGGTGGTACCTGGGGCTGCTGTGTGCTGGGCACGTCGGGGTGCTGGGTTTTGGGCGGTGGGGGTGCTGGGTGCTGGGCGTGTGCGTCTGTTGGTTGCTGGACCCTGGCGTGCTGGGCGCTGGGGCTATCGGTTACCGGGTGCTGGGGGTGCTGGGTTCAATGCAGCGTATGCAGGTCCTGGGCAGTGGGTGTGCTGGAAGCTGGGTGTTGGGTATGCTGGTTCCTGCCACTGCGGGTGCTGGGTGTGAGACTTGTGGGCGTGCTGGATGGTGGGTGTTTGGTGTGCACCCTCACTGCCCACCACCCAGAACCCCAAGTGCCGAGCACACAGCATCCGGACGTGCCCAGCACCTGCACACGCCCAGCACCCACAAGACCCAACAACCAGCACTGGTCATGACCAGTTCCTGGAAATGCCCACAGCCAGCACCCCTAGCTCCCCGCACCCAGCACTCCCAGGGCCCAGCACGAATTCCCGGACATGCGCACAACCCAGCACACCCACCGCCAACACACAGCATCGAGACATGCCCAGCAGCCCCAGTGCCCAGCATCCACCAGCAAGACATACCCTGCACCCAATTATGCATGGTATCCAGCACTCCCAGGGCCCAGCAACCAGTAGCCCCAGTACCTCGGCTCGCTTCTGTAATTCTACACAATGAAGACTTGTGGCTTAGAAGTTAGGGAACTAGCAGGTGTGGTGTTTGCAAGTGTGTAGAATTGTAGTCTAAATCGTGTCTCCTGGAAGCAGTGTTAGACTCTAGTGAAGAGTAACCTTGGAAACGAGAACCGTAAACAAAGGTAGTCCAGACGTGGCTCGGAGACAAACCTCGACCTTATAAGGAAAGAAAGGAACAGGTTCACGAAGAGTTCACGACCCCGCCGACCACCACAGACCACCCGAGACCCTCAAGGAGACCCTAAAGGTTTTAGTGCGCATGTGTCTAGGATGATGTAATATTATAATCGGTTCTCGGAAATTTAAGGAATATGTAAAAGAGAAACTGAAAATATGTATGAGAAGCATGGATACAAACAGAAAGGTGATTAGACCTGGTGTGCTTCATTTGTGGCAAGTCCACCGAGCACCCAGGCCTGAATAAAACAATCTCTCTCCTGAGCGTGTGGAATTGGTTCCTTGTGGAGGGATTTTTATTAAATAACGGTCATCCTATGAACATTCCAAGCACTGAGGATTTGTTAGTAATAGTAGAAGGCTGCTAAAGAGCAATTGTAGTTTTAGAGTCTCTGAAGTGATAGTAGAGCAGGAAAAACAGGCTGAGGAATGGAAATATCAGTAGATTATGTAACGGAATGCAGGCACAGGAAGCGTTCGCGTGGACACCTGCTTTTGACCAATCTGTGTATGTTAAGATTCGTGTGCTTGCTGACTGTAAACCAATAGAGGATTCGGAGGTGCGCGTGTTACTGTGGCTAGCTTATAAAAGTAGCACAATATCTTGAAATAAAGGAGGATGACCATACCCACATTGGGACTCCTCATTACTCCGGGAACGCGCTCCTATTCCGACCCATGGTCACTCCAACAGTTCCTTCCACGCCGGGCACGAATCCGCTTTTCGGACAACACCTAGCCCCCAGCACCCGCACCAGCAGCACCAGCAAGCCCAGTGCCCAGCACGCAGCAACCTCAGGGCCCAGCACCCAGCCGTGCCCGCCACCCGGACATGCCCAGCACCCAGCAACCCCAGAGCACAACACCCAGCACCCCCAGCGCCCAGAAACCAACACACGCACACACCCAGCACGCCCACCGCCCAAAACCCAGCAGCCCAACATGCCCAGCACACAGCACCACCACTGCCACCACCCCCACTGCCCAGTACCCAGCACCCACACATGCCCAGCACCCAGACATGCCCAGCACACAGCACCACCACCCCCACTGCCCAGTACCCAGCACCCACACATGCCCAGCACTCAGACATGCCCAGCAGGCAGCTTCTCTGCTGCCCACCGCCCAGCATCCCGACCGCCCAGCACCCAGACATGCCCAGGCCCCGCCACACAGCACCCCCACTGCCCAACACCCAGCACTCACACATACCCGGCACAACCAGGGCCCAGCACACAGCACACGCACATGTCAGGAATCCAGCACCCTCACAGCACAGCACCCAGCAACCCCAGCACAGCCACCCAGCACCGCATATGCCCAGCACCTAGCACCGCATATGCCCAACACCCAGCACCCAGTACCTCCAGTACCCAGCATCCAGCACCAAGACATACCCTGCACTCAGTTATGTATAGTAGCCAGCAATACCAGGGCCCAGCACCCCAGTTCCTAGAACCCAACACTGCCACTGCCCAACACCCACCACCCGGACGTGCCCAGCACACAGCACCCCCACTGCCCCACACAGCCAGCGCCCAGTACCCAGCACCCAGACATGGCCAGCACCCAAACATGCCCAGCACTCAACACACCACTGCCCACATCCCAGCAAACCAGCCCCCAACATCTCCAGTGATCAGCACATAGCACCCGGACATGCCCGGCACCCAGCACCCGCAGCGCTCAGCATCCACCACCCCCAGTGCTCTGTACTCAGCACACCAAACACCTACCATCCAGCACCCCCACACATCTCACACCCAGCATCCCCAGTGCCCAGCAACCAGCATACCCAACACCCACCATCCAGCACCCCCACACGTCTCACACCCAGCACCCCCAGTGCTCTGTACTCAGCACACCAAACACCCACCATCCAGCTCCCCCACCACCCAGCACCCCCAGTGCGCAGTACCCCGCACCCAGACATGCCCAGCACCCGGACATACACAGCACTCAGCACTGTCCTGCTTCCGGCTGGGACAGAGTTAACTTTCTTCCCAGTAGCTTGGGGGGTGTGCTGGCTTTTGGGTTTGGTGTGAGAGGAGCGTTGATGGCCCCTTAATGCTTTGGCTGTTGCTGGGCGGTGCTTGCACCGGGAGACTTTTGTTCTCTCTTTTCGGCCTCCCACAGGAAGCTCGGGGGGGGGTGGGGGGTGGGGGGTGGCGCGTGGGGGGGAGCACAGCCGGGGTAGTTGACCTAGCTGGCCAATGGGGTATTCTATAGCATGTGACATCCTGCTCAGTATAAAAAATGGGAGGGGGCGGGGGGGGGGAAACGACTCTCCCCCCCCCCCCCGCCCCAGTTCATGACACGCGGTCGGCAGCGATGAGCAGTTGCATTCTGCATTGCCTGCTTTGTATCGTCTGTTGTTGTTGTTGCTCTCATTGTTATTATTACTGTTCTACTTCGTTTTATTTCAACCATTAAACTGTTTTTATCTCAACCCGGGAGTTTTCCTACTTGTGCCCTCCCGATTCTCTCCCCCATCCCACGGGGTGGGGGGAGGAGGAGAGCCAGCGGCTGCGTGGGTTTTTTTTGCAGGCTGGGGTTAAACCACGACATGCACCCATCATACCCTCCACCCAGCACCCCCAGGGCCCAGCACTCATTCCCAGACATGCGCACAACCTAGCACACCCACCGCCAACACACAGCCCCTGGACATGCCCAGCACCCAGCAGCCCCACTGCCCAGCACCGCATTGCCCAGCATCCCCAGCGCCCAGCACCCTCACTGCCCACCACCCAGAACAACAAGTGCCGAGCACACAGCATCCGGACATGCCCAGCACCGGGGCACACCCAGCACCCACAAGACCCAGCACCCGGTCATGACCAGCAACTGGAAATGCCCACAGCCAGCACCTCTAGCTCCCAGCAGCCACCAACCCCAGTGCCTAGCACTCAGCACCCAGTCGTGCCAAGCACCCAACACCCCGGTGCTCAGCACCCTGCACCCGGTCGTGTCCAGGGCCCACCACACAGCACCCACACTGCCCAACACCCAGCACCCACACATACCCGGCACAACCAGGGCCCAGCACACAGCCCACGCACGTGCCAGGAATCCAGCATCCCCAGAGCACAGCACCCAGCAACCCCAGCACAGCCACCCAGCACCGCATATGCCCAGCATGAAGCACCGCATATGCCCACAACCCAGCACCCAGTAGCTCCAGCACCAGGCATCCAGCACCAAGACATACCCTGCACTCAGTTATGCAGAGTACCTAGCAATACCGGGCCCAGCACCCCAGTACCTAGCACCCAACACTCCCACTGCCCAACACCCACCAGCCGGACATGCCCAGCACACAGCACCCCCACCACCCCACACCGCCAGCGCCCAGTATGCAGCACCCAGAAATGCCCAGCACCCAAACATGCCCAGCACTCAACACACCACTGCCCAGATCCCAGCAAACCAGCCCCCAACATCTCCAGTGATCAGCACATAGCACCCGGAATGCCCAGCACCCGCAACGCTCAGCACCCAGCACCCCCAGGGCCCAGAAGCCAGCACCGCAGCAACCAGCATCCCCAGCGCCCAGCACCCGGTCATGCCAAGCACCTGGACATGCCCAGCACCAAGCACGCCTGTGCCCAGCACACAATATCCGCAGCACCCAGTAGCTCCAGCACCCAGCAGCAAGAGATACCCTGCACCCGCTTACGCATAGTACCCACAGCGCTCAGCAGCCACCATCCCCAGTGCTCTGTACTCAGCACACCAAACACCCACCATCCAGCACCCCCACACGTCTCACACCCAGCACCCCCAGTGCGCAGTACCCCGCACCCAGACATGCCCAGCACCCGGACATACACAGCACTCAGCACTGTCCTGCTTCCGGCTGGGACAGAGTTAACTTTCTTCCCAGTAGCTTGGGGGGTGTGCTGGCTTTTGGGTTTGGTGTGAGAGGAGCGTTGATGGCCCCTTAATGCTTTGGCTGTTGCTGGGCGGTGCTTGCACCGGGAGACTTTTGTTCTCTCTTTTCGGCCTCCCACAGGAAGCTCGGGGGGGGGGGTGGGGGGTGGCGGGGGGCGGGGGGGAGCACAGCCGGGGTAGTTGACCTAGCTGGCCAATGGGGTATTCTATAGCATGTGACATCCTGCTCAGTATAAAAAATGGGAGGGGGCGGGGGGGGGGGAACGACTCTCCCCCCCCCCCCGCCCCAGTTCATGACACGCGGTCGGCAGCGGTGAGCAGTTGCATTCTGCATTGCCTGCTTTGTATCGTCTGTTGTTGTTGTTGCTCTCATTGTTATTATTACTGTTCTACTTCGTTTTATTTCAACCATTAAACTGTTTTTATCTCAACCCGGGAGTTTTCCTACTTGTGCCCTCCCGATTCTCTCCCCCATCCCACGGGGTGGGGGGGGGAGGAGAACCAGCGGCTGCGTGGGGTTTTTTTGCAGGCTGGGGTTAAACCACGACATGCACCCATCATACCCTCCACCCAGCACCCAGCACGCATTCCCAGACATGCGCACAACCTAGCACACCCACCGCCAACACACAGCCCCTGGACATGCCCAGCACCCAGCAGCCCCACTGCCCAGCACCGCATTGCCCAGCATCCCCAGCGCCCAGCAGCAAGAGATACCCTGCACCCGCTTACGCATGGTACCCAGCACTCCCAGGGCCCAGCAAGCAGCACCCCGAGTACTTAGCCTCCAGCACCCACACCAGCCAGCACCCAGCAAGGCCGGTACCCAGCAACCTCAGGGCCCAGAACCCAGCAGCCAGCCATTGCCCAGCACACAGACATGCCCAGCACCCAGCAACCCCAGTGCACACAACCCAGAAGCCCCAGCGCCCAGAAACCAACAGCCCCAGTGCCCAGCACTCCCAGGGCTCAGAAACCAACATTCGCATGCACCCAACACTCCAACCACCCAGCACCCGGACATGCCCAGCATGCAGCACCACCAGGGACCACCACCCCCAGCACCACGCACCCAGCACTACCACTGCCCAGCACCTGGACATGCCCAGCACCCAGATGTGCCCAGCAGGCAGCTTCCCTGCTGCCCACCGCCCAGCATCGCGACCGCCCAGCACCCCGACCACCCAGCACCCACACTGCCCAATACCCAGCACCCACACATACCCAGCACAACCAGGGCCCAGCACACACACATGCCAGGTTAAACCATGACATGCACCCATCATACCCTCCACCCAGCACCCCCATGGCCCAGCACTCATTCCCAGACATGCGCACAACCTAGCACACCCACCGCCAACACACTGCCCCTGGACATGCCCAGCCGCCCCAGTGCCCAGCACCCCAGGGCCCAGCATCAAGCAGCAAGAGATACCCTGCACCTGCTTATGCATAATACCCAGCACTCCCAGGGCCCAGCAACCAGCACTTAGCCCCCAGCACCCACACCAGCCAGCACCCAGCAAGGCCGGTGCCCAGCACCCAGCAACCTCAGGGCCCAGAACCCAGCAGCCAGCCATTGCTCAGCACCCAGACATGCCCAGCACCCAGCAACCCCAGTCCACAGAACCCAGAAGCCCCAGTGCCCAGAAACCAACCACCCCAGTGTCCAGCACCCAGTACACCCAGGGCCCAGCAACCAACACCCGCACATGCCCAGCACCCCCACCACCCAGCACACCCAAAGACTATCACGCCCAGCGCCAAGCACCCAGCACCGCCATTGCCTAGCACCGGGACATGCCCAGCACCCAGTACCACCACCACCAGTGCACAGTACCAAGCACCCGGATATGCCCAGCACTGAGACATTCCTACCAGGCAGCTTCCCTGCTCCCCATCGCCCAGAACCTCCAGTGCCCATCACCCAGCACCGGGACATGCCCAGCGCCCACCACACAGCACCCATACTGCCCAACACCCAGCACCCACACATACCCAGCACAACCAGGGCACAGCACACGCACATGCCAGGAATCCAGCACCCTCACAGCACAGCACCCAGCAAACCCAGAGCACACACCTAGCACCGGATATGGCCAGCACCGGATATGGCCAGCACCAAGACATACCCTGCACTCAGTTATGCATAGTACCAAGCAATGCCAGGGCCCAGCATCCCCAGTACTTAGCACCCAGCACTCCCACCGCCCAATACCCACCACCCGGACGTACCCAGCACCCCCACTGCCCGTGCCCAGCACCCAGACATGCCCAGCAGCCAAACATGCCCAGCGCCCAACACACCAGAAAGCAGCAAACCAGCCCCCACCATCCCCAGTGATCTGCACATAGCACCCAGCACACGCTGCGCTCAGCACCCACCACCCACAGTGCCCAGAAACCAGCATACCCAATGCCCAGCATCCAGTACCACCACCACCCCAACTGCCCAGTACCCGCATGCGGATATGCCCAGCACCCGAACATACACAGTACCCCTAGGACCCAGCACTCAGAACTCCAGTGCAGTGCACTGCACTGTCCTGCTTCCGGCTGGGACAGAGTTAACTTTCTTCCCAGTAGCTTGGGGGGGGTGTGTGCTGGCTTTTGGGTTGGTGTGAGAGGAGCGTTGATGGCCCCTTAATGCTTTGGCTGTTGCTGGGCGGTGCTTGCACCGGGAGACTTTTGTTCTCTCTTTTCAGCCTCCCACAGGAAGCTGGGGGGGGGTGGGGGGGGCGGGGGGATGGGGAGCACAGCCGGCGTAGTTGACCCAGCTGGCCAATGGGGTATTCTATAGCATGTGACATCCTGCTCAGTATAAAAAATGGGAGGGGGCGGGGGAGGGGGCTCTCCCCCCCCCCCGTTCACGACACACGGTCGACAGCGGTGAGCAGTTGCATTGTGCGTTGCCTGCTTTGTATCGTCTGTTGTTGTTGTTCTCATTGTTATTATTACTGTACTACTTCGTTTTATTTCAACCATTAAACTGTTTTTATCTCAACCCGGGAGTTTTCCTACTTGTGCCCTCCCGATTCTCTCCCCCATCCCACGGGGTGGGGGGGGGAGGTGAGCCAGTGGCTGCGTGGGGTTTATTTGCTGGCTGGGGTTAAACCATCACATGCACCCATCATACCCTCCACCCAGCACTCCCATGGCCCAGCACTGATTCCCACACATGCACACAACCCAGCACACGCACCGCCAATGCACAGCACCTCGACATGCCCAGCAGCCCTGGAGCCCAGCACACAGTCCCCGCAGTGCCTAACAACCCACGACTCAGCAACAGAACATGCCTAGCACCAGGCACCACCAAGGTGTAGCAAGGAGTGCTAGGTGTGGTGGATATGGCACATTTGGGGTGCTGGAGCTGGCTGGGTGTTGGGCAGCTGAGAAGGGTCTATCAAGGGAAGGTGAGAGCCACCAACATCTTTCAGTCCTGCCTGTTAGTTTATGGGAGCCCGAAGAGGGGATCGACTGCTTTGCAGTTGGGCTGTGGTAAGGTTGCTGGTTGGGTGGTAGAGCGCGAGCAGCTCCCTCGGAAAGGGCTGCCACGAAAGGCAAGAGCCAGAAACAGCTTTCAATCCTGGTTCTTTCTGTGTTGGAGCGCCCTCTGGTGGGAAGCCGTTTACGAAATGAACTCGAGAGATGGTAAGGCAAAGGTTGATATTTAGGTTTGAGAATAAGGGAGAGGGGTGGTGGGACGGGGAAGGGTCCCGTGGTGGGTCCATGTGGTGGGTGGCGTTAACTAATGCAGAAAGATCTCGTTATCTACGCAGAACCTCAAACTATCCCTTATCCTCGTCAGAGGCAAGCTCCGAAACGGCCACCCACCTCCTCCAGCTCAGGCACAGAAATAGGACGATAGGAATGAAGGACGATGCTGGCCCTCACGATCTCTTGGCAGCCACTTCTCAGCCCCATCAACACCGTGGCACTGTGTCTCTGCTCGCACCTAACAGCGACCTATCCCTTACCCTCATCAGGGCCAAGCTCCGAAGTGGCCACCCACCACATGGAGCTAGGCACTGAAGTAGCTAAGAACCAACGCGGATGCTGGCCCTCACGATCTCTTGGCAGCCCCTTCTCAGCCCCACCAACACCGGGGCTCTGTCGCTGTTCTCCCACTTATTCTCGACATATCCCTGTCCCTCACCAGGGCCACCTCCGAAGCGGCCACCCTCCACATGGGGCTTGGCACTGAAGTAGCCAGGAAACAAGGTTGATGCTGGCTCTCACGATCACTTCGCAGCCCCTTCTGAGCCGCACCAATGCCGGGGCTCTGTCTCTGTTCTCCCACCTTACCTCAACCTAGCCTTGACCCTCATCAGGGCCAAGCTCCGAAGTGGCCACCGACCACATGGCGCTTGGCACTGCAGTAGCCAGGAACCAAGGCTGATGCTGGCCCTCACGGGCTCTTGGCAGTTCCTTCTCACGCCCACCAGCACCGGGGCTCTGTGTCTCTGCTCGCACCTAACATCGACCTATCCCTGACCCTCATCGGAGCCAAGCTCCGAAGAGTCCACCCTCAACATGGGGCTCAGGCACTGAAGGGCAGCCCCGTCTCAGCCCCACAAACACCGGGGCTCTGTGCCTGTTCTCCCTCCTAACCTCAACCTAGCCGAGACCCTCATCAGGGCCAAGCTCCGAAGTGGCCACCGGCCACATGGAGCTAGGCACTGAAGTGGCCAGGAACCAAGGCTGATGCTGGCTCTCACGATCACTCCGCAGCCCCTTCTCAGCCGCACCAACACCGGGGCTCTGTGCCTGTTCTCCCTCCTAACCTCAACCTAGCCCTGACCCTCATCAGCGCCAAGCTCCGAAGCGGCCACCCTCCACGTGGAGCTTGGCACTAAGGTAACCAGAAATCCAGCTTGATGCTAGCCCTCACCTTCCCTTGGTAGCCCCACCAAAAGCGGGGCTCTGTCTCTGTTCTCCACCTTATCCTCGACATATCCCTTACCCTCATCGGAGCCAAGCTCCGAAGAGGCCACCCTCAACATGGGGCTCAGGCACTGAAGGGCAGCCCCGTCTCAGCCCCACCAAAACCGGGGCTCTGTGTCTCTGCTCGCTCCTAACATCAACCTATCCCTTACCCTCACCGGATCCAAGCTCCGAAGCGACTACTCTTCATGTGGGGCTTAGGTACTGAATGAGCCCAGAATCAAAATTGATGCTGGTCCTCACGATCTCTCTGCAGCCCCTTCTCAGCCCCACCAATACCGGGGCTCTGTATCTGTTCTCCCACTTAGCCTCGACATATCCCTTACCCTCATGAGGGCAAAGCTCCGCAGCGGCCACCCTCCACATGGGGCTTGGCACTGAGATAGCCAGGAATCAAGGGTGGTGCTGGCCCTCACCTTCCATTTGCAGTCCCTAGGCAAGCCCACCAACACCGGGGCCCTGTGCCTGTTCTCCCTCCTAACCTCAACCTAGCCGAGACCCTCATCAGGGCCAAGCTCCGAAGTGGCCACCGGCCACATGGAGCTAGGCACTGAAGTAGCCAGGAACCAAGGCTGATGCTGGCTCTCACGATCACTGCGCAGCCCCTTCTCAGCCGCATCAACACCGGGGCTCTGTGCCTGTTCTCCCTCCTAACCTCAACCTAGCCCTGACCCTCTTCAGGGCCAAGCTCCGAAGCGGCCACCCTCCACGTGGAGCTTGGCACTGAGGTAAGCAGAAATCCAGCTTGATGCTAGCCCTCACCTTCCCTTGGTAGCCCCACCAAAAGCGGGGCTCTGTCTCTGTTCTCCACCTTATCCTCGACATATCCCTTACCCTCATCGGAGCCAAGCTCCGAAGAGGCCACCCTCAACATGGGGCTCAGGCACTGAAGGGCAGCCCCGTCTCAGCCCCACCAAAACCGGGGCTCTGTGTCTCTGCGCGCTCCTAACATCAACCTATCCCTTACCCTCACCGGATCCAAGCTCCGAAGCGACTACTCTTCATGTGGGGCTTAGGTACTGAATGAGCCCAGAATCAAAATTGATGCTGGCCCTCACGATCTCTTTGCAGCCCCTTCTCAGCCCCACCAATACCGGGGCTCTGTATCTGTTCTCCCACTTAGCCTCGACATATCCCTTACCCTCATGAGGGCAAAGCTCCGCAGCGGCCACCCTCCACATGGGGCTTGGCACTGAGATAGCCAGGAATCAAGGGTGGTGCTGGCCCTCACCTTCCATTTGCAGTCCCTAGGCAAGCCCACCAACACCGGGGCTCTCTGCCTGTTCTCCCTCCTAACCTCAACCTAGCCGAGACCCTCATCAGGGCCAAGCTCCGAAGTGGCCACGGGCCACATTGAGCTAGGCACTGAAGTAGCCAGGAACCAAGGCTGATGCTGGCCCTCACGGGCTCTTGGCAGCTCCTTCTCACGCCCACCAACACCGGGGCTCTGTGTCTCTGCTCGCACCTAACATCGACCTATCCCTGACCCTCATCGGAGCCAAGCTCCGAAGCGACCAGTCTTCATGTGGGGCTTAGGCACTGAGGCAGCCAAGAATCAAGGTACATGCTGGTCCTCACGATCACTGCACAGCCCCTTCTCAGCCGCACCAATGCCGGGGCTCTGTGCCTGTTCTCCCACCTAACCTCAACCTAGCCCTGACCCTCTTCAGGGCCAAGCTCCGAAGCGGCCACCCTCCACGTGGAGCTTGGCACTAAGGTAAGCAGAAATCCAGCTTGATGCTGGCCCTCACCTTCCCTTGGTAGCCCCACCAGAACCGGGGCTCTGTCGCTGTTCTCCACCTTATCCTCGACATATCCCTTACCCTCATCGGAGCCAAGCTCCGAAGAGGCCACCCTCAACATGGGGCTCAGGCACTGAAGGGCAGCCCCGTCTCAGCCCCACCATCACCGGGGCTCTGTGCCTGTTTTCCCACCTAACCTCAACCTAGCCCTGACCCTCATCAGGGCCAAGCTCCGAAGTGGACACCGGCCACATGGAGCTAGGCACTGAAGTAGCCAGGAACCAAGGCTAATGCTGGCCCTCATGGTCCCTTGGTAGCCCCTTCTCAGTCCCACCAATACTGGGGCTCTGTATCTGTTCTCCCACTTAGCCTCGACATATCCCTTACCCTCATCAAGGCAAAGCACCGCAGCGGCCACACTCCACATGGGGCTTGGCACTGCGATAGCCAGGAATCAAGGGTGGTGCTGGCCCTCACCTTCCATTTGCAGTCCCTAGGCAAGCCCACCAACACCGGGGCCCTGTGCCTGTTCTCCCTCCTAACCTCAACCTAGCCGAGACCCTCATCAGGGCCAAGCTCCGAAGTGGCCACCGGCCACATGGAGCTAGGCACTGAAGTAGCCAGGAACCAAGGCTGATGCTGGCTCTCACGATCACTGCGCAGCCCCTTCTCAGCCGCACCAACACCGGGGCTCTGTGCCTGTTCTCCCTCCTAACCTCAACCTAGCCCTGACCCTCATCAGCGCCAAGCTCCGAAGCGGCCACCCTCCACGTGGAGCTTGGCACTAAGGTAACCAGAAATCCAGCTTGATGCTAGCCCTCACCTTCCCTTGGTAGCCCCACCAAAACCGGGGCTCTGTCTCTGTTCTCCACCTTATCCTCGACATATCCCTTACCCTCATCGGAGCCAAGCTCCGAAGAGGCCACCCTCAACATGGGGCTCAGGCACTGAAGGGCAGCCCCGTCTCAGCCCCACCAAAACCGGGGCTCTGTGTCTCTGCGCGCTCCTAACATCAACCTATCCCTTACCCTCACCGGATCCAAGCTCCGAAGCGACTACTCTTCATGTGGGGCTTAGGTACTGAATGAGCCCGGAATCAAAATTGATGCTGGCCCTCACGATCTCTTTGCAGCCCCTTCTCAGCCCCACCAATACCGGGGCTCTGTATCTGTTCTCCCACTTAGCCTCGACATATCCCTTACCCTCATGAGGGCAAAGCTCCGCAGCGGCCACCCTCCACATGGGGCTTGGCACTGCGATAGCCAGGAATCAAGGGTGGTGCTGGCCCTCACCTTCCATTTGCAGTCCCTAGGCAAGCCCACCAACACCGGGGCTCTCTGCCTGTTCTCCCTCCTAACCTCAACCTAGCCGAGACCCTCATCAGGGCCAAGCTCCGAAGTGGCCACGGGCCACATTGAGCTAGGCACTGAAGTAGCCAGGAACCAAGGCTGATGCTGGCCCTCACGGGCTCTTGGCAGCTCCTTCTCACGCCCACCAACACCGGGGCTCTGTGTCTCTGCTCGCACCTAACATCGACCTATCCCTGACCCTCATCGGAGCCAAGCTCCGAAGCGACCAGTCTTCATTTGGGGCTTAGGCACTGAGGCAGCCAAGAATCAAGGTACATGCTGGTCCTCACGATCACTGCACAGCCCCTTCTCAGCCGCACCAATGCCGGGGCTCTGTGCCTGTTCTCCCACCTAACCTCAACCTAGCCCTGACCCTCTTCAGGGCCAAGCTCCGAAGCGGCCACCCTCCACGTGGAGCTTGGCACTAAGGTAAGCAGAAATCCAGCTTGATGCTGGCCCTCACCTTCCCTTGGTAGCCCCACCAGAACCGGGGCTCTGTCTCTGTTCTCCACCTTATCCTCGACATATCCCTTACCCTCATCGGAGCCAAGCTCCGAAGAGGCCACCCTCAACATGGGGCTCAGGCACTGAAGGGCAGCCCCGTCTCAGCCCCACCATCACCGGGGCTCTGTGCCTGTTTTCCCACCTAACCTCAACCTAGCCCTGACCCTCATCAGGGCCAAGCTCCGAAGTGGACACCGGCCACATGGAGCTAGGCACTGAAGTAGCCAGGAACCAAGGCTAATGCTGGCCCTCATGGTCCCTTGGTAGCCCCTTCTCAGTCCCACCAATACTGGGGCTCTGTATCTGTTCTCCCACTTAGCCTCGACATATCCCTTACCCTCATCAAGGCAAAGCACCGCAGCGGCCACACTCCACATGGGGCTTGGCACTGCGATAGCCAGGAATCAAGGGTGGTGCTGGCCCTCACCTTCCATTTGCAGTCCCTAGGCAACCCCACCAACACCGGGGCCCTGTGCCTGTTCTCCCTCCTAACCTCAACCTAGCCGAGACCCTCATCAGGGCCAAGCTCCGAAGTGGCCACCGGCCACATGGAGCTAGGCACTGAAGTAGCCAGGAACCAAGGCTGATGCTGGCTCTCACGATCACTGCGCAGCCCCTTCTCAGCCGCACCAACACCGGGGCTCTGTGCCTGTTCTCCCTCCTAACCTCAACCTAGCCCTGACCCTCATCAGCGCCAAGCTCCGAAGCGGCCACCCTCCACGTGGAGCTTGGCACTAAGGTAACCAGAAATCCAGCTTGATGCTGGCCCTCACCTTCCCTTGGTAGCCCCACCAAAAGCGGGGCTCTGTCTCTGTTCTCCACCTTATCCTCGACATATCCCTTACCCTCATCGGAGCCAAGCTCCGAAGAGGCCACCCTCAACATGGGGCTCAGGCACTGAAGGGCAGCCCCGTCTCAGCCCCACCAAAACCGGGGCTCTGTGTCTCTGCGCGCTCCTAACATCAACCTATCCCTTACCCTCACCGGATCCAAGCTCCGAAGCGACTACTCTTCATGTGGGGCTTAGGTACTGAATGAGCCCGGAATCAAAATTGATGCTGGCCCTCACGATCTCTTTGCAGCCCCTTCTCAGCCCCACCAATACCGGGGCTCTGTATCTGTTCTCCCACTTAGCCTCGACATATCCCTTACCCTCATGAGGGCAAAGCTCCGCAGCGGCCACCCTCCACATGGGGCTTGGCACTGCGATAGCCAGGAATCAAGGGTGGTGCTGGCCCTCACCTTCCATTTGCAGTCCCTAGGCAAGCCCACCAACACCGGGGCTCTCTGCCTGTTCTCCCTCCTAACCTCAACCTAGCCGAGACCCTCATCAGGGCCAAGCTCCGAAGTGGCCACGGGCCACATTGAGCTAGGCACTGAAGTAGCCAGGAACCAAGGCTGATGCTGGCCCTCACGGGCTCTTGGCAGCTCCTTCTCACGCCCACCAACACCGGGGCTCTGTGTCTCTGCTCGCACCTAACATCGACCTATCCCTGACCCTCATCGGAGCCAAGCTCCGAAGCGACCAGTCTTCATTTGGGGCTTAGGCACTGAGGCAGCCAAGAATCAAGGTACATGCTGGTCCTCACGATCACTGCACAGCCCCTTCTCAGCCGCACCAATGCCGGGGCTCTGTGCCTGTTCTCCCACCTAACCTCAACCTAGCCCTGACCCTCTTCAGGGCCAAGCTCCGAAGCGGCCACCCTCCACGTGGAGCTTGGCACTAAGGTAAGCAGAAATCCAGCTTGATGCTGGCCCTCACCTTCCCTTGGTAGCCCCACCAGAACCGGGGCTCTGTCTCTGTTCTCCACCTTATCCTCGACATATCCCTTACCCTCATCGGAGCCAAGCTCCGAAGAGGCCACCCTCAACATGGGGCTCAGGCACTGAAGGGCAGCCCCGTCTCAGCCCCACCATCACCGGGGCTCTGTGCCTGTTTTCCCACCTAACCTCAACCTAGCCCTGACCCTCATCAGGGCCAAGCTCCGAAGTGGACACCGGCCACATGGAGCTAGGCACTGAAGTAGCCAGGAACCAAGGCTAATGCTGGCCCTCATGGTCCCTTGGTAGCCCCTTCTCAGTCCCACCAATACTGGGGCTCTGTATCTGTTCTCCCACTTAGCCTCGACATATCCCTTACCCTCATCAAGGCAAAGCACCGCAGCGGCCACACTCCACATGGGGCTTGGCACTGCGATAGCCAGGAATCAAGGGTGGTGCTGGCCCTCACCTTCCATTTGCAGTCCCTAGGCAAGCCCACCAACACCGGGGCCCTGTGCCTGTTCTCCCTCCTAACCTCAACCTAGCCGAGACCCTCATCAGGGCCAAGCTCCGAAGTGGCCACCGGCCACATGGAGCTAGGCACTGAAGTAGCCAGGAACCAAGGCTGATGCTGGCTCTCACGATCACTGCGCAGCCCCTTCTCAGCCGCACCAACACCGGGGCTCTGTGCCTGTTCTCCCTCCTAACCTCAACCTAGCCCTGACCCTCATCAGCGCCAAGCTCCGAAGCGGCCACCCTCCACGTGGAGCTTGGCACTAAGGTAACCAGAAATCCAGCTTGATGCTGGCCCTCACCTTCCCTTGGTAGCCCCACCAAAACCGGGGCTCTGTCTCTGTTCTCCACCTTATCCTCGACATATCCCTTACCCTCATCGGAGCCAAGCTCCGAAGAGGCCACCCTCAACATGGGGCTCAGGCACTGAAGGGCAGCCCCGTCTCAGCCCCACCAAAACCGGGGCTCTGTGTCTCTGCGCGCTCCTAACATCAACCTATCCCTTACCCTCACCGGATCCAAGCTCCGAAGCGACTACTCTTCATGTGGGGCTTAGGTACTGAATGAGCCCGGAATCAAAATTGATGCTGGCCCTCACGATCTCTTTGCAGCCCCTTCTCAGCCCCACCAATACCGGGGCTCTGTATCTGTTCTCCCACTTAGCCTCGACATATCCCTTACCCTCATGAGGGCAAAGCTCCGCAGCGGCCACCCTCCACATGGGGCTTGGCACTGAGATAGCCAGGAATCAAGGGTGGTGCTGGCCCTCACCTTCCATTTGCAGTCCCTAGGCAAGCCCACCAACACCGGGGCTCTCTGCCTGTTCTCCCTCCTAACCTCAACCTAGCCGAGACCCTCATCAGGGCCAAGCTCCGAAGTGGCCACGGGCCACATTGAGCTAGGCACTGAAGTAGCCAGGAACCAAGGCTGATGCTGGCCCTCACGGGCTCTTGGCAGCTCCTTCTCACGCCCACCAACACCGGGGCTCTGTGTCTCTGCTCGCACCTAACATCGACCTATCCCTGACCCTCATCGGAGCCAAGCTCCGAAGCGACGAGTCTTCATGTGGGGCTTAGGCACTGAGGCAGCCAAGAATCAAGGTACATGCTGGTCCTCACGATCACTGCACAGCCCCTTCTCAGCCGCACCAATGCCGGGGCTCTGTGCCTGTTCTCCCACCTAACCTCAACCTAGCCCTGACCCTCTTCAGGGCCAAGCTCCGAAGCGGCCACCCTCCACGTGGAGCTTGGCACTAAGGTAACCAGAAATCCAGCTTGATGCTGGCCCTCACCTTCCCTTGGTAGCCCCACCAGAACCGGGGCTCTGTCTCTGTTCTCCACCTTATCCTCGACATATCCCTTACCCTCATCGGAGCCAAGCTCCGAAGAGGCCACCCTCAACATGGGGCTCAGGCACTGAAGGGCAGCCCCGTCTCAGCCCCACCATTACCGGGGCTCTGTGCCTGTTCTCCCACCTAACCTCAACCTAGCCCTGACCCTCATCAGGGCCAAGCTCCGAAGTGGACACCGGCCACATGGAGCTAGGCACTGAAGTAGCCAGGAACCAAGGCTAATGCTGGCCCTCATGGTCCCTTGGTAGCCCCTTCTCAGTCCCACCAATACTGGGGCTCTGTATCTGTTCTCCCACTTAGCCTCGACATATCCCTTACCCTCATCAAGGCAAAGCACCGCAGCGGCCACACTCCACATGGGGCTTGGCACTGCGATAGCCAGGAATCAAGGGTGGTGCTGGCCCTCACCTTCCATTTGCAGTCCCTAGGCAACCCCACCAACACCGGGGCCCTGTGCCTGTTCTCCCTCCTAACCTCAACCTAGCCGAGACCCTCATCAGGGCCAAGCTCCGAAGTGGCCACCGGCCACATGGAGCTAGGCACTGAAGTGGCCAGGAACCAAGGCTGATGCTGGCTCTCACGATCACTCCGCAGCCCCTTCTCAGCCGCACCAACACCGGGGCTCTGTGCCTGTTCTCCCTCCTAACCTCAACCTAGCCCTGACCCTCATCAGCGCCAAGCTCCGAAGCGGCCACCCTCCACGTGGAGCTTGGCACTAAGGTAACCAGAAATGCAGCTTGATGCTAGCCCTCACCTTCCCTTGGTAGCCCCACCAATACCGGGGCTCTGTCTCTGTTCTCCACCTTATCCTCGACATATCCCTTACCCTCATCGGAGCCAAGCTCCGAAGAGGCCACCCTCAACATGGGGCTCAGGCACTGAAGGGCAGCCCCGTCTCAGCCCCACCAAAACCGGGGCTCTGTGTCTCTGCGCGCTCCTAACATCAACCTATCCCTTACCCTCACCGGATCCAAGCTCCGAAGCGACTACTCTTCATGTGGGGCTTAGGTACTGAATGAGCCCGGAATCAAAATTGATGCTGGCCCTCACGATCTCTTTGCAGCCCCTTCTCAGCCCCACCAATACCGGGGCTCTGTATCTGTTCTCCCACTTAGCCTCGACATATCCCTTACCCTCATGAGGGCAAAGCTCCGCAGCGGCCACCCTCCACATGGGGCTTGGCACTGCGATAGCCAGGAATCAAGGGTGGTGCTGGCCCTCACCTTCCATTTGCAGTCCCTAGGCAAGCCCACCAACACCGGGGCTCTCTGCCTGTTCTCCCTCCTAACCTCAACCTAGCCGAGACCCTCATCAGGGCCAAGCTCCGAAGTGGCCACGGGCCACATTGAGCTAGGCACTGAAGTAGCCAGGAACCAAGGCTGATGCTGGCCCTCACGGGCTCTTGGCAGCTCCTTCTCACGCCCACCAACACCGGGGCTCTGTGTCTCTGCTCGCACCTAACATCGACCTATCCCTGACCCTCATCGGAGCCAAGCTCCGAAGCGACGAGTCTTCATGTGGGGCTTAGGCACTGAGGCAGCCAAGAATCAAGGTACATGCTGGTCCTCACGATCACTGCACAGCCCCTTCTCAGCCGCACCAATGCCGGGGCTCTGTGCCTGTTCTCCCACCTAACCTCAACCTAGCCCTGACCCTCTTCAGGGCCAAGCTCCGAAGCGGCCACCCTCCACGTGGAGCTTGGCACTAAGGTAACCAGAAATCCAGCTTGATGCTGGCCCTCACCTTCCCTTGGTAGCCCCACCAGAACCGGGGCTCTGTCGCTGTTCTCCACCTTATCCTCGACATATCCCTTACCCTCATCGGAGCCAAGCTCCGAAGAGGCCACCCTCAACATGGGGCTCAGGCACTGAAGGGCAGCCCCGTCTCAGCCCCACCATCACCGGGGCTCTGTGCCTGTTTTCCCACCTAACCTCAACCTAGCCCTGACCCTCATCAGGGCCAAGCTCCGAAGTGGACACCGGCCACATGGTGCTAGGCACTGAAGTAGCCAGGAACCAAGGCTAATGCTGGCCCTCATGGTCCCTTGGCAGCCCCTTCTCAGTCCCACCAATACTGGGGCTCTGTATCTGTTCTCCCACTTAGCCTCGACATATCCCTTACCCTCATCAAGGCAAAGCACCGCAGCGGCCACACTCCACATGGGGCTTGGCACTGCGATAGCCAGGAATCAAGGGTGGTGCTGGCCCTCACCTTCCATTTGCAGTCCCTAGGCAAGCCCACCAACACCGGGGCCCTGTGCCTGTTCTCCCTCCTAACCTCAACCTAGCAGAGACCCTCATCAGGGCCAAGCTCCGAAGTGGCCACCGGCCACATGGAACTAGGCACTGAAGTAGCCAGGAACCAAGGCTGATGCTGGCTCTCACGATCACTGCGCAGCCCCTTCTCAGCCGCACCAACACCGGGGCTCTGTGCCTGTTCTCCCTCCTAACCTCAACCTAGCCCTGACCCTCATCAGCGCCAAGCTCCGAAGCGGCCACCCTCCACGTGGAGCTTGGCACTAAGGTAAGCAGAAATCCAGCTTGATGCTGGCCCTCACCTTCCCTTGGTAGCCCCACCAAAAGCGGGGCTCTGTCTCTGTTCTCCACCTTATCCTCGACATATCCCTTACCCTCATCGGAGCCAAGCTCCGAAGAGGCCACCCTCAACATGGGGCTCAGGCACTGAAGGGCAGCCCCGTCTCAGCCCCACCAACACCGGGGCTCTGTGCCTGTTCTCCCACCTAACCTCAACCTAGCCGTTACCCTCTTCAGGGCCAAGCTCCGAAGTGGCCATGCTACACATGGGGCTTGGCACTGATGTAGCCAGGAATCAAGGCTGATGCTCGCCCTCACCTTTCCTTTGCTGTCCCTAGGCAGCCCCACTAACACCGGGTCTCTCTGTCTGTTCTCCCACCCAACCTCAACCTAGCCCTGACCCTCATCAGGGCAAAGCTCCGAAGCGGCCACACTCCACATGGGGCTTGGCATTGAGATAGCCAGGAATCAAGGCTAATGCCGGACCTCGCCTTCCGTTTGCAGTCCCTAGGCAGCCCCACCAACACCGGCGCTCTGTGTCTGTTCCCCCAGTTATCCTCGACATATCCCTTCTCCTCATCAGGGCCAAGCTCCGAAGCGGCCACCCACCACATGGGGCTCTGGGGCAGACGTGGCCAGGAATGAAGGCTGATGCTGGCCCTCACGATCTCTTGTCAGCCCCACCAACCCCTGCTCCCTTCTCTTTGGTCTCCCACCTAAACATCAACCTACATCTTACCTTCATCAGAGCCAGGCTCTGAAACGTCTACCCACCAGATGGCGCTCCAACACAGAGGGAACCAAGATGACTGGCGTTCGTTGCACTCGCCTGCCCCGGCAGCCCTTTGAGGTCCCCACCACCACCGGGGCTAGGCGCTTGCCGTAGCACTCAACCGTCAACCTTGCCGCAGCCCAACTGCAAAGCAGACAAGCGCCCCGTCGAGCTCCCACACACGTTTTGCCAGGACTGAAATATGTTCGCAGTGCTCACCTTCCCTTTACAGCCCCTTCTCAGCTGCCCAGCACCCAGCCATCTCCAGCACCGCAAATGCGCAACATCCAGCACACCTAGCACCCCTTGGGATCTTTGGCAGTGCTTGGTGCTGGGCATGTGTCGGTGCTGGGTCGTGGGGGTACTGTGTGCTAGGCCCTTAGTGGAGTGGGTTCTGGACAGGTCTGGGTGCTGCGGTTGCTGGGTGTTGGGCATATCTGGGTGCTCGCCATGTCCCTGTGCTGGGCACTGGGAGGATTTGGTGCTGGGAATGGGCAGGCGATGATCGTGCCTGGGTGGTGGATGCGGGCTACAGGCAGTGCTGGGCACTGGCTGCGCTGGGTGCTGGTCATTGGGGGTACTGGGTTCTAGGCACTGGGCATGCGGGGTGCTGGACATCTCTGGGTGCTGAGCATGTCCAAGTGATGGGTCCGGGGCACTGGGACTGCTGGGCAGTGGGGGTGCTGGGGACTATGCATATCAGGGTGCTGGGCATGCCTGCGTACTGAGTGCTTGGCGCTGGGTTCTGGATGCTGGCTGGTGGGCATTGTCTGTGTGCTGGTTATTGGGCACTGGCGGTGGTAGGCATGGGAGTGCTTGTTGCTGGGCATTTTCTGATCCTGGCTGTTGGGGGCGCTGAGCACTGGGCATGTCTGGGTGATGGATGGAGGGAGTTTTGGGTGCTGGGCACTAGGGGTGCTGGCTAGTGGGTATGTCCGTGTGCTGGGTATGTCCATATGCCGGATGCTGTGCGCTGGGGATGCTGGGCACTGGGGTTAGTGGGTGCTGTGCACTGGGGTTGCTGGGTGTTGGGCAGCGCGACTGCTGGGGGCTGGGAGTGCTGGGTACTATGCATAAGCGGGTGCAGGGTATGTCTTGCTGCTGGATGGTGGGTTCTGGGGCTACTGGGAGCTGGGGGTATTGGGTGCTGGGCACTGGGGTTGCTGGGTGCTAAGTCCTGTGGGTGCTGGTTGCTGGGCCCTGGGAGTGCTGGGTACTATGCATAAGCGGGTGCAGGGTATGTCTTGCTGCTGGGTGCTGGGGGTATTGGGTGTTGGCCACTGGGGTGTTGGGTGCTGGGCATGTCCTCGTCCTTGGCATGACTGATGCTGGGCACTGGGGGTACTGGCTGCTGGGAGCTAGGGGTGCTGGCTGTGGGCATTTCAGTTGCTGGACATGACCAGGTGCTGGGCGTCTCCAGGTGCTGGGCACGTGCGGATGCTGTGTGCTCGGCACTTGGGGTTCTGGGTGGTCGGCGGTGAGGGTGCTGGACGCTGGGGATGCTGGCTGTTGCGGTGCTGGGTGCTGGGCACTGGGGCTGCTGAGTGGTGGGCATGTCCAGGTGCTGTTTGTTGGCGGTTGGGGTGCTGGGTTGTGCGCCTGTCCAGGAGTTAGTGCTGGGCCCTGGGGGTGCTGTGTATGTCCGAGTGCTGGGCATGTCCGGATGCTGGGTAAACGGGTTCTTGGGCTGTGGGGGTGTTGGGTATGCTGGTTTCTGGGCACTGGGGAGGTGCTGGCTGCGAGCCCTGTATGGTGGTGGGTGTTTGGTGTACTGGGTGCAGGGCGCTGGGTGCTGGGCATGTCCGGGTGCTACGTGCTGATCACTGGGGATGTTGGGGGCTGGTTTGCTGTGTTCTGGTGTGTAGCGTGCTGGGCATGTTTGGGTGCTGGGCATGTCCAGGTGCTGGGTACTGGGCGCTGGGGATGGTGGTCCCTGGGGGTGCTGTGTGCTGGGCATGTCCGGGGGGTGGGTTGGGCAGTGGGGTTGCTGGGTGCTGGGAATGTGCGGGTGCTGGGGGCTGGGCCCTGAGGTTGATGGGGGCTGGGCACTCGGGTTGCTGGGTGCTGGCTGGTGCGGTTGCGGGGCCCTGGTGTTGCTGGGTACTATGCATAACTGAGTGCAGGGTATCTCTTGGTGCTGGAGGTACTGGGTGCTGGGCCTGTGCTCTGGAGTTGCTGGGTTCTGTGCTCTGGGGGTGCTTGTTTCTTGGCACGTGCGTGTGCTGTGTGCTCTTCCCTGGTTGTGCTGGGTATGTGTGGGTGTTGGGCAGTGTGGGTGCTGTGTGGTAGGCGCTGGGCATGTCTGGGTGCTGGGTGATGGGCACTGGAGGTTCTGGGCGATGGGGAGCAGGGAAGCTGCCTGCTAGGCATGTCTGAGTGCTGGGCATGTCCGGGTGCTGGGTACTGTGCGCTGGCAGTGGTGGGCGGTGGTGGTGCTGGGTGCTGGGCATGTCCGGGTGCTAGGCAATGGCGGTGCTGGGTGCTTGGCGCTGGGGGTGATGGTCTTTGGGTGTGCTGGGTGCTGGGCATGTCCCTGTGCTGGGTGGTGGGGGTGCTGGGCATGTGCGGGTGTTGGTTGCCGGGCCCTGGGTGTACTGGGTGCTGGACGCTGGGGTGGGTGGTTTCTGGGCGCTGGGGGTGCTGGGTTCTGTGCCCCTGTGTTGCTGGGTGCTGAGCATGTCCGGGTGCTGGCCATGTCTAAGTGCAGCGTGCTGGGCACTGGGTGCTGGGGGGTGGGGGTGCTGGATGCTGAGTGTTGGGTATGCTGGTTTCCGGGCACTGGGCGGAAGTGTGTGAGACCTGTGGGTGTGTTGTATGGTGGGTGTTTGGGGTGCTGAGTGCTGCAGGTGCTGGGCATGTCCAGGTGCTATGTGCTGATCACTGGGGTTCTTGGGGGCTGGTTTGCTGTGTTCTGGTGTGTTGGGCGCTGGGCATGTTTGTCTGGGTGCTGGGCATGTCTGGGTGCTGGGTACTGGGAACTGGCAGTGCGGGGCGGTGCGGGTGCTGTGTGCTGGGCATGTCGGGGTGCTGGGTACTGGGCAGTGGGAGTGCTGGGTGCTAGGTACTGGGGGTGCTGGGCCCTGGCATTGCTCGGCAATATGCAAAACTGAGTGCAGGGTATGTCTTGGTGCTGGATGCTTGGTGCTGGAGGTACCGGGTGCTGGGCATATGCAGTGGTGGGTGTTGGGCATATCCGGTGCTGGGTGGCTGTGCTGGGGTTGCTGGGTGCTGTGCTGTGAGGGTGCTGGATTCCTGGCATGTGCGTGTACTGTGTGCTGGGCCCTGGTTGTGCTGGGTATGTGTAGGTGCTGGGTGTTGGGCACTGCGGGGGGTGGTGCTAGGTGCTGGGCATGTCCAGGTGCTGAGCAATGGTGGTGCTGGGTGCTTGGCACTGGGGGTGGTGGTACCTGGGGCTGCTGTGTGCTGGGCACGTCGGGGTGCTGGGTTTTGGGCGGTGGGGGTGCTGGGTGCTGGGCGTGTGCGTCTGTTGGTTGCTGGACCCTGGCGTGCTGGGCGCTGGGGCTATCGGTTACCGGGTGCTGGGGGTGCTGGGTTCAATGCAGCGTATGCAGGTCCTGGGCAGTGGGTGTGCTGGAAGCTGGGTGTTGGGTATGCTGGTTCCTGCCACTGCGGGTGCTGGGTGTGAGACTTGTGGGCGTGCTGGATGGTGGGTGTTTGGTGTGCACCCTCACTGCCCACCACCCAGAACCCTAAGTGCCGAGCACACAGCATCCGGACCTGCACACGCCCAGCACCTGCACACGCCCAGCACCCACAAGACCCAACAACCAGCACTGGTCATGACCAGTTCCTGGAAATGCCCACAGCCAGCACCCCTAGCTCCCCGCACCCAGCACTCCCAGGGCCCAGCACGAATTCCCGGACATGCGCACAACCCAGCACACCCACCGCCAACACACAGCATCGAGACATGCCCAGCAGCCCCAGTGCCCAGCATCCACCAGCAAGACATACCCTGCACCCAATTATGCATGGTATCCAGCACTCCCAGGGCCCAGCAACCAGTAGCCCCAGTACCTCGGCTCGCTTCTGTAATTCTACACAATGAAGACTTGTGGCTTAGAAGTTAGGGAACTAGCAGGTGTGGTGTTTGCAGGTGTGTAGAATTGTAGTCTAAATCGTGTCTCCTGGAAGCAGTGTTAGACTCTAGTGAAGAGTAACCTTGGAAACGAGAACCGTAAACAAAGGTAGTCCAGACGTGGCTCGGAGACAAACCTCGACCTTATAAGGAAAGAAAGGAACAGGTTCACGAAGAGTTCACGACCCCGCCGACCACCACAGACCACCCGAGACCCTCAAGGAGACCCTAAAGGTTTTAGTGCGCATGTGTCTAGGATGATGTAATATTATAATCGGTTCTCGGAAATTTAAGGAATATGTAAAAGAGAAACTGAAAATATGTATGAGAAGCATGGATACAAACAGAAAGGTGATTAGACCTGGTGTGCTTCATTTGTGGCAAGTCCACCGAGCACCCAGGCCTGAATAAAACAATCTCTCTCCTGAGCGTGTGGAATTGGTTCCTTGTGGAGGGATTTTTATTAAATAACGGTCATCCTATGAACATTCCAAGCACTGAGGATTTGTTAGTAATAGTAGAAGGCTGCTAAAGAGCAATTGTAGTTTTAGAGTCTCTGAAGTGATCGTAGAGCAGGAAAAACAGGCTGAGGAATGGAAATATCAGTAGATTATGTAACGGAATGCAGGCGCAGGAAGCGTTCGCGTGGACACCTGCTTTTGACCAATCTGTGTATGTTAAGATTCGTGTGCTTGCTGACTGTAAACCAATAGAGGATTCGGAGGTGCGCGTGTTACTGTGGCTAGCTTATAAAAGTAGCACAATATCTTGAAATAAAGGAGGATGACCATACCCACATTGGGACTCCTCATTACTCCGGGAACGCGCTCCTATTCCGACCCATGGTCACTCCAACAGTTCCTTCCACGCCGGGCACGAATCCGCTTTTCGGACAACACCTAGCCCCCAGCACCCGCACCAGCAGCACCAGCAAGCCCAGTGCCCAGCACGCAGCAACCTCAGGGCCCAGCACCCAGCCGTGCCCGCCACCCGGACATGCCCAGCACCCAGCAACCCCAGTGCACAACACCCAGCACCCCCAGCGCCCAGAAACCAACACACGCACACACCCAGCACGCCCACCGCCCAAAACCCAGCAGCCCAACATGCCCAGCACACAGCACCACCACTGCCACCACCCCCACTGCCCAGTACCCAGCACCCACACATGCCCAGCACCCAGACATGCCCAGCACACAGCACCACCACCGCCCACCACCCCCACTGCCCAGTACCCAGCACCCACACATGCCCAGCACTCAGACATGCCCAGCAGGCAGCTTCTCTGCTGCCCACCGCCCAGCATCCCGACCGCCCAGCACCCAGACATGCCCAGGCCCCGCCACACAGCACCCCCACTGCCCAACACCCAGCACTCACACATACCCGGCACAACCAGGGCCCAGCACACAGCACACGCACATGTCAGGAATCCAGCACCCTCACAGCACAGCACCCAGCAACCCCAGCACAGCCACCCAGCACCGCATATGCCCAGCACCTAGCACCGCATATGCCCAACACCCAGCACCCAGTACCTCCAGTACCCAGCATCCAGCACCAAGACATACCCTGCACTCAGTTATGTATAGTAGCCAGCAATACCAGGGCCCAGCACCCCAGTACCTAGAACCCAACACTGCCACTGCCCAACACCCACCACCCGGACGTGCCCAGCACATAGCACCCCCACTGCCCCACACAGCCAGCGCCCAGTACCCAGCACCCAGACATGGCCAGCACCCAAACATGCCCAGCACTCAACACACCACTGCCCAGATCCCAGCAAACCAGCCCCCAACATCTCCAGTGATCAGCACATAGCACCCGGACATGCCCAGCACCCAGCACCCGCAGCGCTCAGCATCCACCACCCCCAGTGCTCTGTACTCAGCACACCAAACACCTACCATCCAGCACCCCCACACGTCTCACACCCAGCATCCCCAGTGCCCAGCAACCAGCATACCCAACACCCACCATCCAGCACCCCCACACGTCTCACACCCAGCACCCCCAGTGCTCTGTACTCAGCACACCAAACACCCACCATCCAGCTCCCCCACCACCCAGCACCCCCAGTGCGCAGTACCCCGCACCCAGACATGCCCAGCACCCGGACATACACAGCACTCAGCACTGTCCTGCTTCCGGCTGGGACAGAGTTAACTTTCTTCCCAGTAGCTTGGGGGGTGTGCTGGCCTTTTCGGTTTGATGTGAGAGGAGCGTTGATGGCCCCTTAATGCTTTGGCTGTTGCTGGGCGGTGCTTGCACCGGGAGACTTTTGTTCTCTCTTTTCGGCCTCCCACAGGAAGCTGGGGGGGGGTGGGGGGGGCGGGGGGATGGGGAGCACAGCCGGGGTAGTTGACCTAGCTGGCCAATGGGGTATTCTATAGCATGTGACATCCTGCTCAGTATAAAAAATGGGAGGGGGCGGGGGAGGGGGCTCTCCCCCCCCCCCGTTCACGACACACGGTCGACAGCGGTGAGCAGTTGCATTGTGCATTGCCTGCTTTGTATCGTCTGTTGTTGTTGTTGTTGTTCTCATTGTTATTATTACTGTTCTACTTCGTTTTATTTCAACCATTAAACTGTTTTTATCTCAACCCGGGAGTTTTCCTACTTGTGCCCTCCCGATTCTCTCCCCCATCCCACGGGGTGGGGGGGGGAGGTGAGCCAGTGGCTGCGTGGGGTTTATTTGCTGGCTGGGGTTAAACCAACACATGCACCCATCATACCCTCCACCCAGCACTGCCAGGGCCCAGCACTCCCATGGCCCAGCACTGATTCCCACACATGCACACAACCCAGCACACGCACCGCCAATGCACAGCACCTCGACATGCCCAGCAGCCCTGGAGCCCAGCACACAGCACCCAGCAGCCCCAGCACCAGGACATGACAAGAAGCCAGTCCCCGCAGTGCCCAACAACCCACGACTCAGCAACGGAACATGCCTAGCACCAGGCACCACCAAGGTGTAGCAAGGAGTGCTAGGTGTGGTGGATATGGCACATTTGGGGTGCTGGAGCTGGCTGGGTGTTGGGCAGCTGAGAAGGGTCTATCAAGGGAAGGTGAGAGCCACCAACATCTTTCAGTCCTGCCTGTTAGTTTATGGGAGCCCGAAGAGGGGATCGACTGCTTTGCAGTTGGGCTGTGGTAAGGTTGCTGGTTGGGTGGTAGAGCGAGAGCAGCTCCCTCGGAAAGGGCTGCCACGAAAGGCAAGAGCCAGAAACAGCTTTCAATCCTGGTTCTTTCTGTGTTGGAGCGCCCTCTGGTGGGAAGCCGTTTACGAAATGAACTCGAGAGATGGTAAGGCAAAGGTTGATATTTAGGTTTGAGAATAAGGGAGAGGGGTGGTGGGACCGGGAAGGGTCCCGTGGTGGGTCTATGTGGTGGGTGGCGTTAACTAATGCAGAAGGATCTCGTTATCTACGCAGAACCTCAAACTATCCCTTATCCTCCTCAGAGGCAAGCTCCGAAACGGCCACCCACCTCCTCCGGCTCAGGCACAGAAATAGCCAGGAATGAAGGACGATGCTGGCCCTCACGATCTCTTGGCAGCCACTTCTCAGCCCCATCAACACCGTGGCACTGTACCTCTGCTCGCACCTAACAGCGACCTATCCCTTACCCACATCAGGGCCAAGCTCCGAAGTGGCCACCCACCACATGGAGCTAGGCACTGAAGTAGCTAGGAACCAAGGCGGATGCTGGCTCTCACGATATCTTGGCAGCCCCTTCTCAGCCCCACCAATACCAGGGCTCTGTATCTGTTCTCCCACTTAGCCTCGACAGATCCCTTACCCTCATCAGGGCAAAGCGCCGCAGCGGCCTCACTCCACATGGGGCTTGGCACTGAGACGGCCAGGAATCAACGGTGGTGCTGGCCCTCACCTTCCATTTGTAGTCCCTAGGCAAGCCCACCAACACCGGGGCTCTGTGCCTGTTTTCCCACCTAACCTCAACCTAGCCGAGACCCTCATCAGGGCCAAGCTCTGAAGTGGCCACCCACCACATGGAGCTAGGCACTGAAGTAGCCAGGAACCAAGGCTGATGCTGGCCCTCACGGCCAAGCTCCGATTAGGCCACCCTCGACATGGGGCTCTGGCACTGAAGTAGCCAGGAACCAAGGCTGATGCTGGCTCTCACGATCTCTTTGCAGCCCCTTCTCAGCCGCACCAATGCCGGGGCGCTGTGCCTGTTCTCCCACCTAACCTAAACCTAGCCCTGACCCTCTTCAGGGCCAAGCTCTGAAGTGGCCACCCACCACATGGAGCTAGGCACTGAAGTAGCCAGGAACCAAGGCTGATGCTGGCCCTCACGGCCAAGCTCCGATTAGGCTACCCTCGACATGGGGCTCAGGAACTGAAGTAGCCAGGAACCAAGATTGATGGTGGCCCTCACCTTCTATTTGCAGTCCATAGGCAAGCCCACCAACACCGAAGCTCTGTGCCTGTTCTCACACCTAACGTCAACCTAGCCCTGACCCTCATCAGGGCCAAGCGCCGAAGTGGCAACCGGCCACATGGGGCTTGGCACTGAAGTAGCCAGGAACCAAGGCTGATGCTGGCCCTCACGGTCCCTTGGCAGACCCTTCTCAGCCCCACCAACACCGGGGCTCTGGGCCTTTTCTCCCACCTAACCTCAACCGAGCACTGACCCTCATCAGGCCAAGCTCCGAAGCGGCCACCCTCCACGTGGAGCTTGGAACTAAGGTAAGCAGAAATCCAGCTTGATGCTGGCCCTCACCTTCCCTTGGTAGCCCCACCAAAACCGGGGCTCTGTCTCTGTTCTCCACCTTATCCTCGACATATCCCTTACCCTCATCGGAGCCAAGCTCCGAAGAGGCCACCCTCAACATGGGGCTCAGGCACTGAAGGGCAGCCCCGTCTCAGCCCCACCAATACCGGGGCTCTGTGTCTCTGCTCGCACCTAACAGCGACCTATCCCTTACCCTCATCGGAGCCAAGCTCCGAAGCGACCACTCCCCACGTGGGGCTTAGGTACTGAAGTAGCCTGGAATCAAGGTTGATGCTGGCCCTCACGATCTCTTTGCAGCCCCTTCTCAGCCCCACCAATACCGGGGCTCTGTATCTGTTCTCCCACTTAGCCTCGACAGATCCCTTACCCTCATCAGGGCAAAGCGCCGCAGCGGCCTCACTCCACATGCGGCTTGGCACTGAGATAGCCAGGAATCAAGGGTGGTGCTGGCCCTCACCTTCCATTTGCAGTCCCTAGGCAAGCCCACCAACACCGGGGCCCTGTGCCTTTTCTCCCTCCTAACCTCAACCTAGCCGAGACCCTCATCAGGGCCAAGCTCCGAAGTGGCCACCGGCCACATGGAGCTAGGCACTGAAGTAGCCAGGAACCAAGGCTGATGCTGGCTCTCACGATCTCTTTGCAGCCCCTTCTCAGCCGCACCAATGCCGGGGTGCTGTGCCTGTTCTCCCACCTAACCTCAACCTAGCCCTGACCCTCTTCAGGGCCAAGCTCCGAAGCGGCCACCCTCCACGTGGAGCTTGGCATTAAGGTAAGCAGAAATCCAGCTTGATGCTGGTCCTCAGCTTCCCTTGGTAGCCCCACCAAAACCGGGGCTCTGTCTCTGTTCTCCACCTTATCCTCGACATATCCCTTACCCTCATCGGAGCCAAGCTCCGAAGCGGCCACCCTCAACATGGGGCTCAGGCACTGAAGGGCGGCCCCGTCTCAGCCCCACCAAAACCGGGGCTCTGTGTCTCTGCGCGCTCCTAACATCAACCTATCCCTTACCCTCACCGGATCCAACCTCCGAAGCGACTACTCTTCATGTGGGGCTTAGGTACTGAATGAGCCCGGAATCAAAATTGATGCTGGCCCTCACGATCTCTTTGCAGCCCCTTCTCAGCCCCACCAATACCGGGGCTCTGTATCTGTTCTCCCACTTAGCCTCGACATATCCCTTACCCTCATGAGGGCAAAGCTCCGCAGCGGCCACCCTCACATGGGGCTTGGCACTGAGATAGCCAGGAATCAAGGGTGGTGCTGGCCCTCACCTTCCATTTGCAGTCCCTAGGCAAGCCCACCAACACCGGGGCTCTCTGCCTGTTCTCCCTCCTAACCTCAACCTAGCCGAGACCCTCATCAGGGCCAAGCTCCGAAGTGGCCACGGGCCACATTGAGCTAGGCACTGAAGTAGCCAGGAACCAAGGCTGATGCTGGCCCTCACGGGCTCTTGGCAGCTCCTTCTCACGCCCACCAACACCGGGGCTCTGTGTCTCTGCTCGCACCTAACATCGACCTATCCCTGACCCTCATCGGAGCCAAGCTCCGAAGCGACGAGTCTTCATGTGGGGCTTAGGCACTGAGGCAGCCAAGAATCAAGGTACATGCTGGTCCTCATGATCACTGCACAGCCCCTTCTCAGCCGCACCAATGCCGGGGCTCTGTGCCTGTTCTCCCACCTAACCTCAACCTAGCCCTGACCCTCTTCAGGGCCAAGCTCCGAAGCGGCCACCCTCCACGTGGAGCTTGGCACTAAGGTAACCAGAAATCCAGCTTGATGCTAGCCCTCACCTTCCCTTGGTAGCCCCACCAAAACCGGGGCTCTGTCTCTGTTCTCCACCTTATCCTCGACATATCCCTTACCCTCATCGGAGCCAAGCTCCGAAGAGGCCACCCTCAACATGGGGCTCAGGCACTGAAGGGCAGCCCCGTCTCAGCCCCACCAATACCGGGGCTCTGTGTCTCTGCTCGCACCTAACAGCAACGTATCCCTTACCCTCATCGGAGCCAAGCTCCGAAGCGACCACTCCCCACATGGGGCTTAGGTACTGAAGTAGCCTGGAATCAAGGTTGATGCTGGCCCTTACGACCTCTTTGCAGCCCCTTCTCAGTCCCACCAATACCGGGGCTCTGTATCTGTTCTCCCACTTAGCCTCGACATATCCCTTACCCTCATCAAGGCAAAGCACCGCAGCGGCCACACTCCACATGGGGCTTGGCACTGCGATAGCCAGGAATCAAGGGTGGTGCTGGCCCTCACCTTCCATTTGCAGTCCCTAGGCAACCCCACCAACACCGGGGCCCTGTGCCTGTTCTCCCTCCTAACCTCAACCTAGCCCTGACCCTCATCAGCGCCAAGCTCCGAAGCGGCCACCCTCCACGTGGAGCTTGGCACTAAGGTAAGCAGAAATCCAGCTTGATGCTAGCCCTCACCTTCCCTTGGTAGCCCCACCAAAAGCGGGGCTCTGTCTCTGTTCTCCACCTTATCCTCGACATATCCCTTACCCTCATCGGAGCCAAGCTCCGAAGAGGCCACCCTCAACATGGGGCTCAGGCACTGAAGGGCAGCCCCGTCTCTGCGCGCTCCTAACATCAACCTATCCCTTACCCTCACCGGATCCAACCTCCGAAGCGACTACTCTTCATGTGGGGCTTAGGTACTGAATGAGCCCGGAATCAAAATTGATGCTGGCCCTCACGATCTCTTTGCAGCCCCTTCTCAGCCCCACCAATACCGGGGCTCTGTATCTGTTCTCCCACTTAGCCTCGACATATCCCTTACCCTCATGAGGGCAAAGCTCCGCAGCGGCCACCCTCCACATGGGGCTTGGCACTGAGATAGCCAGGAATCAAGGGTGGTGCTGGCCCTCACCTTCCATTTGCAGTCCCTAGGCAAGCCCACCAACACCGGGGCTCTCTGCCTGTTCTCCCTCCTAACCTCAACCTAGCCGAGACCCTCATCAGGGCCAAGCTCCGAAGTGGCCACGGGCCACATGGAGCTAGGCACTGAAGTAGCCAGGAACCAAGGCTGATGCTGGCCCTCACGGGCTCTTGGCAGCTCCTTCTCACGCCCACCAACACCGGGGCTCTGTGTCTCTGCTCGCACCTAACATCGACCTATCCCTGACCCTCATCGGAGCCAAGCTCCGAAGCGACGAGTCTTCATGTGGGGCTTAGGCACTGAGGCAGCCAAGAATCAAGGTACATGCTGGTCCTCACGATCACTGCACAGCCCCTTCTCAGCCGCACCAATGCCGGGGCTCTGTGCCTGTTCTCCCACCTAACCTCAACCTAGCCCTGACCCTCTTCAGGGCCAAGCTCCGAAGCGGCCACCCTCCACGTGGAGCTTGGCACTAAGGTAACCAGAAATCCAGCTTGATGCTGGCCCTCACCTTCCCTTGGTAGCCCCACCAAAACCGGGGCTCTGTCTCTGTTCTCCACCTTATCCTCGACATATCCCTTACCCTCATCGGAGCCAAGCTCCGAAGAGGCCACCCTCAACATGGGGCTCAGGCACTGAAGGGCAGCCCCGTCTCAGCCCCACCATCACCGGGGCTCTGTGCCTGTTTTCCCACCTAACCTCAACCTAGCCCTGACCCTCATCAGGGCCAAGCTCCGAAGTGGACACCGGCCACATGGAGCTAGGCACTGAAGTAGCCAGGAACCAAGGCTAATGCTGGCCCTCATGGTCCCTTGGCAGCCCCTTCTCAGTCCCACCAATACTGGGGCTCTGTATCTGTTCTCCCACTTAGCCTCGACATATCCCTTACCCTCATCAAGGCAAAGCACCGCAGCGGCCACACTCCACATGGGGCTTGGCACTGCGATAGCCAGGAATCAAGGGTGGTGCTGGCCCTCACCTTCCATTTGCAGTCCCTAGGCAACCCCACCAACACCGGCGCTCTGTGTCTCTGCTCGCACCTAACATCGACCTATCCCTGACCCTCATCGGAGCCAAGCTCCGAAGCGATCAGTCTTCATGTGGGGCTTAGGCACTGAGGCAACCAAGAATCAAGGTACATGCTGGTCCTCACGATCACTGCACAGCCCCTTCTCAGCCGCACCAATGCCGGGGCTCTGTGCCTGTTCTCCCACCTAACCTCAACCTAGCCCTGACCCTCATCAGCGCCAAGCTCCGAAGCGGCCACCCTCCACGTGGAGCTTGGCACTAAGGTAAGCAGAAATCCAGCTTGATGCTAGCCCTCACCTTCCCTTGGTAGCCCCACCAAAACCGGGGCTCTGTATCTGTTCTCCCACTTAGCCTCGACATATCCCTTACCCTCATCAAGGCAAAGCACCGCAGCGGCCACACTCCACATGGGGCTTGGCACTGCGATAGCCAGGAATCAAGGGTGGTGCTGGCCCTCACCTTCCATTTGCAGTCCCTAGGCAAGCCCACCAACACCGGGGCTCTGTGCCTGATCTCCCTCCTAACCTCAACCTAGCCCTGACCCTCATCAGCGCCAAGCTCCGAAGCGGCCACCCTCCACGTGGAGCTTGGCACTAAGGTAACCAGAAATCCAGCTTGATGCTAGCCCTCACCTTCCCTTGGTAGCCCCACCAAAAGCGGGGCTCTGTCTCTGTTCTCCACCTTATCCTCGACATATCCCTTACCCTCATCGGAGCCAAGCTCCGAAGAGGCCACCCTCAACATGGGGCTCAGGCACTGAAGGGCAGCCCCGTCTCAGCCCCACCAACACCGGGGCTCTGTGCCTGTTCTCCCACCTAACCTCAACCTAGCCGTTACCCTCTTCAGGGCCAAGCTCCGAAGTGGGCATGCTACACATGGGGCTTGGCACTGATGTAGCCAGGAATCAAGGCTGATGCTCGCCCTCACCTTTCCTTTGCTGTCCCTAGGCAGCCCCACTAACACCGGGTCTCTCTGTCTGTTCTCCCACCCAACCTCAACCTAGCCCTGACCCTCATCAGGGCAAAGCTCCGAAGCGGCCACACTCCACATGGGGCTTGGCATTGAGATAGCCAGGAATCAAGGCTAATGCCGGACCTCGCCTTCCGTTTGCAGTCCCTAGGCAGCCCCACCAACACCGGCGCTCTGTGTCTGTTCCCCCAGTTATCCTCGACATATCCCTTCTCCTCATCAGGGCCAAGCTCCGAAGCGGCCACCCACCACATGGGGCTCTGGGGCAGACGTGGCCAGGAATGAAGGCTGATGCTGGCCCTCACGATCTCTTGTCAGCCCCACCAACCCCTGCTCCCTTCTCTTTGGTCTCCCACCTAAACATCAACCTACATCTTACCTTCATCAGAGCCAGGCTCTGAAACGTCTACCCACCAGATGGCGCTCCAACACAGAGGGAACCAAGAAGACTAGCGTTCGTTGCACTCGCCTGCCCCGGCAGCCCTTTGAGGTCCCCACCACCACCGGGGCTAGGCGCTTGCCGTAGCACTCAACCGTCAACCTTGCCGCAGCCCAACTGCAAAGCAGACAAGCGCCCCGTCGAGCTCCCACACACGTTTTGCCAGGACTGAAATATGTTCGCAGTGCTCACCTTCCCTTTACAGCCCCTTCTCAGCTGCCCAGCACCCAGCCATCTCCAGCACCGCAAATGCGCAACATCCAGCACACCTAGCACCCCTTGGGATCTTTGGCAGTGCTTGGTGCTGGGCATGTGTCGGTGCTGGGTCGTGGGGGTACTGTGTGCTAGGCCCTGAGTGGAGTGGGTTCTGGACAGGTCTGGGTGCTGCGGTTGCTGGGTGTTGGGCATATCTGGGTGCTCGCCATGTCCCTGTGCTGGGCACTGGGAGGATTTGGTGCTGGGAATGGGCAGGCGATGATCGTGCCTGGGTGGTGGATGCGGGCTACAGGCAGTGCTGGGCACTGGCTGCGCTGGGTGCTGGTCATTGGGGGTACTGGGTTCTAGGCACTGGGCATGCGGGGTGCTGGACATCTCTGGGTGCTGAGCATGTCCAAGTGATGGGTCCGGGGCACTGGGACTGCTGGGCAGTGGGGGTGCTGGGGACTATGCATATCAGGGTGCTGGGCATGCCTGCGTACTGAGTGCTTGGCGCTGGGTTCTGGATGCTGGCTGGTGGGCATTGTCTGTGTGCTGGTTATTGGGCACTGGCGGTGGTAGGCATGGGAGTGCTTGTTGCTGGGCATTTTCTGATCCTGGCTGTTGGGGGCGCTGAGCACTGGGCATGTCTGGGTGATGGATGGAGGGAGTTTTGGGTGCTGGGCACTAGGGGTGCTGGCTAGTGGGTATGTCCGTGTGCTGGGTATGTCCATATGCCGGATGCTGTGCGCTGGGGATGCTGGGCACTGGGGTTAGTGGGTGCTGTGCACTGGGGTTGCTGGGTGTTGGGCAGCGCGACTGCTGGGTACTATGCATAAGCGGGTGCAGGGTATGTCTTGCTGCTGGATGGTGGGTTCTGGGGCTACTGGGAGCTGGGGGTATTGGGTGCTGGGCACTGGGGTTGCTGGGTGCTAAGTCCTGTGGGTGCTGGTTGCTGGGCCCTGGGAGTGCTGGGTACTATGCATAAGCGGGTGCAGGGTATGTCTTGCTGCTGGGTGCTGGGGGTATTGGGTGTTGGCCACTGGGGTGTTGGGTGCTGGGCATGTCCTCGTCCTTGGCATGACTGATGCTGGGCACTGGGGGTACTGGCTGCTGGGAGCTAGGGGTGCTGGCTGTGGGCATTTCAGTTGCTGGACATGACCAGGTGCTGGGCGTCTCCAGGTGCTGGGCACGTGCGGATGCTGTGTGCTCAGCACTTGGGGTTCTGGGTGGTCGGCGGTGAGGGTGCTGGACGCTGGGGATGCTGGCTGTTGCGGTGCTGGGTGCTGGGCACTGGGGCTGCTGAGTGGTGGGCATGTCCAGGTGCTGTTTGTTGGCGGTTGGGGTGCTGGGTTGTGCGCCTGTCCAGGAGTTAGTGCTGGGCCCTGGGGGTGCTGTGTATGTCCGAGTGCTGGGCATGTCCGGATGCTGGGTAAACGGGTTCTTGGGCTGTGGGGGTGTTGGGTATGCTGGTTTCTGGGCACTGGGGAGGTGCTGGCTGCGAGCCCTGTATGGTGGTGGGTGTTTGGTGTACTGGGTGCAGGGCGCTGGGTGCTGGGCATGTCCGGGTGCTACGTGCTGATCACTGGGGATGTTGGGGGCTGGTTTGCTGTGTTCTGGTGTGTAGCGTGCTGGGCATGTTTGGGTGCTGGGCATGTCCAGGTGCTGGGTACTGGGCGCTGGGGATGGTGGTCCCTGGGGGTGCTGTGTGCTGGGCATGTCCGGGGGGTGGGTTGGGCAGTGGGGTTGCTGGGTGCTGGGAATGTGCGGGTGCTGGGGGCTGGGCCCTGAGGTTGATGGGGGCTGGGCACTCGGGTTGCTGGGTGCTGGCTGGTGCGGTTGCGGGGCCCTGGTGTTGCTGGGTACTATGCATAACTGAGTGCAGGGTATCTCTTGGTGCTGGAGGTACTGGGTGCTGGGCCTGTGCTCTGGAGTTGCTGGGTTCTGTGCTCTGGGGGTGCTTGTTTCTTGGCACGTGCGTGTGCTGTGTGCTCTTCCCTGGTTGTGCTGGGTATGTGTGGGTGTTGGGCAGTGTGGGTGCTGTGTGGTGGGCGCTGGGCATGTCTGGGTGCTGGGTGATGGGCACTGGAGGTTCTGGGCGATGGGGAGCAGGGAAGCTGCCTGCTAGGCATGTCTGAGTGCTGGGCATGTCCGGGTGCTGGGTACTGTGCGCTGGCAGTGGTGGGCGGTGGTGGTGCTGGGTGCTGGGCATGTCCGGGTGCTAGGCAATGGCGGTGCTGGGTGCTTGGCGCTGGGGGTGATGGTCTTTGGGTGTGCTGGGTGCTGGGCATGTCCCTGTGCTGGGTGGTGGGGGTGCTGGGCATGTGCGGGTGTTGGTTGCCGGGCCCTGGGTGTACTGGGTGCTGGACGCTGGGGTGGGTGGTTTCTGGGCGCTGGGGGTGCTGGGTTCTGTGCCCCTGTGTTGCTGGGTGCTGAGCATGTCCGGGTGCTGGCCATGTCTAAGTGCAGCGTGCTGGGCACTGGGTGCTGGGGGGTGGGGGTGCTGGATGCTGAGTGTTGGGTATGCTGGTTTCCGGGCACTGGGCGGAAGTGTGTGAGACCTGTGGGTGTGTTGTATGGTGGGTGTTTGGGGTGCTGAGTGCTGCAGGTGCTGGGCATGTCCAGGTGCTATGTGCTGATCACTGGGGTTCTTGGGGGCTGGTTTGCTGTGTTCTGGTGTGTTGGGCGCTGGGCATGTTTGTCTGGGTGCTGGGCATGTCTGGGTGCTGGGTACTGGGAACTGGCAGTGCGGGGCGGTGCGGGTGCTGTGTGCTGGGCATGTCGGGGTGCTGGGTACTGGGCAGTGGGAGTGCTGGGTGCTAGGTACTGGGGGTGCTGGGCCCTGGCATTGCTCGGCAATATGCAAAACTGAGTGCAGGGTATGTCTTGGTGCTGGATGCTTGGTGCTGGAGGTACCGGGTGCTGGGCATATGCAGTGGTGGGTGTTGGGCATATCCGGTGCTGGGTGGCTGTGCTGGGGTTGCTGGGTGCTGTGCTGTGAGGGTGCTGGATTCCTGGCATGTGCGTGTACTGTGTGCTGGGCCCTGGTTGTGCTGGGTATGTGTAGGTGCTGGGTGTTGGGCACTGCGGGGGGTGGTGCTAGGTGCTGGGCATGTCCAGGTGCTGAGCAATGGTGGTGCTGGGTGCTTGGCGCTGGGGGTGGTGGTACCTGGGGCTGCTGTGTGCTGGGCACGTCGGGGTGCTGGGTTTTGGGCGGTGGGGGTGCTGGGTGCTGGGCGTGTGCGTCTGTTGGTTGCTGGACCCTGGCGTGCTGGGCGCTGGGGCTATCGGTTACCGGGTGCTGGGGGTGCTGGGTTCAATGCAGCGTATGCAGGTCCTGGGCAGTGGGTGTGCTGGAAGCTGGGTGTTGGGTATGCTGGTTCCTGCCACTGCGGGTGCTGGGTGTGAGACTTGTGGGCGTGCTGGATGGTGGGTGTTTGGTGTGCACCCTCACTGCCCACCACCCAGAACCCCAAGTGCCGAGCACACAGCATCCGGACGTGCCCAGCACCTGCACACGCCCAGCACCCACAAGACCCAACAACCAGCACTGGTCATGACCAGTTCCTGGAAATGCCCACAGCCAGCACCCCTAGCTCCCCGCACCCAGCACTCCCAGGGCCCAGCACGAATTCCCGGACATGCGCACAACCCAGCACACCCACCGCCAACACACAGCATCGAGACATGCCCAGCAGCCCCAGTGCCCAGCATCCACCAGCAAGACATACCCTGCACCCAATTATGCATGGTATCCAGCACTCCCAGGGCCCAGCAACCAGTAGCCCCAGTACCTCGGCTCGCTTCTGTAATTCTACACAATGAAGACTTGTGGCTTAGAAGTTAGGGAACTAGCAGGTGTGGTGTTTGCAGGTGTGTAGAATTGTAGTCTAAATCATGTCTCCTGGAAGCAGTGTTAGACTCTAGTGAAGAGTAACCTTGGAAACGAGAACCGTAAACAAAGGTAGTCCAGACGTGGCTCGGAGACAAACCTCGACCTTATAAGGAAAGAAAGGAACAGGTTCACAAAGAGTTCACGACCCCGCCGACCACCACAGACCACCCGAGACCCTCAAGGAGACCCTAAAGGTTTTAGTGCGCATGTGTCTAGGATGATGTAATATTATAATCGGTTCTCGGAAATTTAAGGAATATGTAAAAGAGAAACTGAAAATATGTATGAGAAGCATGGATACAAACAGAAAGGTGATTAGACCTGGTGTGCTTCATTTGTGGCAAGTCCACCGAGCACCCAGGCCTGAATAAAACAATCTCTCTCCTGAGCGTGTGGAATTGGTTCCTTGTGGAGGGATTTTTATTAAATAACGGTCATCCTATGAACATTCCAAGCACTGAGGATTTGTTAGTAATAGTAGAAGGCTGCTAAAGAGCAATTGTAGTTTTAGAGTCTCTGAAGTGATCGTAGAGCAGGAAAAACAGGCTGAGGAATGGAAATATCAGTAGATTATGTAACGGAATGCAGGCACAGGAAGCGTTCGCGTGGACACCTGCTTTTGACCAATCTGTGTATGTTAAGATTCGTGTGCTTGCTGACTGTAAACCAATAGAGGATTCGGAGGTGCGCGTGTTACTGTGGCTAGCTTATAAAAGTAGCACAATATCTTGAAATAAAGGAGGATGACCATACCCACATTGGGACTCCTCATTACTCCGGGAACGCGCTCCTATTCCGACCCATGGTCACTCCAACAGTTCCTTCCACGCCGGGCACGAATCCGCTTTTCGGACAACACCTAGCCCCCAGCACCCGCACCAGCAGCACCAGCAAGCCCAGTGCCCAGCACGCAGCAACCTCAGGGCCCAGCACCCAGCCGTGCCCGCCACCCGGACATGCCCAGCACCCAGCAACCCCAGAGCACAACACCCAGCACCCCCAGCGCCCAGAAACCAACACACGCACACACCCAGCACGCCCACCGCCCAAAACCCAGCAGCCCAACATGCCCAGCACACAGCACCACCACTGCCACCACCCCCACTGCCCAGTACCCAGCACCCACACATGCCCAGCACCCAGACATGCCCAGCACACAGCACCACCACCCCCACTGCCCAGTACCCAGCACCCACACATGCCCAGCACTCAGACATGCCCAGCAGGCAGCTTCTCTGCTGCCCACCGCCCAGCATCCCGACCGCCCAGCACCCAGACATGCCCAGGCCCCGCCACACAGCACCCCCACTGCCCAACACCCAGCACTCACACATACCCGGCACAACCAGGGCCCAGCACACAGCACACGCACATGTCAGGAATCCAGCACCCTCACAGCACAGCACCCAGCAACCCCAGCACAGCCACCCAGCACCGCATATGCCCAGCACCTAGCACCGCATATGCCCAACACCCAGCACCCAGTACCTCCAGTACTCAGCATCCAGCACCAAGACATACCCTGCACTCAGTTATGTATAGTAGCCAGCAATACCAGGGCCCAGCACCCCAGTTCCTAGAACCCAACACTGCCACTGCCCAACACCCACCACCCGGACGTGCCCAGCACACAGCACCCCCACTGCCCCACACAGCCAGCGCCCAGTACCCAGCACCCAGACATGGCCAGCACCCAAACATGCCCAGCACTCAACACACCACTGCCCACATCCCAGCAAACCAGCCCCCAACATCTCCAGTGATCAGCACATAGCACCCGGACATGCCCGGCACCCAGCACCCGCAGCGCTCAGCATCCACCACCCCCAGTGCTCTGTACTCAGCACACCAAACACCTACCATCCAGCACCCCCACACATCTCACACCCAGCATCCCCAGTGCCCAGCAACCAGCATACCCAACACCCACCATCCAGCACCCCCACACGTCTCACACCCAGCACCCCCAGTGCTCTGTACTCAGCACACCAAACACCCACCATCCAGCTCCCCCACCACCCAGCACCCCCAGTGCGCAGTACCCCGCACCCAGACATGCCCAGCACCCGGACATACACAGCACTCAGCACTGTCCTGCTTCCGGCTGGGACAGAGTTAACTTTCTTCCCAGTAGCTTGGGGGGTGTGCTGGCTTTTGGGTTTGGTGTGAGAGGAGCGTTGATGGCCCCTTAATGCTTTGGCTGTTGCTGGGCGGTGCTTGCACCGGGAGACTTTTGTTCTCTCTTTTCGGCCTCCCACAGGAAGCTCGGGGGGGGGGGTGGGGGGTGGCGGGGGGCGGGGGGGAGCACAGCCGGGGTAGTTGACCTAGCTGGCCAATGGGGTATTCTATAGCATGTGACATCCTGCTCAGTATAAAAAATGGGAGGGGGCGGGGGGGGGGAAACGACTCTCCCCCCCCCCCCCGCCCCAGTTCATGACACGCGGTCGGCAGCGGTGAGCAGTTGCATTCTGCATTGCCTGCTTTGTATCGTCTGTTGTTGTTGTTGCTCTCATTGTTATTATTACTGTTCTACTTCGTTTTATTTCAACCATTAAACTGTTTTTATCTCAACCCGGGAGTTTTCCTACTTGTGCCCTCCCGATTCTCTCCCCCATCCCACGGGGTGGGGGGGGGAGGAGAGCCAGCGGCTGCGTGGGGTTTTTTTGCAGGCTGGGGTTAAACCACGACATGCACCCATCATACCCTCCACCCAGCACCCAGCACGCATTCCCAGACATGCGCACAACCTAGCACACCCACCGCCAACACACAGCCCCTGGACATGCCCAGCACCCAGCAGCCCCACTGCCCAGCACCGCATTGCCCAGCATCCCCAGCGCCCAGCAGCAAGAGATACCCTGCACCCGCTTACGCATGGTACCCAGCACTCCCAGGGCCCAGCAAGCAGCACCCCGAGTACTTAGCCTCCAGCACCCACACCAGCCAGCACCCAGCAAGGCCGGTACCCAGCAACCTCAGGGCCCAGAACCCAGCAGCCAGCCATTGCCCAGCACACAGACATGCCCAGCACCCAGCAACCCCAGTGCACACAACCCAGAAGCCCCAGCGCCCAGAAACCAACAGCCCCAGTGCCCAGCACTCCCAGGGCTCAGAAACCAACATTCGCATGCACCCAACACTCCAACCACCCAGCACCCGGACATGCCCAGCATGCAGCACCACCAGGGACCACCACCCCCAGCACCACGCACCCAGCACTACCACTGCCCAGCACCTGGACATGCCCAGCACCCAGATGTGCCCAGCAGGCAGCTTCCCTGCTGCCCACCGCCCAGCATCGCGACCGCCCAGCACCCCGACCACCCAGCACCCACACTGCCCAATACCCAGCACCCACACATACCCAGCACAACCAGGGCCCAGCACACACACATGCCAGGTTAAACCATGACATGCACCCATCATACCCTCCACCCAGCACCCCCATGGCCCAGCACTCATTCCCAGACATGCGCACAACCTAGCACACCCACCGCCAACACACTGCCCCTGGACATGCCCAGCCGCCCCAGTGCCCAGCACCCCAGGGCCCAGCATCAAGCAGCAAGAGATACCCTGCACCTGCTTATGCATAATACCCAGCACTCCCAGGGCCCAGCAACCAGCACTTAGCCCCCAGCACCCACACCAGCCAGCACCCAGCAAGGCCGGTGCCCAGCACCCAGCAACCTCAGGGCCCAGAACCCAGCAGCCAGCCATTGCTCAGCACCCAGACATGCCCAGCACCCAGCAACCCCAGTCCACAGAACCCAGAAGCCCCAGTGCCCAGAAACCAACCACCCCAGTGTCCAGCACCCAGTACACCCAGGGCCCAGCAACCAACACCCGCACATGCCCAGCACCCCCACCACCCAGCACACCCAAAGACTATCACGCCCAGCGCCAAGCACCCAGCACCGCCATTGCCTAGCACCGGGACATGCCCAGCACCCAGTACCACCACCACCAGTGCACAGTACCAAGCACCCGGATATGCCCAGCACTGAGACATTCCTACCAGGCAGCTTCCCTGCTCCCCATCGCCCAGAACCTCCAGTGCCCATCACCCAGCACCGGGACATGCCCAGCGCCCACCACACAGCACCCATACTGCCCAACACCCAGCACCCACACATACCCAGCACAACCAGGGCACAGCACACGCACATGCCAGGAATCCAGCACCCTCACAGCACAGCACCCAGCAAACCCAGAGCACACACCTAGCACCGGATATGGCCAGCACCGGATATGGCCAGCACCAAGACATACCCTGCACTCAGTTATGCATAGTACCAAGCAATGCCAGGGCCCAGCATCCCCAGTACTTAGCACCCAGCACTCCCACCGCCCAATACCCACCACCCGGACGTACCCAGCACCCCCACTGCCCGTGCCCAGCACCCAGACATGCCCAGCACCCAAACATGCCCAGCGCCCAACACACCAGAAAGCAGCAAACCAGCCCCCACCATCCCCAGTGATCTGCACATAGCACCCAGCACACGCTGCGCTCAGCACCCACCACCCACAGTGCCCAGAAACCAGCATACCCAATGCCCAGCATCCAGTACCACCACCACCCCAACTGCCCAGTACCCGCATGCGGATATGCCCAGCACCCGAACATACACAGTACCCCTAGGACCCAGCACTCAGAACTCCAGTGCAGTGCACTGCACTGTCCTGCTTCCGGCTGGGACAGAGTTAACTTTCTTCCCAGTAGCTTGGGGGGGTGTGTGCTGGCTTTTGGGTTGGTGTGAGAGGAGCGTTGATGGCCCCTTAATGCTTTGGCTGTTGCTGGGCGGTGCTTGCACCGGGAGACTTTTGTTCTCTCTTTTCAGCCTCCCACAGGGGGCTGGGGGGGGTGGGGGGGGCGGGGGGGTGGGGAGCACAGCCGGCGTAGTTGACCCAGCTGGCCAATGGGGTATTCTATAGCATGTGACATCCTGCTCAGTATAAAAAATGGGAGGGGGCGGGGGAGGGGGCTCTCCCCCCCCCCCGTTCACGACACACGGTCGACAGCGGTGAGCAGTTGCATTGTGCGTTGCCTGCTTTGTATCGTCTGTTGTTGTTGTTCTCATTGTTATTATTACTGTACTACTTCGTTTTATTTCAACCATTAAACTGTTTTTATCTCAACCCGGGAATTTTCCTACTTGTGCCCTCCCGATTCTCTCCCCCATCCCACGGGGTGGGGGGGGGAGGTGAGCCAGTGGCTGCGTGGGGTTTATTTGCTGGCTGGGGTTAAACCATCACATGCACCCATCATACCCTCCACCCAGCACTCCCATGGCCCAGCACTGATTCCCACACATGCACACAACCCAGCACACGCACCGCCAATGCACAGCACCTCGACATGCCCAGCAGCCCTGGAGCCCAGCACACAGTCCCCGCAGTGCCTAACAACCCACGACTCAGCAACAGAACATGCCTAGCACCAGGCACCACCAAGGTGTAGCAAGGAGTGCTAGGTGTGGTGGATATGGCACATTTGGGGTGCTGGAGCTGGCTGGGTGTTGGGCAGCTGAGAAGGGTCTATCAAGGGAAGGTGAGAGCCACCAACATCTTTCAGTCCTGCCTGTTAGTTTATGGGAGCCCGAAGAGGGGATCGACTGCTTTGCAGTTGGGCTGTGGTAAGGTTGCTGGTTGGGTGGTAGAGCGCGAGCAGCTCCCTCGGAAAGGGCTGCCACGAAAGGCAAGAGCCAGAAACAGCTTTCAATCCTGGTTCTTTCTGTGTTGGAGCGCCCTCTGGTGGGAAGCCGTTTACGAAATGAACTCGAGAGATGGTAAGGCAAAGGTTGATATTTAGGTTTGAGAATAAGGGAGAGGGGTGGTGGGACGGGGAAGGGTCCCGTGGTGGGTCCATGTGGTGGGTGGCGTTAACTAATGCAGAAAGATCTCGTTATCTACGCAGAACCTCAAACTATCCCTTATCCTCCTCAGAGGCAAGCTCCGAAACGGCCACCCACCTCCTCCAGCTCAGGCACAGAAATAGGACGATAGGAATGAAGGACGATGCTGGCCCTCACGATCTCTTGGCAGCCCCTTCTCAGCCCCACCAACACCGGGGCTCTGTCGCTGTTATCCCACTTATTCTCGACATATCCCTGTCCCTCACCAGGGCCACCTCCGAAGCGGCCACCCTCCACATGGGGCTTGGCACTGAAGTAGCCAGGAAACAAGGTTGATGCTGGCTCTCACGATCACTTCGCAGCCCCTTCTGAGCCGCACCAATGCCGGGGCTCTGTCTCTGTTCTCCCACCTTACCTCAACCTAGCCTTGACCCTCATCAGGGCCAAGCTCCGAAGTGGCCACCGACCACATGGCGCTTGGCACTGCAGTAGCCAGGAACCAAGGCTGATGCTGGCCCTCACGGGCTCTTGGCAGTTCCTTCTCACGCCCACCAGCACCGGGGCTCTGTGTCTCTGCTCGCACCTAACATCGACCTATCCCTGACCCTCATCGGAGCCAAGCTCCGAAGAGTCCACCCTCAACATGGGGCTCAGGCACTGAAGGGCAGCCCCGTCTCAGCCCCACAAACACCGGGGCTCTGTGCCTGTTCTCCCTCCTAACCTCAACCTAGCCCTGACCCTCATCAGCGCCAAGCTCCGAAGCGGCCACCCTCCACGTGGAGCTTGGCACTAAGGTAACCAGAAATCCAGCTTGATGCTAGCCCTCACCTTCCCTTGGTAGCCCCACCAAAACCGGGGCTCTGTCTCTGTTCTCCACCTTATCCTCGACATATCCCTTGCCCTCATCGGAGCCAAGCTCCGAAGAGGCCACCCTCAACATGGGGCTCAGGCACTGAAGGGCAGCCCTGTCTCAGCCCCACCAAAACCGGGGCTCTGTGTCTCTGCTCGCTCCTAACATCAACCTATCCCTTACCCTCACCGGATCCAAGCTCCGAAGCGACTACTCTTCATGTGGGGCTTAGGTACTGAATGAGCCCGGAATCAAAATTGATGCTGGTCCTCACGATCTCTCTGCAGCCCCTTCTCAGCCCCACCAATACCGGGGCTCTGTATCTGTTCTCCCACTTAGCCTCGACATATCCCTTACCCTCATGAGGGCAAAGCTCCGCAGCGGCCACACTCCACATGGGGCTTGGCACTGAGATAGCCAGGAATCAAGGGTGGTGCTGGCCCTCACCTTCCATTTGCAGTCCCTAGGCAAGCCCACCAACACCGGGGCCCTGTGCCTGTTCTCCCTCCTAACCTCAACCTAGCCGAGACACTCATCAGGGCCAAGCTCCGAAGTGGACATACACAGCACTCAGCACTGTCCTGCTTCCGGCTGGGACAGAGTTAACTTTCTTCCCAGTAGCTTGGGGGGTGTGCTGGCCTTTTCGGTTTGATGTGAGAGGAGCGTTGATGGCCCCTTAATGCTTTGGCTGTTGCTGGGCGGTGCTTGCACCGGGAGACTTTTGTTCTCTCTTTTCGGCCTCCCACAGGAAGCTGGGGGGGGGTGGGGGGGGCGGGGGGATGGGGAGCACAGCCGGCGTAGTTGACCTAGCTGGCCAATGGGGTATTCTATAGCATGTGACATCCTGCTCAGTATAAAAAATGGGAGGGGGCGGGGGAGGGGGCTCTCCCCCCCCCCGTTCACGACACACGGTCGACAGCGGTGAGCAGTTGCATTGTGCGTTGCCTGCTTTGTATCGTCTGTTGTTGTTGTTGTTATTATTACTGTTCTTCTTCGTTTTATTTCAACCATTAAACTGTTTTTATCTCAACCCGGGAGTTTTCCTACTTGTGCCCTCCCGATTCTCTCCCCCATCCCACGGGGTGGGGGGGGGAGGTGAGCCAGTGGCTGCGTGGGGTTTATTTGCTGGCTGGGGTTAAACCAACACATGCACCCATCATACCCTCCACCCAGCACTGCCAGGGCCCAGCACTCCCATGGCCCAGCACTGATTCCCACACATGCACACAACCCAGCACACGCACCGCCAATGCACAGCACCTCGACATGCCCAGCAGCCCTGGAGCCCAGCACACAGCACCCAGCAGCCCCAGCACCAGGACATGACAAGAAGCCAGTCCCCGCAGTGCCCAACAACCCACGACTCAGCAACGGAACATGCCTAGCACCAGGCACCACCAAGGTGTAGCAAGGAGTGCTAGGTGTGGTGGATATGGCACATTTGGGGTGCTGGAGCTGGCTGGGTGTTGGGCAGCTGAGAAGGGTCTATCAAGGGAAGGTGAGAGCCACCAACATCTTTCAGTCCTGCCTGTTAGTTTATGGGAGCCCGAAGAGGGGATCGACTGCTTTGCAGTTGGGCTGTGGTAAGGTTGCTGGTTGGGTGGTAGAGCGCGAGCAGCTCCCTCGGAAAGGGCTGCCACGAAAGGCAAGAGCCAGAAACAGCTTTCAATCCTGGTTCTTTCTGTGTTGGAGCGCCCTCTGGTGGGAAGCCGTTTACGAAATGAACTCGAGAGATGGTAAGGCAAAGGTTGATATTTAGGTTTGAGAATAAGGGAGAGGGGTGGTGGGACGGGGAAGGGTCCCGTGGTGGGTCTATGTGGTGGGTGGCGTTAACTAATCCAGAAGGATCTCGTTATCTACGCAGAACCTCAAACTATCCCTTATCCTCCTCAGAGGCAAGCTCCGAAACGGCCACCCACCTCCTCCGGCTCAGGCACAGAAATAGCCAGGAATGAAGGACGATGCTGGCCCTCACGATCTCTTGGCAGCCACTTCTCAGCCCCATCAACACCGTGGCACTGTACCTCTGCTCGCACCTAACAGCGACCTATCCCTTACCCACATCAGGGCCAAGCTCCGAAGTGGCCACCCACCACATGGAGCTAGGCACTGAAGTAGCTAGGAACCAAGGCGGATGCTGGCTCTCACGATCTCTTTGCAGCCCCTTCTCAGCCCCACCAATACCAGGGCTCTGTATCTGTTCTCCCACTTAGCCTCGACAGATCCCTTACGCTCATCAGGGGAAAGCGCCGCAGCGGCCACCCTCCACATGGGGCTTGGCACTGAGATAGCCAGGAATCAAGGGTGGTGCTGGCCCTCACCTTCCATTTGCAGTCCCTAGGCAAGCCCACCAACACCGGGGCCCTGTGCCTGTTCTCCCTCCTAACCTCAACCTAGCCGAGACCCTCATCAGGGCCAAGCTCCGAAGTGGCCACCGGCCACATGGAGCTAGGCACTGAAGTAGCCAGGAACCAAGGCTGATGCTGGCTCTCACGATCACTGCGCAGCCCCTTCTCAGCCGCATCAACACCGGGGCTCTGTGCCTGTTCTCCCTCCTAACCTCAACCTAGCCCTGACCCTCTTCAGGGCCAAGCTCCGAAGCGGCCACCCTCCACGTGGAGCTTGGCACTGAGGTAAGCAGAAATCCAGCTTGATGCTAGCCCTCACCTTCCCTTGGTAGCCCCACCAAAACCGGGGCTCTGTCTCTGTTCTCCACCTTATCCTCGACATATCCCTTACCCTCATCGGAGCCAAGCTCCGAAGAGGCCACCCTCAACATGGGGCTCAGGCACTGAAGGGCAGCCCCGTCTCAGCCCCACCAAAACCGGGGCTCTGTGTCTCTGCGCGCTCCTAACATCAACCTATCCCTTACCCTCACCGGATCCAAGCTCCGAAGCGACTACTCTTCATGTGGGGCTTAGGTACTGAATGAGCCCGGAATCAAAATTGATGCTGGCCCTCACGATCTCTTTGCAGCCCCTTCTCAGCCCCACCAATACCGGGGCTCTGTATCTGTTCTCCCACTTAGCCTCGACATATCCCTTACCCTCATGAGGGCAAAGCTCCGCAGCGGCCACCCTCCACATGGGGCTTGGCACTGCGATAGCCAGGAATCAAGGGTGGTGCTGGCCCTCACCTTCCATTTGCAGTCCCTAGGCAAGCCCACCAACACCGGGGCTCTCTGCCTGTTCTCCCTCCTAACCTCAACCTAGCCGAGACCCTCATCAGGGCCAAGCTCCGAAGTGGCCACGGGCCACATTGAGCTAGGCACTGAAGTAGCCAGGAACCAAGGCTGATGCTGGCCCTCACGGGCTCTTGGCAGCTCCTTCTCACGCCCACCAACACCGGGGCTCTGTGTCTCTGCTCGCACCTAACATCGACCTATCCCTGACCCTCATCGGAGCCAAGCTCCGAAGCGACGAGTCTTCATTTGGGGCTTAGGCACTGAGGCAGCCAAGAATCAAGGTACATGCTGGTCCTCACGATCACTGCACAGCCCCTTCTCAGCCGCACCAATGCCGGGGCTCTGTGCCTGTTCTCCCACCTAACCTCAACCTAGCCCTGACCCTCTTCAGGGCCAAGCTCCGAAGCGGCCACCCTCCACGTGGAGCTTGGCACTAAGGTAAGCAGAAATCCAGCTTGATGCTGGCCCTCACCTTCCCTTGGTAGCCCCACCAGAACCGGGGCTCTGTCTCTGTTCTCCACCTTATCCTCGACATATCCCTTACCCTCATCGGAGCCAAGCTCCGAAGAGGCCACCCTCAACATGGGGCTCAGGCACTGAAGGGCAGCCCCGTCTCAGCCCCACCATCACCGGGGCTCTGTGCCTGTTTTCCCACCTAACCTCAACCTAGCCCTGACCCTCATCAGGGCCAAGCTCCGAAGTGGACACCGGCCACATGGAGCTAGGCACTGAAGTAGCCAGGAACCAAGGCTAATGCTGGCCCTCATGGTCCCTTGGTAGCCCCTTCTCAGTCCCACCAATACTGGGGCTCTGTATCTGTTCTCCCACTTAGCCTCGACATATCCCTTACCCTCATCAAGGCAAAGCACCGCAGCGGCCACACTCCACATGGGGCTTGGCACTGCGATAGCCAGGAATCAAGGGTGGTGCTGGCCCTCACCTTCCATTTGCAGTCCCTAGGCAACCCCACCAACACCGGGGCCCTGTGCCTGTTCTCCCTCCTAACCTCAACCTAGCCGAGACCCTCATCAGGGCCAAGCTCCGAAGTGGCCACCGGCCACATGGAGCTAGGCACTGAAGTAGCCAGGAACCAAGGCTGATGCTGGCTCTCACGATCACTGCGCAGCCCCTTCTCAGCCGCACCAACACCGGGGCTCTGTGCCTGTTCTTCCTCCTAACCTCAACCTAGCCCTGACCCTCATCAGCGCCAAGCTCCGAAGCGGCCACCCTCCACGTGGAGCTTGGCACTAAGGTAACCAGAAATCCAGCTTGATGCTGGCCCTCACCTTCCCTTGGTAGCCCCACCAAAAGCGGGGCTCTGTCTCTGTTCTCCACCTTATCCTCGACATATCCCTTACCCTCATCGGAGCCAAGCTCCGAAGAGGCCACCCTCAACATGGGGCTCAGGCACTGAAGGGCAGCCCCGTCTCAGCCCCACCAAAACCGGGGCTCTGTGTCTCTGCGCGCTCCTAACATCAACCTATCCCTTACCCTCACCGGATCCAAGCTCCGAAGCGACTACTCTTCATGTGGGGCTTAGGTACTGAATGAGCCCGGAATCAAAATTGATGCTGGCCCTCACGATCTCTTTGCAGCCCCTTCTCAGCCCCACCAATACCGGGGCTCTGTATCTGTTCTCCCACTTAGCCTCGACATATCCCTTACCCTCATGAGGGCAAAGCTCCGCAGCGGCCACCCTCCACATGGGGCTTGGCACTGCGATAGCCAGGAATCAAGGGTGGTGCTGGCCCTCACCTTCCATTTGCAGTCCCTAGGCAAGCCCACCAACACCGGGGCTCTCTGCCTGTTCTCCCTCCTAACCTCAACCTAGCCGAGACCCTCATCAGGGCCAAGCTCCGAAGTGGCCACGGGCCACATTGAGCTAGGCACTGAAGTAGCCAGGAACCAAGGCTGATGCTGGCCCTCACGGGCTCTTGGCAGCTCCTTCTCACGCCCACCAACACCGGGGCTCTGTGTCTCTGCTCGCACCTAACATCGACCTATCCCTGACCCTCATCGGAGCCAAGCTCCGAAGCGACCAGTCTTCATTTGGGGCTTAGGCACTGAGGCAGCCAAGAATCAAGGTACATGCTGGTCCTCACGATCACTGCACAGCCCCTTCTCAGCCGCACCAATGCCGGGGCTCTGTGCCTGTTCTCCCACCTAACCTCAACCTAGCCCTGACCCTCTTCAGGGCCAAGCTCCGAAGCGGCCACCCTCCACGTGGAGCTTGGCACTAAGGTAAGCAGAAATCCAGCTTGATGCTGGCCCTCACCTTCCCTTGGTAGCCCCACCAGAACCGGGGCTCTGTCTCTGTTCTCCACCTTATCCTCGACATATCCCTTACCCTCATCGGAGCCAAGCTCCGAAGAGGCCACCCTCAACATGGGGCTCAGGCACTGAAGGGCAGCCCCGTCTCAGCCCCACCATCACCGGGGCTCTGTGCCTGTTTTCCCACCTAACCTCAACCTAGCCCTGACCCTCATCAGGGCCAAGCTCCGAAGTGGACACCGGCCACATGGTGCTAGGCACTGAAGTAGCCAGGAACCAAGGCTAATGCTGGCCCTCATGGTCCCTTGGTAGCCCCTTCTCAGTCCCACCAATACTGGGGCTCTGTATCTGTTCTCCCACTTAGCCTCGACATATCCCTTACCCTCATCAAGGCAAAGCACCGCAGCGGCCACACTCCACATGGGGCTTGGCACTGCGATAGCCAGGAATCAAGGGTGGTGCTGGCCCTCACCTTCCATTTGCAGTCCCTAGGCAAGCCCACCAACACCGGGGCCCTGTGCCTGTTCTCCCTCCTAACCTCAACCTAGCCGAGACCCTCATCAGGGCCAAGCTCCGAAGTGGCCACCGGCCACATGGAGCTAGGCACTGAAGTAGCCAGGAACCAAGGCTGATGCTGGCTCTCACGATCACTGCGCAGCCCCTTCTCAGCCGCACCAACACCGGGGCTCTGTGCCTGTTCTCCCTCCTAACCTCAACCTAGCCCTGACCCTCATCAGCGCCAAGCTCCGAAGCGGCCACCCTCCACGTGGAGCTTGGCACTAAGGTAACCAGAAATCCAGCTTGATGCTGGCCCTCACCTTCCCTTGGTAGCCCCACCAAAAGCGGGGCTCTGTCTCTGTTCTCCACCTTATCCTCGACATATCCCTTACCCTCATCGGAGCCAAGCTCCGAAGAGGCCACCCTCAACATGGGGCTCAGGCACTGAAGGGCAGCCCCGTCTCAGCCCCACCAAAACCGGGGCTCTGTGTCTCTGCGCGCTCCTAACATCAACCTATCCCTTACCCTCACCGGATCCAAGCTCCGAAGCGACTACTCTTCATGTGGGGCTTAGGTACTGAATGAGCCCGGAATCAAAATTGATGCTGGCCCTCACGATCTCTTTGCAGCCCCTTCTCAGCCCCACCAATACCGGGGCTCTGTATCTGTTCTCCCACTTAGCCTCGACATATCCCTTACCCTCATGAGGGCAAAGCTCCGCAGCGGCCACCCTCCACATGGGGCTTGGCACTGAGATAGCCAGGAATCAAGGGTGGTGCTGGCCCTCACCTTCCATTTGCAGTCCCTAGGCAAGCCCACCAACACCGGGGCTCTCTGCCTGTTCTCCCTCCTAACCTCAACCTAGCCGAGACCCTCATCAGGGCCAAGCTCCGAAGTGGCCACGGGCCACATTGAGCTAGGCACTGAAGTAGCCAGGAACCAAGGCTGATGCTGGCCCTCACGGGCTCTTGGCAGCTCCTTCTCACGCCCACCAACACCGGGGCTCTGTGTCTCTGCTCGCACCTAACATCGACCTATCCCTGACCCTCATCGGAGCCAAGCTCCGAAGCGACGAGTCTTCATGTGGGGCTTAGGCACTGAGGCAGCCAAGAATCAAGGTACATGCTGGTCCTCACGATCACTGCACAGCCCCTTCTCAGCCGCACCAATGCCGGGGCTCTGTGCCTGTTCTCCCACCTAACCTCAACCTAGCCCTGACCCTCTTCAGGGCCAAGCTCCGAAGCGACGAGTCTTCATGTGGGGCTTAGGCACTGAGGCAGCCAAGAATCAAGGTACATGCTGGTCCTCACGATCACTGCACAGCCCCTTCTCAGCCGCACCAATGCCGGGGCTCTGTGCCTGTTCTCCCACCTAACCTCAACCTAGCCCTGACCCTCTTCAGGGCCAAGCTCCGAAGCGGCCACCCTCCACGTGGAGCTTGGCACTAAGGTAACCAGAAATCCAGCTTGATGCTGGCCCTCACCTTCCCTTGGTAGCCCCACCAGAACCGGGGCTCTGTCTCTGTTCTCCACCTTATCCTCGACATATCCCTTACCCTCATCGGAGCCAAGCTCCGAAGAGGCCACCCTCAACATGGGGCTCAGGCACTGAAGGGCAGCCCCGTCTCAGCCCCACCATTACCGGGGCTCTGTGCCTGTTCTCCCACCTAACCTCAACCTAGCCCTGACCCTCATCAGGGCCAAGCTCCGAAGTGGACACCGGCCACATGGAGCTAGGCACTGAAGTAGCCAGGAACCAAGGCTAATGCTGGCCCTCATGGTCCCTTGGTAGCCCCTTCTCAGTCCCACCAATACTGGGGCTCTGTATCTGTTCTCCCACTTAGCCTCGACATATCCCTTACCCTCATCAAGGCAAAGCACCGCAGCGGCCACACTCCACATGGGGCTTGGCACTGCGATAGCCAGGAATCAAGGGTGGTGCTGGCCCTCACCTTCCATTTGCAGTCCCTAGGCAACCCCACCAACACCGGGGCCCTGTGCCTGTTCTCCCTCCTAACCTCAACCTAGCCGAGACCCTCATCAGGGCCAAGCTCCGAAGTGGCCACCGGCCACATGGAGCTAGGCACTGAAGTGGCCAGGAACCAAGGCTGATGCTGGCTCTCTCGATCACTCCGCAGCCCCTTCTCAGCCGCACCAACACCGGGGCTCTGTGCCTGTTCTCCCTCCTAACCTCAACCTAGCCCTGACCCTCATCAGCGCCAAGCTCCGAAGCGGCCACCCTCCACGTGGAGCTTGGCACTAAGGTAACCAGAAATGCAGCTTGATGCTAGCCCTCACCTTCCCTTGGTAGCCCCACCAATACCGGGGCTCTGTCTCTGTTCTCCACCTTATCCTCGACATATCCCTTACCCTCATCGGAGCCAAGCTCCGAAGAGGCCACCCTCAACATGGGGCTCAGGCACTGAAGGGCAGCCCCGTCTCAGCCCCACCAAAACCGGGGCTCTGTGTCTCTGCGCGCTCCTAACATCAACCTATCCCTTACCCTCACCGGATCCAAGCTCCGAAGCGACTACTCTTCATGTGGGGCTTAGGTACTGAATGAGCCCGGAATCAAAATTGATGCTGGCCCTCACGATCTCTTTGCAGCCCCTTCTCAGCCCCACCAATACCGGGGCTCTGTATCTGTTCTCCCACTTAGCCTCGACATATCCCTTACCCTCATGAGGGCAAAGCTCCGCAGCGGCCACCCTCCACATGGGGCTTGGCACTGAGATAGCCAGGAATCAAGGGTGGTGCTGGCCCTCACCTTCCATTTGCAGTCCCTAGGCAAGCCCACCAACACCGGGGCTCTCTGCCTGTTCTCCCTCCTAACCTCAACCTAGCCGAGACCCTCATCAGGGCCAAGCTCCGAAGTGGCCACGGGCCACATTGAGCTAGGCACTGAAGTAGCCAGGAACCAAGGCTGATGCTGGCCCTCACGGGCTCTTGGCAGCTCCTTCTCACGCCCACCAACACCGGGGCTCTGTGTCTCTGCTCGCACCTAACATCGACCTATCCCTGACCCTCATCGGAGCCAAGCTCCGAAGCGACGAGTCTTCATGTGGGGCTTAGGCACTGAGGCAGCCAAGAATCAAGGTACATGCTGGTCCTCACGATCACTGCACAGCCCCTTCTCAGCCGCACCAATGCCGGGGCTCTGTGCCTGTTCTCCCACCTAACCTCAACCTAGCCCTGACCCTCTTCAGGGCCAAGCTCCGAAGCGGCCACCCTCCACGTGGAGCTTGGCACTAAGGTAACCAGAAATCCAGCTTGATGCTGGCCCTCACCTTCCCTTGGTAGCCCCACCAGAACCGGGGCTCTGTCGCTGTTCTCCACCTTATCCTCGACATATCCCTTACCCTCATCGGAGCCAAGCTCCGAAGAGGCCACCCTCAACATGGGGCTCAGGCACTGAAGGGCAGCCCCGTCTCAGCCCCACCATCACCGGGGCTCTGTGCCTGTTTTCCCACCTAACCTCAACCTAGCCCTGACCCTCATCAGGGCCAAGCTCCGAAGTGGACACCGGCCACATGGAGCTAGGCACTGAAGTAGCCAGGAACCAAGGCTAATGCTGGCCCTCATGGTCCCTTGGCAGCCCCTTCTCAGTCCCACCAATACTGGGGCTCTGTATCTGTTCTCCCACTTAGCCTCGACATATCCCTTACCCTCATCAAGGCAAAGCACCGCAGCGGCCACACTCCACATGGGGCTTGGCACTGCGATAGCCAGGAATCAAGGGTGGTGCTGGCCCTCACCTTCCATTTGCAGTCCCTAGGCAAGCCCACCAACACCGGGGCCCTGTGCCTGTTCTCCCTCCTAACCTCAACCTAGCAGAGACCCTCATCAGGGCCAAGCTCCGAAGTGGCCACCGGCCACATGGAACTAGGCACTGAAGTAGCCAGGAACCAAGGCTGATGCTGGCTCTCACGATCACTGCGCAGCCCCTTCTCAGCCGCACCAACACCGGGGCTCTGTGCCTGTTCTCCCTCCTAACCTCAACCTAGCCCTGACCCTCATCAGCGCCAAGCTCCGAAGCGGCCACCCTCCACGTGGAGCTTGGCACTAAGGTAAGCAGAAATCCAGCTTGATGCTGGCCCTCACCTTCCCTTGGTAGCCCCACCAAAAGCGGGGCTCTGTCTCTGTTCTCCACCTTATCCTCGACATATCCCTTACCCTCATCGGAGCCAAGCTCCGAAGAGGCCACCCTCAACATGGGGCTCAGGCACTGAAGGGCAGCCCCGTCTCAGCCCCACCAACACCGGGGCTCTGTGCCTGTTCTCCCACCTAACCTCAACCTAGCCGTTACCCTCTTCAGGGCCAAGCTCCGAAGTGGCCATGCTACACATGGGGCTTGGCACTGATGTAGCCAGGAATCAAGGCTGATGCTCGCCCTCACCTTTCCTTTGCTGTCCCTAGGCAGCCCCACTAACACCGGGTCTCTCTGTCTGTTCTCCCACCCAACCTCAACCTAGCCCTGACCCTCATCAGGGCAAAGCTCCGAAGCGGCCACACTCCACATGGGGCTTGGCATTGAGATAGCCAGGAATCAAGGCTAATGCCGGACCTCGCCTTCCGTTTGCAGTCCCTAGGCAGCCCCACCAACACCGGCGCTCTGTGTCTGTTCCCCCAGTTATCCTCGACATATCCCTTCTCCTCATCAGGGCCAAGCTCCGAAGCGGCCACCCACCACATGGGGCTCTGGGGCAGACGTGGCCAGGAATGAAGGCTGATGCTGGCCCTCACGATCTCTTGTCAGCCCCACCAACCCCTGCTCCCTTCTCTTTGGTCTCCCACCTAAACATCAACCTACATCTTACCTTCATCAGAGCCAGGCTCTGAAACGTCTACCCACCAGATGGCGCTCCAACACAGAGGGAACCAAGATGACTGGCGTTCGTTGCACTCGCCTGCCCCGGCAGCCCTTTGAGGTCCCCACCACCACCGGGGCTAGGCGCTTGCCGTAGCACTCAACCGTCAACCTTGCCGCAGCCCAACTGCAAAGCAGACAAGCGCCCCGTCGAGCTCCCACACACGTTTTGCCAGGACTGAAATATGTTCGCAGTGCTCACCTTCCCTTTACAGCCCCTTCTCAGCTGCCCAGCACCCAGCCATCTCCAGCACCGCAAATGCGCAACATCCAGCACACCTAGCACCCCTTGGGATCTTTGGCAGTGCTTGGTGCTGGGCATGTGTCGGTGCTGGGTCGTGGGGGTACTGTGTGCTAGGCCCTTAGTGGAGTGGGTTCTGGACAGGTCTGGGTGCTGCGGTTGCTGGGTGTTGGGCATATCTGGGTGCTCGCCATGTCCCTGTGCTGGGCACTGGGAGGATTTGGTGCTGGGAATGGGCAGGCGATGATCGTGCCTGGGTGGTGGATGCGGGCTACAGGCAGTGCTGGGCACTGGCTGCGCTGGGTGCTGGTCATTGGGGGTACTGGGTTCTAGGCACTGGGCATGCGGGGTGCTGGACATCTCTGGGTGCTGAGCATGTCCAAGTGATGGGTCCGGGGCACTGGGACTGCTGGGCAGTGGGGGTGCTGGGGACTATGCATATCAGGGTGCTGGGCATGCCTGCGTACTGAGTGCTTGGCGCTGGGTTCTGGATGCTGGCTGGTGGGCATTGTCTGTGTGCTGGTTATTGGGCACTGGCGGTGGTAGGCATGGGAGTGCTTGTTGCTGGGCATTTTCTGATCCTGGCTGTTGGGGGCGCTGAGCACTGGGCATGTCTGGGTGATGGATGGAGGGAGTTTTGGGTGCTGGGCACTAGGGGTGCTGGCTAGTGGGTATGTCCGTGTGCTGGGTATGTCCATATGCCGGATGCTGTGCGCTGGGGATGCTGGGCACTGGGGTTAGTGGGTGCTGTGCACTGGGGTTGCTGGGTGTTGGGCAGCGCGACTGCTGGGGGCTGGGAGTGCTGGGTACTATGCATAAGCGGGTGCAGGGTATGTCTTGCTGCTGGATGGTGGGTTCTGGGGCTACTGGGAGCTGGGGGTATTGGGTGCTGGGCACTGGGGTTGCTGGGTGCTAAGTCCTGTGGGTGCTGGTTGCTGGGCCCTGGGAGTGCTGGGTACTATGCATAAGCGGGTGCAGGGTATGTCTTGCTGCTGGGTGCTGGGGGTATTGGGTGTTGGCCACTGGGGTGTTGGGTGCTGGGCATGTCCTCGTCCTTGGCATGACTGATGCTGGGCACTGGGGGTACTGGCTGCTGGGAGCTAGGGGTGCTGGCTGTGGGCATTTCAGTTGCTGGACATGACCAGGTGCTGGGCGTCTCCAGGTGCTGGGCACGTGCGGATGCTGTGTGCTCGGCACTTGGGGTTCTGGGTGGTCGGCGGTGAGGGTGCTGGACGCTGGGGATGCTGGCTGTTGCGGTGCTGGGTGCTGGGCACTGGGGCTGCTGAGTGGTGGGCATGTCCAGGTGCTGTTTGTTGGCGGTTGGGGTGCTGGGTTGTGCGCCTGTCCAGGAGTTAGTGCTGGGCCCTGGGGGTGCTGTGTATGTCCGAGTGCTGGGCATGTCCGGATGCTGGGTAAACGGGTTCTTGGGCTGTGGGGGTGTTGGGTATGCTGGTTTCTGGGCACTGGGGAGGTGCTGGCTGCGAGCCCTGTATGGTGGTGGGTGTTTGGTGTACTGGGTGCAGGGCGCTGGGTGCTGGGCATGTCCGGGTGCTACGTGCTGATCACTGGGGATGTTGGGGGCTGGTTTGCTGTGTTCTGGTGTGTAGCGTGCTGGGCATGTTTGGGTGCTGGGCATGTCCAGGTGCTGGGTACTGGGCGCTGGGGATGGTGGTCCCTGGGGGTGCTGTGTGCTGGGCATGTCCGGGGGGTGGGTTGGGCAGTGGGGTTGCTGGGTGCTGGGAATGTGCGGGTGCTGGGGGCTGGGCCCTGAGGTTGATGGGGGCTGGGCACTCGGGTTGCTGGGTGCTGGCTGGTGCGGTTGCGGGGCCCTGGTGTTGCTGGGTACTATGCATAACTGAGTGCAGGGTATCTCTTGGTGCTGGAGGTACTGGGTGCTGGGCCTGTGCTCTGGAGTTGCTGGGTTCTGTGCTCTGGGGGTGCTTGTTTCTTGGCACGTGCGTGTGCTGTGTGCTCTTCCCTGGTTGTGCTGGGTATGTGTGGGTGTTGGGCAGTGTGGGTGCTGTGTGGTAGGCGCTGGGCATGTCTGGGTGCTGGGTGATGGGCACTGGAGGTTCTGGGCGATGGGGAGCAGGGAAGCTGCCTGCTAGGCATGTCTGAGTGCTGGGCATGTCCGGGTGCTGGGTACTGTGCGCTGGCAGTGGTGGGCGGTGGTGGTGCTGGGTGCTGGGCATGTCCGGGTGCTAGGCAATGGCGGTGCTGGGTGCTTGGCGCTGGGGGTGATGGTCTTTGGGTGTGCTGGGTGCTGGGCATGTCCCTGTGCTGGGTGGTGGGGGTGCTGGGCATGTGCGGGTGTTGGTTGCCGGGCCCTGGGTGTACTGGGTGCTGGACGCTGGGGTGGGTGGTTTCTGGGCGCTGGGGGTGCTGGGTTCTGTGCCCCTGTGTTGCTGGGTGCTGAGCATGTCCGGGTGCTGGCCATGTCTAAGTGCAGCGTGCTGGGCACTGGGTGCTGGGGGGTGGGGGTGCTGGATGCTGAGTGTTGGGTATGCTGGTTTCCGGGCACTGGGCGGAAGTGTGTGAGACCTGTGGGTGTGTTGTATGGTGGGTGTTTGGGGTGCTGAGTGCTGCAGGTGCTGGGCATGTCCAGGTGCTATGTGCTGATCACTGGGGTTCTTGGGGGCTGGTTTGCTGTGTTCTGGTGTGTTGGGCGCTGGGCATGTTTGTCTGGGTGCTGGGCATGTCTGGGTGCTGGGTACTGGGAACTGGCAGTGCGGGGCGGTGCGGGTGCTGTGTGCTGGGCATGTCGGGGTGCTGGGTACTGGGCAGTGGGAGTGCTGGGTGCTAGGTACTGGGGGTGCTGGGCCCTGGCATTGCTCGGCAATATGCAAAACTGAGTGCAGGGTATGTCTTGGTGCTGGATGCTTGGTGCTGGAGGTACCGGGTGCTGGGCATATGCAGTGGTGGGTGTTGGGCATATCCGGTGCTGGGTGGCTGTGCTGGGGTTGCTGGGTGCTGTGCTGTGAGGGTGCTGGATTCCTGGCATGTGCGTGTACTGTGTGCTGGGCCCTGGTTGTGCTGGGTATGTGTAGGTGCTGGGTGTTGGGCACTGCGGGGGGTGGTGCTAGGTGCTGGGCATGTCCAGGTGCTGAGCAATGGTGGTGCTGGGTGCTTGGCACTGGGGGTGGTGGTACCTGGGGCTGCTGTGTGCTGGGCACGTCGGGGTGCTGGGTTTTGGGCGGTGGGGGTGCTGGGTGCTGGGCGTGTGCGTCTGTTGGTTGCTGGACCCTGGCGTGCTGGGCGCTGGGGCTATCGGTTACCGGGTGCTGGGGGTGCTGGGTTCAATGCAGCGTATGCAGGTCCTGGGCAGTGGGTGTGCTGGAAGCTGGGTGTTGGGTATGCTGGTTCCTGCCACTGCGGGTGCTGGGTGTGAGACTTGTGGGCGTGCTGGATGGTGGGTGTTTGGTGTGCACCCTCACTGCCCACCACCCAGAACCCTAAGTGCCGAGCACACAGCATCCGGACCTGCACACGCCCAGCACCTGCACACGCCCAGCACCCACAAGACCCAACAACCAGCACTGGTCATGACCAGTTCCTGGAAATGCCCACAGCCAGCACCCCTAGCTCCCCGCACCCAGCACTCCCAGGGCCCAGCACGAATTCCCGGACATGCGCACAACCCAGCACACCCACCGCCAACACACAGCATCGAGACATGCCCAGCAGCCCCAGTGCCCAGCATCCACCAGCAAGACATACCCTGCACCCAATTATGCATGGTATCCAGCACTCCCAGGGCCCAGCAACCAGTAGCCCCAGTACCTCGGCTCGCTTCTGTAATTCTACACAATGAAGACTTGTGGCTTAGAAGTTAGGGAACTAGCAGGTGTGGTGTTTGCAGGTGTGTAGAATTGTAGTCTAAATCGTGTCTCCTGGAAGCAGTGTTAGACTCTAGTGAAGAGTAACCTTGGAAACGAGAACCGTAAACAAAGGTAGTCCAGACGTGGCTCGGAGACAAACCTCGACCTTATAAGGAAAGAAAGGAACAGGTTCACGAAGAGTTCACGACCCCGCCGACCACCACAGACCACCCGAGACCCTCAAGGAGACCCTAAAGGTTTTAGTGCGCATGTGTCTAGGATGATGTAATATTATAATCGGTTCTCGGAAATTTAAGGAATATGTAAAAGAGAAACTGAAAATATGTATGAGAAGCATGGATACAAACAGAAAGGTGATTAGACCTGGTGTGCTTCATTTGTGGCAAGTCCACCGAGCACCCAGGCCTGAATAAAACAATCTCTCTCCTGAGCGTGTGGAATTGGTTCCTTGTGGAGGGATTTTTATTAAATAACGGTCATCCTATGAACATTCCAAGCACTGAGGATTTGTTAGTAATAGTAGAAGGCTGCTAAAGAGCAATTGTAGTTTTAGAGTCTCTGAAGTGATCGTAGAGCAGGAAAAACAGGCTGAGGAATGGAAATATCAGTAGATTATGTAACGGAATGCAGGCGCAGGAAGCGTTCGCGTGGACACCTGCTTTTGACCAATCTGTGTATGTTAAGATTCGTGTGCTTGCTGACTGTAAACCAATAGAGGATTCGGAGGTGCGCGTGTTACTGTGGCTAGCTTATAAAAGTAGCACAATATCTTGAAATAAAGGAGGATGACCATACCCACATTGGGACTCCTCATTACTCCGGGAACGCGCTCCTATTCCGACCCATGGTCACTCCAACAGTTCCTTCCACGCCGGGCACGAATCCGCTTTTCGGACAACACCTAGCCCCCAGCACCCGCACCAGCAGCACCAGCAAGCCCAGTGCCCAGCACGCAGCAACCTCAGGGCCCAGCACCCAGCCGTGCCCGCCACCCGGACATGCCCAGCACCCAGCAACCCCAGTGCACAACACCCAGCACCCCCAGCGCCCAGAAACCAACACACGCACACACCCAGCACGCCCACCGCCCAAAACCCAGCAGCCCAACATGCCCAGCACACAGCACCACCACTGCCACCACCCCCACTGCCCAGTACCCAGCACCCACACATGCCCAGCACCCAGACATGCCCAGCACACAGCACCACCACCGCCCACCACCCCCACTGCCCAGTACCCAGCACCCACACATGCCCAGCACTCAGACATGCCCAGCAGGCAGCTTCTCTGCTGCCCACCGCCCAGCATCCCGACCGCCCAGCACCCAGACATGCCCAGGCCCCGCCACACAGCACCCCCACTGCCCAACACCCAGCACTCACACATACCCGGCACAACCAGGGCCCAGCACACAGCACACGCACATGTCAGGAATCCAGCACCCTCACAGCACAGCACCCAGCAACCCCAGCACAGCCACCCAGCACCGCATATGCCCAGCACCTAGCACCGCATATGCCCAACACCCAGCACCCAGTACCTCCAGTACCCAGCATCCAGCACCAAGACATACCCTGCACTCAGTTATGTATAGTAGCCAGCAATACCAGGGCCCAGCACCCCAGTACCTAGAACCCAACACTGCCACTGCCCAACACCCACCACCCGGACGTGCCCAGCACATAGCACCCCCACTGCCCCACACAGCCAGCGCCCAGTACCCAGCACCCAGACATGGCCAGCACCCAAACATGCCCAGCACTCAACACACCACTGCCCAGATCCCAGCAAACCAGCCCTCAACATCTCCAGTGATCAGCACATAGCACCCGGACATGCCCAGCACCCAGCACCCGCAGCGCTCAGCATCCACCACCCCCAGTGCTCTGTACTCAGCACACCAAACACCTACCATCCAGCACCCCCACACGTCTCACACCCAGCATCCCCAGTGCCCAGCAACCAGCATACCCAACACCCACCATCCAGCACCCCCACACGTCTCACACCCAGCACCCCCAGTGCTCTGTACTCAGCACACCAAACACCCACCATCCAGCTCCCCCACCACCCAGCACCCCCAGTGCGCAGTACCCCGCACCCAGACATGCCCAGCACCCGGACATACACAGCACTCAGCACTGTCCTGCTTCCGGCTGGGACAGAGTTAACTTTCTTCCCAGTAGCTTGGGGGGTGTGCTGGCCTTTTCGGTTTGATGTGAGAGGAGCGTTGATGGCCCCTTAATGCTTTGGCTGTTGCTGGGCGGTGCTTGCACCGGGAGACTTTTGTTCTCTCTTTTCGGCCTCCCACAGGAAGCTGGGGGGGGGTGGGGGGGGCGGGGGGATGGGGAGCACAGCCGGGGTAGTTGACCTAGCTGGCCAATGGGGTATTCTATAGCATGTGACATCCTGCTCAGTATAAAAAATGGGAGGGGGCGGGGGAGGGGGCTCTCCCCCCCCCCCGTTCACGACACACGGTCGACAGCGGTGAGCAGTTGCATTGTGCATTGCCTGCTTTGTATCGTCTGTTGTTGTTGTTGTTGTTCTCATTGTTATTATTACTGTTCTACTTCGTTTTATTTCAACCATTAAACTGTTTTTATCTCAACCCGGGAGTTTTCCTACTTGTGCCCTCCCGATTCTCTCCCCCATCCCACGGGGTGGGGGGGGGAGGTGAGCCAGTGGCTGCGTGGGGTTTATTTGCTGGCTGGGGTTAAACCAACACATGCACCCATCATACCCTCCACCCAGCACTGCCAGGGCCCAGCACTCCCATGGCCCAGCACTGATTCCCACACATGCACACAACCCAGCACACGCACCGCCAATGCACAGCACCTCGACATGCCCAGCAGCCCTGGAGCCCAGCACACAGCACCCAGCAGCCCCAGCACCAGGACATGACAAGAAGCCAGTCCCCGCAGTGCCCAACAACCCACGACTCAGCAACGGAACATGCCTAGCACCAGGCACCACCAAGGTGTAGCAAGGAGTGCTAGGTGTGGTGGATATGGCACATTTGGGGTGCTGGAGCTGGCTGGGTGTTGGGCAGCTGAGAAGGGTCTATCAAGGGAAGGTGAGAGCCACCAACATCTTTCAGTCCTGCCTGTTAGTTTATGGGAGCCCGAAGAGGGGATCGACTGCTTTGCAGTTGGGCTGTGGTAAGGTTGCTGGTTGGGTGGTAGAGCGAGAGCAGCTCCCTCGGAAAGGGCTGCCACGAAAGGCAAGAGCCAGAAACAGCTTTCAATCCTGGTTCTTTCTGTGTTGGAGCGCCCTCTGGTGGGAAGCCGTTTACGAAATGAACTCGAGAGATGGTAAGGCAAAGGTTGATATTTAGGTTTGAGAATAAGGGAGAGGGGTGGTGGGACCGGGAAGGGTCCCGTGGTGGGTCTATGTGGTGGGTGGCGTTAACTAATCCAGAAGGATCTCGTTATCTACGCAGAACCTCAAACTATCCCTTATCCTCCTCAGAGGCAAGCTCCGAAACGGCCACCCACCTCCTCCGGCTCAGGCACAGAAATAGCCAGGAATGAAGGACGATGCTGGCCCTCACGATCTCTTGGCAGCCACTTCTCAGCCCCATCAACACCGTGGCACTGTACCTCTGCTCGCACCTAACAGCGACCTATCCCTTACCCACATCAGGGCCAAGCTCCGAAGTGGCCACCCACCACATGGAGCTAGGCACTGAAGTAGCTAGGAACCAAGGCGGATGCTGGCTCTCACGATATCTTGGCAGCCCCTTCTCAGCCCCACCAATACCAGGGCTCTGTATCTGTTCTCCCACTTAGCCTCGACAGATCCCTTACCCTCATCAGGGCAAAGCGCCGCAGCGGCCTCACTCCACATGGGGCTTGGCACTGAGACGGCCAGGAATCAACGGTGGTGCTGGCCCTCACCTTCCATTTGTAGTCCCTAGGCAAGCCCACCAACACCGGGGCTCTGTGCCTGTTTTCCCACCTAACCTCAACCTAGCCGAGACCCTCATCAGGGCCAAGCTCTGAAGTGGCCACCCACCACATGGAGCTAGGCACTGAAGTAGCCAGGAACCAAGGCTGATGCTGGCCCTCACGGCCAAGCTCCGATTAGGCCACCCTCGACATGGGGCTCTGGCACTGAAGTAGCCAGGAACCAAGGCTGATGCTGGCTCTCACGATCTCTTTGCAGCCCCTTCTCAGCCGCACCAATGCCGGGGCGCTGTGCCTGTTCTCCCACCTAACCTAAACCTAGCCCTGACCCTCTTCAGGGCCAAGCTCTGAAGTGGCCACCCACCACATGGAGCTAGGCACTGAAGTAGCCAGGAACCAAGGCTGATGCTGGCCCTCACGGCCAAGCTCCGATTAGGCTACCCTCGACATGGGGCTCAGGCACTGAAGTAGCCAGGAACCAAGATTGATGGTGGCCCTCACCTTCTATTTGCAGTCCATAGGCAAGCCCACCAACACCGAAGCTCTGTGCCTGTTCTCACACCTAACGTCAACCTAGCCCTGACCCTCATCAGGGCCAAGCGCCGAAGTGGCAACCGGCCACATGGGGCTTGGCACTGAAGTAGCCAGGAACCAAGGCTGATGCTGGCCCTCACGGTCCCTTGGCAGACCCTTCTCAGCCCCACCAACACCGGGGCTCTGGGCCTTTTCTCCCACCTAACCTCAACCGAGCACTGACCCTCATCAGGCCAAGCTCCGAAGCGGCCACCCTCCACGTGGAGCTTGGAACTAAGGTAAGCAGAAATCCAGCTTGATGCTGGCCCTCACCTTCCCTTGGTAGCCCCACCAAAACCGGGGCTCTGTCTCTGTTCTCCACCTTATCCTCGACATATCCCTTACCCTCATCGGAGCCAAGCTCCGAAGAGGCCACCCTCAACATGGGGCTCAGGCACTGAAGGGCAGCCCCGTCTCAGCCCCACCAATACCGGGGCTCTGTGTCTCTGCTCGCACCTAACAGCGACCTATCCCTTACCCTCATCGGAGCCAAGCTCCGAAGCGACCACTCCCCACGTGGGGCTTAGGTACTGAAGTAGCCTGGAATCAAGGTTGATGCTGGCCCTCACGATCTCTTTGCAGCCCCTTCTCAGCCCCACCAATACCGGGGCTCTGTATCTGTTCTCCCACTTAGCCTCGACAGATCCCTTACCCTCATCAGGGCAAAGCGCCGCAGCGGCCTCACTCCACATGCGGCTTGGCACTGAGATAGCCAGGAATCAAGGGTGGTGCTGGCCCTCACCTTCCATTTGCAGTCCCTAGGCAAGCCCACCAACACCGGGGCCCTGTGCCTTTTCTCCCTCCTAACCTCAACCTAGCCGAGACCCTCATCAGGGCCAAGCTCCGAAGTGGCCACCGGCCACATGGAGCTAGGCACTGAAGTAGCCAGGAACCAAGGCTGATGCTGGCTCTCACGATCTCTTTGCAGCCCCTTCTCAGCCGCACCAATGCCGGGGTGCTGTGCCTGTTCTCCCACCTAACCTCAACCTAGCCCTGACCCTCTTCAGGGCCAAGCTCCGAAGCGGCCACCCTCCACGTGGAGCTTGGCATTAAGGTAAGCAGAAATCCAGCTTGATGCTGGTCCTCAGCTTCCCTTGGTAGCCCCACCAAAACCGGGGCTCTGTCTCTGTTCTCCACCTTATCCTCGACATATCCCTTACCCTCATCGGAGCCAAGCTCCGAAGCGGCCACCCTCAACATGGGGCTCAGGCACTGAAGGGCGGCCCCGTCTCAGCCCCACCAAAACCGGGGCTCTGTGTCTCTGCGCGCTCCTAACATCAACCTATCCCTTACCCTCACCGGATCCAACCTCCGAAGCGACTACTCTTCATGTGGGGCTTAGGTACTGAATGAGCCCGGAATCAAAATTGATGCTGGCCCTCACGATCTCTTTGCAGCCCCTTCTCAGCCCCACCAATACCGGGGCTCTGTATCTGTTCTCCCACTTAGCCTCGACATATCCCTTACCCTCATGAGGGCAAAGCTCCGCAGCGGCCACCCTCACATGGGGCTTGGCACTGAGATAGCCAGGAATCAAGGGTGGTGCTGGCCCTCACCTTCCATTTGCAGTCCCTAGGCAAGCCCACCAACACCGGGGCTCTCTGCCTGTTCTCCCTCCTAACCTCAACCTAGCCGAGACCCTCATCAGGGGCAAGCTCCGAAGTGGCCACGGGCCACATTGAGCTAGGCACTGAAGTAGCCAGGAACCAAGGCTGATGCTGGCCCTCACGGGCTCTTGGCAGCTCCTTCTCACGCCCACCAACACCGGGGCTCTGTGTCTCTGCTCGCACCTAACATCGACCTATCCCTGACCCTCATCGGAGCCAAGCTCCGAAGCGACGAGTCTTCATGTGGGGCTTAGGCACTGAGGCAGCCAAGAATCAAGGTACATGCTGGTCCTCATGATCACTGCACAGCCCCTTCTCAGCCGCACCAATGCCGGGGCTCTGTGCCTGTTCTCCCACCTAACCTCAACCTAGCCCTGACCCTCTTCAGGGCCAAGCTCCGAAGCGGCCACCCTCCACGTGGAGCTTGGCACTAAGGTAACCAGAAATCCAGCTTGATGCTAGCCCTCAGCTTCCCTTGGTAGCCCCACCAAAACCGGGGCTCTGTCTCTGTTCTCCACCTTATCCTCGACATATCCCTTACCCTCATCGGAGCCAAGCTCCGAAGAGGCCACCCTCAACATGGGGCTCAGGCACTGAAGGGCAGCCCCGTCTCAGCCCCACCAATACCGGGGCTCTGTGTCTCTGCTCGCACCTAACAGCAACGTATCCCTTACCCTCATCGGAGCCAAGCTCCGAAGCGACCACTCCCCACATGGGGCTTAGGTACTGAAGTAGCCTGGAATCAAGGTTGATGCTGGCCCTTACGACCTCTTTGCAGCCCCTTCTCAGTCCCACCAATACCGGGGCTCTGTATCTGTTCTCCCACTTAGCCTCGACATATCCCTTACCCTCATCAAGGCAAAGCACCGCAGCGGCCACACTCCACATGGGGCTTGGCACTGCGATAGCCAGGAATCAAGGGTGGTGCTGGCCCTCACCTTCCATTTGCAGTCCCTAGGCAACCCCACCAACACCGGGGCCCTGTGCCTGTTCTCCCTCCTAACCTCAACCTAGCCCTGACCCTCATCAGCGCCAAGCTCCGAAGCGGCCACCCTCCACGTGGAGCTTGGCACTAAGGTAAGCAGAAATCCAGCTTGATGCTAGCCCTCACCTTCCCTTGGTAGCCCCACCAAAAGCGGGGCTCTGTCTCTGTTCTCCACCTTATCCTCGACATATCCCTTACCCTCATCGGAGCCAAGCTCCGAAGAGGCCACCCTCAACATGGGGCTCAGGCACTGAAGGGCAGCCCCGTCTCAGCCCCACCAACACCGGGGCTCTGTGCCTGTTCTCCCACCTAACCTCAACCTAGCCGTTACCCTCTTCAGGGCCAAGCTCCGAAGTGGCCATGCTACACATGGGGCTTGGCACTGATGTAGCCAGGAATCAAGGCTGATGCTCGCCCTCACCTTTCCTTTGCTGTCCCTAGGCAGCCCCACTAACACCGGGTCTCTCTGTCTGTTCTCCCACCCAACCTCAACCTAGCCCTGACCCTCATCAGGGCAAAGCTCCGAAGCGGCCACACTCCACATGGGGCTTGGCATTGAGATAGCCAGGAATCAAGGCTAATGCCGGACCTCGCCTTCCGTTTGCAGTCCCTAGGCAGCCCCACCAACACCGGCGCTCTGTGTCTGTTCCCCCAGTTATCCTCGACATATCCCTTCTCCTCATCAGGGCCAAGCTCCGAAGCGGCCACCCACCACATGGGGCTCTGGGGCAGACGTGGCCAGGAATGAAGGCTGATGCTGGCCCTCACGATCTCTTGTCAGCCCCACCAACCCCTGCTCCCTTCTCTTTGGTCTCCCACCTAAACATCAACCTACATCTTACCTTCATCAGAGCCAGGCTCTGAAACGTCTACCCACCAGATGGCGCTCCAACACAGAGGGAACCAAGAAGACTAGCGTTCGTTGCACTCGCCTGCCCCGGCAGCCCTTTGAGGTCCCCACCACCACCGGGGCTAGGCGCTTGCCGTAGCACTCAACCGTCAACCTTGCCGCAGCCCAACTGCAAAGCAGACAAGCGCCCCGTCGAGCTCCCACACACGTTTTGCCAGGACTGAAATATGTTCGCAGTGCTCACCTTCCCTTTACAGCCCCTTCTCAGCTGCCCAGCACCCAGCCATCTCCAGCACCGCAAATGCGCAACATCCAGCACACCTAGCACCCCTTGGGATCTTTGGCAGTGCTTGGTGCTGGGCATGTGTCGGTGCTGGGTCGTGGGGGTACTGTGTGCTAGGCCCTTAGTGGAGTGGGTTCTGGACAGGTCTGGGTGCTGCGGTTGCTGGGTGTTGGGCATATCTGGGTGCTCGCCATGTCCCTGTGCTGGGCACTGGGAGGATTTGGTGCTGGGAATGGGCAGGCGATGATCGTGCCTGGGTGGTGGATGCGGGCTACAGGCAGTGCTGGGCACTGGCTGCGCTGGGTGCTGGTCATTGGGGGTACTGGGTTCTAGGCACTGGGCATGCGGGGTGCTGGACATCTCTGGGTGCTGAGCATGTCCAAGTGATGGGTCCGGGGCACTGGGACTGCTGGGCAGTGGGGGTGCTGGGGACTATGCATATCAGGGTGCTGGGCATGCCTGCGTACTGAGTGCTTGGCGCTGGGTTCTGGATGCTGGCTGGTGGGCATTGTCTGTGTGCTGGTTATTGGGCACTGGCGGTGGTAGGCATGGGAGTGCTTGTTGCTGGGCATTTTCTGATCCTGGCTGTTGGGGGCGCTGAGCACTGGGCATGTCTGGGTGATGGATGGAGGGAGTTTTGGGTGCTGGGCACTAGGGGTGCTGGCTAGTGGGTATGTCCGTGTGCTGGGTATGTCCATATGCCGGATGCTGTGCGCTGGGGATGCTGGGCACTGGGGTTAGTGGGTGCTGTGCACTGGGGTTGCTGGGTGTTGGGCAGCGCGACTGCTGGGTACTATGCATAAGCGGGTGCAGGGTATGTCTTGCTGCTGGATGGTGGGTTCTGGGGCTACTGGGAGCTGGGGGTATTGGGTGCTGGGCACTGGGGTTGCTGGGTGCTAAGTCCTGTGGGTGCTGGTTGCTGGGCCCTGGGAGTGCTGGGTACTATGCATAAGCGGGTGCAGGGTATGTCTTGCTGCTGGGTGCTGGGGGTATTGGGTGTTGGCCACTGGGGTGTTGGGTGCTGGGCATGTCCTCGTCCTTGGCATGACTGATGCTGGGCACTGGGGGTACTGGCTGCTGGGAGCTAGGGGTGCTGGCTGTGGGCATTTCAGTTGCTGGACATGACCAGGTGCTGGGCGTCTCCAGGTGCTGGGCACGTGCGGATGCTGTGTGCTCAGCACTTGGGGTTCTGGGTGGTCGGCGGTGAGGGTGCTGGACGCTGGGGATGCTGGCTGTTGCGGTGCTGGGTGCTGGGCACTGGGGCTGCTGAGTGGTGGGCATGTCCAGGTGCTGTTTGTTGGCGGTTGGGGTGCTGGGTTGTGCGCCTGTCCAGGAGTTAGTGCTGGGCCCTGGGGGTGCTGTGTATGTCCGAGTGCTGGGCATGTCCGGATGCTGGGTAAACGGGTTCTTGGGCTGTGGGGGTGTTGGGTATGCTGGTTTCTGGGCACTGGGGAGGTGCTGGCTGCGAGCCCTGTATGGTGGTGGGTGTTTGGTGTACTGGGTGCAGGGCGCTGGGTGCTGGGCATGTCCGGGTGCTACGTGCTGATCACTGGGGATGTTGGGGGCTGGTTTGCTGTGTTCTGGTGTGTAGCGTGCTGGGCATGTTTGGGTGCTGGGCATGTCCAGGTGCTGGGTACTGGGCGCTGGGGATGGTGGTCCCTGGGGGTGCTGTGTGCTGGGCATGTCCGGGGGGTGGGTTGGGCAGTGGGGTTGCTGGGTGCTGGGAATGTGCGGGTGCTGGGGGCTGGGCCCTGAGGTTGATGGGGGCTGGGCACTCGGGTTGCTGGGTGCTGGCTGGTGCGGTTGCGGGGCCCTGGTGTTGCTGGGTACTATGCATAACTGAGTGCAGGGTATCTCTTGGTGCTGGAGGTACTGGGTGCTGGGCCTGTGCTCTGGAGTTGCTGGGTTCTGTGCTCTGGGGGTGCTTGTTTCTTGGCACGTGCGTGTGCTGTGTGCTCTTCCCTGGTTGTGCTGGGTATGTGTGGGTGTTGGGCAGTGTGGGTGCTGTGTGGTGGGCGCTGGGCATGTCTGGGTGCTGGGTGATGGGCACTGGAGGTTCTGGGCGATGGGGAGCAGGGAAGCTGCCTGCTAGGCATGTCTGAGTGCTGGGCATGTCCGGGTGCTGGGTACTGTGCGCTGGCAGTGGTGGGCGGTGGTGGTGCTGGGTGCTGGGCATGTCCGGGTGCTAGGCAATGGCGGTGCTGGGTGCTTGGCGCTGGGGGTGATGGTCTTTGGGTGTGCTGGGTGCTGGGCATGTCCCTGTGCTGGGTGGTGGGGGTGCTGGGCATGTGCGGGTGTTGGTTGCCGGGCCCTGGGTGTACTGGGTGCTGGACGCTGGGGTGGGTGGTTTCTGGGCGCTGGGGGTGCTGGGTTCTGTGCCCCTGTGTTGCTGGGTGCTGAGCATGTCCGGGTGCTGGCCATGTCTAAGTGCAGCGTGCTGGGCACTGGGTGCTGGGGGGTGGGGGTGCTGGATGCTGAGTGTTGGGTATGCTGGTTTCCGGGCACTGGGCGGAAGTGTGTGAGACCTGTGGGTGTGTTGTATGGTGGGTGTTTGGGGTGCTGAGTGCTGCAGGTGCTGGGCATGTCCAGGTGCTATGTGCTGATCACTGGGGTTCTTGGGGGCTGGTTTGCTGTGTTCTGGTGTGTTGGGCGCTGGGCATGTTTGTCTGGGTGCTGGGCATGTCTGGGTGCTGGGTACTGGGAACTGGCAGTGCGGGGCGGTGCGGGTGCTGTGTGCTGGGCATGTCGGGGTGCTGGGTACTGGGCAGTGGGAGTGCTGGGTGCTAGGTACTGGGGGTGCTGGGCCCTGGCATTGCTCGGCAATATGCAAAACTGAGTGCAGGGTATGTCTTGGTGCTGGATGCTTGGTGCTGGAGGTACCGGGTGCTGGGCATATGCAGTGGTGGGTGTTGGGCATATCCGGTGCTGGGTGGCTGTGCTGGGGTTGCTGGGTGCTGTGCTGTGAGGGTGCTGGATTCCTGGCATGTGCGTGTGCTGTGTGCTGGGCCCTGGTTGTGCTGGGTATGTGTAGGTGCTGGGTGTTGGGCACTGCGGGGGGTGGTGCTAGGTGCTGGGCATGTCCAGGTGCTGAGCAATGGTGGTGCTGGGTGCTTGGCGCTGGGGGTGGTGGTACCTGGGGCTGCTGTGTGCTGGGCACGTCGGGGTGCTGGGTTTTGGGTGGTGGGGGTGCTGGGTGCTGGGCGTGTGCGTCTGTTGGTTGCTGGACCCTGGCGTGCTGGGCGCTGGGGCTATCGGTTACCGGGTGCTGGGGGTGCTGGGTTCAATGCAGCGTATGCAGGTCCTGGGCAGTGGGTGTGCTGGAAGCTGGGTGTTGGGTATGCTGGTTCCTGCCACTGCGGGTGCTGGGTGTGAGACTTGTGGGCGTGCTGGATGGTGGGTGTTTGGTGTGCACCCTCACTGCCCACCACCCAGAACCCCAAGTGCCGAGCACACAGCATCCGGACGTGCCCAGCACCTGCACACGCCCAGCACCCACAAGACCCAACAACCAGCACTGGTCATGACCAGTTCCTGGAAATGCCCACAGCCAGCACCCCTAGCTCCCCGCACCCAGCACTCCCAGGGCCCAGCACGAATTCCCGGACATGCGCACAACCCAGCACACCCACCGCCAACACACAGCATCGAGACATGCCCAGCAGCCCCAGTGCCCAGCATCCACCAGCAAGACATACCCTGCACCCAATTATGCATGGTATCCAGCACTCCCAGGGCCCAGCAACCAGTAGCCCCAGTACCTCGGCTCGCTTCTGTAATTCTACACAATGAAGACTTGTGGCTTAGAAGTTAGGGAACTAGCAGGTGTGGTGTTTGCAGGTGTGTAGAATTGTAGTCTAAATCATGTCTCCTGGAAGCAGTGTTAGACTCTAGTGAAGAGTAACCTTGGAAACGAGAACCGTAAACAAAGGTAGTCCAGACGTGGCTCGGAGACAAACCTCGACCTTATAAGGAAAGAAAGGAACAGGTTCACAAAGAGTTCACGACCCCGCCGACCACCACAGACCACCCGAGACCCTCAAGGAGACCCTAAAGGTTTTAGTGCGCATGTGTCTAGGATGATGTAATATTATAATCGGTTCTCGGAAATTTAAGGAATATGTAAAAGAGAAACTGAAAATATGTATGAGAAGCATGGATACAAACAGAAAGGTGATTAGACCTGGTGTGCTTCATTTGTGGCAAGTCCACCGAGCACCCAGGCCTGAATAAAACAATCTCTCTCCTGAGCGTGTGGAATTGGTTCCTTGTGGAGGGATTTTTATTAAATAACGGTCATCCTATGAACATTCCAAGCACTGAGGATTTGTTAGTAATAGTAGAAGGCTGCTAAAGAGCAATTGTAGTTTTAGAGTCTCTGAAGTGATAGTAGAGCAGGAAAAACAGGCTGAGGAATGGAAATATCAGTAGATTATGTAACGGAATGCAGGCGCAGGAAGCGTTCGCGTGGACACCTGCTTTTGACCAATCTGTGTATGTTAAGATTCGTGTGCTTGCTGACTGTAAACCAATAGAGGATTCGGAGGTGCGCGTGTTACTGTGGCTAGCTTATAAAAGTAGCACAATATCTTGAAATAAAGGAGGATGACCATACCCACATTGGGACTCCTCATTACTCCGGGAACGCGCTCCTATTCCGACCCATGGTCACTCCAACAGTTCCTTCCACGCCGGGCACGAATCCGCTTTTCGGACAACACCTAGCCCCCAGCACCCGCACCAGCAGCACCAGCAAGCCCAGTGCCCAGCACGCAGCAACCTCAGGGCCCAGCACCCAGCCGTGCCCGCCACCCGGACATGCCCAGCACCCAGCAACCCCAGAGCACAACACCCAGCACCCCCAGCGCCCAGAAACCAACACACGCACACACCCAGCACGCCCACCGCCCAAAACCCAGCAGCCCAACATGCCCAGCACACAGCACCACCACTGCCACCACCCCCACTGCCCAGTACCCAGCACCCACACATGCCCAGCACCCAGACATGCCCAGCACACAGCACCACCACCCCCACTGCCCAGTACCCAGCACCCACACATGCCCAGCACTCAGACATGCCCAGCAGGCAGCTTCTCTGCTGCCCACCGCCCAGCATCCCGACCACCCAGCACCCAGACATGCCCAGGCCCCGCCACACAGCACCCCCACTGCCCAACACCCAGCACTCACACATACCCGGCACAACCAGGGCCCAGCACACAGCACACGCACATGTCAGGAATCCAGCACCCTCACAGCACAGCACCCAGCAACCCCAGCACAGCCACCCAGCACCGCATATGCCCAGCACCTAGCACCGCATATGCCCAACACCCAGCACCCAGTACCTCCAGTACTCAGCATCCAGCACCAAGACATACCCTGCACTCAGTTATGTATAGTAGCCAGCAATACCAGGGCCCAGCACCCCAGTTCCTAGAACCCAACACTGCCACTGCCCAACACCCACCACCCGGACGTGCCCAGCACACAGCACCCCCACTGCCCCACACAGCCAGCGCCCAGTACCCAGCACCCAGACATGGCCAGCACCCAAACATGCCCAGCACTCAACACACCACTGCCCACATCCCAGCAAACCAGCCCCCAACATCTCCAGTGATCAGCACATAGCACCCGGACATGCCCGGCACCCAGCACCCGCAGCGCTCAGCATCCACCACCCCCAGTGCTCTGTACTCAGCACACCAAACACCTACCATCCAGCACCCCCACACATCTCACACCCAGCATCCCCAGTGCCCAGCAACCAGCATACCCAACACCCACCATCCAGCACCCCCACACGTCTCACACCCAGCACCCCCAGTGCTCTGTACTCAGCACACCAAACACCCACCATCCAGCTCCCCCACCACCCAGCACCCCCAGTGCGCAGTACCCCGCACCCAGACATGCCCAGCACCCGGACATACACAGCACTCAGCACTGTCCTGCTTCCGGCTGGGACAGAGTTAACTTTCTTCCCAGTAGCTTGGGGGGTGTGCTGGCTTTTGGGTTTGGTGTGAGAGGAGCGTTGATGGCCCCTTAATGCTTTGGCTGTTGCTGGGCGGTGCTTGCACCGGGAGACTTTTGTTCTCTCTTTTCGGCCTCCCACAGGAAGCTCGGGGGGGGGGGTGGGGGGTGGCGGGGGGGGGGGGGGGGGAGCACAGCCGGCGTAGTTGACCTAGCTGGCCAATGGGGTATTCTATAGCATGTGACATCCTGCTCAGTATAAAAAATGGGAGGGGGCGGGGGGGGGGAAACGACTCTCCCCCCCCCCCCCGCCCCAGTTCATGACACGCGGTCGGCAGCGGTGAGCAGTTGCATTCTGCATTGCCTGCTTTGTATCGTCTGTTGTTGTTGTTGCTCTCATTGTTATTATTACTGTTCTACTTCGTTTTATTTCAACCATTAAACTGTTTTTATCTCAACCCGGGAGTTTTCCTACTTGTGCCCTCCCGATTCTCTCCCCCATCCCACGGGGTGGGGGGGGGAGGAGAGCCAGCGGCTGCGTGGGGTTTTTTTGCAGGCTGGGGTTAAACCACGACATGCACCCATCATACCCTCCACCCAGCACCCAGCACGCATTCCCAGACATGCGCACAACGTAGCACACCCACCGCCAACACACAGCCCCTGGACATGCCCAGCACCCAGCAGCCCCACTGCCCAGCACCGCATTGCCCAGCATCCCCAGCGCCCAGCAGCAAGAGATACCCTGCACCCGCTTACGCATGGTACCCAGCACTCCCAGGGCCCAGCAAGCAGCACCCCGAGTACTTAGCCTCCAGCACCCACACCAGCCAGCACCCAGCAAGGCCGGTACCCAGCAACCTCAGGGCCCAGAACCCAGCAGCCAGCCATTGCCCAGCACACAGACATGCCCAGCACCCAGCAACCCCAGTGCACACAACCCAGAAGCCCCAGCGCCCAGAAACCAACAGCCCCAGTGCCCAGCACTCCCAGGGCTCAGAAACCAACATTCGCATGCACCCAACACTCCAACCACCCAGCACCCGGACATGCCCAGCATGCAGCACCACCAGGGACCACCACCCCCAGCACCACGCACCCAGCACTACCACTGCCCAGCACCTGGACATGCCCAGCACCCAGATGTGCCCAGCAGGCAGCTTCCCTGCTGCCCACCGCCCAGCATCGCGACCGCCCAGCACCCCGACCACCCAGCACCCACACTGCCCAATACCCAGCACCCACACATACCCAGCACAACCAGGGCCCAGCACACACACATGCCAGGTTAAACCATGACATGCACCCATCATACCCTCCACCCAGCACCCCCATGGCCCAGCACTCATTCCCAGACATGCGCACAACCTAGCACACCCACCGCCAACACACTGCCCCTGGACATGCCCAGCCGCCCCAGTGCCCAGCACCCCAGGGCCCAGCATCAAGCAGCAAGAGATACCCTGCACCTGCTTATGCATAATACCCAGCACTCCCAGGGCCCAGCAACCAGCACTTAGCCCCCAGCACCCACACCAGCCAGCACCCAGCAAGGCCGGTGCCCAGCACCCAGCAACCTCAGGGCCCAGAACCCAGCAGCCAGCCATTGCTCAGCACCCAGACATGCCCAGCACCCAGCAACCCCAGTCCACAGAACCCAGAAGCCCCAGTGCCCAGAAACCAACCACCCCAGTGTCCAGCACCCAGTACACCCAGGGCCCAGCAACCAACACCCGCACATGCCCAGCACCCCCACCACCCAGCACACCCAAAGACTATCACGCCCAGCGCCAAGCACCCAGCACCGCCATTGCCTAGCACCGGGACATGCCCAGCACCCAGTACCACCACCACCAGTGCACAGTACCAAGCACCCGGATATGCCCAGCACTGAGACATTCCTACCAGGCAGCTTCCCTGCTCCCCATCGCCCAGAACCTCCAGTGCCCATCACCCAGCACCGGGACATGCCCAGCGCCCACCACACAGCACCCATACTGCCCAACACCCAGCACCCACACATACCCAGCACAACCAGGGCACAGCACACGCACATGCCAGGAATCCAGCACCCTCACAGCACAGCACCCAGCAAACCCAGAGCACACACCTAGCACCGGATATGGCCAGCACCGGATATGGCCAGCACCAAGACATACCCTGCACTCAGTTATGCATAGTACCAAGCAATGCCAGGGCCCAGCATCCCCAGTACTTAGCACCCAGCACTCCCACCGCCCAATACCCACCACCCGGACGTACCCAGCACCCCCACTGCCCGTGCCCAGCACCCAGACATGCCCAGCAGCCAAACATGCCCAGCGCCCAACACACCAGAAAGCAGCAAACCAGCCCCCACCATCCCCAGTGATCTGCACATAGCACCCAGCACACGCTGCGCTCAGCACCCACCACCCACAGTGCCCAGAAACCAGCATACCCAATGCCCAGCATCCAGTACCACCACCACCCCAACTGCCCAGTACCCGCATGCGGATATGCCCAGCACCCGAACATACACAGTACCCCTAGGACCCAGCACTCAGAACTCCAGTGCAGTGCACTGCACTGTCCTGCTTCCGGCTGGGACAGAGTTAACTTTCTTCCCAGTAGCTTGGGGGGGTGTGTGCTGGCTTTTGGGTTGGTGTGAGAGGAGCGTTGATGGCCCCTTAATGCTTTGGCTGTTGCTGGGCGGTGCTTGCACCGGGAGACTTTTGTTCTCTCTTTTCAGCCTCCCACAGGAAGCTGGGGGGGGTGGGGGGGGCGGGGGGATGGGGAGCACAGCCGGCGTAGTTGACCCAGCTGGCCAATGGGGTATTCTATAGCATGTGACATCCTGCTCAGTATAAAAAATGGGAGGGGGCGGGGGAGGGGGCTCTCCCCCCCCCCCGTTCACGACACACGGTCGACAGCGGTGAGCAGTTGCATTGTGCGTTGCCTGCTTTGTATCGTCTGTTGTTGTTGTTCTCATTGTTATTATTACTGTACTACTTCGTTTTATTTCAACCATTAAACTGTTTTTATCTCAACCCGGGAATTTTCCTACTTGTGCCCTCCCGATTCTCTCCCCCATCCCACGGGGTGGGGGGGGGAGGTGAGCCAGTGGCTGCGTGGGGTTTATTTGCTGGCTGGGGTTAAACCATCACATGCACCCATCATACCCTCCACCCAGCACTCCCATGGCCCAGCACTGATTCCCACACATGCACACAACCCAGCACACGCACCGCCAATGCACAGCACCTCGACATGCCCAGCAGCCCTGGAGCCCAGCACACAGTCCCCGCAGTGCCTAACAACCCACGACTCAGCAACAGAACATGCCTAGCACCAGGCACCACCAAGGTGTAGCAAGGAGTGCTAGGTGTGGTGGATATGGCACATTTGGGGTGCTGGAGCTGGCTGGGTGTTGGGCAGCTGAGAAGGGTCTATCAAGGGAAGGTGAGAGCCACCAACATCTTTCAGTCCTGCCTGTTAGTTTATGGGAGCCCGAAGAGGGGATCGACTGCTTTGCAGTTGGGCTGTGGTAAGGTTGCTGGTTGGGTGGTAGAGCGCGAGCAGCTCCCTCGGAAAGGGCTGCCACGAAAGGCAAGAGCCAGAAACAGCTTTCAATCCTGGTTCTTTCTGTGTTGGAGCGCCCTCTGGTGGGAAGCCGTTTACGAAATGAACTCGAGAGATGGTAAGGCAAAGGTTGATATTTAGGTTTGAGAATAAGGGAGAGGGGTGGTGGGACGGGGAAGGGTCCCGTGGTGGGTCCATGTGGTGGGTGGCGTTAACTAATGCAGAAAGATCTCGTTATCTACGCAGAACCTCAAACTATCCCTTATCCTCCTCAGAGGCAAGCTCCGAAACGGCCACCCACCTCCTCCAGCTCAGGCACAGAAATAGGACGATAGGAATGAAGGACGATGCTGGCCCTCACGATCTCTTGGCAGCCCCTTCTCAGCCCCACCAACACCGGGGCTCTGTCGCTGTTATCCCACTTATTCTCGACATATCCCTGTCCCTCACCAGGGCCACCTCCGAAGCGGCCACCCTCCACATGGGGCTTGGCACTGAAGTAGCCAGGAAACAAGGTTGATGCTGGCTCTCACGATCACTTCGCAGCCCCTTCTGAGCCGCACCAATGCCGGGGCTCTGTCTCTGTTCTCCCACCTTACCTCAACCTAGCCTTGACCCTCATCAGGGCCAAGCTCCGAAGTGGCCACCGACCACATGGCGCTTGGCACTGCAGTAGCCAGGAACCAAGGCTGATGCTGGCCCTCACGGGCTCTTGGCAGTTCCTTCTCACGCCCACCAGCACCGGGGCTCTGTGTCTCTGCTCGCACCTAACATCGACCTATCCCTGACCCTCATCGGAGCCAAGCTCCGAAGAGTCCACCCTCAACATGGGGCTCAGGCACTGAAGGGCAGCCCCGTCTCAGCCCCACAAACACCGGGGCTCTGTGCCTGTTCTCCCTCCTAACCTCAACCTAGCCCTGACCCTCATCAGCGCCAAGCTCCGAAGCGGCCACCCTCCACGTGGAGCTTGGCACTAAGGTAACCAGAAATCCAGCTTGATGCTAGCCCTCACCTTCCCTTGGTAGCCCCACCAAAACCGGGGCTCTGTCTCTGTTCTCCACCTTATCCTCGACATATCCCTTGCCCTCATCGGAGCCAAGCTCCGAAGAGGCCACCCTCAACATGGGGCTCAGGCACTGAAGGGCAGCCCTGTCTCAGCCCCACCAAAACCGGGGCTCTGTGTCTCTGCTCGCTCCTAACATCAACCTATCCCTTACCCTCACCGGATCCAAGCTCCGAAGCGACTACTCTTCATGTGGGGCTTAGGTACTGAATGAGCCCGGAATCAAAATTGATGCTGGTCCTCACGATCTCTCTGCAGCCCCTTCTCAGCCCCACCAATACCGGGGCTCTGTATCTGTTCTCCCACTTAGCCTCGACATATCCCTTACCCTCATGAGGGCAAAGCTCCGCAGCGGCCACACTCCACATGGGGCTTGGCACTGAGATAGCCAGGAATCAAGGGTGGTGCTGGCCCTCACCTTCCATTTGCAGTCCCTAGGCAAGCCCACCAACACCGGGGCTCTCTGCCTGTTCTCCCTCCTAACCTCAACCTAGCCGAGACCCTCATCAGGGCCAAGCTCCGAAGTGGACATACACAGCACTCAGCACTGTCCTGCTTCCGGCTGGGACAGAGTTAACTTTCTTCCCAGTAGCTTGGGGGGTGTGCTGGCCTTTTCGGTTTGATGTGAGAGGAGCGTTGATGGCCCCTTAATGCTTTGGCTGTTGCTGGGCGGTGCTTGCACCGGGAGACTTTTGTTCTCTCTTTTCGGCCTCCCACAGGAAGCTGGGGGGGGGTGGGGGGGGCGGGGGGATGGGGAGCACAGCCGGCGTAGTTGACCTAGCTGGCCAATGGGGTATTCTATAGCATGTGACATCCTGCTCAGTATAAAAAATGGGAGGGGGCGGGGGAGGGGGCTCTCCCCCCCCCCGTTCACGACACACGGTCGACAGCGGTGAGCAGTTGCATTGTGCGTTGCCTGCTTTGTATCGTCTGTTGTTGTTGTTGTTATTATTACTGTTCTTCTTCGTTTTATTTCAACCATTAAACTGTTTTTATCTCAACCCGGGAGTTTTCCTACTTGTGCCCTCCCGATTCTCTCCCCCATCCCACGGGGTGGGGGGGGGAGGTGAGCCAGTGGCTGCGTGGGGTTTATTTGCTGGCTGGGGTTAAACCAACACATGCACCCATCATACCCTCCACCCAGCACTGCCAGGGCCCAGCACTCCCATGGCCCAGCACTGATTCCCACACATGCACACAACCCAGCACACGCACCGCCAATGCACAGCACCTCGACATGCCCAGCAGCCCTGGAGCCCAGCACACAGCACCCAGCAGCCCCAGCACCAGGACATGACAAGAAGCCAGTCCCCGCAGTGCCCAACAACCCACGACTCAGCAACGGAACATGCCTAGCACCAGGCACCACCAAGGTGTAGCAAGGAGTGCTAGGTGTGGTGGATATGGCACATTTGGGGTGCTGGAGCTGGCTGGGTGTTGGGCAGCTGAGAAGGGTCTATCAAGGGAAGGTGAGAGCCACCAACATCTTTCAGTCCTGCCTGTTAGTTTATGGGAGCCCGAAGAGGGGATCGACTGCTTTGCAGTTGGGCTGTGGTAAGGTTGCTGGTTGGGTGGTAGAGCGCGAGCAGCTCCCTCGGAAAGGGCTGCCACGAAAGGCAAGAGCCAGAAACAGCTTTCAATCCTGGTTCTTTCTGTGTTGGAGCGCCCTCTGGTGGGAAGCCGTTTACGAAATGAACTCGAGAGATGGTAAGGCAAAGGTTGATATTTAGGTTTGAGAATAAGGGAGAGGGGTGGTGGGACGGGGAAGGGTCCCGTGGTGGGTCTATGTGGTGGGTGGCGTTAACTAATCCAGAAGGATCTCGTTATCTACGCAGAACCTCAAACTATCCCTTATCCTCCTCAGAGGCAAGCTCCGAAACGGCCACCCACCTCCTCCGGCTCAGGCACAGAAATAGCCAGGAATGAAGGACGATGCTGGCCCTCACGATCTCTTGGCAGCCACTTCTCAGCCCCATCAACACCGTGGCACTGTACCTCTGCTCGCACCTAACAGCGACCTATCCCTTACCCACATCAGGGCCAAGCTCCGAAGTGGCCACCCACCACATGGAGCTAGGCACTGAAGTAGCTAGGAACCAAGGCGGATGCTGGCTCTCACGATCTCTTTGCAGCCCCTTCTCAGCCCCACCAATACCAGGGCTCTGTATCTGTTCTCCCACTTAGCCTCGACAGATCCCTTACGCTCATCAGGGGAAAGCGCCGCAGCGGCCACCCTCCACATGGGGCTTGGCACTGAGATAGCCAGGAATCAAGGGTGGTGCTGGCCCTCACCTTCCATTTGCAGTCCCTAGGCAAGCCCACCAACACCGGGGCTCTGTGCCTGTTCTCCCACCTAACCTCAACCTAGCCGAGACCCTCATCAGGGCCAAGCTCTGAAGTGGCCACCCACCACATGGAGCTAGGCACTGAAGTAGCCAGGAACCAAGGCTGATGCTGGCTCTCACGGCCAAGCTCCGATTAGGCCAGCCTCGACATGGGGCTCTGGCACTGAAGTAGCCAGGAACCAAGATTGATGGTGGCCCTCACCTTCTATTTGCGGTCCCTAGGCAGCCCCACCAACACCGGGGCTCTGTGCCTGTTCTCACACCTAACGTCAACCTAGCCCTGACCCTCATCAGCGCCAAGCGCCGAAGTGGCAACCGGCCACATGGGGCTTGGCACTGAAGTAGCCAGGAACCAAGGCTGATGCTGGCCCTCACGGTCCCTTGGCAGCCCCTTCTCAGCCCCACCAACACCGGGGCTCTGTGCCTGTTCTCCCACCTAACCTCAACCGAGCCCTGACCCTCATCAGGCCAAGCTCCGAAGCGGCCACCCTCCACGTGGAGCTTGGCACTAAGGTAAGCAGAAATCCAGCTTGATGCTGGCCCTCACCTTCCCTTGGTAGCCCCACCAAAACCGGGGCTCTGTCTCTGTTCTCCACCTTATCCTCGACATATCCCTTACCCTCATCGGAGCCAAGCTCCGAAGAGGCCACCCTCAACATGGGGCTCAGGCACTGAAGGGCAGCCCCGTCTCAGCCCCACCAATACCGGGGCTCTGTGTCTCTGCTCGCACCTAACAGCGACCTATCCCTTACCCTCATCGGAGCCAAGCTCCGAAGCGACCACTCCCCACGTGGGGCTTAGGTACTGAAGTAGCCTGGAATCAAGGTTGATGCTGGCCCTCACGATCTCTTTGCAGCCCCTTCTCAGCCCCACCAATACCGGGGCTCTGTATCTGTTCTCCCACTTAGCCTCGACAGATCCCTTACCCTCATCAGGGCAAAGCGCCGCAGCGGCCTCACTCCACATGGGGCTTGGCACTGCGATAGCCAGGAATCAAGGGTGGTGCTGGCCCTCACCTTCCATTTGCAGTCCCTAGGCAAGCCCACCAACACCGGGGCTCTGTGCCTTTTCTCCCTCCTAACGTCAACCTAGCCGAGACCCTCATCAGGGCCAAGCTCCGAAGTGACCACCGTCCAAATGGGGCTTGGCACTGAAGTAGCCAGGAACCAAGGCTGATGCTGGCCCTCACGGGCTCTTGGCAGCTCCTTCTCAGGCCCACCAACACCGGGGCTCTGTGTCTCTGCTTCACGTAACATCGACCTATCCCTGACCCTCATCGGAGCCAAGCTCCGAAGCGACCACTCCCCACGTGGAGATGGCACTAAGGTAACCAGAAATGCAGCTTGATGCTGGCCCTCACCTTCCCTTGGTAGCCAAACCAAAACCGAAGCACTGTTTCTGTTCTCCCACTTATCCTCAACATATCCCTTACTCTTAGCGGAGCCCAGCTCCGAAGAGGCTACCATCGACATGGGGCTCAGGCACTGAAGTAGCCAGGAACCAAGGTTGATGGTGGCCCTCACCTTCCATTTGCAGTCCCTAGGCAAGCCCCACCAACACCGGGGCTCTGTGCCTGTTCTCACACCTAACGTCAACCTAGCCCTGACCCTCATCAGGGCCAAGCGCCGAAGTGGCCACCGACCACATGGAGCTAGGCACTGAAGTAGCCAGGAACCAAGGCTGATGCTGGCCCTCACGGCCAAGCTCCGATTAGGCCACCAGTGCCCAACAACCCACGACTCAGCAACGGAACATGCCTAGCACCAGGCACCACCAAGGTGTAGCAAGGAGTGCTAGGTGTGGTGGATATGGCACATTTGGGGTGCTGGAGCTGGCTGGGTGTTGGGCAGCTGAGAAGGGTCTATCAAGGGAAGGTGAGAGCCACCAACATCTTTCAGTCCTGCCTGTTAGTTTATGGGAGCCCGAAGAGGGGATCGACTGCTTTGCAGTTGGGCTGTGGTAAGGTTGCTGGTTGGGTGGTAGAGCGAGAGCAGCTCCCTCGGAAAGGGCTGCCACGAAAGGCAAGAGCCAGAAACAGCTTTCAATCCTGGTTCTTTCTGTGTTGGAGCGCCCTCTGGTGGGAAGCCGTTTACGAAATGAACTCGAGAGATGGTAAGGCAAAGGTTGATATTTAGGTTTGAGAATAAGGGAGAGGGGTGGTGGGACGGGGAAGGGTCCCGTGGTGGGTCCATGTGGTGGGTGGCGTTAACTAATGCAGAAGGATCTCGTTATCTACGCAGAACCTCAAACTATCCCTTATCCTCCTCAGAGGCAAGCTCCGAAATGGCCACCCACCTCCTCCGGATCAGGCACAGAAATAGCCAGGAATGAAGGACGATGCTGGCCCTCACGATCTCTTGGCAGCCACTTCTCAGCCCCATTAACACCGTGGCACTGTACTTCTGCTCGCACCTAACAGCGACCTATCCCTTACCCTCATCAGGGCCAAGCTCCGAAGTGGCCACCCACCACATGGAGCTAGGCACTGAAGTAGCTAGGAACCAAGGCGGATGCTGGCCCTCACGGTCCCTTGGCAGCCCCTTGTCAGCCCCACCAACACCGGGGCTCTGTCGCTGTTCTCCCACTTATTCTCGACATATCCCTGACCCTCACCAGGGCCACCTCCGAAGCGGCCACCCTCCACATGGGGCTTGGCACTGCAGTAGCCAGGAAACAAGGTTGATGCTGTCTCTCACGATCACTTCGCAGCCCCTTCTCAGCCGCACCAATGCCGGGGCTCTGGGCCTGTTCTCCCACCTTACCTCAACCGAGCCCTGACCCTCATCAGGCCAAGCTCCGAAGCGGCCACCCTCCACGTGGAGCTTGGCACTAAGGTAAGCAGAAATCCAGCTTGATGCTGGCCCTCACCTTCCCTTGGTAGCCCCACCAAAACCGGGGCTCTGTCTCTGTTCTCCACCTTATCCTCGACATATCCCTTACCCTCATCGGAGCCAAGCTCCGAAGAGGCCACCCTCCACATGGGGCTCAGGCACTGAGATAGCCAGGAACCAAGGCTGATGGTGGCCCTCACCTTCCATTTGTAATACCTAGGTAGCCCCACCAACACCGTGGCTCTGTGCCTGTTCTCCCACCTAACCTCAACCTAGCCCTGACCCTCATCAGGGCCAAGCTCCGAAGTGGCAACCGACCACATGGGGCTTGGCACTGAAGTAGGCAGGAAGCAAGGCTGATGCTGGCCCTCATGGGCTCTTGGCAGCTCCTTCTCAAGCCCACCAACACCAGGGCTCTGTGTCTCTGCTCGCACCTAACATCGACCTATCCCTGACCCTCATCGGAGCCAAGCTCCGAAGCGACCACTCTCCACGTGGATCTTGGCAATGAGGTAGCCAAGAATCAAGGTTAATGCTGGCCCTCACCTTCCTTGGCAGCCCCACCAATACCGTGGCTCTCTGTCTGTTCTCCCGCCTAACATCAACGTAGCCCTGACCCTCATCAGGGCCACCACCGAAGCGGCCACCCTCCCCATGGGGCTAGGCACTGAAGTAGCCAGGAACAAAGGTTGATGCTCGCCCTCACGGTCTCTTGTCGGCCCCACCAATACCGGGGCTCTGTGTCTGTGCTCGCACCTAACACCGACCTATCCATTACCCTCATCGGAGCCAAGCTCCGAAGCGACCACTCTTCATGTGGGGCTTAGGCACTGAGGCAGCCAAGAACCAAGGTAGATGCTTGTCCTCACGATCACTGCGCAGCCCCTTCTCAGCCGCACCAATGCCGGGGCTCTGTGCCTGTTCTCCCACCTTACCTCAACCTAGCCCTGACCCTCATCGGAGCCAAGCTCCGAAGCGGCCACCTCCACGTGGAGCTTGGCACTAAGGTAACCAGAAATCCAGCTTGATGCTGGCCCTCACCTTCCCTTGGTAGCCCCACCAAAACCGGGGCTCTGTCTCTGTTCTCCACCTTATCCTCGACATATCCCTTACCCTCATCGGAGCCAAGCTCCGAAGAGGCCACCCTCAACATGGGGCTCAGGCACTGAAGGGCAGCCCCGTCTCAGCCCCACCAATACCGGGGCTCTGTGTCTCTGCTCGCACCTAACAGCGACCTATCCCTTACCCTCATCGGAGCCAAGCTCCGAAGCGACCACTCCCCACGTGGTGCTTAGGTACTGAAGTAGCCTGGAATCAAGGCTGATGCTGGCCCTCACGATCTCTTTGCAGCCCCTTCTCAGCCCCACCAATACCGGGGCTCTGTATCTGTTCTCCCACTTAGCCTCGACAGATCCCTTACCCTCATCAGGGCAAAGCGCCGCAGCGGCCTCACTCCACATGGGGCTTGGCACTGAGATATAGCCAGGAATCAAGGGTGGTGCTGGCCCTCACCTTCCATTTGCAGTCCCTAGGCAAGCCCACCAACACCGGGGCTCTGTGCCTGTTCTCCCACTTAACGTCAACCTAGCCCTGACCCTCATCAGGGCCAAGCTCCGAAGTGACCACCGTCCAAATGGGGCTTGGCACTGATGTAGGCAGGAAGCAAGGCTGATGCTGGCCCTCACGGGCTCTTGGCAGCTCCTTCTCAGGCCCTCCAACACCGGGGCTCTGTGTCTCTGCTTCACGTAACATCAACCTATCCCTGACCCTCATCGGAGCCAAGCTCCGAAGCGACCACTCCCCACGTGGAGATGGCACTAAGGTAACCAGAAATGCAGCTTGATGCTGGCCCTCACCTTCCCTTGGTAGCCCCACCAAAACCGAAGCACTGTTTCTGTTCTCCCACTTATCCTCGACATATCCCTTATTCTTAGCGGAGCCCAGCTCCGAGGAGGCTACCCTCGACATGGGGCTCAGGCACTGAAGTAGCCAGGAACCAAGGTTGATGGTGGCCCTCACCTTCCATTTGCAGTCCCTAGGCAAGCCCCACCAACACCGGGGCTCTGTGCCTGTTCTCACACCTAACGTCAACCTAGCCCTGACCCTCATCAGGGCCAAGCGCCGAAGTGGCCACCGACCACATGGGGCTTGGCACTGAAGTAGCCAGGAACCAAGGCTGATGCTGGCCCTCACGGTCCCTTGGCAGCCCCTTCTCAGCCCCACCAACACCAGGGCTCTGTGCCTGTTCTCCCACCTAACCTCAACCGAGCCCTGACCCTCATCGGGCCAAGCTCCGAAGCGGCCACCCTCCACGTGGAGCTTGGCACTAAGGTAAGCAGAAATCCAGCTTGATGCTAGCCCTCACCTTCCCTTGGTAGCCCCACCAAAACCGGGGCTCTGTCTCTGTTCTCCACCTTATCCTCGACATATCCCTTACCCTCATCGGAGCCAAGCTCCGAAGAGGCCACCCTCAACATGGGGCTCAGGCACTGAAGGGCAGCCCCGTCTCAGCCCCACCAATACCGGGGCTCTGTGTCTCTGCTCGCACCTAACAGCGACCTATCCCTTACCCTCATCGGAGCCAAGCTCCGAAGCGATCTCTCCCCACGTGGGCCTTAGGTACTGAAGTAGCCTGGAATCAAGGTTGATGCTGGCCCTCACGATCTCTTTGCAGCCCCTTCTCAGCCCCACCAATACCGGGGCTCTGTATCTGTTCTCCCACTTAGCCTCGACAGATCCCTTACCCTCATCAGGGCAAAGCGCCGCAGCAGCCACCCTCCACATGGGGCTTGGCACTGAGATAGCCAGGAATCAAGGGTGGTGCTGGCCCACACCTTCCATTTGCAGTCCCTAGGCAAGCCCACCAACACCGGGGCTCTGTGCCTGTTCTCCCACCTAACCTCAACGTAGCCGAGACCCTCATCAGGGCCAAGCTCCGAAGTGGCCACCGACCACATGGAGCTAGGCACTGAAGTAGCCAGGAACCAAGGCTGATGCTGGCCCTCACGGCCAAGCTCCGATTAGGCCACCAGTGCCCAACAACCCACGACTCAGCAACAGAACATGCCTAGCACCAGGCACCACCAAGGTGTAGCAAGGAGTGCTAGGTGTGGTGGATATGGCACATTTGGGGTGCTGGAGCTGGCTGGGTGTTGGGCAGCTGAGAAGGGTCTATCAAGGGAAGGTGAGAGCCACCAACATCTTTCAGTCCTGCCTGTTAGTTTATGGGAGCCCGAAGAGGGGATCGACTGCTTTGCAGTTGGGCTGTGGTAAGGTTGCTGGTTGGGTGGTAGAGCGCGAGCAGCTCCCTCGGAAAGGGCTGCCACGAAAGGCAAGAGCCAGAAACAGCTTTCAATCCTGGTTCTTTCTGTGTTGGAGCGCCCTCTGGTGGGAAGCCGTTTACGAAATGAACTCGAGAGATGGTAAGGCAAAGGTTGATATTTAGGTTTGAGAATAAGGGAGAGGGGTGGTGGGACGGGGAAGGGTCCCGTGGTGGGTCCATGTGGTGGGTGGCGTTAACTAATGCAGAAAGATCTCGTTATCTACGCAGAACCTCAAACTATCCCTTATCCTCCTCAGAGGCAAGCTCCGAAACGGCCACCCACCTCCTCCAGCTCAGGCACAGAAATAGGACGATAGGAATGAAGGACGATGCTGGCCCTCACGATCTCTTGGCAGCCCCTTCTCAGCCCCACCAACACCGGGGCTCTGTCGCTGTTATCCCACTTATTCTCGACATATCCCTGTCCCTCACCAGGGCCACCTCCGAAGCGGCCACCCTCCACATGGGGCTTGGCACTGAAGTAGCCAGGAAACAAGGTTGATGCTGGCTCTCACGATCACTTCGCAGCCCCTTCTGAGCCGCACCAATGCCGGGGCTCTGTCTCTGTTCTCCCACCTTACCTCAACCTAGCCTTGACCCTCATCAGGGCCAAGCTCCGAAGTGGCCACCGACCACATGGCGCTTGGCACTGCAGTAGCCAGGAACCAAGGCTGATGCTGGCCCTCACGGGCTCTTGGCAGTTCCTTCTCACGCCCACCAGCACCGGGGCTCTGTGTCTCTGCTCGCACCTAACATCGACCTATCCCTGACCCTCATCGGAGCCAAGCTCCGAAGAGTCCACCCTCAACATGGGGCTCAGGCACTGAAGGGCAGCCCCGTCTCAGCCCCACAAACACCGGGGCTCTGTGCCTGTTCTCCCTCCTAACCTCAACCTAGCCCTGACCCTCATCAGCGCCAAGCTCCGAAGCGGCCACCCTCCACGTGGAGCTTGGCACTAAGGTAACCAGAAATCCAGCTTGATGCTAGCCCTCACCTTCCCTTGGTAGCCCCACCAAAACCGGGGCTCTGTCTCTGTTCTCCACCTTATCCTCGACATATCCCTTGCCCTCATCGGAGCCAAGCTCCGAAGAGGCCACCCTCAACATGGGGCTCAGGCACTGAAGGGCAGCCCTGTCTCAGCCCCACCAAAACCGGGGCTCTGTGTCTCTGCTCGCTCCTAACATCAACCTATCCCTTACCCTCACCGGATCCAAGCTCCGAAGCGACTACTCTTCATGTGGGGCTTAGGTACTGAATGAGCCCGGAATCAAAATTGATGCTGGTCCTCACGATCTCTCTGCAGCCCCTTCTCAGCCCCACCAATACCGGGGCTCTGTATCTGTTCTCCCACTTAGCCTCGACATATCCCTTACCCTCATGAGGGCAAAGCTCCGCAGCGGCCACACTCCACATGGGGCTTGGCACTGAGATAGCCAGGAATCAAGGGTGGTGCTGGCCCTCACCTTCCATTTGCAGTCCCTGGGCAAGCCCACCAACACCGGGGCCCTGTGCCTGTTCTCCCTCCTAACCTCAACCTAGCCGAGACCCTCATCAGGGCCAAGCTCCGAAGTGGACATACACAGCACTCAGCACTGTCCTGCTTCCGGCTGGGACAGAGTTAACTTTCTTCCCAGTAGCTTGGGGGGTGTGCTGGCCTTTTCGGTTTGATGTGAGAGGAGCGTTGATGGCCCCTTAATGCTTTGGCTGTTGCTGGGCGGTGCTTGCACCGGGAGACTTTTGTTCTCTCTTTTCGGCCTCCCACAGGAAGCTGGGGGGGGGTGGGGGGGGCGGGGGGATGGGGAGCACAGCCGGCGTAGTTGACCTAGCTGGCCAATGGGGTATTCTATAGCATGTGACATCCTGCTCAGTATAAAAAATGGGAGGGGGCGGGGGAGGGGGCTCTCCCCCCCCCCGTTCACGACACACGGTCGACAGCGGTGAGCAGTTGCATTGTGCGTTGCCTGCTTTGTATCGTCTGTTGTTGTTGTTGTTATTATTACTGTTCTACTTCGTTTTATTTCAACCATTAAACTGTTTTTATCTCAACCCGGGAGTTTTCCTACTTGTGCCCTCCCGATTCTCTCCCCCATCCCACGGGGTGGGGGGGGGAGGTGAGCCAGTGGCTGCGTGGGGTTTATTTGCTGGCTGGGGTTAAACCAACACATGCACCCATCATACCCTCCACCCAGCACTGCCAGGGCCCAGCACTCCCATGGCCCAGCACTGATTCCCACACATGCACACAACCCAGCACACGCACCGCCAATGCACAGCACCTCGACATGCCCAGCAGCCCTGGAGCCCAGCACACAGCACCCAGCAGCCCCAGCACCAGGACATGACAAGAAGCCAGTCCCCGCAGTGCCCAACAACCCACGACTCAGCAACGGAACATGCCTAGCACCAGGCACCACCAAGGTGTAGCAAGGAGTGCTAGGTGTGGTGGATATGGCACATTTGGGGTGCTGGAGCTGGCTGGGTGTTGGGCAGCTGAGAAGGGTCTATCAAGGGAAGGTGAGAGCCACCAACATCTTTCAGTCCTGCCTGTTAGTTTATGGGAGCCCGAAGAGGGGATCGACTGCTTTGCAGTTGGGCTGTGGTAAGGTTGCTGGTTGGGTGGTAGAGCGCGAGCAGCTCCCTCGGAAAGGGCTGCCACGAAAGGCAAGAGCCAGAAACAGCTTTCAATCCTGGTTCTTTCTGTGTTGGAGCGCCCTCTGGTGGGAAGCCGTTTACGAAATGAACTCGAGAGATGGTAAGGCAAAGGTTGATATTTAGGTTTGAGAATAAGGGAGAGGGGTGGTGGGACGGGGAAGGGTCCCGTGGTGGGTCTATGTGGTGGGTGGCGTTAACTAATCCAGAAGGATCTCGTTATCTACGCAGAACCTCAAACTATCCCTTATCCTCCTCAGAGGCAAGCTCCGAAACGGCCACCCACCTCCTCCGGCTCAGGCACAGAAATAGCCAGGAATGAAGGACGATGCTGGCCCTCACGATCTCTTGGCAGCCACTTCTCAGCCCCATCAACACCGTGGCACTGTACCTCTGCTCGCACCTAACAGCGACCTATCCCTTACCCACATCAGGGCCAAGCTCCGAAGTGGCCACCCACCACATGGAGCTAGGCACTGAAGTAGCTAGGAACCAAGGCGGATGCTGGCTCTCACGATCTCTTTGCAGCCCCTTCTCAGCCCCACCAATACCAGGGCTCTGTATCTGTTCTCCCACTTAGCCTCGACAGATCCCTTACGCTCATCAGGGGAAAGCGCCGCAGCGGCCACCCTCCACATGGGGCTTGGCACTGAGATAGCCAGGAATCAAGGGTGGTGCTGGCCCTCACCTTCCATTTGCAGTCCCTAGGCAAGCCCACCAACACCGGGGCTCTGTGCCTGTTCTCCCACCTAACCTCAACCTAGCCGAGACCCTCATCAGGGCCAAGCTCTGAAGTGGCCACCCACCACATGGAGCTAGGCACTGAAGTAGCCAGGAACCAAGGCTGATGCTGGCTCTCACGGCCAAGCTCCGATTAGGCCAGCCTCGACATGGGGCTCTGGCACTGAAGTAGCCAGGAACCAAGATTGATGGTGGCCCTCACCTTCTATTTGCGGTCCCTAGGCAGCCCCACCAACACCGGGGCTCTGTGCCTGTTCTCACACCTAACGTCAACCTAGCCCTGACCCTCATCAGCGCCAAGCGCCGAAGTGGCAACCGGCCACATGGGGCTTGGCACTGAAGTAGCCAGGAACCAAGGCTGATGCTGGCCCTCACGGTCCCTTGGCAGCCCCTTCTCAGCCCCACCAACACCGGGGCTCTGTGCCTGTTCTCCCACCTAACCTCAACCGAGCCCTGACCCTCATCAGGCCAAGCTCCGAAGCGGCCACCCTCCACGTGGAGCTTGGCACTAAGGTAAGCAGAAATCCAGCTTGATGCTGGCCCTCACCTTCCCTTGGTAGCCCCACCAAAACCGGGGCTCTGTCTCTGTTCTCCACCTTATCCTCGACATATCCCTTACCCTCATCGGAGCCAAGCTCCGAAGAGGCCACCCTCAACATGGGGCTCAGGCACTGAAGGGCAGCCCCGTCTCAGCCCCACCAATACCGGGGCTCTGTGTCTCTGCTCGCACCTAACAGCGACCTATCCCTTACCCTCATCGGAGCCAAGCTCCGAAGCGACCACTCCCCACGTGGGGCTTAGGTACTGAAGTAGCCTGGAATCAAGGTTGATGCTGGCCCTCACGATCTCTTTGCAGCCCCTTCTCAGCCCCACCAATACCGGGGCTCTGTATCTGTTCTCCCACTTAGCCTCGACAGATCCCTTACCCTCATCAGGGCAAAGCGCCGCAGCGGCCTCACTCCACATGGGGCTTGGCACTGCGATAGCCAGGAATCAAGGGTGGTGCTGGCCCTCACCTTCCATTTGCAGTCCCTAGGCAAGCCCACCAACACCGGGGCTCTGTGCCTTTTCTCCCTCCTAACGTCAACCTAGCCGAGACCCTCATCAGGGCCAAGCTCCGAAGTGACCACCGTCCAAATGGGGCTTGGCACTGAAGTAGCCAGGAACCAAGGCTGATGCTGGCCCTCACGGGCTCTTGGCAGCTCCTTCTCAGGCCCACCAACACCGGGGCTCTGTGTCTCTGCTTCACGTAACATCGACCTATCCCTGACCCTCATCGGAGCCAAGCTCCGAAGCGACCACTCCCCACGTGGAGATGGCACTAAGGTAACCAGAAATGCAGCTTGATGCTGGCCCTCACCTTCCCTTGGTAGCCAAACCAAAACCGAAGCACTGTTTCTGTTCTCCCACTTATCCTCAACATATCCCTTACTCTTAGCGGAGCCCAGCTCCGAAGAGGCTACCATCGACATGGGGCTCAGGCACTGAAGTAGCCAGGAACCAAGGTTGATGGTGGCCCTCACCTTCCATTTGCAGTCCCTAGGCAAGCCCCACCAACACCGGGGCTCTGTGCCTGTTCTCACACCTAACGTCAACCTAGCCCTGACCCTCATCAGGGCCAAGCGCCGAAGTGGCCACCGACCACATGGAGCTAGGCACTGAAGTAGCCAGGAACCAAGGCTGATGCTGGCCCTCACGGCCAAGCTCCGATTAGGCCACCAGTGCCCAACAACCCACGACTCAGCAACGGAACATGCCTAGCACCAGGCACCACCAAGGTGTAGCAAGGAGTGCTAGGTGTGGTGGATATGGCACATTTGGGGTGCTGGAGCTGGCTGGGTGTTGGGCAGCTGAGAAGGGTCTATCAAGGGAAGGTGAGAGCCACCAACATCTTTCAGTCCTGCCTGTTAGTTTATGGGAGCCCGAAGAGGGGATCGACTGCTTTGCAGTTGGGCTGTGGTAAGGTTGCTGGTTGGGTGGTAGAGCGAGAGCAGCTCCCTCGGAAAGGGCTGCCACGAAAGGCAAGAGCCAGAAACAGCTTTCAATCCTGGTTCTTTCTGTGTTGGAGCGCCCTCTGGTGGGAAGCCGTTTACGAAATGAACTCGAGAGATGGTAAGGCAAAGGTTGATATTTAGGTTTGAGAATAAGGGAGAGGGGTGGTGGGACGGGGAAGGGTCCCGTGGTGGGTCCATGTGGTGGGTGGCGTTAACTAATGCAGAAGGATCTCGTTATCTACGCAGAACCTCAAACTATCCCTTATCCTCCTCAGAGGCAAGCTCCGAAATGGCCACCCACCTCCTCCGGATCAGGCACAGAAATAGCCAGGAATGAAGGACGATGCTGGCCCTCACGATCTCTTGGCAGCCACTTCTCAGCCCCATTAACACCGTGGCACTGTACTTCTGCTCGCACCTAACAGCGACCTATCCCTTACCCTCATCAGGGCCAAGCTCCGAAGTGGCCACCCACCACATGGAGCTAGGCACTGAAGTAGCTAGGAACCAAGGCGGATGCTGGCCCTCACGGTCCCTTGGCAGCCCCTTGTCAGCCCCACCAACACCGGGGCTCTGTCGCTGTTCTCCCACTTATTCTCGACATATCCCTGACCCTCACCAGGGCCACCTCCGAAGCGGCCACCCTCCACATGGGGCTTGGCACTGCAGTAGCCAGGAAACAAGGTTGATGCTGTCTCTCACGATCACTTCGCAGCCCCTTCTCAGCCGCACCAATGCCGGGGCTCTGGGCCTGTTCTCCCACCTTACCTCAACCGAGCCCTGACCCTCATCAGGCCAAGCTCCGAAGCGGCCACCCTCCACGTGGAGCTTGGCACTAAGGTAAGCAGAAATCCAGCTTGATGCTGGCCCTCACCTTCCCTTGGTAGCCCCACCAAAACCGGGGCTCTGTCTCTGTTCTCCACCTTATCCTCGACATATCCCTTACCCTCATCGGAGCCAAGCTCCGAAGAGGCCACCCTCCACATGGGGCTCAGGCACTGAGATAGCCAGGAACCAAGGCTGATGGTGGCCCTCACCTTCCATTTGTAATACCTAGGTAGCCCCACCAACACCGTGGCTCTGTGCCTGTTCTCCCACCTAACCTCAACCTAGCCCTGACCCTCATCAGGGCCAAGCTCCGAAGTGGCAACCGACCACATGGGGCTTGGCACTGAAGTAGGCAGGAAGCAAGGCTGATGCTGGCCCTCATGGGCTCTTGGCAGCTCCTTCTCAAGCCCACCAACACCAGGGCTCTGTGTCTCTGCTCGCACCTAACATCGACCTATCCCTGACCCTCATCGGAGCCAAGCTCCGAAGCGACCACTCTCCACGTGGATCTTGGCAATGAGGTAGCCAAGAATCAAGGTTAATGCTGGCCCTCACCTTCCTTGGCAGCCCCACCAATACCGTGGCTCTCTGTCTGTTCTCCCGCCTAACATCAACGTAGCCCTGACCCTCATCAGGGCCACCACCGAAGCGGCCACCCTCCCCATGGGGCTAGGCACTGAAGTAGCCAGGAACAAAGGTTGATGCTCGCCCTCACGGTCTCTTGTCGGCCCCACCAATACCGGGGCTCTGTGTCTGTGCTCGCACCTAACACCGACCTATCCATTACCCTCATCGGAGCCAAGCTCCGAAGCGACCACTCTTCATGTGGGGCTTAGGCACTGAGGCAGCCAAGAACCAAGGTAGATGCTTGTCCTCACGATCACTGCGCAGCCCCTTCTCAGCCGCACCAATGCCGGGGCTCTGTGCCTGTTCTCCCACCTTACCTCAACCTAGCCCTGACCCTCATCGGAGCCAAGCTCCGAAGCGGCCACCTCCACGTGGAGCTTGGCACTAAGGTAACCAGAAATCCAGCTTGATGCTGGCCCTCACCTTCCCTTGGTAGCCCCACCAAAACCGGGGCTCTGTCTCTGTTCTCCACCTTATCCTCGACATATCCCTTACCCTCATCGGAGCCAAGCTCCGAAGAGGCCACCCTCAACATGGGGCTCAGGCACTGAAGGGCAGCCCCGTCTCAGCCCCACCAATACCGGGGCTCTGTGTCTCTGCTCGCACCTAACAGCGACCTATCCCTTACCCTCATCGGAGCCAAGCTCCGAAGCGACCACTCCCCACGTGGTGCTTAGGTACTGAAGTAGCCTGGAATCAAGGCTGATGCTGGCCCTCACGATCTCTTTGCAGCCCCTTCTCAGCCCCACCAATACCGGGGCTCTGTATCTGTTCTCCCACTTAGCCTCGACAGATCCCTTACCCTCATCAGGGCAAAGCGCCGCAGCGGCCTCACTCCACATGGGGCTTGGCACTGAGATATAGCCAGGAATCAAGGGTGGTGCTGGCCCTCACCTTCCATTTGCAGTCCCTAGGCAAGCCCACCAACACCGGGGCTCTGTGCCTGTTCTCCCACTTAACGTCAACCTAGCCCTGACCCTCATCAGGGCCAAGCTCCGAAGTGACCACCGTCCAAATGGGGCTTGGCACTGATGTAGGCAGGAAGCAAGGCTGATGCTGGCCCTCACGGGCTCTTGGCAGCTCCTTCTCAGGCCCTCCAACACCGGGGCTCTGTGTCTCTGCTTCACGTAACATCAACCTATCCCTGACCCTCATCGGAGCCAAGCTCCGAAGCGACCACTCCCCACGTGGAGATGGCACTAAGGTAACCAGAAATGCAGCTTGATGCTGGCCCTCACCTTCCCTTGGTAGCCCCACCAAAACCGAAGCACTGTTTCTGTTCTCCCACTTATCCTCGACATATCCCTTATTCTTAGCGGAGCCCAGCTCCGAGGAGGCTACCCTCGACATGGGGCTCAGGCACTGAAGTAGCCAGGAACCAAGGTTGATGGTGGCCCTCACCTTCCATTTGCAGTCCCTAGGCAAGCCCCACCAACACCGGGGCTCTGTGCCTGTTCTCACACCTAACGTCAACCTAGCCCTGACCCTCATCAGGGCCAAGCGCCGAAGTGGCCACCGACCACATGGGGCTTGGCACTGAAGTAGCCAGGAACCAAGGCTGATGCTGGCCCTCACGGTCCCTTGGCAGCCCCTTCTCAGCCCCACCAATACCAGGGCTCTGTGCCTGTTCTCCCACCTAACCTCAACCGAGCCCTGACCCTCATCAGGCCAAGCTCCGAAGCGGCCACCCTCCACGTGGAGCTTGGCACTAAGGTAAGCAGAAATCCAGCTTGATGCTAGCCCTCACCTTCCCTTGGTAGCCCCACCAACACCGGGGCTCTGTGCCTGTTCTCACACCTAACGTCAACCTAGCCCTGACCCTCATCAGGGCCAAGCGCCGAAGTGGCCACCGACCACATGGAGCTAGGCACTGAAGTAGCCAGGAACCAAGGCTGATGCTGGCCCTCACGGCCAAGCTCCGATTAGGCCACCAGTGCCCAACAACCCACGACTCAGCAACGGAACATGCCTAGCACCAGGCACCACCAAGGTGTAGCAAGGAGTGCTAGGTGTGGTGGATATGGCACATTTGGGGTGCTGGAGCTGGCTGGGTGTTGGGCAGCTGAGAAGGGTCTATCAAGGGAAGGTGAGAGCCACCAACATCTTTCAGTCCTGCCTGTTAGTTTATGGGAGCCCGAAGAGGGGATCGACTGCTTTGCAGTTGGGCTGTGGTAAGGTTGCTGGTTGGGTGGTAGAGCGAGAGCAGCTCCCTCGGAAAGGGCTGCCACGAAAGGCAAGAGCCAGAAACAGCTTTCAATCCTGGTTCTTTCTGTGTTGGAGCGCCCTCTGGTGGGAAGCCGTTTACGAAATGAACTCGAGAGATGGTAAGGCAAAGGTTGATATTTAGGTTTGAGAATAAGGGAGAGGGGTGGTGGGACGGGGAAGGGTCCCGTGGTGGGTCCATGTGGTGGGTGGCGTTAACTAATGCAGAAGGATCTCGTTATCTACGCAGAACCTCAAACTATCCCTTATCCTCCTCAGAGGCAAGCTCCGAAATGGCCACCCACCTCCTCCGGATCAGGCACAGAAATAGCCAGGAATGAAGGACGATGCTGGCCCTCACGATCTCTTGGCAGCCACTTCTCAGCCCCATTAACACCGTGGCACTGTACCTCTGCTCGCACCTAACAGCGACCTATCCCTTACCCTCATCAGGGCCAAGCTCCGAAGTGGCCACCCACCACATGGAGCTAGGCACTGAAGTAGCTAGGAACCAAGGCGGATGCTGGCCCTCACGGTCCCTTGGCAGCCCCTTGTCAGCCCCACCAACACCGGGGCTCTGTCGCTGTTCTCCCACTTATTCTCGACATATCCCTGACCCTCACCAGGGCCACCTCCGAAGCGGCCACCCTCCACATGGGGCTTGGCACTGCAGTAGCCAGGAAACAAGGTTGATGCTGTCTCTCACGATCACTTCGCAGCCCCTTCTCAGCCGCACCAATGCCGGGGCTCTGGGCCTGTTCTCCCACCTTACCTCAACCGAGCCCTGACCCTCATCAGGCCAAGCTCCGAAGCGGCCACCCTCCACGTGGAGCTTGGCACTAAGGTAAGCAGAAATCCAGCTTGATGCTGGCCCTCACCTTCCCTTGGTAGCCCCACCAAAACCGGGGCTCTGTCTCTGTTCTCCACCTTATCCTCGACATATCCCTTACCCTCATCGGAGCCAAGCTCCGAAGAGGCCACCCTCCACATGGGGCTCAGGCACTGAGATAGCCAGGAACCAAGGCTGATGGTGGCCCTCACCTTCCATTTGTAATACCTAGGTAGCCCCACCAACACCGTGGCTCTGTGCCTGTTCTCCCACCTAACCTCAACCTAGCCCTGACCCTCATCAGGGCCAAGCTCCGAAGTGGCCACCGACCACATGGGGCTTGGCACTGAAGTAGGCAGGAAGCAAGGCTGATGCTGGCCCTCACGGGCTCTTGGCAGCTCCTTCTCAAGCCCACCAACACCAGGGCTCTGTGTCTCTGCTCGCACCTAACATCGACCTATCCCTGACCCTCATCGGAGCCAAGCTCCGAAGCGACCACTCTCCACGTGGATCTTGGCAATGAGGTAGCCAAGAATCAAGGTTAATGCTGGCCCTCACCTTCCTTGGCAGCCCCACCAATACCGTGGCTCTCTGTCTGTTCTCCCGCCTAACATCAACGTAGCCCTGACCCTCATCAGGGCCACCACCGAAGCGGCCACCCTCCCCATGGGGCTAGGCACTGAAGTAGCCAGGAACAAAGGTTGATGCTCGCCCTCACGGTCTCTTGTCGGCCCCACCAATACCGGGGCTCTGTGTCTGTGCTCGCACCTAACACCGACCTATCCATTACCCTCATCGGAGCCAAGCTCCGAAGCGACCACTCTTCATGTGGGGCTTAGGCACTGAGGCAGCCAAGAACCAAGGTAGATGCTTGTCCTCACGATCACTGCGCAGCCCCTTCTCAGCCGCACCAATGCCGGGGCTCTGTGCCTGTTCTCCCACCTTACCTCAACCTAGCCCTGACCCTCATCGGAGCCAAGCTCCGAAGCGGCCACCTCCACGTGGAGCTTGGCACTAAGGTAACCAGAAATCCAGCTTGATGCTGGCCCTCACCTTCCCTTGGTAGCCCCACCAAAACCGGGGCTCTGTCTCTGTTCTCCACCTTATCCTCGACATATCCCTTACCCTCATCGGAGCCAAGCTCCGAAGAGGCCACCCTCAACATGGGGCTCAGGCACTGAAGGGCAGCCCCGTCTCAGCCCCACCAATACCGGGGCTCTGTGTCTCTGCTCGCACCTAACAGCGACCTATCCCTTACCCTCATCGGAGCCAAGCTCCGAAGCGACCACTCCCCACGTGGGGCTTAGGTACTGAAGTAGCCTGGAATCAAGGTTGATGCTGGCCCTCACGATCTCTTTGCAGCCCCTTCTCAGCCCCACCAATACCAGGGCTCTGTATCTGTTCTCCCACTTAGCCTCGACAGATCCCTTACGCTCATCAGGGGAAAGCGCCGCAGCGGCCACCCTCCACATGGGGCTTGGCACTGAGATAGCCAGGAATCAAGGGTGGTGCTGGCCCTCACCTTCCATTTGCAGTCCCTAGGCAAGCCCACCAACACCGGGGCTCTGTGCCTGTTCTCCCACCTAACCTCAACCTAGCCCTGACCCTCATCAGGGCCACCTATGAAGCGGCCACCCTCCCCATGGGGCTTGGCACTGAAGTAGCCAGGAACAAAGGTTGATGCTGGCCCTCACGGTCTCTTGTCGGCCCCACCAGTACCGGGGCTCTGTGTCTGTGCTCGCACCTAACAGCGACCTATCCCTTACCCTCATCGGAGCCAAGCTCCGAAGCGACCACTCTTCATGTGGGGTTGAGGCACTGAGGCAGCCAAGAACGAAGGTAGATGCTTGTCCTCACGATCACTGCGCAGCCCCTTCTCAGCCGCACCAATGCCGGGGCTCTGGGCTTGTTCTCCCACCTTACCTCAACCTAGCCCTGACCCTCATCAGGGCCAAGCTCCGAAGTGACCACCGTCCACATGGGGCTTGGCACTGAAGTAGCCAGGAACAAAGGTTGATGCTGGCCCTCACGGGCTCTTGGCAGCTCCTTCTCAGGCCCACCAACACCAGGGCTCTGTGTCTCTGCTTCACGTAACATCGACCTATCCCTTACCCTCATCGGAGCCAAGCTCCGAAGCGACCACTCCTCACGTGGAGATGGCACTAAGGTAACCAGAAATGCAGCTTGATGCTGGCCCTCACCTTCCCTTGGTAGCCCCACCAAAACTGAAGCACTGTTTCTGTTCTCCCACTTATCCTCGACATATCCCTTACTCTTAGTGGAGCCCAGCTCCGAAGAGGCTACCCTCGACATGGGGCTCAGGCACTGAAGTAGCCAGGAACCAAGGCTGATGCTGGCCCTCACGGGCTCTTGGCAGCTCCTTCTCAGGCCCACCAACACCGGGGCTCTGTGTCTCTGCTTCACGTAACATCGACCTATCCCTGACCCTCATCGGAGCCAAGCTCCGAAGCGACCACTCCCCACGTGGGGCTAAGGTACTGAAGTAGCCTGGAACCAAGGTTGATGCTGGCCCTCACGATCTCTTGGCAGCTCTTCTCACCCCCACCAACACCGTGGTTCTGTGCCTGTTCTCCCACCTAACCTCAACCTAGCCCTGACCCTCATCAGGGCAAAACTTCGAAGCAGCCACCCTCCACATGGGGCTTGGCATTGAGATAGCCAGGAATTAAGGCTGATGCCAGACCTCGCCTTCCGTTTGCAGTCCCTAGGCAGCCCCACCAACACCGGCGCTCTGTGTCTGTTCCCCCAGTTATCCTCGACATATCCCTTCTCCTCATCAGGGCCAAGCTCCGAAGCGGCCACCCACCACATGGGGCTCTGGGGCAGACTTGGCCAGGAATGAAGGCTGATGCTGGCCGTCATGATCTCTTGTCAGCCCCTCCTCAGCCCCACCAACCCCTTCTCCCTTCTCTTTGGTCTCCCACCTAAACATCAACCTACATCTTACCTTCATCAGAGCCAGGCTCTGAAACGTCTACCCACCAGATGGCGCTCCAACACAGAGGGAACCAAGATGACTGGCGTTCGTTGCACTCGCCTGCCCCGGCAGCCCTTTGAGGTCCCCACCACCACCGGGGCTAGGCGCTTGCCGTAGCACTCAACCGTCAACCTTGCCGCAGCCCAACTGCAAAGCAGACAAGCGCCCCGTCGAGCTCCCACACACGTTTTGCCAGGACTGAAATATGTTCGCAGTGCTCACCTTCCCTTTACAGCCCCTTCTCAGCTGCCCAGCACCCAGCCATCTCCAGCACCGCAAATGCGCAACATCCAGCACACCTAGCACCCCTTGGGATCTTTGGCAGTGCTTGGTGCTGGGCATGTGTCGGTGCTGGGTCGTGGGGGTACTGTGTGCTAGGCCCTGAGTGGAGTGGGTTCTGGACAGGTCTGGGTGCTGCGGTTGCTGGGTGTTGGGCATATCTGGGTGCTCGCCATGTCCCTGTGCTGGGCACTGGGAGGATTTGGTGCTGGGAATGGGCAGGCGACGATCGTGCCTGGGTGGTGGATGCGGGCTACAGGCAGTGCTGGGCACTGGCTGCGCTGGGTGCTGGTCATTGGGGGTACTGGGTTCTAGGCACTGGGCATGCGGGGTGCTGGACATCTCTGGGTGCTGAGCATGTCCAAGTGATGGGTCCGGGGCACTGGGACTGCTGGGCAGTGGGGGTGCTGGGGACTATGCATATCAGGGTGCTGGGCATGCCTGCGTACTGAGTGCTTGGCGCTGGGTTCTGGATGCTGGCTGGTGGGCATTGTCTGTGTGCTGGTTATTGGGCACTGGCGGTGGTAGGCATGGGAGTGCTTGTTGCTGGGCATTTTCTGATCCTGGCTGTTGGGGGCGCTGAGCACTGGGCATGTCTGGGTGATGGATGGAGGGAGTTTTGGGTGCTGGGCACTAGGGGTGCTGGCTAGTGGGTATGTCCGTGTGCTGGGTATGTCCATATGCCGGATGCTGTGCGCTGGGGATGCTGGGCACTGGGGTTAGTGGGTGCTGTGCACTGGGGTTGCTGGGTGTTGGGCAGCGCGACTGCTGGGGGCTGGGAGTGCTGGGTACTATGCATAAGCGGGTGCAGGGTATGTCTTGCTGCTGGATGGTGGGTTCTGGGGCTACTGGGAGCTGGGGGTATTGGGTGCTGGGCACTGGGGTTGCTGGGTGCTAAGTCCTGTGGGTGCTGGTTGCTGGGCCCTGGGAGTGCTGGGTACTATGCATAAGCGGGTGCAGGGTATGTCTTGCTGCTGGGTGCTGGGGGTATTGGGTGTTGGCCACTGGGGTGTTGGGTGCTGGGCATGTCCTCGTCCTTGGCATGACTGATGCTGGGCACTGGGGGTACTGGCTGCTGGGAGCTAGGGGTGCTGGCTGTGGGCATTTCAGTTGCTGGACATGACCAGGTGCTGGGCGTCTCCAGGTGCTGGGCATGTGCGGATGCTGTGTGCTCGGCACTTGGGGTTCTGGGTGGTCGGCGGTGAGGGTGCTGGACGCTGGGGATGCTGGCTGTTGCGGTGCTGGGCGCTGGGCACTGGGGCTGCTGAGTGGTGGGCATGTCCAGGTGCTGTTTGTTGGCGGTTGGGGTGCTGGGTTGTGCGCCTGTCCAGGAGTTAGTGCTGGGCCCTGGGGGTGCTGTGTATGTCCGAGTGCTGGGCATGTCCGGATGCTGGGTAAACGGGTTCTTGGGCTGTGGGGGTGTTGGGTATGCTGGTTTCTGGGCACTGGGGAGGTGCTGGCTGCGAGACCTGTATGGTGGTGGGTGTTTGGTGTACTGGGTGCAGGGCGCTGGGCGTGCTGGGTGCTGGGCATGTCCGGGTGCTACGTGCTGATGACTGGGGGTGTTGGGGGCTGGTTTGCTGTGTTGTGGTGTGTAGCGTGCTAGGCATGTTTGGGTGCTGGGCATGTCCAGGTGCTGGGTACTGGGTGCTGGGGGTGGTGGTCCCTGGGGGTGCTGTGTGCTGGGCATGTCCGGAGGGTGGGTGTTGGGCAGTGGGGTTGCTGTGTGCTGGGAATGTGCGGGTGCTGGGGGCTGGGCCCTGAGGTTGCTGGAGGCTGGGCACTCGGTTTGCTGGGTGCTGGCCGGTGCGGTTGCTGGGGTCTAGGTCCTGGGGTTGCTGGTTGCTGGGCCCTGGGAGTGCTGGGTACGATGCATAAGCGGGTGCAGGGTATGTCTTGCTGGTGGGTGCTGGGGTTACTGGGAGCTGGGCGTATTGTGTGCTGGGCACTGGGGTGTTGGGTGCCGGTCATGTCCAGGTGCTTGGCATGACCGGGTGCTGGGCACTGGGGGTGGTGGCTGCTGAGAGCTAGAGTTGCTGGCTGTGGGCATTTCAGTTGCTGGTCATGACCGTGTGCTGAGTTTTGTGGATTCTCGGCATGTCCAGGTGCTAGGCATGTTTGGATGCTGTGTGCTTGGCACTTGGGGTTCTGGGCGGTGGCCAGTGAGGGTGCTGGGTGGTGGGCCCTGGGGCTGCTGGGTGGTGGGAGGGCTGGATGCTGGTTGTTGGGTAGGCTCGTTTCTGGGCAATGGGGGTGGTGGGTATGAGACCTGTGGAGGTGCTGGATGTCAGGTGTTTGGTGTGCTGGTTTCCGGGCACTGGGGGTGCTGGGTGCTGAGTGCTGCAGGTGCTGGGTGCTGGGTATGTCCGGGTTCTGTGTCCTGATCCCTGGGGATGTTGGTTGCTGGTTTCCTGCGTTCTGGTGTGTTGGGTCCTGCGCATGTTTGGGTGCTGGACATGTGTGGTTGCTGAGTTCTTGGCACTGCGGGTGGGGTTGCTGTGTGCAGGGCATGTCCGGGTGGTGGGTGTTGGGCGGTGGGGTTGCTGGGGGCTAGGTACTGGGGGTGCTGGGCCCTGGTATTGCTGGGTACTATGCATAACTGAGTGCAGGGTATCTCTTGGTGCTGGAGGTACTGGGTGCTGGGTGCTGGGCATATCCGGTGCTGGGCCTGTGCTCTGCGGTTGCTGGGTGCTGTGCTCTGGGGGTGCTTGTTTCTAGGCATGTGCGTGTGCTGTGTGCCGGCCCCTGGTTGTGCTGGGTATGTGTGGGTGCTGTGTGTTGGGCGGTGTGGGTGCTGGGCATGTCCGGGTGCTGGGTGATGGGCACTGGAGGTTCTGGGCGATGGGGAGCAGGGAAGCTGCCTGCTAGGCATGTCTGAGTGCTGGGCATTTCCGGGTGCTAGGCAATGGCGGTGCTGGGTGCATGGCGCTGGGGATGATGGTCTTTGGGTGTGCTGGGTGCTGGGCATGTCCCTGTGCTGGGTGGTGGGGGTGCTGGACGCTGGGATGGAAGGTTTCTGGGCGCTGGGGGTGCTGGGTTCTTTGCCCCTGTGTTGCTGGGTGCTGAGCATATCTGGGTGCTGGCCAGGTGCAGGGCACTGGGTGCTGGGGGGTGGGGGGTGCTGGATGCTGAGTGTTGGGTATGCTGATTTCCGAGCACTGGAGGTGCTGGGTGTGAGACCTGTGGGGGTGCTGTATGGTGGGTGTTGGGAATGTCCAGGTGCTATGTGCTGATCATTGGGTTTATTGGGGGCTGGTTTGCTGTGTTCTGGTGCGTTGGGCACTGGGCATGTCTGGGTGCTGGGCATGTCGGGGTGCTGGGTGTGGAGGAATCAATGTCTGAGAGTACAAGCAGTATCATAGTGTTGCTAAAGAAGAAGCCATGGGAAGATGGGAAGTGAAAGAAGCCGTGGGAAAAAGGCAGATAAGAGGTGGCAGTTAACGGTTCTGAGGGCGTGACAAAGATAAGGAAATTAGTGGAAGAGTGTCGAGATGACCTTTGGTTAGGGGATGTACTAGGGAATTCTTTGAAGTGTATATGTGGCATAATGTGAGGTATAAAAAGGCGCTTGTGCTGTATAATAAAGGTTTTTTTTTTTGTCTTCGTCTTCATGCCCTCTCAGACGGAGTCCGTGTCCTTGTTTACCACAAATGGCGCCTGAACAGGGACTAGGACATTCTGTCTGAAGGGCCATAAAGTCGACAATTGCCAATCCGTTGGCGAGCCCTGCTGAACTGCCAAAGCCGTTGAAAAAGAACAGGAAAAAAGCCATTGGAAGGAAACGGGATAGAAGCTGTTGAAAAGAAACAGGAACAAAAGCTGTTGAAAAGAAACAGGAAAAAAAGCCGTTGAAAAGAGACAGGAAGAAAGCCTTTGAAAGGAAACGGGAGAAAAGCTGTTGAAAGGAAAGAGGATAGTGACATCGAATCGTCTCTGCAGAACAGAGGTGAGCAGCAGAGGGCGGTAGTCATGGGTTTAAACATGACAAAGAAGGAAAAAACTGTTTGCAGGACCATGGAATTGATCCTGAAAAAATATCAAGTAACCATGGATAATGGGGACTTGAGACGACTCCTGAAGTGGATGACAACCACCGTTAAGGGATTCGATTCTACTAACATTTATGATCCAAAAATTTGGAATGAAGCAGGCACCCAGCTTTGGGATGCTGCCACTTGTTTGGACTCGGTGGCTGCAGGACTGCTAGCGCCTTGGAGGACTCTGAATGAGACCTAAGAAAGCATGTCAGTACTAAAGACAAGCTGAGAGGTGAAAACTCAGGAGGGGGGTGCATCTGTGGCCAAAGGGCCTTCTGCGCCCCCGGCCACTGAGGCTGGAGCGGTGGCTGCCTGCGGGGAGCAGGGTAGCGGCAGTGATGATCCCAATCCATTTGATCCGGCACTGGTCGACCCAGAGAAAGAGCCGGATTTATATCCCCCGCATGTGCATGATGTGTGGAAGGGAATTCAAAGGGAGGCAGAGAAAGAAGGGGACTCTGACCTCGCGGCTAAGTTCCGTGAGGTCTGGGTGTTCCCGGTGATTTATGAAGCTCATCAAAGGCCCCGGTGGGAAGCTCTGAGTTTCCAAGTAGTGAAGGAGTTGAGAAGGGGAGTGATTGAATTTGTCCTCAATGCCCCTTACGCTGCGAACATGCTAGGGTCGGTCATGAGGAGTTATACGTTATGCCCGCTTGATTGCAAAATGCTGGTGCAATTGTTGCTCTCCTCTGCTCAGTTTATGCTCTGGAATGGGGAGTGGCGGCGACTCTGTGAGGCAAAAGCACTGGAATATTTGGAGCATCTCGCGACAGATCCAGTGAGATTCTTGGGAGTTGACGCATTGGTAGGAGAGGGTTGATATGCCACTGCCCATGTCCAGGCACAACTCCCAATGGAAGCCCTAAATGATTCAAAGAATCTTGCCTACCTAGCATTATGAAGGTCCCCGATGTAGGGAAGCCCCAACGCTTGTTTACTAATATTAGGCAGGGACCGCAGGAACCGTATATGAAATTTATTGAGACATTAAAAGATGCTTTGGACAAACAAGTAGAGAATGAGGAAGTGTGGAAAATATTATTACAAAAATTGGTGATTGAAAATGCTAATGCAGATTGCCAGAAGGTGCTCCGTCCGTTAAAAAACCCTATGGTAGTTGAAATGATAGAGGAATGCAACTGTGTGGGGACCACAGAGCACCTGGCTGTGGGGATGGCTACTGCTTTTGCAAACTTTTAGCCAACAGACGTGCTTCACCTGTGGCCATCCCGGTCACTTTAAGAGACAGTGCCCGCAGGCAGGCAGGCGGAGGCGGGAACTGGCTGACTCACAACTGGGAACGTGTCCAAAATGTAGGAAGGGCTGGTACGTTGCGAATCAATGCCGGTCGCGGTATGATAAAGATGGTCAGCCTATCCAGGGAAACGGTTGCAGGAGCGCGGGGAGGGGCCGCGCGATGATACAAGTAGCCCCCCATGCGATGATGGAAACTGCCCCCAGCCCCCTGCTGGCATCCGTGCCTCCGAATTATCCGCCTGAACATGGGGAAGTGCCGGCGTGGACTTGGCCCCCTCCCACCCAGTGAACCTGACTTCTACGGCTGTTCAAGCGGTGCCCGCCGGAGCGCGGTTACAGCGCACTCTTACTGCGACGTTCATCCGCCACGTTACAGGGCTTGTTTGTTCTCCCGGGGGTTATTGATGCAGACTATACAGAAGAAATTAAAATCATGTTGTGGACGCCTACTCCGCCCTGTTACGTGCCGGCAGGAGCACGAATAGCACAGCTCGTCTACTTTCGAGCTGTCCCTCCTGCGGCGGAGCCTCAGGAACGGAGGGGTGAAGGTTTTGGTTCCACCGGCACGCCACAACTGTGGTGGGCGCAGCCTGTCGCTGCAGGGCGACCGCAGCTGACTTGCTGCCTGTCAGGCGGTGGCCCTCAGCAGTCTGTGCGCATCAGCGGCCCTATTGATACCGGAGCTGACATGACAGTCATTGCGCAGTTACACTGGCCAGCTCAATGGCCGACGAAACAGGTCCCGATTGCCCTTACAGGTATCAGAGGGCAAACAGCACCACTGCAGAGTGTTCAATTAATTCAAATCGAGGGACCGGAGGGTCGGCGGGCCAATGTCTGACCGTTCGTTCTTCCGGCCCCTCTCACGCTGTGGGGACGAGACTGTTTGTCACAATGGGGAATCATGCTGGGGACAAATTTATCCTAGGGGCTACTGATCGGCAGCACACCCTGAAGTTGCAATGGTCCTGTGAAAAGCCTATATGGGTGGATCAGTGACCCCTCCCCACGGATAAGCTGCATCACTTGCAGGACCTTGTTGCTGAGCAGCTGTGCGCTGGGCACATTGTGCCATCCACGAGCCCATGGAACTCACCAGTTTTTGTCATCCAGAAGAAATCAGGAAAGTGGAGGCTCCTTCACGATCTAAGACGTATAAATGAGGCTATAGAGGACATGGGAGCTCTATAGCCAGGCCTCCCTTCACCAACCATGATATCTATGAACTGGCACATCACTATAATAGACCTTAAGGACTGTTTTTTTACCATTCCGCTACACCCAGATGACGCGCCGAGGTTTGTTTTTACTGTACCCGCGACCAATGTAGCCCAGCTGAGTCAACGGTACCACTGGACGGTGCTCCCGCAAGGCATGAAAAATAGTCCCACCATATGTCAATGGTCCGTGGCTCGGGCCCTTAGTCCAGCCCGTGCCCAATTGCCTGAAGTCGTAATTTATCATTATATGGATGATATCCTTGTAGCAACCCCCTCTGAGGCCATGATACGAGGGGCCATGGAGGTTGTCATAACGAGCGTCCAGCGTAACGGCTTGATAGTTGCCCCAGAAAAGGTGCAGCAGACCGCTCCCTGGAAATATCTAGGGTGGCGCATTACTGAGCAAACTGTGATACCGCAAGGGCTCAAGATCAGTAGTCAGGTCCATACCCTGACTGATTTGCAGAAATTATTGGGCATCATCAATTGGGTAAGGCCTCTGTTGGGAATCAACAACGAGCTGTTGAGACCTCTGTTTAATTTGCTGAAAGGTGATCCGGCGTTGGGGTCTCGACGAACGTTAACCCCCGAGGCTCAGCAAGCGTTGCAGCGGATTGCTACAATGATATCGGCTCGGCAAGCACAGCACTGTGATCCAGAGCTTCCTTTTCAGTTAGCAATAGTGAACACTGACTTCCAACCATATGGTTTGTTGTTTCAATGGAAGCCAACACCCAGTGGCGAACAGTCGTTGGTCATAGAATGGGTGTTTCTTCCCCATCAATTTGGAAAAACCATCACCACTAGAGCAGAAATGTTTGCATCCCTGGTCATGAGAGGGAGGCAACGGTTGATAGCGCTGTGTGGAAAAGACCTGCATACCATTTACATTCCTGTCGTGATGCCTATGTTAACTTGGTTGATGCAAATGTCTGTACCTTTTCAAATGGCTGTGGAAGGTTTTACAGGAGTGATTTCTATTCACCCTCCCAGTCATAAATGGCTGTAGACCCCACTACCACTGCAGCAATTGCCGAAATGTAGTGACCCCTTTGGATGCTCTAACGGTCTTCACGGATGGGTCCGAGCGCACGGGTAAGTCTGTCCTTGTCTGGAAGGATGACCACGATCAATGGCAATCTGATATTCGGAAACAAGACGGTTCACCACAAATCGTGGAGTTGCGGCAGTGGTCCGAGTGTTTGAAAAATGGCAATGCCCTGTCAACATCGTGACTGATTCTGCATATGTTGCAGGGGTAGTGTCCCGCATGGAGTTTGCTTATTTGAAAGATGTAAATAATGCCCAGCTTTTTGCTCTGTTTAAAACCCTCAGAGAACACATTCATCGAAGGATCCACTCTTTTTTTATATTACATATCAGATCTCATACTGCATTGCCAGGGCCCCTGGTTGAGGGAAACCGGTTGGCTGATTCGCTTGCAGGGGCTGTTTTTGTCCGGGGAAATTTGAGCAAGCGAGGCGTTCACATAACTTTTATCATCAGAACGCTAAGGCCTTGGCTAGAATGTTTCATTTACCACTTACGCAAGCATGCCAAATTGTCACTGCATGCCCTGAGTGCCAGTGTGCAGGCCCTCCACAGCCGGGGGGAGTCAACCCTTGTGGCTTGCAGGTGCTCGAACTTTGGCAGACTGATGTTACACATCTTCCCGACTTTGGTCGACTCAAATGTGTCCACGTCTCAGTGGATACATTTTCGGGAGCAATTGCAGCCACAGCCCACACTGGGGAAAAGTCCTGGGATGTCCGAAAATGTTTTCTTCTTGCTTTTTCCATTCTCGGAGTACCGAGCAAAATAAAAACAGATAACGGCCCCGGGTATGTTGCCCAAGCCACACGGACGTTCCTGCAGATGTGGGGAATCACTCATATCATGGGAATTCCACACAGTCCCACAGGGCAAGCCATTGTTGAGCGCGCGCACCATTCGCTCAAAGACATGTTAACAAAACAAAAAGGGGGAGTAGGTGATTTGACCCCACAGGAAAGATTGGCAAAAGCCGTTTATGTTCTTAATTTTCTCAGTCGGTGGGCTGAGGAAGGTGGACCCCCGATTTGCAGACATTTTGATTCTGTTGAAGGTCATGAGGCAATCATAAGGGACAAGGCATGGGTAAAGGTGAAAAACCTGGAATCTCATGAGTGGGAAGGCCCGTTTTCATTGATAACCTGGGGTCGAGGGTATGCTTGTGTCTCCACAGATCGAGGACCAAGATGGGTACCAGCACGGTTTGTCAAGCCGTCTTTTTCGCCATTGTCACAGGCGTAAGCGCGTTTTGGGCCCCACCGTAGCCCAAAGAGAAACTCTGGATCGCCCTTGTGAATCAGACAGGCCAGGAGACCATTTGCCTTTCGCTCTCGTCACCTGGAGATTATTTTTCCACCTGCTTAGTGGGACTCCCGTGGAACAATTGGACCCTAGGTCTCACGGAGCCGCATGCAACACTTTGTAGTGGCGGCCGCAATGTGACTGACAATCGGGATGGATGTTTGGTGTACCGTCCACCCCTGAGCGTAGAGCCACAAGAGATAGAATTATTGGGGCTTGGCAAAATGCGTAATGAGTTTGATTGAACTGGGAATTATACGTTTGATTGTATTTGTATGTATTCTTGTGTGTGTACTAAGTTTATTGCAATGTGTGAAATGAATAATAGAAAAGTCAGTTAGCTTAGTGTTTGTTGTAAAAGAAAAAGGGGGAGATGTGGAGGAATCAATGTCTGAGAGTACAAGCAGTATCATAGCGTTGCTAAACAAGAAGCCATGGGAAGATGGGAAGTGAAAGAAGCCGTGGGAAAAAGGCAGATAAGAGGTGGCAGTTAACGGTTCTGAGGGCGTGACAAAGATAAGGAAATTAGCGGAAGAGTGTCGAGATGACCTTTGGTTAGGGAATGAAATAGGGAATTCTTTGAAGTGTATATGTGGCATAATGTGAGGTATAAAAAGGCGCTTGTGCTGTATAACAAGGGTCTTTTCATCTTCGTCTTCATGCCCTCTCAGACGGAGTCCGTGTCCTTATTCGCCACACTGGTTTGGTTCCTCGGGCCCTGGTTTTGTTCCTCGGGCTCTGGTTTTGTTCCTCCAGCCCTGGTTTTGTTCCTCGGGCTCTGGTTTTGTTCCTTGAGCTCTGGTTGTCTTCCTCGGGCTCTGGCTCGGCTCCTCAGGCTGTGGTATTGTTCCTCGTACTCTGGTTTTGTTCCTCGAGTCCTCCTTTTGTTCCTCGGGCTCTTGTTTTGTTCCTCGGGCTCTGGTTTTGTTCCTCGGGCTCTCGTTTTCTTCCTCTGGCTCTGGTTGTGTTCATCAAGGGCTGGTTTTGTTCCTCGGGCTCTGGTTTTATTCCTCATGCTCTGGTTTTCTTCCTCGGGCTCTGGTTTTCTTCCTCGGGCTCTGGTTTTTTTCCTCGAGGGCTCGTTTTGTTTCTCGGGCTCTGGTTTTCTTCCTCAGATGCTGCTTTTTTTCTTCGAGGGCTGGTTTTGTTTCTCGGGCTCTGGTTTTTTCCTTCGGGTTCTCGTTTTCTTCCTCGGGCTCTGGTTTGGTTCCTAGAGGACTGGTTTAGTTCCACGGGCTCTCGTTTTCTTCCTCGGGCTCTTGTTTTGTTCCTCGGGCACTGGTTTTCTTCCTCGGACTCTGCTTTTGTTCCTCGGGCTCTGGTTTGGTTCCACGGGCTCTGGTTTTCTTCCTCAGATGCTGCTTTTTTTCCTCGAGGGCTTGTTTTGTTTCTCGGGCTCTGGTTTTTTCCTTCGGGTTCTCGTTTTCTTCCTCGGGCTCTGGTTTGGTTCCTAGAGGACTGGTTTAGTTCCTCGGGCCCTACTTTTTCTCCTCGGGCTCTGATTTTGTTCCTCAGGTTCTGGTATGGTTCCTCGAGGGCTGGTTTTCTTCCTCGGGTTTGGTTTTGTTCCTCGGGCTCTGGTTTTTTTCCTCGGGCTCTGGTTTATTTCCACGGACTCTGGTTTTGTTCCTCAAGCTCTGGTTTTGTTCCTCGGGCTCTGGTTTTGTTCCTCGGGGTCTGGTTTTGGTCTTTGGACTCTGATTTTGGTCCTCGAGTTCTGGTTTTGATCCTCGGGCCCTCCTTTTTTTCCTCGAGCTCTGGTTTCGTTCCTCGGGCTCTGGTTTCATTCCTCGGGCTCTGGTTTGGTTTCAAGGGCTCTGGTTTTGTTCCTCGGGCTCTGGTTTTGCTTCTATGGCCCTGGTTTTCTTCCGCCAGCCTTGGTTTTGTTCCTCGGGTTCTGGTTTTGTTCCTCGGGCCCTGGTTTACTTCCTCGAACTCTGGTTTTGTTCCTTGGGGTATGGTTTTGTTCCTCGAGCTCTGGCTTGGTTCCTCAGGCCGTGGTTTTGTTCCTCGTGCTGTGGTTTTGTTCCTCGGGCTCGGGTTTAGCTCCTCGGCCTCTGGATTTTTTCCTCGGGTCCTCCTTTTGTTCCTCGGGCTCTTGCTTTGTTCCTAGGCTCTAGTTTTGTTCTTCGGGCTCTCATTTTCTTCCTCTGGCTCTGCTTTTGTTCATCGTCAGCTGGTTTTGTTCCTCGGGCTCTGGTTTTGTTCCTCGGGCTCTGGTTTTGTTCCTCGTGGGCTGGTTTTGTTCCTCGTGGGCTGGTTTTGTTCCTCGGGCTCTGGTTTTGTTCCTCATGCTCTGTTTTTTTCCTCGAACTATGGTTTTGTTCATCGGGCTCTGGTTTAGTTCCACGGGCTCTCGTTTTCTTCCTCGGGCTCTTGTTTTGTTCCTCGGGCACTGGTTTTCTTCCTCGGACTCTGCTTTTGTTCCTCGGGCTCTGGTTTGGTTCCACGGGCTCTGGTTTTCTTCCTCAGATGCTGCTTTTTTTCCTCGAGGGCTTGTTTTGTTTCTTGGGCTCTGGTTTTTTCCTTCGGGTTCTCGTTTTCTTCCTCGGGCTCTGGTTTGGTTCCTAGAGGACTGGTTTAGTTCCTCGGGCCCTACTTTTTCTCCTCGGGCTCTGGTTTTGTTCCTCAGGTTCTGGTATGGTTCCTCGAGGGCTGGTTTTCTTCCTCGGGTTTGGTTTTGTTCCTCGGGCTCTGGTTTTTTTCCTCGGGCTCTGGTTTATTTCCACGGACTCTGGTTTTGTTCCTCGGGCTCTGGTTTTGTTCCTCGGGGTCTGGTTTTGGTCTTTGGACTCTGATTTTGGTCCTCGAGTTCTGGTTTTGATCCTCGGGCCCTCCTTTTTTTCCTCGAGCTCTGGTTTCGTTCCTCGGGCTCTGGTTTCATTCCTCGGGCTCTGGTTTGGTTTCAAGGGCTCTGGTTTTGTTCCTCGGGCTCTGGTTTTGCTTCTATGGCCCTGGTTTTCTTCCGCCAGCCTTGGTTTTGTTCCTCGGGTTCTGGTTTTGTTCCTCGGGCCCTGGTTTACTTCCTCGAACTCTGGTTTTGTTCCTTGGGGTATGGTTTTGTTCCTCGAGCTCTGGCTTGGTTCCTCAGGCCGTGGTTTTGTTCCTCGTGCTGTGGTTTTGTTCCTCGGGCTCGGGTTTAGCTCCTCGGCCTCTGGATTTTTTCCTCGGGTCCTCCTTTTGTTCCTCGGGCTCTTGCTTTGTTCCTAGGCTCTAGTTTTGTTCTTCGGGCTCTCATTTTCTTCCTCTGGCTCTGCTTTTGTTCATCGTCGGCTGGTTTTGTTCCTCGGGCTCTGGTTTTGTTCCTCGGGCTCTGGTTTTGTTCCTCGTGGGCTGGTTTTGTTCCTCGTGGGCTGGTTTTGTTCCTCGGGCTCTGGTTTTGTTCCTCATGCTCTGTTTTTTTCCTCGAACTATGGTTTTGTTCATCGGGCTCTGGTTTAGTTCCACGGGCTCTCGTTTTCTTCCTCGGGCTCTTGTTTTGTTCCTCGGGCACTGGTTTTCTTCCTCGGACTCTGCTTTTGTTCCTCGGGCTCTGGTTTGGTTCCACGGGCTCTGGTTTTCTTCCTCAGATGCTGCTTTTTTTCCTCGAGGGCTTGTTTTGTTTCTCGGGCTCTGGTTTTTTCCTTCGGGTTCTCGTTTTCTTCCTCGGGCTCTGGTTTGGTTCCTAGAGGACTGGTTTAGTTCCTCGGGCCCTACTTTTTCTCCTCGGGCTCTGGTTTTGTTCCTCAGGTTCTGGTATGGTTCCTCGAGGGCTGGTTTTCTTCCTCGGGTTTGGTTTTGTTCCTCGGGCTCTGTTTTTTTTCCTCGGGCTCTGGTTTATTTCCACGGACTCTGGTTTTGTTCCTCGGGCTCTGGTTTTGTTCCTCGGGGTCTGGTTTTGGTCTTTGGACTCTGATTTTGGTCCTCGAGTTCTGGTTTTGATCCTCGGGCCCTCCTTTTTTTCCTCGAGCTCTGGTTTCGTTCCTCGGGCTCTGGTTTCATTCCTCGGGCTCTGGTTTGGTTTCAAGGGCTCTGGTTTTGTTCCTCGGGCTCTGGTTTTGCTTCTATGGCCCTGGTTTTCTTCCGCCAGCCTTGGTTTTGTTCCTCGGGTTCTGGTTTTGTTCCTCGGGCCCTGGTTTACTTCCTCGAACTCTGGTTTTGTTCCTTGGGGTATGGTTTTGTTCCTCGAGCTCTGGCTTGGTTCCTCAGGCCGTGGTTTTGTTCCTCGTGCTGTGGTTTTGTTCCTCGGGCTCGGGTTTAGCTCCTCGGCCTCTGGATTTTTTCCTCGGGTCCTCCTTTTGTTCCTCGGGCTCTTGCTTTGTTCCTAGGCTCTAGTTTTGTTCTTCGGGCTCTCATTTTCTTCCTCTGGCTCTGCTTTTGTTCATCGTCGGCTGGTTTTGTTCCTCGGGCTCTGGTTTTGTTCCTCGGGCTCTGGTTTTGTTCCTCGTGGGCTGGTTTTGTTCCTCGTGGGCTGGTTTTGTTCCTCGGGCTCTGGTTTTGTTCCTCATGCTCTGTTTTTTTCCTCGAACTATGGTTTTGTTCATCGGGCTCTGGTTTAGTTCCACGGGCTCTCGTTTTCTTCCTCGGGCTCTTGTTTTGTTCCTCGGGCACTGGTTTTCTTCCTCGGACTCTGCTTTTGTTCCTCGGGCTCTGGTTTGGTTCCACGGGCTCTGGTTTTCTTCCTCAGATGCTGCTTTTTTTCCTCGAGGGCTTGTTTTGTTTCTCGGGCTCTGGTTTTTTCCTTCGGGTTCTCGTTTTCTTCCTCGGGCTCTGGTTTGGTTCCTAGAGGACTGGTTTAGTTCCTCGGGCCCTACTTTTTCTCCTCGGGCTCTGGTTTTGTTCCTCAGGTTCTTGTATGGTTCCTCGAGGGCTGGTTTTCTTCCTCGGGTTTGGTTTTGTTCCTCGGGCTCTGTTTTTTTTCCTCGGGCTCTGGTTTATTTCCACGGACTCTGGTTTTGTTCCTCGGGCTCTGGTTTTGTTCCTCGGGGTCTGGTTTTGGTCTTTGGACTCTGATTTTGGTCCTCGAGTTCTGGTTTTGATCCTCGGGCCCTCCTTTTTTTCCTCGAGCTCTGGTTTCGTTCCTCGGGCTCTGGTTTCATTCCTCGGGCTCTGGTTTGGTTTCAAGGGCTCTGGTTTTGTTCCTCGGGCTCTGGTTTTGCTTCTATGGCCCTGGTTTTCTTCCGCCAGCCTTGGTTTTGTTCCTCGGGTTCTGGTTTTGTTCCTCGGGCCCTGGTTTACTTCCTCGAACTCTGGTTTTGTTCCTTGGGGTATGGTTTTGTTCCTCGAGCTCTGGCTTGGTTCCTCAGGCCGTGGTTTTGTTCCTCGTGCTGTGGTTTTGTTCCTCGGGCTCGGGTTTAGCTCCTCGGCCTCTGGATTTTTTCCTCGGGTCCTCCTTTTGTTCCTCGGGCTCTTGCTTTGTTCCTAGGCTCTAGTTTTGTTCTTCGGGCTCTCATTTTCTTCCTCTGGCTCTGCTTTTGTTCATCGTCGGCTGGTTTTGTTCCTCGGGCTCTGGTTTTGTTCCTCGGGCTCTGGTTTTGTTCCTCGTGGGCTGGTTTTGTTCCTCGTGGGCTGGTTTTGTTCCTCGGGCTCTGGTTTTGTTCCTCATGCTCTGTTTTTTTCCTCGAACTATGGTTTTGTTCATCGGGCTCTGGTTTAGTTCCACGGGCTCTCGTTTTCTTCCTCGGGCTCTTGTTTTGTTCCTCGGGCACTGGTTTTCTTCCTCGGACTCTGCTTTTGTTCCTCGGGCTCTGGTTTGGTTCCACGGGCTCTGGTTTTCTTCCTCAGATGCTGCTTTTTTTCCTCGAGGGCTTGTTTTGTTTCTCGGGCTCTGGTTTTTTCCTTCGGGTTCTCGTTTTCTTCCTCGGGCTCTGGTTTGGTTCCTAGAGGACTGGTTTAGTTCCTCGGGCCCTACTTTTTCTCCTCGGGCTCTGGTTTTGTTCCTCAGGTTCTGGTATGGTTCCTCGAGGGCTGGTTTTCTTCCTCGGGTTTGGTTTTGTTCCTCGGGCTCTGGTTTTTTTCCTCGGGCTCTGGTTTATTTCCACGGACTCTGGTTTTGTTCCTCAAGCTCTGGTTTTGTTCCTCGGGCTCTGGTTTTTTTCCTCGGGCTCTGGTTTATTTCCACGGACTCTGGTTTTGTTCCTCAGGCTCTGGTTTTGTTCCTCGGACCCTGGTTTTGTTCCTCGGACCCTGGTTTTCTTCCTCGGGCTCTGGTTTGGTTCCTCGGGCTCTGGTTTGGTTCCTCAGCCTGTGGTTTTGTTCCTCCAACTCTGGTTTAGTTCCTCGGGCTCTGCTTTTGCTCCTCGGGGACTGATTTTATTCCTCAGGCACTAGTTGTGTTCCTTGGGCTCTGGTTTGGTTCCTCGGGCTCTGGTTTGGTTCCTCAGGCTCTGGTTTTGTTCCTTGGGCTCTGTTTTTTTCCTCGAATTATGGTTTTGTTCGTCGGGCTCTGGATTAGTTCCACGGGCTCTCGTTTTCTTCCTCGGGCTCTGGTTTTGTTCCTCAAGGGCTGGTTTTGTTCCTCGGGCTCTGGTTTGATTCCACGGGCTCTGCTTTTGTTCCTCGGTCCCTCCTTTTGTTCCTCAGGCTGTGGTTTTTTCCCTTGGGCTCTGGTTTTATTCCTCGGACTCTGGCTTGGTTCCTCAGGCCGTGGTTTTGTTCCTCGGGCTCTGGTTGTGTTCCTCGGGCTCTGGTTTTGTTCCTCGTGCTGTGGTTTTGTTCCTCGGGCTCTGGTTTAGTTCCTCCGGCTCTGGTTTTGTTCTTCGACCTCTGGTTTTGTTCCTTGTGCTCTGGTTTGTTTTCACGGGCTCTGGTTTTGTTCCTCGGGCTCTGGTTTAACTTCTCTGGCCCTGGTTTTCTTCCTCGGGCCTTGGTTTTGTTCCTCGGGTTCTGGTTGTGTTCCTCGGGACTGGTTTTGTTCCTCGAACTCTGGTTTTTTTCCTCGGGCTCTCGTTTTTTCCTCAGGCACTCATTTTGTTCCTCGAGCTCTGTTTTTTTTCCTCGGGCACTGGTTTTGTTCCTCGGGCTCCCTTTTTCTTTCTCGGACTCTCCTTTTTATTCCTGGGGTTCTGGTTTTGTTCCTTGAGCTCTGGTTTTCTTACTCGGGCTCTGGTTTTCTTCCCCGGGCTCTGGTTTTGTTCCTCAGGCTCTGGATTTCTTCCTCGAGCTCTCCTTTTCTTCTTCGGGCCCTACTTTTTTTCCTTGGGCTCTGTTTTTGTATCCTCGGGCTCTGGTTTTCTTCCTCGGGATCTGGTTTTGTTCCTTGAACTCTGTTTTTTTTCCTCGAGCTCTCGTTTTATTCCTTGGGCTCTGTTTTTGTTCCTTGAGGGCTGGTTTTGTTCCTAGGACTCTGGTTTTGTTCCTCGGGCTCTCGTTTTCTTCCTCAGGCTCTCATTTTGTTCCTCGAGCTCTGGTTTTGTTCCTCGGGCCCTCCTTTTGTTCCTCGGGCTCTCGTTTTGTTCCGCAGTCTCTGGTTTTGTTCCTCAGGCCCTGGTTTTCTTCCTCAGGCACTGGTTTTGTTCCTCGGGCCCTGGTTTTGTTCCTCGGGCTCTGGTTTTCTTCCTCGGGCTCTGGTTTGGTCCCTCGGGCTCTGGTTTGGTTCCTCAGGCTCTGGTTTTGTTCCTCGGGCTCTGTTTTTTTCCTCGAACTATGGTTTTGTTCGTCCGGCTCTGGTTTAGTTCCACGAGCTCTCACTTTCTTCCTCGGGCTCTCGTTTTGTTCCTCAGGCACTGGTTTTCTTCCTTGGGCTCTGCTTTTGTTCCTCGTGCTCTGCTTTCGTTCTATGGGCTCTGGTTTTCGTCCTCGGACCATGCTTTTTTTCTTCAAGGGCTGGTTTTGTTTCTTGGGCCCTGGATTTTTCCTATGGGTTCTCGTTTTTTCTTCGGGCTGTGGTTTTGTTCCTCGGGCCCTGGTTTTGTTCCTCGGGCTCTGGTTTAGTTACTCCAGCTCTGGTTTTGTTTCTCTGGGCTTGTTTTTGTTCCTCGGTCTCTGATTTTGTTCCTCGGGCTGTCCTTTTGTTCCTCGGGCTCTCTTTTTTTTCCTCAGGCTCTGGTTTTGTTCCTCCGGCCCTGTTTTTCGTCCTCGGGCTCTCCTTTTTTACCTTGAACTCTGGTTTAGTTCCTCGGGCTCTGCTTTTGTTACTCGGGGACTGGTATTTTTCGTCGGGCTCTGGTTGTGTTCCTCGGACTCTGGCTTAGTTCCTCAGTCTCTGCTTTTGTTCCTCGGGGACTGGTTTTGTTCCTAAGGATCTGGTTTTTTTCCTTGGGCCCTGGTTTTGCTCCGCGGGCCCTGCTTTTGTTCCTCAGGCTCTGGTTTAGTTTTCGGGCTCTGCTTTTTTTCCTCGGGGACTGGTTTTGTTCCTCGGGCCCTCCTTTTGTTCGTCAGTCTCTGGTTTTCTTCCTCAGGGTCGGGTTTTGTTCCTCGGGCCCTGGTTTTCTTCCTCGAGCCCTGGTTTTGTTCCTCGCGCTCTGCTTTTTTTCCTTGGGCTCTGGTTTTTTTCCTCGGGTTCTGGCTGTGTTCCTCAGGCTCTGCTTTTGTTCCTCAGGCTCTGTTTTTTTCCTCGAACTATGGCTTTGTTCGTCTGGTTCTGGTTTAGTTCCACAGGCTCTACTTTTCTTCCTTGGCCTCTCGTTTTTTTTCTCGGGCTTTTGTTTTGTTCCTCGGGAACTGGTTTTCTTACTCTGGCTCTGGTTTGGTTCCACGGGCTCTGGTTTTCTTCCTCGGACGCTTTTTTTTTTCCTCGAGGGCTGTTTTTTTTTCTCTGGCTCTGTTTTTTTCCTTCGGGTTCTCTTTTATTCCTGAAGCTCTGCTTTTGTTTCTCGACAGCTGGTATTGTTCTTCGGGTTCTGGTTTTGTTCCTAGGGCTCTGGTTAAATTCCTCGGGGTCTGGTTTTGTTCCTCGGGCTCTGGTTTTGTTCCTTGGGGTCTGGTTTTTTTCCTCGGGCTCTGGTTTTGTTCCTTGGGGTCTGGTTTGGTTCCTCGAGCTCTGGTTTTGTTCCTCGAGGGCTGGTTTTGATCCTTGGTCTATGGTTTTCTTTTTCGGGCTCTGGCTTGGTTTCCTCGGGTCCTGGTTTTTTCCTCGGGCTCTATCTTTGTTCCTCGGGCTCTTGTTTTATTCCTCAGGCTCTGGTATTGTTCCTCGAGGGCTGGTTTTGTTCCTCGGGCTCTGGTTATGTTCCTCGGTTTCTGGATTGTTTCCTCGGGCCCTGGTTTTATTCCACGGGCTCTGGTTTTGTTCCTCGGTCTCTGGTTTTCTTCCTCAGGATCTGGTTTTGTTCCTCGAGCTCTGGTTTTGTTCCTTGGGCACTGGTTTTGTTCCTCAGACTCTCGTTTTGTTCCTTGGGTTCTGGTTTTGTTCCTTGAGGTCTGGTTTTCTTCTTCGGGCTCTGGTTCTCTTCCTCAGGCTCTGGTTTTGTTGCTCGGGCTCTGGATTTCTTCCTCGAGCTCTCGTTTTTTTCTTCAGGCCCTAGATTTGTTCCTCGGTCTCTGTTTTTGTTCCTCTGGCTCTGGTTTTGTTTCTCGAGCTCTGGTTTTGTTCCTCGGGCTCTGCTTTATTTCCACGGGCTCTGGTTTTGTTCTTCGAGCTCTGGTTTTCTTCTTCACACCCTGGATTTGTTCCTCGGGTTCTGTTTTTGTTCCTTGGACTGTGGTTGTGTTCCTCGGGCTCTGATTTTGTTCCTTGAGCTCTGGTTTTGTTCCTTGGGCTCTGGTTTTGTTCTTTGAGCTCTAGTTTTGTTCTTCGAGCTCTGGTTTTGTTCCTGGGGCTCTGGTTTTCTTTCACGGGCTCTGTTTTTTTTCCTCAGGCTCTGGTTTTATTCCTCAGGCCATGGTTTTATTCCTCGGGGTTTCGTTTTGTTCCTCGGGCTCTGCTTTATTTCCACGGGCTCTGGTTTTGTTCCTCGAGCTCTGTTTTTGTTCCTCGAGGTCTGGTTTTGTTCCTTGGGCTATGGTTTTTTTCTCGGGCTCTGGCTTGGTTCCTCGGGTCCTGGTTTTTTGCCTCGGTTTCTGGTTTTATTCCACGGGCTCTGATTTTGTTCCTCGGTTTCTGGTTTGGTTCCTGGGGCCCTGGTTTTATTCCACGGGCTCTGGTTTTCTTCCTATGGCCCTGTTATTGTTTTTCAGGCCCTCCTTTTTGTCCTTGGCCTTGGTTTTTGTTCCTCGGACTCTCGTTTTCTTCCTCGGGTTCTGGTTTTTTTCCTTGAGCTCTGGTATTCTTCTTTGGGCTCTGGTTTTCTTCCTGAGGCTCTGGTTTTGTTGCTCGGGCTCTGGATTTCTTCCTCCAGCTCTCGTTTTTTTCTTCAGGCCCTAGATTTGTTCCTCGGGCTCTGTTTTTGTTCCTCGGGTGCTGGTTGTGTTCCTTGGGCTCTGGTTTTGTTTCTCGAGCTCTGGTTTTGTTCCTCGGGCTCTGCTTTATTTCCACGGGCTCTGGTTTTGTTCCTCGAGATCTGGTTTTCTTCCTTGGGCACTGGTTTTGTTCCTCGGGCTCTCGTTTTCTTCCTCGGACTCTCGTTTTGTTCCTCGGGTTCTGGTTTTGTTCCTTGAGCTCTGGTTTTATTCTTTGGGCTCAGGTTTTCTTCCTCAGGCTCTGGTTTTGTTGCTCGGGCTCTGGATTTCTTCCTCAAGTTCTCATTTTCTTCTTCACGCCCTGGATTTGTTCCTCGGGTTCTGTTTTTGTTCCTCGAGCTGTGGTTGTGTTCCTCGGTTTCTGGTTTGGTTCCTCGGGCCCTGGTTTTATTCCACGGGCTCTGGTTTTCTTCCTATGACCGTCGTTTTGTTTCAGGTCCTCCTTTTTGTCCTTGGGCTCTGGTTTTGTTCCTCGGACTCTGGTTTTCTTCCTGAGGATCTGGTTTTGTTCCTCGGGCTCTGGTTTTGTTCCTTGACCTCTGGTTTCCTTCCTCGGCGTCTGGTTTCATTCCTCGAGGGCTGGTTTTGTTCCTCACGCTCTGGTGTTGTTGGTCGGGATCTGCTTTTGTTCCTTGTGGTCTGGTTTTGTTCCTCGGGTCTGCTTTATTTCCACGGGCTCTGGTTTAGTTCCTCGAGCTCTGGTTTTGTTCCTCGAGGGCTGGTTTTGATCCTTGGTCTATGGTTTTCTTTCTCGGGCTCTGGCTTGGTTCCTCGGGTCCTGGTTTTCTCCTCGGGCTCTATTTTTGTTCCTCGGGCTCTTGTTTTCTTCCTCAGGCCCTGGTATTGTTCCTCGAGGGCTGGTTTTGTTCCTCGGGCTCTGGTTATGTTCCTCGGTTTCTGGATTGGTTCCTCGGGCCCTGGTTTTATTCCACGGGATCTGGTTTTGTTCCTCGGTCTCTGGTTTTCTTCCTCAGGATCTGGTTTTGTTCCTCGAGCTCTGGTTTTGTTCCTTGGGCACTGGTTTTCTTCCTCGGGCTCTCGTTTTCTTCCTCGTACTCTCGTTTTGTTCCTCGGGTTCTGGTTTTGTTCCTTGAGCTCTGGTTTTCTTGCTTGGGCTCTGGTTTTCTTCCTATGGCTCTGGTTTTATTGCTCGGGCTCTGGATTTCTTCCTCGAGCTCTCGTTTTCTTCTTCACGCCCTGGATTTGTTCCTCGGGCTCTTTTTTTGTTCCTCGGGCTGTGGTTGTGTTCCTCGGGCTCTGATTTTGTTCCTCGAGCTCTAGTTGTGTTCCTTGAGCTCTAGTTTTGTTCTTCGAGCTCTGGTTTTGTTCCTGGAGCTCTGGTTTTCTTTCACGGTCTCTGGTTTTGTTCCTCAGGCTCTGGTTTTATTCCTTAGGCCCTGGTTTTATTCCTCGGGGTTTTGTTTTGTTCCTCGGGCTCTGCTTTATTTCCACGGGCTCTGGTTTTGTTCCTCGAGCTCTGGTTTTGTTCCTCGAGGGCTGGTTTTGTTTCTTGGGTATGGTTTTCTTCCTCGGGCTCTTGCTTGGTTCCTCACACCCTGGTGTTTTTCCTCGGGCTCTATTTTTGTTCCTCGGGCTCTTGTTTTCTTCCTCAGGCTCTGGTTTTGTTCATGGAGGGCTGGTTTTGTTTCTCGGGCTCTGGCTTGGTTCCTCGGGCGCTGTTTTTTTGCTTCGGGCTCTGGTTTTGTTCCTCAGGCTCTGGTTTTGTTCCTCGGTTTCTAGTTTGGTTCCTCGGGCCCTGGTTTTATTCCACGGGCTCTGGTTTTCTTCCTATGGCCCTCGTTTTGTTCTTTTGTCGCTCCTTTTTGTACTTGGGCTCTGGTTTTGTTCCTTGGGCTCTGGTTTTCTTCCTCAGGATCTGGTTTTGTTCCTCGAGCTCTGGTTTTGTTCCTTGGGCACTGGTTTTGTTCCTCAGGCTCTGTTTTTGTTCCTCGGGCGCTGGTTTTGTTCCTTGGGCTTTGGTTTTGTTTCTCGAGCTCTGGTTTTGTTCCTCGGTCTCTGCTTTATTTCCACGGGCTCTGGTTTTGTTCCTCGAGCTCTGGTTTTCTTCCTTGGGCACTGGTTTTGTTCCTCGGGCTCTCGTTTTCTTCCTCGGACTCTCGTTTTGTTCCTCGGGTTCTGGTTTTGTTCCTTGAGCTCTGGTTTTCTTCCTTGAGCTCTGGTTTTCTTCCTCAGGCTCTGTTTTTTTTGCTCGGGCTCTGGATTTCTTCCTCGAGCTCTCGTTTTCTTCTTCACGCCCTGGATTTGTTCCTCGGGTTCTGTTTTTGTTCCTCGAGCTGTGGTTGTGTTCCTCGGGCTCTGGTTTTTTTCCTTGGGCTCTGGTTGTGTTCCTTGGGCTCTGGTTTTGTTCCTTGAGCTCTAGTTTTGTTCTTCGAGCTCTGGTTTTGTTCCTGGGGCTCTGGTTTTCTTTCACGGTCTCTGGTTTTGTTCCTCAGGCTCTGGTTTTATTCCTCAGGCCCTGGTTTTATTCCTCGGGGTTTCGTTTTGTTCCTCGGGCTCTGCTTTATTTCCACGGGCTCTGGTTTTGTTCCTCGAGCTCTGGTTTTGTTCCTCGAGGGCTGGTTTTGTTCCTTGGTCTCTGGTTTTCTTTCTCGGGCTCTGGCTTGGTTCCTCGGGTCCTGGTTTTTTCCTCGGTGTATTTTTGTTCCTCGGGCTCTGGTTTTCTTCCTCAGGATCTGTTTTTTTTCCTCGAGCTCTGGTTTTGTTCCTTGGGCACTGGTTTTGTTCCTCGGGCTCTCGTTTTCTTCCTCGGACTCTCGTTTTGTTCCTCGGGTTCTGGTTTTGTTCCTTGAGCTCTGGTTTTCTTGCTCGGGCTCTGGTTTTCTTCCTCAGGCTCTGGTTTTATTGCTCGGGCTCTGGATTTCTTCCTCGAGCTCTCGTTTTCTTCTTCACGCCCTGGATTTGTTCCTCGGGCTCTGTTTTTGTTCCTCGGGTGCTGGTTGTGTTCCTCGGGCTCTGATTTTGTTCCTCGAGCTCTGGTTGTGTTCCTTGAGCTCTAGTTTTTTTCTTCGAGCTCTGGTTTTTTTCCTGGGGCTCTGGTTTTCTTTCACGGTCTCTGGTTTTGTTCCTCAGGCTCTGGTTTTATTCCTCAGGCCCTGGTTTTATTCCTCGGGGTTTTGTTTTGTTCCTCGGGCTCTGCTTTATTTCCACGGGCTCTGGTTTTGTTCCTCGAGCTCTGGTTTTGTTCCTCGAGGGCTAGTTTTGTTCCTTGGATATGGTTTTCTTCCTCGGGCTCTTGCTTGGTTCCTCACACCCTGGTTTTTTTCCTCGGGCTCTATTTTTGTTCCTCGGGCTCTTGTTTTCTTCCTCAGGCTCTGGTTTTGTTCCTCGAGCTCTGGTTTTGTTCCTTGGGCACTGGTTTTGTTCCTCGAGCTCTGTTTTTGTTCCTCGGGCGCTGGTTTTGTTCCTTGGGCTTTGGTTTTGTTTCTCGAGCTCTGGTTTTGTTCCTCGGGCTCTGCTTTATTTCCACGGGCTCTGGTTTTCTTCCTCGAGCTCTGTTTTTGTTCCTTGAGGGCTGGTTTTGTTCCTTGGGCTATGGTTTTCTTTCTCGGGCTCTGGCTTGGTTCCTCGGGCCCTAGTTTTTTGCCTTGGGCTCTGGTTTTGTTCCTCGGGCTCTGGTTTTGTTCCTCGGTTTCTGGTTTGGTTCCTCGGGCCCTGGTTTTATTCCACGGGCTCTGGTTTTCTTCCTATGGCCCTGTTTTTGTTTTTAAGGCCCTCCTTATTGTCCTTGGTTTTGGTTTTTGTTCCTCGGGCTCTGATTTTCTTCCTCAGGATCCGGTTTTGTTCATGGAGGGCTGGTTTTGTTCCTTGGGCTCTCGTTTTCTTCCTCGGACTCTCCTTTTGTTCTTGGGTTCTGGTTTTGTTCCTTGAGCTCTGGTTTTCTTCTTTGGGCTCTGGTTTTCTTCCTCAGGCTCTGGTTTTCTTGCTCGGGCTCTGGATTTCTTCCTCGAGCTCTTGTTTTCTTCTTCACGCCCTGGATTTGTTCCTCGGGCTCTGTTTTTGTTCCTCGAGCTGTGGTTGTGTTCCTCGGGCTCTGGTTTTATTCCTCGAGCTCTGGTTGTTTTCCTTGGGCACTGGTTTTATTCCTCGAGCTCTGGTTGTGTTCCTTGGGCTCTGGTTTTGTTCCTTGATCTCTAGTTTTGTTCTTCGAGCTCTGTTTTTTTTCCTGGGGCTTTAGTTTTCTTTCACGGGCTCTGGTTTTGTTCCTCAGGCTCTGGTTTTATTCCTCAGGCCCTGGTTTTATTCCTCGGGGTTTCGTTTTATTCCTCGGGCTCTGCTCTATTTCCATGGGCTCTGGTTTTGTTCCTCGAGGGCTGGTTTTGTTTCTTGGGCTATGGTTTTCTTTCCCGGGCTCTGGATTAGTTCCTCGGGCCCTGGTTTTTTTCCTCGGGCTCTATTTTTGTTCCTCGGGCTCTTGTTTTCTTCCTCATGCTCTGGTTTTGTTCATGGAGGGCTGGTTTTGTTCCTCGGGCTCTGGCTTGGTTCCTCGTGCCCTGTTTTTTTTTTCTCGGCCTCTGGTTTTGTTCCTCGGGCTCTGGTTTTGTTCCTCGGTTTCTGGTTTCGTTCCTTGGGCCCTCCTTTTTGTCCTTGGGCTCTGGTTTTGTTCCTCGGGCTCTGGTTTTCTTCCTCCAGCTCTGGTTTTGTTCCTCGAGCTCTGTTTTTGTTCCTCGAGGGCTGGTTTTGTTCCTTGGGCTATGGTTTTCTTTCTCGGGCTCTGGCTTGGTTCCTCGGGCCCTGGTTTTTTGCCTCGGGCTCTGGTTTTGTTCCTCGGGCTCTGGTTTTATTCCACAGGCTCTGGTTTTCTTCCTATGGCCCTCTTTTTGTTCTTCAGGCCCTCCTTTTTGTCCTTGGCCTTGGTTTTTGTTCCTCGGGCCCTGGTTTTATTCCACGGGCTCTGGTTTTCTTCCTATGGCCCTCTTTTTGTTCTTCAGGCCCTCCTTTTTGTCCTTGGCCTTGGTTTTTGTTCCTCGGGCTCTGGTTTTCTTCCTCAGGCTCTGGTTTTCTTCCTCAGGCTCTGGTTTTCTTGCTCGGGCTCTGGATTTCTTCCTCGAGCTCTCGTTTTCTTCTTCACGCCCTGGATTTGTTCCTCGGGCTCTGTTTTTGTTCCTCGGGTGCTGGTTGTGTTCCTCGGGCTCTGGTTTTGTTCCTCGAGCTCTGGTTTTGTTCCTCAGGCTCTGGTTTTATTCCTCAGGCCCTGGTTTTATTCCTCGGGGTTTCGTTTTGTTCCTCGGGCTCTGCTTTATTTCCACGGGCTCTGGTTTTGTTCCTCGAGGGCTGGTTTTGTTTCTTGGGCTATGGTTTTCTTTCCCGGGCTCTGGCTTAGTTCCTCGGGCCCTGGTTTTTTTCCTCGGGCTCTATTTTTGTTCCTCGGGCTCTTGTTTTCTTCCTCATGCTCTGGTTTTGTTCCTGGAGGGCTGGTTTTGTTCCTCGGGCTCTGGCTTGGTTCCTCGCGCCCTGTTTTTTTTTTCTCAGCCTCTGGTTTTATTCCTCGGGCTCTGATTTTGTTCCTCGGTTTCTGGTTTGGTCCCTCGGGCCCTGGTTTTATTCCACAGGCTCTGGTTTTCTTCCTATGGCCCTCTTTTTGTTCTTTAGGCCCTCCTTTTTGTCCTTGGCCTTGGTTTTTGTTCCTTGGGCTCTGGTTTTCTTCCTCAGGCTCTGGTTTTCTTGCTCGGGCTCTGGATTTCTTCCTCCAGCTCTCGTTTTCTTCTTCAGGCCCTAGATTTGTTCCTCGGGCTCTGGTTGTGTTCCTCGGGTCTGGTTTTGTTCCTCGAGCTCTGGTTTTGTTCCTCGGGCTGTGGTTTTCTTCCTCAGGATCTGGTTTTGTTCCTCGAGCTCTGGTTTTGTTCCTTGGGCACTGGTTTTGTTCCTCGGGCTCTCGTTTTCTTCCTCGGCATCTGGTTTTGTTCCCAGAGCTTTAGTTTACTTCCTCGGCCTCTGCTTTTCTTCCTCAGGTTCTCGTTTTCTTCCTGAAGCTCTGCATTAGCTCCTCGGTCTCTGTTTTGTTCCTCGGGCTCTGGTTTTGTTCCTTCACCTCTGGTTTTCTTCCTCGGGCTCTTGTTTTCTTCCTCAGGCTCTGGTTTTGTTCATGGAGGGCTGGTTTTGTTCCTCGGGCTCTGGCTTGGTTCCTCGGGCCCTGTTTTTTTGCCTCAGGCTCTGTTTTTTTTCCTCAGGCTCTGGTTTTGTTCCTCGGTTTCTGGTTTGGTTCCTCGGGCCCTGGTTTTATTCCACAGGCTCTGGTTTTCTTCCTATGGCCCTCTTTTTGTTCTTCAGGCCCTCCTTTTTGTCCTTGGCCTTGGTTTTTGTTCCTCGGGCTCTGGTTTTCTTCCTCGGGCTCTGGTTTTCTTCCTCAGGATCTGGTTTTCTTGCTCGGGCTCTGGATTTCTTCCTCGAGCTCTTGTTTTCTTCTTCACGCCCTGGATTTGTTCCTCGGGCTCTGTTTTTGTTCCTCGAGCTGTGGTTGTGTTCCTCGGGCTCTGGTTTTATTCCTCGAGCTCTGGTTGTTTTCCTTGGGCACTGGTTTTGTTCCTCGAGCTCTGCTTGTGTTCCTTGGGCTCTGGTTTTGTTCCTTGAGCTCTAGTTTTGTTCTTCGAGCTCTGTTTTTTTTCCTGGGGCTCTAGTTTTCTTTCACGGGCTCTGGTTTTGTTCCTCAGGCTCTGGTTTTATTCCTCAGGCCCTGGTTTTATTCCTCGGGGTTTCGTTTTATTCCTCGGGCTCTGCTCTATTTCCACGGGCTCTGGTTTTGTTCCTCGAGGGCTGGTTTTGTTTCTTGGTCTATGGTTTTCTTTCCCGGGCTCTGGCTTAGTTCCTCGGGCCCTGGTTTTTTTCCTCGGGCTCTATTTTTGTTCCTCGGGCTCTTGTTTTCTTCCTCATGCTCTGGTTTTGTTCATGGAGGGCTGGTTTTGTTCCTCGGGCTCTGGCTTGGTTCCTCGCGCCCTGTTTTTTTTTTCTCGGCCTCTGGTTTTGTTCCTCGGGCTCTGGTTTTGTTCCTCGGTTTCTGGTTTCGTTCCTTGGGCCCTCCTTTTTGTCCTTGGGCTCTGGTTTTGTTCCTCGGGCTCTGGTTTTCTTCCTCCAGCTCTGGTTTTGTTCCTCGAGCTCTGTTTTTGTTCCTTGAGGGCTGTTTTTTTTTCCTTGGGCTATGGTTTTCTTTCTCGGGCTCTGGCTTCTTTCCTCGGGCCCTGGTTTTTTGCCTCGGGCTCTGGTTTTGTTCCTCGGGCTCTGGTTTTATTCCACAGGCTCTGGTTTTCTTCCTATGGCCCTCTTTTTGTTCTTCAGGCCCTCCTTTTTGTCCTTGGCCTTGGTTTTTGTTCCTCGGGCCCTGGTTTTATTCCACGGGCTCTGGTTTTCTTCCTATGGCCCTCTTTTTGTTCTTCAGGCCCTCCTTTTTGTCCTTGGCCTTGGTTTTTGTTCCTCGGGCTCTGGTTTTCTTCCTCGGGTTCTGGTTTTCTTCCTCAGGCTCTGGTTTTCTTGCTCGGGCTCTGGATTTCTTCCTCGAGCTCTCGTTTTCTTCTTCACGCCCTGGATTTGTTCCTCGGGCTCTGTTTTTGTTCCTCGGGTGCTGGTTGTGTTTCTCGGGCTCTGGTTTTGTTCCTCGAGCTCTGGTTTTGTTCCTCAGGCTCTGGTTTTATTCCTCAGGCCCTGGTTTTATTCCTCGGGGTTTCGTTTTGTTCCTCGGGCTCTGCTTTATTTCCACGGGCTCTGGTTTTGTTCCTTGAGGGCTGGTTTTGTTTCTTGGTCTATGGTTTTCTTTCCCGGGCTCTGGCTTAGTTCCTCGGGCCCTGGTTTTTTTCCTCGGGCTCTATTTTTGTTCCTCGGGCTCTTGTTTTCTTCCTCAGGCTCTGGTTTTGTTCATGGAGGGCTGGTTTTTTTTCTCGGGCTCTGGCTTGGTTCCTCGGGCCCTGGTTTTTTGCTTCGGGCTCTGGTTTTGTTCCTCAGGCTCTGGTTTTGTTCCTCGGTTTCTAGTTTGGTTCCTCGGGCCCTGGTTTTATTCCACGGGCTCTGGTTTTCTTCCTATGGCCCTCGTTTTGTTCTTTTGTCGCTCCTTTTTGTACTTGGGCTCTGGTTTTGTTCCTCGGTCTCTGGTTTTCTTCCTCAGGATCTGGTTTTGTTCCTCGAGCTCTGGTTTTGTTCCTTGGGCACTGGTTTTGTTCCTCAGGCTCTGTTTTTGTTTCTCGGGCGCTGGTTTTGTTCCTTGGGCTTTGGTTTTGTTTCTCGAGCTCTGGTTTTGTTCCTCGGTCTCTGCTTTATTTCCACGGGCTCTGGTTTTGTTCCTCGAGCTCTGGTTTTCTTCCTTGGGCACTGGTTTTGTTCCTCGGGCTCTCGTTTTCTTCCTCGGACTCTCGTTTTGTTCCTCGGGTTCTGGTTTTGTTCCTTGAGCTCTGGTTTTCTTCCTTGAGCTCTGGTTTTCTTCCTCAGGCTCTGTTTTTTTTGCTCGGGCTCTGGATTTCTTCCTCGAGCTCTCGTTTTCTTCTTCACGCCCTGGATTTGTTCCTCGGGTTCTGTTTTTGTTCCTCGAGCTGTGGTTGTGTTCCTCGGGCTCTGGTTTTTTTCCTTGGGCTCTGGTTGTTTTCCTTGGGCTCTGGTTTTGTTCCTTGAGCTCTAGTTTTGTTCTTCGAGCTCTGGTTTTGTTCCTGGGGCTCTGGTTTTCTTTCACGGGTTCTGGTTTTGTTCCTCAGGCTCTGGTTTTATTCCTCAGGCCCTGGTTTTATTCCTCGGGGTTTCGTTTTGTTCCTCGGGCTCTGCTTTATTTCCACGGGCTCTGGTTTTGTTCCTCGAGCTCTGGTTTTGTTCCTCGAGGGCTGGTTTTGTTCCTTGGTCTCTGGTTTTCTTTCTCGGGCTCTGGCTTGGTTCCTCGGGTCCTGGTTTTTTCCTCGGTGTATTTTTGTTCCTCGGGCTCTGGTTTTCTTCCTCAGGATCTGTTTTTTTTCCTCGAGCTCTGGTTTTGTTCCTTGGGCACTGGTTTTGTTCCTCGGGCTCTCGTTTTCTTCCTCGGACTCTCGTTTTGTTCCTCGGGTTCTGGTTTTGTTCCTTGAGCTCTGGTTTTCTTGCTCGGGCTCTGGTTTTCTTCCTCAGGCTCTGGTTTTATTGCTCGGGCTCTGGATTTCTTCCTCGAGCTCTCGTTTTCTTCTTCACGCCCTGGATTTGTTCCTCGGGCTCTGTTTTTGTTCCTCGGGTGCTGGTTGTGTTCCTCGGGCTCTGATTTTGTTCCTTGAGCTCTGGTTGTGTTCCTTGAGCTCTAGTTTTGTTCTTCGAGCTCTGGTTTTTTTCCTGGGGCTCTGGTTTTCTTTCACGGGCTCTGGTTTTGTTCTTCAGGCTCTGGTTTTATTCCTCAGGCCCTGGTTTTATTCCTCGGGGTTTTGTTTTGTTCCTCGGGCTCTGCTTTATTTCCACGGGCTCTGGTTTTGTTCCTCGAGCTCTGGTTTTGTTCCTCGAGGGCTAGTTTTGTTCCTTGGGTATGGTTTTCTTCCTCGGGCTCTTGCTTGGTTCCTCACACCCTGGTTTTTTTCCTCGGGCTCTATTTTTGTTCCTCGGGCTCTTGTTTTCTTCCTCAGGCTCTGGTTTTGTTCCTCGAGCTCTGGTTTTGTTCCTTGGGCACTGGTTTTGTTCCTCGAGCTCTGTTTTTGTTCCTCGGGCGCTGGTTTTGTTCCTTGGGCTTTGGTTTTGTTTCTCGAGCTCTGGTTTTGTTCCTCGGGCTCTGCTTTATTTCCACGGGCTCTGGTTTTCTTCCTCGAGCTCTGTTTTTGTTCCTTGAGGGCTGGTTTTGTTCCTTGGGCTATGGTTTTCTTTCTCGGGCTCTGGCTTGGTTCCTCGGGCCCTAGTTTTTTGCCTTGGGCTCTGGTTTTGTTCCTCGGGCTCTGGTTTTGTTCCTCGGTTTCTGGTTTGGTTCCTCGGGCCCTGGTTTTATTCCACGGGCTCTGGTTTTCTTCCTATGGCCCTGTTTTTGTTTTTAAGGCCCTCCTTATTGTCCTTGGTTTTGGTTTTTGTTCCTCGGGCTCTGATTTTCTTCCTCAGGATCCGGTTTTGTTCATGGAGGGCTGGTTTTGTTCCTTGGGCTCTCGTTTTCTTCCTCGGACTCTCCTTTTGTTCTTGGGTTCTGGTTTTGTTCCTTGAGCTCTGGTTTTCTTCTTTGGGCTCTGGTTTTCTTCCTCAGGCTCTGGTTTTCTTGCTCGGGCTCTGGATTTCTTCCTCGAGCTCTCGTTTTCTTCTTCACGCCCTGGATTTGTTCCTCGGGCTCTGTTTTTGTTCCTCGGGTGCTGGTTGTGTTTCTCGGGCTCTGGTTTTGTTCCTCGAGCTCTGGTTTTGTTCCTCAGGCTCTGGTTTTATTCCTCAGGCCCTGGTTTTATTCCTCGGGGTTTCGTTTTGTTCCTCGGGCTCTGCTTTATTTCCACGGGCTCTGGTTTTGTTCCTTGAGGGCTGGTTTTGTTTCTTGGTCTATGGTTTTCTTTCCCGGGCTCTGGATTAGTTCCTCGGGCCCTGGTTTTTTTCCTCGGGCTCTATTTTTGTTCCTCGGGCTCTTGTTTTCTTCCTCATGCTCTGGTTTTGTTCATGGAGGGCTGGTTTTGTTCCTCGGGCTCTGGCTTGGTTCCTCGCGCCCTGTTTTTTTTTTCTCGGCCTCTGGTTTTGTTCCTCGGGCTCTGATTTTGTTCCTCGGTTTCTGGTTTGGTCCCTCGGGCCCTGGTTTTATTCCACAGGCTCTGGTTTTGTTCCTATGGCCCTCTTTTTGTTCTTCAGGCCCTCCTTTTTGTCCTTGGCCTTGGTTTTTGTTCCTTGGGCTCTGGTTTTCTTCCTCAGGCTCTGGTTTTCTTGCTCGGGCTCTGGATTTCTTCCTCCAGATCTCGTTTTCTTCTTCAGGCCCTAGATTTGTTCCTCGGGCTCTGGTTGTGTTCCTCGGGTCTGGTTTTGTTCCGCGAGCTCTGGTTTTGTTCCTCGGGCTGTGGTTTTCTTCCTCAGGATCTGGTTTTGTTCCTCGAGATCTGGTTTTGTTCCTTGGGCACTGGTTTTGTTCCTCGGGCTCTCGTTTTCTTCCTCGGCATCTGGTTTTGTTCCCAGAGCTTTAGTTTAATTCCTTGGCCTCTGCTTTCCTTCCTTAGGCTCACGTTTTCTTCGTGAAGCTCTGCATTATCTCCTCGGTCTCTGTTTTGTTCCTCGGGCTCTGGTTTTGTTCCTTCACCTCTGGTTTTCTTCCTCGGGCTCTTGTTTTCTTCCTCAGGCTCTGGTTTTGTTCATGGAGGGCTGGTTTTGTTCCTCGGGCTCTGGCTTGGTTCCTCGGGCCCTGGTTTTTTGCCTCAGGCTCTGTTTTTTTTCCTCAGGCTCTGGTTTTGTTCCTCGGTTTCTGGTTTGGTTCCTCGGGCCCTGGTTTTATTCCACGTGCTCTGGTTTTCTTCCTATGGCCCTCTTTTTGTTCTTCAGGCCCTCCTTTTTGTCCTTGGCCTTGGTTTTTGTTCCACGGGCTCTGGTTTTCTTCCTCGGGCTCTGGTTTTCTTCCTCAGGATCTGGTTTTCTTGCTCGGGCTCTGGATTTCTTCCTCGAGCTCTCGTTTTCTTCTTCACGCCCTGGATTTGTTCCTCGGGCTCTGTTTTTGTTCCTCGGGTGCTGGTTGTGTTCCTCGGGCTCTGGTTTTGTTCTTTGAGCTCTAGTTTTGTTCTTCGAGCTCTGGTTTTGTTCCTGGAGCTCTGGTTTTCTTTCACGGGCTCTGGTTTTGTTCCTCAGGCTCTGGTTTTATTCCTCAGGCCCTGTTTTTATTCCTCGGGGTTTCGTTTTGTTCCTCGGGCTCTGCTTTATTTCCACGGGTTCTGGTTTTTGTTCCTCGAGGGCTGGTGTTGTTCCTTGGGCTATGGTTTTCTTTCTCGGGCTCTGGCTTGGTTCCTCGGGCCCTGGTTTTTTGCCTCAGGCTCTGGTTTTGTTCCTCGGGCTCTGGTTTTGTTCCTCGGTTTCTGGTTTGGTTCCTGGGGCCCTGGTTTTATTCCACGGGCTCTGGTTTTCTTCTTATGGCCCTGTTTTTGTTTTTCAGGCCCTCCTTTTTGTCCTTGGCCTTGGTTTTTGTTCCTCGGGCTCTGGTTTTCTTCCTCAGGATCTGGTTTTGTTCCTCGAGCTCTGGTTTTCTTCCTTGGGCACTGGTTTTGTACCTCGGACTCTCGTTTTCTTCCTCGGACTCTCGTTTTGTACCTCGGGTTCTGTTTTTTTTCCTTGAGCTCTGGTTTTCTTCCTCGGGCTCTGGTTTTCTTCCTCAGGCTCTGGTTTTATTGCTCGGCCTCTGGATTTCTTCCTCGAGCTCTCGTTTTCTTCTTCACGCCCTGGATTTGTTCCTCGGGTTCTGTTTTTGTTCCTCGGGCTGTGGTTGTGTTCCTCGGGCTCTGGTCATGTTCCTCGAACTCTGGTTGTGTTCCTTGGGCTCTGGTTTTGTTCCTTGAGCTCTAGTTTTTTTCTTCGAGCTCTGGTTTTGTTCCTCGGGCTCTGGTTTTGTTCCTTGGGGTCTGTTTTTTTTCATCGGGCTCTGGTTTTGTTCTTTGGGGTCTGGTTTTGTTCCTCGGGCTCTGGTTTATGTCCACGGGGTCTGATTTTGTTCCTCGAGCTCTGGTTTTGTTCCTCGAGGGCTGGTTTTGATCCTTGGTCTATGGTTTTCTTTCTCGGGCCCTGGCTTGGTTCCTCGGGTCCTGGTTTTTTCCTCGGGCTCTATCATTGTTCCTCGGGCTCTTGTTTTATTCTTCAGGCTCTGGTATTGTTCCTCGAGGGCTGGTTTTGTTCCTCGGGCTCTGGTTATGTTCCTCGGTTTCTGGATTGGTTCCTCGGGCCCTGGTTTTATTCCATGGGCTCTGGTTTTGTTCCTCGGTCTCTGGTTTTCTTCCTCAGGATCTGGTTTTGTTCCTCGAGCTCCGGTTTTGTTCCTTGGGCACTGGTTTTGTTCCTCGGGCTCTCGTTTTCTTCCTCGGACTCTCGTTTTGTTCCTTGGGTTCTGGTTTTGTTCCTTGAGGTCTGGTTTTCTTCTTCGGGCTCTGGTTCTCTTCCTCAGGCTCTGGTTTTGTTGCTCGGGCTCTGGATTTCTTCCTCGAGCTCTCGTTTTTGTCTTCAGGCCCTAGATTTGTTCCTCGGTCTCTGTTCTTGTTCCTCGGGTTCTGGTTGTGTTCCTTGAGCTCTGGTTTTGTTTCTCGAGCTCTGGTTTTGTTCCTCGGGCTCTGCTTTATTTCCACGGGCTCTGGTTTTGTTCTTCGAGCTCTGGTTTTCTTCTTCACACCCTGGATTTGTTCCTCGGGTTCTCTTTTTGTTCCTCGGGCTGTGGTTGTGTTCCTCGGGCTCTGATTTTGTTCCTCGAGCTCTGGTTGTGTTCCTTGGGCTCTGGTTTTGTTCCTTGAGCTCTAGTTTTGTTCTTCGAGCTCTGGTTTTGTTCCTGGGGCTCTGGTTTTCTTTCACGGTCTCTGGTTTTGTTCCTCAGGCTCTGGTTTTATTCCTCAGGCCATGGTTTTATTCCTCGGGGTTTCGTTTTGTTCCTCGGGCTCTGCTTTATTTCCACGGGCTCTGGTTTTGTTCCTCGAGCTCTGTTTTTTTTCCTCGAGGGCTGGTTTTGTTCCTTGGGCTATGGTTTTCTTTCTCGGGCTCTGGCTTGGTTCCTCGGGCCTTGGTTTTTTTCCTCGGGCTCTATTTTTGTTCCTCGGTCTCTTGTTTTCTTCCTCATGCTCTGGTTTTGTTCCTCGAGATCTGGTTTTGTTCCTTGGGCACTGGTTTTGTTCCTCGGGCTCTCGTTTTCTTCCTCTGCATCTGGTTTTCTTCCAAGAGCTTTAGTTTACTTCCTCGGCTTCTGCTTTTCTTCCTTAGGCTCACGTTTTCTTCCTGAAGCTCTGCATTATCTCCTCGGTCTCTGTTTTGTTCCTCGGGCTCTGGTTTTGTTCCTTCACCTCTGGTTTTCTTCCTCGGGCTCTTGTTTTCTTCCTCAGGCTCTGGTTTTGTTCATGGAGGGCTAGTTTTGTTCCTCGGGCTCTGGCTTGGTTCCTTGGGCCCTGTTTTTTTGCCTCAGGCTCTGGTTTTTTTCGTCAGGCTCTGGTTTTGTTCCTCGGTTTCTGGTTTGGTTCCTCGGGCCCTGGTTGTATTCCACGGGCTCTGGTTTTCTTCCTATGGCCCTCTTTTTGTTCTTCAGGCCCTCCTTTTTGTCCTTGGCCTTGGTTTTTGTTCCTCGGGCTCTGGTTTTCTTCCTGGGGTTTTGGTTTTCTTGCTCGGGCTCTGGATTTCTTCCTCGAGCTCTCGTTTTCTTCTTCACGCCCTGGATTTGTTCCTCGGGCTCTGTTTTTGTTCCTCGGGTGCTGGTTGTGTTCCTCGGGCTCTGGTTTTGTTCCTCGAGCTCTGGTTTTGTTCCTCAGGCTCTGGTTTTATTCCTCAGGCCCTGGTTTTATTCCTCGGGGTTTCGTTTTGTTCCTCGGGCTCTGCTTTATTTCCACGGGCTCTGGTTTTGTTCCTTGAGGGCTGGTTTTGTTTCTTGGGCTATGGTTTTCTTTCCCGGGCTCTGGCTTAGTTCCTCGGGCCCTGGATTTGTTCCTCGGGCTCTATTTTTGTTCCTCGGGCTCTTGTTTTCTTCCTCATGCTCTGGTTTTGTTCATGGAGGGCTGGTTTTGTTCCTCGGGCTCTGGCTTGGTTCCTCGCGCCCTGTTTTTTTTTTCTCGGCCTCTGGTTTTGTTCCTCGGGCTCTGATTTTGTTCCTCGGTTTCTGGTTTGGTCCCTCGGGCCCTGGTTTTATTCCACAGGCTCTGGTTTTGTTCCTATGGCCCTCTTTTTGTTCTTCAGGCCCTCCTTTTTGTCCTTGGCCTTGGTTTTTGTTCCTTGGGCTCTGGTTTTCTTCCTCAGGCTCTGGTTTTCTTGCTCGGGCTCTGGGTTTCTTCCTCCAGGTCTAGTTTTCTTCTTCAGGCCCTAGATTTGTTCCACGGGCTCTGGTTTTGTTCCTCGAGGGCTGGTTTTGTTTCTTGGGCTATGGTTTTCTTTCCCGGGCTCTGGCTTAGTTCCTCGGGCCCTGGTTTTTTTCCTCGGGCTCTATTTTTGTTCCTCGGGCTCTTGTTTTCTTCCTCATGCTCTGGTTTTGTTCATGGAGGGCTGGTTTTGTTCCTCGGGCTCTGGCTTGGTTCCTCGCGCCCTGTTTTTTTTTTCTCGGCCTCTGGTTTTGTTCCTCGGGCTTTGGTTTTCTTCCTCGGGCTCTGGTTTTCTTCCTCAGGCTCTGGTTTTGTTCATGGAGGGCTGGTTTTGTTCCTCGGGCTCTGATTTTGTTCCTCGGTTTCTGGTTTGGTTCCTGGGGCCCTGGTTTTATTCCACAGGCTCTGGTTTTGTTCCTATGGCCCTCTTTTTGTTCTTCAGGCCCTCCTTTGTGTCCTTGGCCTTGGTTTTTGTTCCTCGGGCTCTGGTTTTCTTCCTCAGGCTCTGGTTTTCTTGCTCGGGCTCTGGATTTCTTCCTCCAGGCCTCGTTTTCTTCTTCAGGCCCTAGATTTGTTCCTCGGGCTCTGGTTGTGTTCCTCGGGTCTGGTTTTGTTCCGCGAGCTCTGGTTTTGTTCCTCGGGCTGTGGTTTTCTTCCTCAGGTTCTGGTTTTGTTCCTCGAGATCTGGTTTTGTTCCTTGGGCACTGGTTTTGTTCCTCGGGCTCTCGTTTTCTTCCTCGGCATCTGGTTTTCTTCCAAGAGCTTTAGTTTACTTCCTCGGCTTCTGCTTTTCTTTCTTAGGCTCACGTTTTCTTCCTGAAGCTCTGCATTATCTCCTCGGTCTCTGTTTTGTTCCTCGGGCTCTGGTTTTGTTCCTTCACCTCTGGTTTTCTTCCTCGGGCTCTTGTTTTCTTCCTCAGGCTCTGGTTTTGTTCATGGATGGTTGGTTTTGTTCCTCGGGCTCTGGCTTGGTTCCTCGGGCCCTGTTTTTTTGCCTCAGGCTCTGTTTTTTTTCCTCAGGCTCTGGTTTTGTTCCTCGGTTTCTGGTTTGGTTCCTCGGGCCCTGGTTTTATTCCACGGGCTCTGGTTTTGTTCCTCGGGCTCTGGTTTTATTCCACAGGCTCTGGTTTTCTTCCTATGGCCCTCTTTTTGTTCTTCAGGCCCTCCTTTTTGTCCTTGGCCTTGGTTTTTGTTCCTCGGGCTCTGGTTTTCTTCCTCAGGCTCTGGTTTTCTTCCTCAGGCTCTGGTTTTCTTGCTCGGGCTCTGGATTTCTTCCTCGAGCTCTCGTTTTCTTCTTCACGCCCTGGATTTGTTCCTCGGGCTCTGTTTTTGTTCCTCGGGTGCTGGTTGTGTTTCTCGGGCTCTGGTTTTGTTCCTCGAGCTCTGGTTTTGTTCCTCAGGCTCTGGTTTTATTCCTCAGGCCCTGGTTTTATTCCTCGGGGTTTCGTTTTGTTCCTCGGGCTCTGCTTTATTTCCACGGGCTCTGTTTTTGTTCCTCGAGGGCTGATTTTGTTTCTTGGGCTATGGTTTTCTTTCCCGGGCTCTGGCTTAGTTCCTCGGGCCCTGGTTTTTTTCCTCAGGCTCTATTTTTGTTCCTCGGGCTCTTGTTTTCTTCCTCATGCTCTGGTTTTGTTCATGGAGGGCTGGTTTTGTTCCTCGGGCTCTGGCTTGGTTCCTCGCGCCCTGTTTTTTTTTTCTCAGCCTCTGGTTTTATTCCTCGGGCTCTGATTTTGTTCCTCGGTTTCTGGTTTGGTCCCTCGGGCCCTGGTTTTATTCCACAGGCTCTGGTTTTCTTCCTATGGCCCTCTTTTTGTTCTTTAGGCCCTCCTTTTTGTCCTTGGCCTTGGTTTTTGTTCCTTGGGCTCTGGTTTTCTTCCTCAGGCTCTGGTTTTCTTGCTCGGGCTCTGGATTTCTTCCTCCAGCTCTCGTTTTCTTCTTCAGGCCCTAGATTTGTTCCTCGGGCTCTGGTTGTGTTCCTCGGGTCTGGTTTTGTTCCTCGAGCTCTGGTTTTGTTCCTCGGGCTGTGGTTTTCTTCCTCAGGATCTGGTTTTGTTCCTCGAGCTCTGGTTTTGTTCCTTGGGCACTGGTTTTGTTCCTCGGGCTCTCGTTTTCTTCCTCGGCATCTGGTTTTGTTCCCAGAGCTTTAGTTTACTTCCTCGGCCTCTGCTTTTCTTCCTCAGGTTCTCGTTTTCTTCCTGAAGCTCTGCATTAGCTCCTCGGTCTCTGTTTTGTTCCTCGGGCTCTGGTTTTGTTCCTTCACCTCTGGTTTTCTTCCTCGGGCTCTTGTTTTCTTCCTCAGGCTCTGGTTTTGTTCATGGAGGGCTGGTTTTGTTCCTCGGGCTCTGGCTTGGTTCCTCGGGCCCTGTTTTTTTGCCTCAGGCTCTGTTTTTTTTCCTCAGGCTCTGGTTTTGTTCCTCGGTTTCTGGTTTGGTTCCTCGGGCCCTGGTTTTATTCCACAGGCTCTGGTTTTCTTCCTATGGCCCTCTTTTTGTTCTTCAGGCCCTCCTTTTTGTCCTTGGCCTTGGTTTTTGTTCCTCGGGCTCTGGTTTTCTTCCTCGGGCTCTGGTTTTCTTCCTCAGGATCTGGTTTTCTTGCTCGGGCTCTGGATTTCTTCCTCGAGCTCTCGTTTTCTTCTTCACGCCCTGGATTTGTTCCTCGGGCTCTGTTTTTGTTCCTCGGGTGCTGGTTGTGTTCCTCGGGCTCTGGTTTTGTTCTTTGAGCTCTAGTTTTGTTCTTCGAGCTCTGGTTTTGTTCCTGGAGCTCTGGTTTTCTTTCACGGGCTCTGGTTTTGTTCCTCAGGCTCTGGTTTTATTCCTCAGGCCCTGTTTTTATTCCTCGGGGTTTCGTTTTGTTCCTCGGGCTCTGCTTTATTTCCACGGGTTCTGGTTTTTGTTCCTCGAGGGCTGGTGTTGTTCCTTGGGCTATGGTTTTCTTTCTCGGGCTCTGGCTTGGTTCCTCGGGCCCTGGTTTTTTGCCTCGGGCTCTGGTTTTGTTCCTCGGGCTCTGGTTTTGTTCCTCGGTTTCTGGTTTGGTTCCTGGGGCCCTGGTTTTATTCCACGGGCTCTGGTTTTCTTCTTATGGCCCTGTTTTTGTTTTTCAGGCCCTCCTTTTTGTCCTTGGCCTTGGTTTTTGTTCCTCGGGCTCTGGTTTTCTTCCTCAGGATCTGGTTTTGTTCCTCGAGCTCTGGTTTTCTTCCTTGGGCACTGGTTTTGTACCTCGGGCTCTCGTTTTCTTCCTCGGACTCTCGTTTTGTACCTCGGGTTCTGTTTTTTTTCCTTGAGCTCTGGTTTTGTTCCTCGGGCTCTGGTTTTCTTCCTCAGGCTCTGGTTTTATTGCTCGGCCTCTGGATTTCTTCCTCGAGCTCTCGTTTTCTTCTTCACGCCCTGGATTTGTTCCTCGGGTTCTGTTTTTGTTCCTCGGGCTGTGGTTGTGTTCCTCGGGCTCTGGTCATGTTCCTCGAACTCTGGTTGTGTTCCTTGGGCTCTGGTTTTGTTCCTTGAGCTCTAGTTTTTTTCTTCGAGCTCTGGTTTTGTTCCTCGGGCTCTGGTTTTGTTCCTTGGGGTCTGTTTTTTTTCCTCGGGCTCTGGTTTTGTTCCTCGGGCTCTGGTTTATGTCCACGGGGTCTGATTTTGTTCCTCGAGCTCTGGTTTTGTTCCTCGAGGGCTGGTTTTGATCCTTGGTCTATGGTTTTCTTTCTCGGGCCCTGGCTTGGTTCCTCGGGTCCTGGTTTTTTCCTCGGGCTCTATCATTGTTCCTCGGGCTCTTGTTTTATTCTTCAGGCTCTGGTATTGTTCCTCGAGGGCTGGTTTTGTTCCTCGGGCTCTGGTTATGTTCCTCGGTTTCTGGATTGGTTCCTCGGGCCCTGTTTTTATTCCACGGGCTGTGGTTTTGTTCCTCGGTCTCTGGTTTTCTTCCTCAGGATCTGGTTTTGTTCCTCGAGCTCTGGTTTTCTTCCTTGGGCACTGGTTTTGTTCCTCGGGCTCTCGTTTTCTTCCTCGGACTCTCGTTTTGTTCCTTGGGTTCTGGTTTTGTTCCTTGAGGTCTGGTTTTCTTCTTCGGGCTCTGGTTCTCTTCCTCAGGCTCTGGTTTTGTTGCTCGGGCTCTGGATTTCTTCCTCGAGCTCTCGTTTTTGTCTTCAGGCCCTAGATTTGTTCCTCGGTCTCTGTTCTTGTTCCTCGGGCTCTGGTTGTGTTCCTTGAGCTCTGGTTTTGTTTCTCGAGCTCTGGTTTTGTTCCTCGGGCTCTGCTTTATTTCCATGGGCTCTGGTTTTGTTCTTCGAGCTCTGGTTTTCTTCTTCACACCCTGGATTTGTTCCTCGGGTTCTCTTTTTGTTCCTCGGGCTGTGGTTGTGTTCCTCGGGCTCTGATTTTGTTCCTCGAGCTCTGGTTGTGTTCCTTGGGCTCTGGTTTTGTTCCTTGAGCTCTAGTTTTGTTCTTCGAGCTCTGGTTTTGTTCCTGGGGCTCTGGTTTTCTTTCACGGTCTCTGGTTTTGTTCCTCAGGCTCTGGTTTTATTCCTCAGGCCATGGTTTTATTCCTCGGGGTTTCGTTTTGTTCCTCGGGCTCTGCTTTATTTCCACGGGCTCTGGTTTTGTTCCTCGAGCTCTGTTTTTTTTCCTCGAGGGCTGGTTTTGTTCCTTGGGCTATGGTTTTCTTTCTCGGGCTCTGGCTTGGTTCCTCGGGCCCTGGTTTTTTTCCTCGGGCTCTATTTTTGTTCCTCGGTCTCTTGTTTTCTTCCTCATGCTCTGGTTTTGTTCCTCGAGATCTGGTTTTGTTCCTTGGGCACTGGTTTTGTTCCTCGGGCTCTCGTTTTCTTCCTCTGCATCTGGTTTTCTTCCAAGAGCTTTAGTTTACTTCCTCGGCTTCTGCTTTTCTTCCTTAGGCTCACGTTTTCTTCCTGAAGCTCTGCATTATCTCCTCGGTCTCTGTTTTGTTCCTCGGTCTCTGGTTTTGTTCCTTCACCTCTGGTTTTCTTCCTTGGGCTCTTGTTTTCTTCCTCAGGCTCTGGTTTTGTTCATGGAGGGCTGGTTTTGTTCCTCGGGCTCTGGCTTGGTTCCTTGGGCCCTGTTTTTTTGCCTCAGGCTCTGGTTTTTTTCGTCAGGCTCTGGTTTTGTTCCTCGGTTTCTGGTTTGGTTCCTCGGGCCCTGGTTGTATTCCACGGGCTCTGGTTTTCTTCCTATGGCCCTCTTTTTGTTCTTCAGGCCCTCCTTTTTGTCCTTGGCCTTGGTTTTTGTTCCTCGGGCTCTGGTTTTCTTCCTGGGGTTTTGGTTTTCTTGCTCGGGCTCTGGATTTCTTCCTCGAGCTCTCGTTTTCTTCTTCACGCCCTGGATTTGTTCCTCGGGCTCTGTTTTTGTTCCTCGGGTGCTGGTTGTGTTCCTCGGGCTCTGGTTTTGTTCCTCGAGCTCTGGTTTTGTTCCTCAGGCTCTGGTTTTATTCCTCAGGCCCTGGTTTTATTCCTCGGGGTTTCGTTTTGTTCCTCGGGCTCTGCTTTATTTCCACGGGCTCTGGTTTTGTTCCTTGAGGGCTGGTTTTGTTTCTTGGGCTATGGTTTTCTTTCCCGGGCTCTGGCTTAGTTCCTCGGGCCCTGGATTTGTTCCTCGGGCTCTATTTTTGTTCCTCGGGCTCTTGTTTTCTTCCTCATGCTCTGGTTTTGTTCATGGAGGGCTGGTTTTGTTCCTCGGGCTCTGGCTTGGTTCCTCGCGCCCTGTTTTTTTTTTCTCGGCCTCTGGTTTTGTTCCTCGGGCTCTGATTTTGTTCCTCGGTTTCTGGTTTGGTCCCTCGGGCCCTGGTTTTATTCCACAGGCTCTGGTTTTGTTCCTATGGCCCTCTTTTTGTTCTTCAGGCCCTCCTTTTTGTCCTTGGCCTTGGTTTTTGTTCCTTGGGCTCTCGTTTTCTTCCTCAGGCTCTGGTTTTCTTGCTCGGGCTCTGGATTTCTTCCTCCAGGTCTAGTTTTCTTCTTCAGGCCCTAGATTTGTTCCACGGGCTCTGGTTTTGTTCCTCGAGGGCTGGTTTTGTTTCTTGGGCTATGGTTTTCTTTTCCGGGCTCTGGCTTAGTTCCTCGGGCCCTGGTTTTTTTCCTCGGGCTCTATTTTTGTTCCTCGGGCTCTTGTTTTCTTCCTCATGCTCTGGTTTTGTTCATGGAGGGCTGGTTTTGTTCCTCGGGCTCTGGCTTGGTTCCTCGCGCCCTGTTTTTTTTTTCTCGGCCTCTGGTTTTGTTCCTCGGGCTTTGGTTTTCTTCCTCGGGCTCTGGTTTTCTTCCTCAGGCTCTGGTTTTGTTCATGGAGGGCTGGTTTTGTTCCTCGGGCTCTGATTTTGTTCCTCGGTTTCTGGTTTGGTTCCTGGGGCCCTGGTTTTATTCCACAGGCTCTGGTTTTGTTCCTATGGCCCTCTTTTTGTTCTTCAGGCCCTCCTTTGTGTCCTTGGCCTTGGTTTTTGTTCCTCGGGCTCTGGTTTTCTTCCTCAGGCTCTGGTTTTCTTGCTCGGGCTCTGGATTTCTTCCTCCAGGCCTCGTTTTCTTCTTCAGGCCCTAGATTTGTTCCTCGGGCTCTGGTTGTATTCCTCGGGTCTGGTTTTGTTCCGCGAGCTCTGGTTTTGTTCCTCGGGCTGTGGTTTTCTTCCTCAGGTTCTGGTTTTGTTCCTCGAGATCTGGTTTTGTTCCTTGGGCACTGGTTTTGTTCCTCGGGCTCTCGTTTTCTTCCTCGGCATCTGGTTTTCTTCCAAGAGCTTTAGTTTACTTCCTCGGCTTCTGCTTTTCTTCCTTAGGCTCACGTTTTCTTCCTGAAGCTCTGCATTATCTCCTCGGTCTCTGTTTTGTTCCTCGGGCTCTGGTTTTGTTCCTTCACCTCTGCTTCTCTTCCTCGGGCTCTTGTTTTCTTCCTCAGGCTCTGGTTTTGTTCATGGATGGTTGGTTTTGTTCCTCGGGCTCTGGCTTGGTTCCTCGGGCCCTGTTTTTTTGCCTCAGGCTCTGTTTTTTTTCCTCAGGCTCTGGTTTTCTTCCTCGGTTTCTGGTTTGGTTCCTCGGGCCCTGGTTTTATTCCACGGGCTCTGGTTTTCTTCCTATGGCCCTCTTTTTGTTCTTCAGGCCCTCCTTTTTGTCCTTGGCCTTGGTTTTTGTTCCTCGGGCTCTGGTTTTCTTCCTCGGGCTCTGGTTTTCTTCCTCAGGCTCTGGTTTTCTTTTCGGGCTCTGGATTTCTTCCTCGAGCTCTCGTTTTCTTCTTCACGCCCTGGATTTGTTCCTCGGGCTCTGTTTTTGTTCCTCGGGTGCTGGTTGTGTTCCTCGGGCTCTGGTTTTGTTCCTCGAGCTCTGGTTTTGTTCCTCAGGCTCTGGTTTTATTCCTCAGGCCCTGGTTTTATTCCTCGGGGTTTCGTTTTGTTCCTCGGGCTCTGCTTTATTTCCACGGGCTCTGGTTTTGTTCCTCGAGGGCTGGTTTTGTTTCTTGGGCTATGGTTTTCTTTCCCGGGCTCTGGCTTAGTTCCTCGGGCCCTGGTTTTTTTCCTCGGGCTCTATTTTTGTTCCTCGGGCTCTTGTTTTCTTCCTCATGCTCTGGTTTTGTTCATGGAGGGCTGGTTTTGTTCCTCGGGCTCTGGCTTGGTTCCTCGCGCCCTGTTTTTTTTTTCTCGGCCTCTGGTTTTGTTCCTCGGGCTCTGATTTTGTTCCTCGGTTTCTGGTTTGGTCCCTCGGGCCCTGGTTTTATTCCAGAGGCTCTGGTTTTGTTCCTATGGCCCTCTTTTTATTCTTCAGGCCCTTCTTTTTGTCCTTGGCCTTTGTTTTTGTTCCTCGGTCTCTGGTTTTCTTCCTCGGGCTCTGGTTTTCTTCCTCAGGCTCTGGTTTTGTTCATGGAGGGCTGGTTTTGTTCCTCGGGCTCTGGTTTGGTTCCTCGGTTTCTATTTTGGTTCCTGGGGCCCTGGTTTTATTCCACAGGCTCTGGTTTTGTTCCTATGGCCCTCTTTTTGTTCTTCAGGCTCTCCTTTTTGTCCTTGGCCTTGGTTTTTGTTCCTCGGGCTCTCGTTTTCTTCCTCGGGCTCTGGTTTTCTTCCTCAGGCTCTGGTTTTCTTGCTCGGGCTCTGGATTTCTTCCTCGAGCTCTCGTTTTCTTCTTCACGCCCTGGATTTGTTCCTCGGGCTCTGTTTTTGTTCCTCGGGTGCTGGTTGTGTTCCTCGGGCTCTGGTTTTGTTCCTTGAGCTCTGGTTGTGTTCCTTGGGCTCTGGTTTTGTTCCTTGAGCTCTAGTTTTGTTCTTCGAGCTCTGGTTTTGTTCCTGGGGCTCTGGTTTTCTTTCACGGGCTCTGGTTTTGTTCCTCAGGCTCTGGTTTTATTCCTCAGGCCCTGGTTTTATTCCTCGGGGTTTCGTTTTGTTCCTCGGGCTCTGCTTTATTTCCACGGGCTCTGGTTTTGTTCCTCGAGCTCTGGTTTTGTTCCTCGAGGGCTGGTTTTGTTCCTTGGTCTCTGGTTTTCTTTCTCGGGCTCTGGCTTGGTTCCTCGGGTCCTGGTTTTTTCCTCGGTGTATTTTTGTTCCTCGGGCTCTGGTTTTCTTCCTCAGGATCTGTTTTTTTTCCTCGAGCTCTGGTTTTGTTCGTTGGGCACTGGTTTTGTTACTCGGGCTCTCGTTTTCTTCCTCGGACTCTCGTTTTGTTCCTCGGGTTCTGGTTTTGTTCTTTGAGCTCTGGTTTTCTTGCTCGGGCTCTGGTTTTCTTCCTCAGGCTCTGGTTTTATTGCTCGGGCTCTGGATTTCTTCCTCGAGCTCTCGTTTTCTTCTTCACGCCCTGGATTTGTTCCTCGGGCTCTGTTTTTGTTCCTCGGGTGCTGGTTGTGTTCCTCGGGCTCTGATTTTGTTCCTCGAGCTCTGGTTGTGTTCCTTGAGCTCTAGTTTTTTTCTTCGAGCTCTGGTTTTTTTCCTGGGGCTCTGGTTTTCTTTCACGGGCTCTGGTTTTGTTCTTCAGGCTCTGGTTTTATTCCTCAGGCCCTGGTTTTATTCCTCGGGGTTTTGTTTTGTTCCTCAGGCTCTGCTTTATTTCCACGGGCTCTGGTTTTGTTCCTCGAGCTCTGGTTTTGTTCCTCGAGGGCTAGTTTTGTTCCTTGGGTATGGTTTTCTTCCTCGGGCTCTTGCTTGGTTCCTCACACCCTGGTTTTTTTCCTCGGGCTCTATTTTTGTTCCTCGGGCTCTTGTTTTCTTCCTCAGGCTCTGGTTTTGTTCCTCGAGCTCTGGTTTTGTTCCTTGGGCACTGGTTTTGTTCCTCGAGCTCTGTTTTTGTTCCTCGGGCGCTGGTTTTGTTCCTTGGGCTTTGGTTTTGTTTCTCGAGCTCTGGTTTTGTTCCTCGGGCTCTGCTTTATTTCCACGGGCTCTGGTTTTCTTCCTCGAGCTCTGTTTTTGTTCCTTGAGGGCTGGTTTTGTTCCTTGGGCTATGGTTTTCTTTCTCGGGCTCTGGCTTGGTTCCTCGGGCCCTAGTTTTTTGCCTTGGGCTCTGGTTTTGTTCCTCGGGCTCTGGTTTTGTTCCTCGGTTTCTGGTTTGGTTCCTCGGGCCCTGGTTTTATTCCACGGGCTCTGGTTTTCTTCCTATGGCCCTGTTTTTGTTTTTAAGGCCCTCCTTATTGTCCTTGGTTTTGGTTTTTGTTCCTCGGGCTCTGATTTTCTTCCTCAGGATCCGGTTTTGTTCATGGAGGGCTGGTTTTGTTCCTTGGGCTCTCGTTTTCTTCCTCGGACTCTCCTTTTGTTCTTGGGTTCTGGTTTTGTTCCTTGAGCTCTGGTTTTCTTCTTTGGGCTCTGGTTTTCTTCCTCAGGCTCTGGTTTTCTTGCTCGGGCTCTGGATTTCTTCCTCGAGCTCTTGTTTTCTTCTTCACGCCCTGGATTTGTTCCTCGGGCTCTGTTTTTGTTCCTCGAGCTGTGGTTGTGTTCCTCGGGCTCTGGTTTTATTCCTCGAGCTCTGGTTGTTTTCCTTGGGCACTGGTTTTGTTCCTCGAGCTCTGCTTGTGTTCCTTGGGCTCTGGTTTTGTTCCTTGAGCTCTAGTTTTGTTCTTCGAGCTCTGTTTTTTTTCCTGGGGCTTTAGTTTTCTTTCACGGGCTCTGGTTTTGTTCCTCAGGCTCTGGTTTTATTCCTCAGGCCCTGGTTTTATTCCTCGGGGTTTCGTTTTATTCCTCGGGCTCTGCTTTATTTCCATGGGCTCTGGTTTTGTTCCTCGAGGGCTGGTTTTGTTTCTTGGGCTATGGTTTTCTTTCCCGGGCTCTGGATTAGTTCCTCGGGCCCTGGTTTTTTTCCTCGGGCTCTATTTTTTTTCCTCGGGCTCTTGTTTTCTTCCTCATGCTCTGGTTTTGTTCATGGAGGGCTGGTTTTGTTCCTCGGGCTCTGGCTTGGTTCCTCGCGCCCTGTTTTTTTTTTCTCGGCCTCTGGTTTTGTTCCTCGGGCTCTGGTTTTGTTCCTCGGTTTCTGGTTTCGTTCCTTGGGCCCTCCTTTTTGTCCTTGGGCTCTGGTTTTGTTCCTCGGGCTCTGGTTTTCTTCCTCCGGCTCTGGTTTTGTTCCTCGAGCTCTGTTTTTGTTCCTCAAGGGCTGGTTTTGTTTCTTGGGCTATGGTTTTCTTTCCCGGGCTCTGGCTTAGTTCCTCGGGCCCTGGTTTTTTTCCTCGGGCTCTATTTTTGTTCCTCGGGCTCTTGTTTTCTTCCTCATGCTCTGGTTTTGTTCATGGAGGGCTGGTTTTGTTCCTCGGGCTCTGGCTTGTTTCCTCGCGCCCTGTTTTTTTTTTCTCGGCCTCTGGTTTTGTTCCTCGGGCTCTGATTTTGTTCCTCGGTTTCTGGTTTGGTCCCTCGGGCCCTGGTTTTATTCCACAGGCTCTGGTTTTGTTCCTATGGCCCTCTTTTTGTTCTTCAGGCCCTCCTTTTTGTCCTTGGCCTTGGTTTTTGTTCCTTGGGCTCTGGTTTTCTTCCTCAGGCTCTGGTTTTCTTGCTCGGGCTCTGGATTTCTTCCTCCAGGTCTCGTTTTCTTCTTCAGGCCGTAGATTTGTTCCTCGGGCTCTGGTTGTGTTCCTCGGGTTTGGTTTTGTTCCGCGAGCTCTGGTTTTGTTCCTCGGGCTGTGGTTTTCTTCCTCAGGATCTGGTTTTGTTCCTCGAGATCTGGTTTTGTTCCTTGGGCACTTGTTTTGTTCCTCGGGCTCTCGTTTTCTTCCTCGGCATCTGGTTTTGTTCCCAGAGCTTTAGTTTACTTCCTTGGCCTCTGCTTTCCTTCCTTAGGCTCACGTTTTCTTCGTGAAGCTCTGCATTATCTCCTCGGTCTCTGTTTTGTTCCTCGGGCTCTGGTTTTGTTCCTTCACTTCTGGTTTTCTTCCTCGGGCTCTTGTTTTCTTCCTCAGGCTCTGGTTTTGTTCATGGAGGGCTGGTTTTGTTCCTCGGGCTCTGGCTTGGTTCCTCGGGCCCTGGTTTTTTGCCTCAGGCTCTGTTTTTTTTCCTCAGGATCTGTTTTTTTTCCTCGGTTTCTGGTTTGGTTCCTCGGGCCCTGGTTTTATTCCACGTGCTCTGGTTTTCTTCCTATGGCCCTCTTTTTGTTCTTCAGGCCCTCCTTTTTGTCCTTGGCCTTGGTTTTTGTTCCTCGGGCTCTGGTTTTCTTCCTCGGGCTCTGGTTTTCTTCCTCAGGATCTGGTTTTCTTGCTCGGGCTCTGGATTTCTTCCTCGAGCTCTCGTTTTCTTCTTCACGCCCTGGATTTGTTCCTCGGGCTCTGTTTTTGTTCCTCGGGTGCTGGTTGTGTTCCTCGGGCTCTGGTTTTGTTCTTTGAGCTCTAGTTTTGTTCTTCGAGCTCTGGTTTTGTTCCTGGAGCTCTGGTTTTCTTTCACGGGCTCTGGTTTTGTTCCTCAGGCTCTGGTTTTGTTCCTCGAGGGCTAGTTTTGTTCCTTGGGTATGGTTTTCTTTCTCGGGCTCTTGCTTGGTTCCTCACACCCTGGTTTTTTTCCTCGGGCTCTATTTTTGTTCCTCGGGCTCTTGTTTTCTTCCTCAGGCTCTGGTTTTGTTCCTCGAGCTCTGGTTTTGTTCCTTGGGCACTGGTTTTGTTCCTCGAGCTCTGTTTTTGTTCCTCGGGCGCTGGTTTTGTTCCTTGGGCTTTGGTTTTGTTTCTCGAGCTCTGGTTTTGTTCCTCGGGCTCTGCTTTATTTCCACGGGCTCTGGTTTTCTTCCTCGAGCTCTGTTTTTGTTCCTTGAGGGCTGGTTTTGTTCCTTGGGCTATGGTTTTCTTTCTCGGGCTCTGGCTTGGTTCCTCGGGCCCTAGTTTTTTGCCTTGGGCTCTGGTTTTGTTCCTCGGGCTCTGGTTTTGTTCCTCGGTTTCTGGTTTGGTTCCTCGGGCCCTGGTTTTATTCCACGGGCTCTGGTTTTCTTCCTATGGCCCTGTTTTTGTTTTTAAGGCCCTCCTTATTGTCCTTGGTTTTGGTTTTTGTTCCTCGGGCTCTGATTTTCTTCCTCAGGATCCGGTTTTGTTCATGGAGGGCTGGTTTTGTTCCTTGGGCTCTCGTTTTCTTCCTCGGACTCTCCTTTTGTTCTTGGGTTCTGGTTTTGTTCCTTGAGCTCTGGTTTTCTTCTTTGGGCTCTGGTTTTCTTCCTCAGGCTCTGGTTTTCTTGCTCGGGCTCTGGATTTCTTCCTCGAGCTCTTGTTTTCTTCTTCACGCCCTGGATTTGTTCCTCGGGCTCTGTTTTTGTTCCTCGAGCTGTGGTTGTGTTCCTCGGGCTCTGGTTTTATTCCTCGAGCTCTGGTTGTTTTCCTTGGGCACTGGTTTTGTTCCTCGAGCTCTGCTTGTGTTCCTTGGGCTCTGGTTTTGTTCCTTGAGCTCTAGTTTTGTTCTTCGAGCTCTGTTTTTTTTCCTGGGGCTTTAGTTTTCTTTCACGGGCTCTGGTTTTGTTCCTCAGGCTCTGGTTTTATTCCTCAGGCCCTGGTTTTATTCCTCGGGGTTTCGTTTTATTCCTCGGGCTCTGCTCTATTTCCATGGGCTCTGGTTTTGTTCCTCGAGGGCTGGTTTTGTTTCTTGGGCTATGGTTTTCTTTCCCGGGCTCTGGATTAGTTCCTCGGGCCCTGGTTTTTTTCCTCGGGCTCTATTTTTGTTCCTCGGGCTCTTGTTTTCTTCCTCATGCTCTGGTTTTGTTCATGGAGGGCTGGTTTTGTTCCTCGGGCTCTGGCTTGGTTCCTCGCGCCCTGTTTTTTTTTTCTCGGCCTCTGGTTTTGTTCCTCGGGCTCTGATTTTGTTCCTCGGTTTCTGGTTTGGTCCCTCGGGCCCTGGTTTTATTCCAGAGGCTCTGGTTTTGTTCCTATGGCCCTCTTTTTATTCTTCAGGCCCTTCTTTTTGTCCTTGGCCTTTGTTTTTGTTCCTCGGTCTCTGGTTTTCTTCCTCGGGCTCTGGTTTTCTTCCTCAGGCTCTGGTTTTGTTCATGGAGGGCTGGTTTTGTTCCTCGGGCTCTGGTTTGGTTCCTCGGTTTCTATTTTGGTTCCTGGGGCCCTGGTTTTATTCCACAGGCTCTGGTTTTGTTCCTATGGCCCTCTTTTTGTTCTTCAGGCTCTCCTTTTTGTCCTTGGCCTTGGTTTTTGTTCCTCGGGCTCTCGTTTTCTTCCTCGGGCTCTGGTTTTCTTCCTCAGGCTCTGGTTTTCTTGCTCGGGCTCTGGATTTCTTCCTCGAGCTCTCGTTTTCTTCTTCACGCCCTGGATTTGTTCCTCGGGCTCTGTTTTTGTTCCTCGGGTGCTGGTTGTGTTCCTCGGGCTCTGGTTTTGTTCCTTGAGCTCTGGTTGTGTTCCTTGGGCTCTGGTTTTGTTCCTTGAGCTCTAGTTTTGTTCTTCGAGCTCTGGTTTTGTTCCTGGGGCTCTGGTTTTCTTTCACGGGCTCTGGTTTTGTTCCTCAGGCTCTGGTTTTATTCCTCAGGCCCTGGTTTTATTCCTCGGGGTTTCGTTTTGTTCCTCGGGCTCTGCTTTATTTCCACGGGCTCTGGTTTTGTTCCTCGAGCTCTGGTTTTGTTCCTCGAGGGCTGGTTTTGTTCCTTGGTCTCTGGTTTTCTTTCTCGGGCTCTGGCTTGGTTCCTCGGGTCCTGGTTTTTTCCTCGGTGTATTTTTGTTCCTCGGGCTCTGGTTTTCTTCCTCAGGATCTGTTTTTTTTCCTCGAGCTCTGGTTTTGTTCGTTGGGCACTGGTTTTGTTACTCGGGCTCTCGTTTTCTTCCTCGGACTCTCGTTTTGTTCCTCGGGTTCTGGTTTTGTTCTTTGAGCTCTGGTTTTCTTGCTCGGGCTCTGGTTTTCTTCCTCAGGCTCTGGTTTTATTGCTCGGGCTCTGGATTTCTTCCTCGAGCTCTCGTTTTCTTCTTCACGCCCTGGATTTGTTCCTCGGGCTCTGTTTTTGTTCCTCGGGTGCTGGTTGTGTTCCTCGGGCTCTGATTTTGTTCCTCGAGCTCTGGTTGTGTTCCTTGAGCTCTAGTTTTTTTCTTCGAGCTCTGTTTTTTTTCCTGGGGCTCTGGTTTTCTTTCACGGGCTCTGGTTTTGTTCTTCAGGCTCTGGTTTTATTCCTCAGGCCCTGGTTTTATTCCTCGGGGTTTTGTTTTGTTCCTCAGGCTCTGCTTTATTTCCACAGGCTCTGGTTTTGTTCCTCGAGCTCTGGTTTTGTTCCTCGAGGGCTAGTTTTGTTCCTTGGGTATGGTTTTCTTCCTCGGGCTCTTGCTTGGTTCCTCACACCCTGGTTTTTTTCCTCGGGCTCTATTTTTGTTCCTCGGGCTCTTGTTTTCTTCCTCAGGCTCTGGTTTTGTTCCTCGAGCTCTGGTTTTGTTCCTTGGGCACTGGTTTTGTTCCTCGAGCTCTGTTTTTGTTCCTCGGGCGCTGGTTTTGTTCCTTGGGCTTTGGTTTTGTTTCTCGAGCTCTGGTTTTGTTCCTCGGGCTCTGCTTTATTTCCACGGGCTCTGGTTTTCTTCCTCGAGCTCTGTTTTTGTTCCTTGAGGGCTGGTTTTGTTCCTTGGGCTATGGTTTTCTTTCTCGGGCTCTGGCTTGGTTCCTCGGGCCCTAGTTTTTTGCCTTGGGCTCTGGTTTTGTTCCTCGGGCTCTGGTTTTGTTCCTCGGTTTCTGGTTTGGTTCCTCGGGCCCTGGTTTTATTCCACGGGCTCTGGTTTTCTTCCTATGGCCCTGTTTTTGTTTTTAAGGCCCTCCTTATTGTCCTTGGTTTTGGTTTTTGTTCCTCGGGCTCTAATTTTCTTCCTCAGGATCCGGTTTTGTTCATGGAGGGCTGGTTTTGTTCCTTGGGCTCTCGTTTTCTTCCTCGGACTCTCCTTTTGTTCTTGGGTTCTGGTTTTGTTCCTTGAGCTCTGGTTTTCTTCTTTGGGCTCTGGTTTTCTTCCTCAGGCTCTGGTTTTCTTGCTCGGGCTCTGGATTTCTTCCTCGAGCTCTTGTTTTCTTCTTCACGCCCTGGATTTGTTCCTCGGGCTCTGTTTTTGTTCCTCGAGCTGTGGTTGTGTTCCTCGGGCTCTGGTTTTATTCCTCGAGCTCTGGTTGTTTTCCTTGGGCACTGGTTTTGTTCCTCGAGCTCTGCTTGTGTTCCTTGGGCTCTGGTTTTGTTCCTTGAGCTCTAGTTTTGTTCTTCGAGCTCTGTTTTTTTTCCTGGGGCTTTAGTTTTCTTTCACGGGCTCTGGTTTTGTTCCTCAGGCTCTGGTTTTATTCCTCAGGCCCTGGTTTTATTCCTCGGGGTTTCGTTTTATTCCTCGGGCTCTGCTTTATTTCCACGGGCTCTGGTTTTGTTCCTCGAGGGCTGGTTTTGTTTCTTGGGCTATGGTTTTCTTTCCCGGGCTCTGGATTAGTTCCTCGGGCCCTGGTTTTTTTCCTCGGGCTCTATTTTTTTTCCTCGGGCTCTTGTTTTCTTCCTCATGCTCTGGTTTTGTTCATGGAGGGCTGGTTTTGTTCCTCGGGCTCTGGCTTGGTTCCTCGCGCCCTGTTTTTTTTTTCTCGGCCTCTGGTTTTGTTCCTCGGGCTCTGGTTTTGTTCCTCGGTTTCTGGTTTCGTTCCTTGGGCCCTCCTTTTTGTCCTTGGGCTCTGGTTTTGTTCCTCGGGCTCTGGTTTTCTTCCTCCGGCTCTGGTTTTGTTCCTCGAGCTCTGTTTTTGTTCCTCGAGGGCTGGTTTTGTTTCTTGGGCTATGGTTTTCTTTCCCGGGCTCTGGCTTAGTTCCTCGGGCCCTGGTTTTTTTCCTCGGGCTCTATTTTTGTTCCTCGGGCTCTTGTTTTCTTCCTCATGCTCTGGTTTTGTTCATGGAGGGCTGGTTTTGTTCCTCGGGCTCTGGCTTGTTTCCTCGCGCCCTGTTTTTTTTTTCTCGGCCTCTGGTTTTGTTCCTCGGGCTCTGATTTTGTTCCTCGGTTTCTGGTTTGGTCCCTCGGGCCCTGGTTTTATTCCACAGGCTCTGGTTTTGTTCCTATGGCCCTCTTTTTGTTCTTCAGGCCCTCCTTTTTGTCCTTGGCCTTGGTTTTTGTTCCTTGGGCTCTGGTTTTCTTCCTCAGGCTCTGGTTTTCTTGCTCGGGCTCTGGATTTCTTCCTCCAGGTCTCGTTTTCTTCTTCAGGCCGTAGATTTGTTCCTCGGGCTCTGGTTGTGTTCCTCGGGTCTGGTTTTGTTCCGCGAGCTCTGGTTTTGTTCCTCGGGCTGTGGTTTTCTTCCTCAGGATCTGGTTTTGTTCCTCGAGATCTGGTTTTGTTCCTTGGGCACTTGTTTTGTTCCTCGGGCTCTCGTTTTCTTCCTCGGCATCTGGTTTTGTTCCCAGAGCTTTAGTTTACTTCCTTGGCCTCTGCTTTCCTTCCTTAGGCTCACGTTTTCTTCGTGAAGCTCTGCATTATCTCCTCGGTCTCTGTTTTGTTCCTCGGGCTCTGGTTTTGTTCCTTCACTTCTGGTTTTCTTCCTCGGGCTCTTGTTTTCTTCCTCAGGCTCTGGTTTTGTTCATGGAGGGCTGGTTTTGTTCCTCGGGCTCTGGCTTGGTTCCTCGGGCCCTGGTTTTTTGCCTCAGGCTCTGTTTTTTTTCCTCAGGCTCTGGTTTTGTTCCTCGGTTTCTGGTTTGGTTCCTCGGGCCCTGGTTTTATTCCACGTGCTCTGGTTTTCTTCCTATGGCCCTCTTTTTGTTCTTCAGGCCCTCCTTTTTGTCCTTGGCCTTGGTTTTTGTTCCTCGGGCTCTGGTTTTCTTCCTCGGGCTCTGGTTTTCTTCCTCAGGATCTGGTTTTCTTGCTCGGGCTCTGGATTTCTTCCTCGAGCTCTCGTTTTCTTCTTCACGCCCTGGATTTGTTCCTCGGGCTCTGTTTTTGTTCCTCGGGTGCTGGTTGTGTTCCTCGGGCTCTGGTTTTGTTCTTTGAGCTCTAGTTTTGTTCTTCGAGCTCTGGTTTTGTTCCTGGAGCTCTGGTTTTCTTTCACGGGCTCTGGTTTTGTTCCTCAGGCTCTGGTTTTGTTCCTCGAGGGCTAGTTTTGTTCCTTGGGTATGGTTTTCTTTCTCGGGCTCTTGCTTGGTTCCTCACACCCTGGTTTTTTTCCTCGGGCTCTATTTTTGTTCCTCGGGCTCTTGTTTTCTTCCTCAGGCTCTGGTTTTGTTCCTCGAGCTCTGGTTTTGTTCCTCGAGCTCTGGTTTTGTTCCTCAGGCTCTGGTTTTATTCCTCAGGCCCTGGTTTTATTCCTCGGGGTTTCGTTTTGTTCCTCGGGCTCTGCTTTATTTCCACGGGCTCTGGTTTTGTTCCTCGAGGGCTGGTTTTGTTTCTTGGGCTATGGTTTTCTTTCCCGGGCTCTGGCTTAGTTCCTCGGGCCCTGGTTTTTTTCCTCGGGCTCTATTTTTGTTCCTCGGGCTCTTGTTTTCTTCCTCATGCTCTGGTTTTGTTCATGGAGGGCTGGTTTTGTTCCTCGGGCTCTGGCTTGGTTCCTCGCGCCCTGTTTTTTTTTTCTCGGCCTCTGGTTTTGTTCCTCGGGCTCTGATTTTGTTCCTCGGTTTCTGGTTTGGTCCCTCGGGCCCTGGTTTTATTCCAGAGGCTCTGGTTTTGTTCCTATGGCCCTCTTTTTATTCTTCAGGCCCTTCTTTTTGTCCTTGGCCTTTGTTTTTGTTCCTCGGTCTCTGGTTTTCTTCCTCGGGCTCTGGTTTTCTTCCTCAGGCTCTGGTTTTGTTCATGGAGGGCTGGTTTTGTTCCTCGGGCTCTGGTTTGGTTCCTCGGTTTCTATTTTGGTTCCTGGGGCCCTGGTTTTATTCCACAGGCTCTGGTTTTGTTCCTATGGCCCTCTTTTTGTTCTTCAGGCTCTCCTTTTTGTCCTTGGCCTTGGTTTTTGTTCCTCGGGCTCTCGTTTTCTTCCTCGGGCTCTGGTTTTCTTCCTCAGGCTCTGGTTTTCTTGCTCGGGCTCTGGATTTCTTCCTCGAGCTCTCGTTTTCTTCTTCACGCCCTGGATTTGTTCCTCGGGCTCTGTTTTTGTTCCTCGGGTGCTGGTTGTGTTCCTCGGGCTCTGGTTTTGTTCCTTGAGCTCTGGTTGTGTTCCTTGGGCTCTGGTTTTGTTCCTTGAGCTCTAGTTTTGTTCTTCGAGCTCTGGTTTTGTTCCTGGGGCTCTGGTTTTCTTTCACGGGCTCTGGTTTTGTTCCTCAGGCTCTGGTTTTATTCCTCAGGCCCTGGTTTTATTCCTCGGGGTTTCGTTTTGTTCCTCGGGCTCTGCTTTATTTCCACGGGCTCTGGTTTTGTTCCTCGAGCTCTGGTTTTGTTCCTCGAGGGCTGGTTTTGTTCCTTGGTCTCTGGTTTTCTTTCTCGGGCTCTGGCTTGGTTCCTCGGGTCCTGGTTTTTTCCTCGGTGTATTTTTGTTCCTCGGGCTCTGGTTTTCTTCCTCAGGATCTGTTTTTTTTCCTCGAGCTCTGGTTTTGTTCGTTGGGCACTGGTTTTGTTACTCGGGCTCTCGTTTTCTTCCTCGGACTCTCGTTTTGTTCCTCGGGTTCTGGTTTTGTTCTTTGAGCTCTGGTTTTCTTGCTCGGGCTCTGGTTTTCTTCCTCAGGCTCTGGTTTTCTTGCTCGGGCTCTGGATTTCTTCCTCGAGCTCTCGTTTTCTTCTTCACGCCCTGGATTTGTTCCTCGGGCTCTGTTTTTGTTCCTCGGGTGCTGGTTGTGTTCCTCGGGCTCTGATTTTGTTCCTCGAGCTCTGGTTGTGTTCCTTGAGCTCTAGTTTTTTTCTTCGAGCTCTGGTTTTTTTCCTGGGGCTCTGGTTTTCTTTCACGGGCTCTGGTTTTGTTCTTCAGGCTCTGGTTTTATTCCTCAGGCCCTGGTTTTATTCCTCGGGGTTTTGTTTTGTTCCTCAGGCTCTGCTTTATTTCCACGGGCTCTGGTTTTGTTCCTCGAGCTCTGGTTTTGTTCCTCGAGGGCTAGTTTTGTTCCTTGGGTATGGTTTTCTTCCTCGGGCTCTTGCTTGGTTCCTCACACCCTGGTTTTTTTCCTCGGGCTCTATTTTTGTTCCTCGGGCTCTTGTTTTCTTCCTCAGGCTCTGGTTTTGTTCCTCGAGCTCTGGTTTTGTTCCTTGGGCACTGGTTTTGTTCCTCGAGCTCTGTTTTTGTTCCTCGGGCGCTGGTTTTGTTCCTTGGGCTTTGGTTTTGTTTCTCGAGCTCTGGTTTTGTTCCTCGGGCTCTGCTTTATTTCCACGGGCTCTGGTTTTCTTCCTCGAGCTCTGTTTTTGTTCCTTGAGGGCTGGTTTTGTTCCTTGGGCTATGGTTTTCTTTCTCGGGCTCTGGCTTGGTTCCTCGGGCCCTAGTTTTTTGCCTTGGGCTCTGGTTTTGTTCCTCGGGCTCTGGTTTTGTTCCTCGGTTTCTGGTTTGGTTCCTCGGGCCCTGGTTTTATTCCACGGGCTCTGGTTTTCTTCCTATGGCCCTGTTTTTGTTTTTAAGGCCCTCCTTATTGTCCTTGGTTTTGGTTTTTGTTCCTCGGGCTCTGATTTTCTTCCTCAGGATCCGGTTTTGTTCATGGAGGGCTGGTTTTGTTCCTTGGGCTCTCGTTTTCTTCCTCGGACTCTCCTTTTGTTCTTGGGTTCTGGTTTTGTTCCTTGAGCTCTGGTTTTCTTCTTTGGGCTCTGGTTTTCTTCCTCAGGCTCTGGTTTTCTTGCTCGGGCTCTGGATTTCTTCCTCGAGCTCTTGTTTTCTTCTTCACGCCCTGGATTTGTTCCTCGGGCTCTGTTTTTGTTCCTCGAGCTGTGGTTGTGTTCCTCGGGCTCTGGTTTTATTCCTCGAGCTCTGGTTGTTTTCCTTGGGCACTGGTTTTGTTCCTCGAGCTCTGCTTGTGTTCCTTGGGCTCTGGTTTTGTTCCTTGAGCTCTAGTTTTGTTCTTCGAGCTCTGTTTTTTTTCCTGGGGCTTTAGTTTTCTTTCACGGGCTCTGGTTTTGTTCCTCAGGCTCTGGTTTTATTCCTCAGGCCCTGGTTTTATTCCTCGGGGTTTCGTTTTATTCCTCGGGCTCTGCTTTATTTCCACGGGCTCTGGTTTTGTTCCTCGAGGGCTGGTTTTGTTTCTTGGGCTATGGTTTTCTTTCCCGGGCTCTGGATTAGTTCCTCGGGCCCTGGTTTTTTTCCTCGGGCTCTATTTTTGTTCCTCGGGCTCTTGTTTTCTTCCTCATGCTCTGGTTTTGTTCATGGAGGGCTGGTTTTGTTCCTCGGGCTCTGGCTTGTTTCCTCGCGCCCTGTTTTTTTTTTCTCGGCCTCTGGTTTTGTTCCTCGGGCTCTGATTTTGTTCCTCGGTTTCTGGTTTGGTCCCTCGGGCCCTGGTTTTATTCCACAGGCTCTGGTTTTGTTCCTATGGCCCTCTTTTTGTTCTTCAGGCCCTCCTTTTTGTCCTTGGCCTTGGTTTTTGTTCCTTGGGCTCTGGTTTTCTTCCTCAGGCTCTGGTTTTCTTGCTCGGGCTCTGGATTTCTTCCTCCAGGTCTCGTTTTCTTCTTCAGGCCGTAGATTTGTTCCTCGGGCTCTGGTTGTGTTCCTCGGGTCTGGTTTTGTTCCGCGAGCTCTGGTTTTGTTCCTCGGGCTGTGGTTTTCTTCCTCAGGCTCTGGTTTTGTTCCTCGAGATCTGGTTTTGTTCCTTGGGCACTTGTTTTGTTCCTCGGGCTCTCGTTTTCTTCCTCGGCATCTGGTTTTGTTCCCAGAGCTTTAGTTTACTTCCTTGGCCTCTGCTTTCCTTCCTTAGGCTCACGTTTTCTTCGTGAAGCTCTGCATTATCTCCTCGGTCTCTGTTTTGTTCCTCGGGCTCTGGTTTTGTTCCTTCACTTCTGGTTTTCTTCCTCGGGCTCTTGTTTTCTTCCTCAGGCTCTGGTTTTGTTCATGGAGGGCTGGTTTTGTTCCTCGGGCTCTGGCTTGGTTCCTCGGGCCCTGGTTTTTTGCCTCAGGCTCTGTTTTTTTTCCTCAGGCTCTGGTTTTGTTCCTCGGTTTCTGGTTTGGTTCCTCGGGCCCTGGTTTTATTCCACGTGCTCTGGTTTTCTTCCTATGGCCCTCTTTTTGTTCTTCAGGCCCTCCTTTTTGTCCTTGGCCTTGGTTTTTGTTCCTCGGGCTCTGGTTTTCTTCCTCGGGCTCTGGTTTTCTTCCTCAGGATCTGGTTTTCTTGCTCGGGCTCTGGATTTCTTCCTCGAGCTCTCGTTTTCTTCTTCACGCCCTGGATTTGTTCCTCGGGCTCTGTTTTTGTTCCTCGGGTGCTGGTTGTGTTCCTCGGGCTCTGGTTTTGTTCTTTGAGCTGTAGTTTTGTTCTTCGAGCTCTGGTTTTGTTCCTGGAGCTCTGGTTTTCTTTCACGGGCTCTGGTTTTGTTCCTCAGGCTCTGGTTTTGTTCCTCGAGGGCTAGTTTTGTTCCTTGGGTATGGTTTTCTTTCTCGGGCTCTTGCTTGGTTCCTCACACCCTGGTTTTTTTCCTCGGGCTCTATTTTTGTTCCTCGGGCTCTTGTTTTCTTCCTCAGGCTCTGGTTTTGTTCCTCGAGCTCTGGTTTTGTTCCTTGGGCACTGGTTTTGTTCCTCGAGCTCTGTTTTTGTTCCTCGGGCGCTGGTTTTGTTCCTTGGGCTTTGGTTTTGTTTCTCGAGCTCTGGTTTTGTTCCTCGGGCTCTGCTTTATTTCCACGGGCTCTGGTTTTCTTCCTCGAGCTCTGTTTTTGTTCCTTGAGGGCTGGTTTTGTTCCTTGGGCTATGGTTTTCTTTCTCGGGCTCTGGCTTGGTTCCTCGGGCCCTAGTTTTTTGCCTTGGGCTCTGGTTTTGTTCCTCGGGCTCTGGTTTTGTTCCTCGGTTTCTGGTTTGGTTCCTCGGGCCCTGGTTTTATTCCACGGGCTCTGGTTTTCTTCCTATGGCCCTGTTTTTGTTTTTAAGGCCCTCCTTATTGTCCTTGGTTTTGGTTTTTGTTCCTCGGGCTCTGATTTTCTTCCTCAGGATCCGGTTTTGTTCATGGAGGGCTGGTTTTGTTCCTTGGGCTCTCGTTTTCTTCCTCGGACTCTCCTTTTGTTCTTGGGTTCTGGTTTTGTTCCTTGAGCTCTGGTTTTCTTCTTTGGGCTCTGGTTTTCTTCCTCAGGCTCTGGTTTTCTTGCTCGGGCTCTGGATTTCTTCCTCGAGCTCTTGTTTTCTTCTTCACGCCCTGGATTTGTTCCTCGGGCTCTGTTTTTGTTCCTCGAGCTGTGGTTGTGTTCCTCGGGCTCTGGTTTTATTCCTCGAGCTCTGGTTGTTTTCCTTGGGCACTGGTTTTGTTCCTCGAGCTCTGCTTGTGTTCCTTGGGCTCTGGTTTTGTTCCTTGAGCTCTAGTTTTGTTCTTCGAGCTCTGTTTTTTTTCCTGGGGCTTTAGTTTTCTTTCACGGGCTCTGGTTTTGTTCCTCAGGCTCTGGTTTTATTCCTCAGGCCCTGGTTTTATTCCTCGGGGTTTCGTTTTATTCCTCGGGCTCTGCTCTATTTCCATGGGCTCTGGTTTTGTTCCTCGAGGGCTGGTTTTGTTTCTTGGGCTATGGTTTTCTTTCCCGGGCTCTGGATTAGTTCCTCGGGCCCTGGTTTTTTTCCTCGGGCTCTATTTTTGTTCCTCGGGCTCTTGTTTTCTTCCTCATGCTCTGGTTTTGTTCATGGAGGGCTGGTTTTGTTCCTCGGGCTCTGGCTTGGTTCCTCGCGCCCTGTTTTTTTTTTCTCTGCCTCTGGTTTTGTTCCTCGGGCTCTGGTTTTGTTCCTCGGTTTCTGGTTTCGTTCCTTGGGCCCTCCTTTTTGTCCTTGGGCTCTGGTTTTGTTCCTCGGGCTCTGGTTTTCTTCCTCCGGCTCTGGTTTTGTTCCTCGAGCTCTGTTTTTGTTCCTCGAGGGCTGGTTTTGTTTCTTGGGCTATGGTTTTCTTTCCCGGGCTCTGGCTTAGTTCCTCGGGCCCTGGTTTTTTTCCTCGGGCTCTATTTTTGTTCCTCGGGCTCTTGTTTTCTTCCTCAGGCTCTGGTTTTGTTCATGGAGGGCTGGTTTTGTTCCTCGGGCTCTGGCTTGGTTCCTCGCGCCCTGTTTTTTTTTTCTCGGCCTCTGGTTTTGTTCCTCGGGCTCTGATTTTGTTCCTCGGTTTCTGGTTTGGTCCCTCGGGCCCTGGTTTTATTCCAGAGGCTCTGGTTTTGTTCCTATGGCCCTCTTTTTATTCTTCAGGCCCTTCTTTTTGTCCTTGGCCTTTGTTTTTGTTCCTCGGTCTCTGGTTTTCTTCCTCGGGCTCTGGTTTTCTTCCTCAGGCTCTGGTTTTGTTCATGGAGGGCTGGTTTTGTTCCTCGGGCTCTGGCTTGGTTCCTCGGTTTCTATTTTGGTTCCTGGGGCCCTGGTTTTATTCCACAGGCTCTGGTTTTGTTCCTATGGCCCTCTTTTTGTTCTTCAGGCTCTCCTTTTTGTCCTTGGCCTTGGTTTTTGTTCCTCGGGCTCTCGTTTTCTTCCTCGGGCTCTGGTTTTCTTCCTCAGGCTCTGGTTTTCTTGCTCGGGCTCTGGATTTCTTCCTCGAGCTCTCGTTTTCTTCTTCACGCCCTGGATTTGTTCCTCGGGCTCTGTTTTTGTTCCTCGGGTGCTGGTTGTGTTCCTCGGGCTCTGGTTTTGTTCCTTGAGCTCTGGTTGTGTTCCTTGGGCTCTGGTTTTGTTCCTTGAGCTCTAGTTTTGTTCTTCGAGCTCTGGTTTTGTTCCTGGGGCTCTGGTTTTCTTTCACGGGCTCTGGTTTTGTTCCTCAGGCTCTGGTTTTATTCCTCAGGCCCTGGTTTTATTCCTCGGGGTTTCGTTTTGTTCCTCGGGCTCTGCTTTATTTCCACGGGCTCTGGTTTTGTTCCTCGAGCTCTGGTTTTGTTCCTCGAGGGCTGGTTTTGTTCCTTGGTCTCTGGTTTTCTTTCTTGGGCTCTGGCTTGGTTCCTCGGGTCCTGGTTTTTTCCTCGGTGTATTTTTGTTCCTCGGGCTCTGGTTTTCTTCCTCAGGATCTGTTTTTTTTCCTCGAGCTCTGGTTTTGTTCGTTGGGCACTGGTTTTGTTACTCGGGCTCTCGTTTTCTTCCTCGGACTCTCGTTTTGTTCCTCGGGTTCTGGTTTTGTTCCTTGAGCTCTGGTTTTCTTGCTCGGGCTCTGGTTTTCTTCCTCAGGCTCTGGTTTTATTGCTCGGGCTCTGGATTTCTTCCTCGAGCTCTCGTTTTCTTCTTCACGCCCTGGATTTGTTCCTCGGGCTCTGTTTTTGTTCCTCGGGTGCTGGTTGTGTTCCTCGGGCTCTGATTTTGTTCCTCGAGCTCTGGTTGTGTTCCTTGAGCTCTAGTTTTTTTCTTCGAGCTCTGGTTTTTTTCCTGGGGCTCTGGTTTTCTTTCACGGGCTCTGGTTTTGTTCTTCAGGCTCTGGTTTTATTCCTCAGGCCCTGGTTTTATTCCTCGGGGTTTTGTTTTGTTCCTCGGGCTCTGCTTTATTTCCACGGGCTCTGGTTTTGTTCCTCGAGCTCTGGTTTTTTTCCTCGAGGGCTAGTTTTGTTCCTTGGGTATGGTTTTCTTCCTCGGGCTCTTGCTTGGTTCCTCACACCCTGGTTTTTTTCCTCGGGCTCTATTTTTGTTCCTCGGGCTCTTGTTTTCTTCCTCAGGCTCTGGTTTTGTTCCTCGAGCTCTGGTTTTGTTCCTTGGGCACTGGTTTTGTTCCTCGAGCTCTGTTTTTGTTCCTCGGGCGCTGGTTTTGTTCCTTGGGCTTTGGTTTTGTTTCTCGAGCTCTGGTTTTGTTCCTCGGGCTCTGCTTTATTTCCACGGGCTCTGGTTTTCTTCCTCGAGCTCTGTTTTTGTTCCTTGAGGGCTGGTTTTGTTCCTTGGGCTATGGTTTTCTTTCTCGGGCTCTGGCTTGGTTCCTCGGGCCCTAGTTTTTTGCCTTGGGCTCTGGTTTTGTTCCTCGGGCTCTGGTTTTGTTCCTCGGTTTCTGGTTTGGTTCCTCGGGCCCTGGTTTTATTCCACGGGCTCTGGTTTTCTTCCTATGGCCCTGTTTTTGTTTTTAAGGCCCTCCTTATTGTCCTTGGTTTTGGTTTTTGTTCCTCGGGCTCTGATTTTCTTCCTCAGGATCCGGTTTTGTTCATGGAGGGCTGGTTTTGTTCCTTGGGCTCTCGTTTTCTTCCTCGGACTCTCCTTTTGTTCTTGGGTTCTGGTTTTGTTCCTTGAGCTCTGGTTTTCTTCTTTGGGCTCTGGTTTTCTTCCTCAGGCTCTGGTTTTCTTGCTCGGGCTCTGGATTTCTTCCTCGAGCTCTCGTTTTCTTCTTCACGCCCTGGATTTGTTCCTCGGGCTCTGTTTTTGTTCCTCGGGTGCTGGTTGTGTTTCTCGGGCTCTGGTTTTGTTCCTCGAGCTCTGGTTTTGTTCCTCAGGCTCTGGTTTTATTCCTCAGGCCCTGGTTTTATTCCTCGGGGTTTCGTTTTGTTCCTCGGGCTCTGCTTTATTTCCACGGGCTCTGGTTTTGTTCCTCGAGCTCTGGTTTTGTTCCTCGAGGGCTGGTTTTGTTCCTTGGTCTCTGGTTTTCTTTCTTGGGCTCTGGCTTGGTTCCTCGGGTCCTGGTTTTTTCCTCGGTGTATTTTTGTTCCTCGGGCTCTGGTTTTCTTCCTCAGGATCTGTTTTTTTTCCTCGAGCTCTGGTTTTGTTCGTTGGGCACTGGTTTTGTTACTCGGGCTCTCGTTTTCTTCCTCGGACTCTCGTTTTGTTCCTCGGGTTCTGGTTTTGTTCCTTGAGCTCTGGTTTTCTTGCTCGGGCTCTGGTTTTCTTCCTCAGGCTCTGGTTTTATTGCTCGGGCTCTGGATTTCTTCCTCGAGCTCTCGTTTTCTTCTTCACGCCCTGGATTTGTTCCTCGGGTTCTGTTTTTGTTCCTCGGGTGCTGGTTGTGTTCCTCGGGCTCTGATTTTGTTCCTCGAGCTCTGGTTGTGTTCCTTGAGCTCTAGTTTTTTTCTTCGAGCTCTGGTTTTTTTCCTGGGGCTCTGGTTTTCTTTCACGGGCTCTGGTTTTGTTCTTCAGGCTCTGGTTTTATTCCTCAGGCCCTGGTTTTATTCCTCGGGGTTTTGTTTTGTTCCTCGGGCTCTGCTTTATTTCCACGGGCTCTGGTTTTGTTCCTCGAGCTCTGGTTTTTTTCCTCGAGGGCTAGTTTTGTTCCTTGGGTATGGTTTTCTTCCTCGGGCTCTTGCTTGGTTCCTCACACCCTGGTTTTTTTCCTCGGGCTCTATTTTTGTTCCTCGGGCTCTTGTTTTCTTCCTCAGGCTCTGGTTTTGTTCCTTGGGCACTGGTTTTGTTCCTCGAGCTCTGTTTTTGTTCCTCGGGCGCTGGTTTTGTTCCTTGGGCTTTGGTTTTGTTTCTCGAGCTCTGGTTTTGTTCCTCGGGCTCTGCTTTATTTCCACGGGCTCTGGTTTTCTTCCTCGAGCTCTGTTTTTGTTCCTTGAGGGCTGGTTTTGTTCCTTGGGCTATGGTTTTCTTTCTCGGGCTCTGGCTTGGTTCCTCGGGCCCTAGTTTTTTGCCTTGGGCTCTGGTTTTGTTCCTCGGGCTCTGGTTTTGTTCCTCGGTTTCTGGTTTGGTTCCTCGGGCCCTGGTTTTATTCCACGGGCTCTGGTTTTCTTCCTATGGCCCTGTTTTTGTTTTTAAGGCCCTCCTTATTGTCCTTGGTTTTGGTTTTTGTTCCTCGGGCTCTGATTTTCTTCCTCAGGATCCGGTTTTGTTCATGGAGGGCTGGTTTTGTTCCTTGGGCTCTCGTTTTCTTCCTCGGACTCTCCTTTTGTTCTTGGGTTCTGGTTTTGTTCCTTGAGCTCTGGTTTTCTTCTTTGGGCTCTGGTTTTCTTCCTCAGGCTCTGGTTTTCTTGCTCGGGCTCTGGATTTCTTCCTCGAGCTCTCGTTTTCTTCTTCACGCCCTGGATTTGTTCCTCGGGCTCTGTTTTTGTTCCTCGAGCTTTGTTTTTGTTCCTCGAGGGCTGGTTTTGTTCCTTGGGCTATGGTTTTCTTTCTCGGGCTCAGGCTTGGTTCCTCGGGCCCTGGTTTTTTGCCTCGGGCTCTGGTTTTGTTCCTCGGGCTCTGGTTTTATTCCACAGGGTCTGGTTTTCTTCCTATGGCCCTCTTTTTGTTCTTCAGGCCCTCCTTTTTGTCCTTGGCCTTGGTTTTTGTTCCTCGGGCCCTGGTTTTATTCCACGGGCTCTGGTTTTCTTCCTATGGCCCTCTTTTTGTTCTTCAGGCCCTCCTTTTTGTCCTTGGCCTTGGTTTTTGTTCCTCGGGCTCTGGTTTTCTTCCTCGGGCTCTGGTTTTCTTCCTCAGGCTCTGGTTTTATTGCTCGGGCTCTGGATTTCTTCCTCGAGCTCTCGTTTTCTTCTTCACGCCCTGGATTTGTTCCTCGGGCTCTGTTTTTGTTCCTCGGGTGCTGGTTGTGTTTCTCGGGCTCTGGTTTTGTTCCTCGAGCTCTGGTTTTGTTCCTCAGGCTCTGGTTTTATTCCTCAGGCCCTGGTTTTATTCCTCGGGGTTTCGTTTTGTTCCTCGGGCTCTGCTTTATTTCCACGGGCTCTGGTTTTGTTCCTTGAGGGCTGGTTTTGTTTCTTGGTCTATGGTTTTCTTTCCCGGGCTCTGGCTTAGTTCCTCGGGCCCTGTTTTTTTTCCTCGGGCTCTATTTTTGTTCCTCGGGCTCTTGTTTTCTTCCTCATGCTCTGGTTTTGTTCATGGAGGGCTGGTTTTGTTCCTCGGGCTCTGGCTTGTTTCCTCGCGCCCTGTTTTTTTTTTCTCGGCCTCTGGTTTTGTTCCTCGGGCTCTGATTTTGTTCCTCGGTTTCTGGTTTGGTCCCTCGGGCCCTGGTTTTATTCCACAGGCTCTGGTTTTGTTCCTATGGCCCTCTTTTTGTTCTTCAGGCCCTCCTTTTTGTCCTTGGCCTTGGTTTTTGTTCCTTGGGCTCTGGTTTTCTTCCTCAGGCTCTGGTTTTCTTGCTCGGGCTCTGGATTTCTTCCTCCAGGTCTCGTTTTCTTCTTCAGGCCGTAGATTTGTTCCTCGGGCTCTGGTTGTGTTCCTCGGGTCTGGTTTTGTTCCGCGAGCTCTGGTTTTGTTCCTCGGGCTGTGGTTTTCTTCCTCAGGATCTGGTTTTGTTCCTCGAGATCTGGTTTTGTTCCTTGGGCACTTGTTTTGTTCCTCGGGCTCTCGTTTTCTTCCTCGGCATCTGGTTTTGTTCCCAGAGCTTTAGTTTACTTCCTTGGCCTCTGCTTTCCTTCCTTAGGCTCACGTTTTCTTCGTGAAGCTCTGCATTATCTCCTCGGTCTCTGTTTTGTTCCTCGGGCTCTGGTTTTGTTCCTTCACCTCTGGTTTTCTTCCTCGGGCTCTTGTTTTCTTCCTCAGGCTCTGGTTTTGTTCATGGAGGGCTGGTTTTGTTCCTCGGGCTCTGGCTTGGTTCCTCGGGCCCTGGTTTTTTGCCTCAGGCTCTGTTTTTTTTCCTCAGGCTCTGGTTTTGTTCCTCGGTTTCTGGTTTGGTTCCTCGGGCCCTGGTTTTATTCCACGTGCTCTGGTTTTCTTCCTATGGCCCTCTTTTTGTTCTTCAGGCCCTCCTTTTTGTCCTTGGCCTTGGTTTTTGTTCCTCGGGCTCTGGTTTTCTTCCTCGGGCTCTGGTTTTCTTCCTCAGGCTCTGGTTTTCTTGCTCGGGCTCTGGATTTCTTCCTCGAGCTCTCGTTTTCTTCTTCACGCCCTGGATTTGTTCCTCGGGCTCTGTTTTTGTTCCTCGGGTGCTGGTTGTGTTCCTCGGGCTCTGGTTTTGTTCTTTGAGCTCTAGTTTTGTTCTTCGAGCTCTGGTTTTGTTCCTGGAGCTCTGGTTTTCTTTCACGGGCTCTGGTTTTGTTCCTCAGGCTCTGGTTTTATTCCTCAGGCCCTGTTTTTATTCCTCGGGGTTTCGTTTTGTTCCTCGGGCTCTGCTTTATTTCCACGGGTTCTGGTTTTTGTTCCTCGAGGGCTGGTGTTGTTCCTTGGGCTATGGTTTTCTTTCTCGGGCTCTGGCTTGGTTCCTCGGGCCCTGGTTTTTTGCCTCGGGCTCTGGTTTTGTTCCTCGGGCTCTGGTTTTGTTCCTCGGTTTCTGGTTTGGTTCCTGGGGCCCTGGTTTTATTCCACGGGCTCTGGTTTTCTTCTTATGGCCCTGTTTTTGTTTTTCAGGCCCTCCTTTTTGTCCTTGGCCTTGGTTTTTGTTCCTCGGGCTCTGGTTTTCTTCCTCAGGATCTGGTTTTGTTCCTCGAGCTCTGGTTTTCTTCCTTGGGCACTGGTTTTGTACCTCGGGCTCTCGTTTTCTTCCTCGGACTCTCGTTTTGTACCTCGGGTTCTGTTTTTTTTCCTTGAGCTCTGGTTTTCTTCCTCGGGCTCTGGTTTTCTTCCTCAGGCTCTGGTTTTATTGCTCGGCCTCTGGATTTCTTCCTCGAGCTCTCGTTTTCTTCTTCACGCCCTGGATTTGTTCCTCGGGTTCTGTTTTTGTTCCTCGGGCTGTGGTTGTGTTCCTCGGGCTCTGGTCATGTTCCTCGAACTCTGGTTGTGTTCCTTGGGCTCTGGTTTTGATCCTTGAGCTCTAGTTTTTTTCTTCGAGCTCTGGTTTTGTTCCTCGGGCTCTGGTTTTGTTCCTTGGGGTCTGTTTTTTTTCCTCGGGCTCTGGTTTTGTTCCTTGGGGTCTGGTTTTGTTCCTCGGGCTCTGGTTTATGTCCACGGGGTCTGATTTTGTTCCTCGAGCTCTGGTTTTGTTCCTCGAGGGCTGGTTTTGATCCTTGGTCTATGGTTTTCTTTCTCGGGCCCTGGCTTGGTTCCTCGGGTCCTGGTTTTTTCCTCGGGCTCTATCATTGTTCCTCGGGCTCTTGTTTTATTCTTCAGGCTCTGGTATTGTTCCTTGAGGGCTGGTTTTGTTCCTCGGGCTCTGGTTATGTTCCTCGGTTTCTGGATTGGTTCCTCGGGCCCTGGTTTTATTCCACGGGCTCTGGTTTTGTTCCTCGGTCTCTGGTTTTCTTCCTCAGGATCTGGTTTTGTTCCTCGAGCTCTGGTTTTGTTCCTTGGGCACTGGTTTTGTTCCTCGGGCTCTCGTTTTCTTTCTCGGACTCTCGTTTTGTTCCTTGGGTTCTGGTTTTGTTCCTTGAGGTCTGGTTTTCTTCTTCGGGCTCTGGTTCTCTTCCTCAGGCTCTGGTTTTGTTGCTCGGGCTCTGGATTTCTTCCTCGAGCTCTCGTTTTTTCTTCAGGCCCTAGATTTGTTCCTCGGTCTCTGTTCTTGTTCCTCGGGCTCTGGTTGTGTTCCTTGAGCTCTGGTTTTGTTTCTCGAGCTCTGGTTTTGTTCCTCGGGCTCTGCTTTATTTCCACGGGCTCTGGTTTTGTTCTTCGAGCTCTGGTTTTCTTCTTCACACCCTGGATTTGTTCCTCGGGTTCTCTTTTTGTTCCTCGGGCTGTGGTTGTGTTCCTCGGGCTCTGATTTTGTTCCTCGAGCTCTGGTTGTGTTCCTTGGGCTCTGGTTTTGTTCCTTGAGCTCTAGTTTTGTTCTTCGAGCTCTGGTTTTGTTCCTGGGGCTCTGGTTTTCTTTCACGGTCTCTGGTTTTGTTCCTCAGGCTCTGGTTTTATTCCTCAGGCCATGGTTTTAGTCCTCGGGGTTTCGTTTTGTTCCTCGGGCTCTGCTTTATTTCCACGGGCTCTGGTTTTGTTCCTCGAGCTCTGTTTTTTTTCCTCGAGGGCTGGTTTTGTTCCTTGGGCTATGGTTTTCTTTCTCGGGCTCTGGCTTGGTTCCTCAGGCCCTGGTTTTTTTCCTCGGGCTCTATTTTTGTTCCTCGGTCTCTTGTTTTCTTCCTCATGCTCTGGTTTTGTTCCTCGAGATCTGGTTTTGTTCCTTGGGCACTGGTTTTGTTCCTCGGGCTCTCGTTTTCTTCCTCTGCATCTGGTTTTCTTCCAAGAGCTTTAGTTTACTTCCTCGGCTTCTGCTTTTCTTCCTTAGGCTCACGTTTTCTTCCTGAAGCTCTGCATTATCTCCTCGGTCTCTGTTTTGTTCCTCGGTCTCTGGTTTTGTTCCTTCACCTCTGGTTTTCTTCCTCGGGCTCTTGTTTTCTTCCTCAGGCTCTGGTTTTGTTCATGGAGGGCTGGTTTTGTTCCTCGGGCTCTGGCTTGGTTCCTTGGGCCCTGTTTTTTTGCCTCAGGCTCTGGTTTTTTTCGTCAGGCTCTGGTTTTGTTCCTCGGTTTCTGGTTTGCTTCCTCGGGCCGTGGTTGTATTCCACAGGCTCTGGTTTTCTTCCTATGGCCCTCTTTTTGTTCTTCAGGCCCTCCTTTTTGTCCTTGGCCTTGGTTTTTGTTCCTTGGGCTCTGGTTTTCTTCCTCAGGCTCTGGTTTTCTTGCTCGGGCTCTGGATTTCTTCCTCCAGGTCTCGTTTTCTTCTTCAGGCCCTAGATTTGTTCCTCGGGCTCTGGTTGTGTTCCTCGGGTCTGGTTTTGTTCTTTGAGCTCTAGTTTTGTTCTTCGAGCTCTGGTTTTGTTCCTGGAGCTCTGGTTTTCTTTCACGGGCTCTGGTTTTGTTCCTCAGGCTCTGGTTTTATTCCTCAGGCCCTGTTTTTATTCCTCGGGGTTTCGTTTTGTTCCTCGGGCTCTGCTTTATTTCCACGGGTTCTGGTTTTTGTTCCTCGAGGGCTGGTGTTGTTCCTTGGGCTATGGTTTTCTTTCTCGGGCTCTGGCTTGGTTCCTCGGGCCCTGGTTTTTTGCCTCGGGCTCTGGTTTTGTTCCTCGGGCTCTGGTTTTGTTCCTCGGTTTCTGGTTTGGTTCCTGGGGCCCTGGTTTTATTCCACGGGCTCTGGTTTTCTTCTTATGGCCCTGTTTTTGTTTTTCAGGCCCTCCTTTTTGTCCTTGGCCTTGGTTTTTGTTCCTCGGGCTCTGGTTTTCTTCCTCAGGATCTGGTTTTGTTCCTCGAGCTCTGGTTTTCTTCCTTGGGCACTGGTTTTGTACCTCGGACTCTCGTTTTCTTCCTCGGACTCTCGTTTTGTACCTCGGGTTCTGTTTTTTTTCCTTGAGCTCTGGTTTTCTTCCTCGGGCTCTGGTTTTCTTCCTCAGGCTCTGGTTTTATTGCTCGGCCTCTGGATTTCTTCCTCGAGCTCTCGTTTTCTTCTTCACGCCCTGGATTTGTTCCTCGGGTTCTGTTTTTGTTCCTCGGGCTGTGGTTGTGTTCCTCGGGCTCTGGTCATGTTCCTCGAACTCTGGTTGTGTTCCTTGGGCTCTGGTTTTGTTCCTTGAGCTCTAGTTTTTTTCTTCGAGCTCTGGTTTTGTTCCTCAGGCTCTGGTTTTGTTCCTTGGGGTCTGTTTTTTTTCCTCGGGCTCTGGTTTTGTTCCTTGGGGTCTGGTTTTGTTCCTCGGGCTCTGGTTTATGTCCACGGGGTCTGATTTTGTTCCTCGAGCTCTGGTTTTGTTCCTCGAGGGCTAGTTTTGATCCTTGGTCTATGGTTTTCTTTCTCGGGCCCTGGCTTGGTTCCTCGGGTCCTGGTTTTTTCCTCGGGCTCTATCATTGTTCCTCGGGCTCTTGTTTTATTCTTCAGGCTCTGGTATTGTTCCTCGAGGGCTGGTTTTGTTCCTCGGGCTCTGGTTATGTTCCTCGGTTTCTGGATTGGTTCCTCGGGCCCTGGTTTTATTCCACGGGCTCTGGTTTTGTTCCTCAGTCTCTGTTTTTCTTCCTCAGGATCTGGTTTTGTTCCTCGAGCTCTGGTTTTGTTCCTTGGGCATTGGTTTTGTTCCTCGGGCTCTCGTTTTCTTCCTCGGACTCTCGTTTTGTTCCTTGGGTTCTGGTTTTGTTCCTTGAGGTCTGGTTTTCTTCTTCGGGCTCTGGTTCTCTTCCTCAGGCTCTGGTTTTGTTGCTCAGGCTCTGGATTTCTTCCTCGAGCTCTCGTTTTTGTCTTCAGGCCCTAGATTTGTTCCTCGGTCTCTGTTCTTGTTCCTCGGGCTCTGGTTGTGTTCATTGAGCTCTGGTTTTGTTTCTCGAGCTCTGGTTTTGTTCCTCGGGCTCTGCTTTATTTCCACGGGCTCTGGTTTTGTTCTTCGAGCTCTGGTTTTCTTCTTCACACCCTGGATTTGTTCCTCGGGTTCTCTTTTTGTTCCTCGGGCTGTGGTTGTGTTCCTCGGGCTCTGATTTTGTTCCTCGAGCTCTGGTTGTGTTCCTTGGGCTCTGGTTTTGTTCCTTGAGCTCTAGTTTTGTTCTTCGAGCTCTGGTTTTGTTCCTGGGGCTCTGGTTTTCTTTCACGGTCTCTGGTTTTGTTCCTCAGGCTCTGGTTTTATTCCTCAGGCCATGGTTTTATTCCTCGGGGTTTCGTTTTATTCCTCGGGCTCTGCTCTATTTCCATGGGCTCTGGTTTTGTTCCTCGAGGGCTGGTTTTGTTTCTTGGGCTATGGTTTTCTTTCTCGGGCTCTGGCTTAGTTCCTCGGGCCCTGGTTTTTTTCCTCGGGCTCTATTTTTGTTCCTCGGGCTCTTGTTTTCTTCCTCATGCTCTGGTTTTGTTCATGGAGGGCTGGTTTTTTTCCTCGGGCTCTGGCTTGGTTCCTCGCGCCCTGTTTTTTTTTTCTCGGCCTCTGGTTTTGTTCCTCGGGCTCTGGTTTTGTTCCTCGGTTTCTGGTTTCGTTCCTTGGGCCCTCCTTTTTGTCCTTGGGCTCTGGTTTTGTTCCTCGGGCTCTGGTTTTCTTCCTCCGGCTCTGGTTTTGTTCCTCGAGCTCTGTTTTTGTTCCTCGAGGGCTGGTTTTGTTTCTTGGGCTATGGTTTTCTTTCCCGGGCTCTGGCTTAGTTCCTCGGGCCCTGGTTTTTTTCCTCGGGCTCTATTTTTGTTCCTCGGGCTCTTGTTTTCTTCCTCATGCTCTGGTTTTGTTCATGGAGGGCTGGTTTTGTTCCTCGGGCTCTGGCTTGGTTCCTCGCGCCCTGTTTTTTTTTTCTCGGCCTCTGGTTTTGTTCCTCGGGCTCTGATTTTGTTCCTCGGTTTCTATTTTGGTTCCTGGGGCCCTGGTTTTATTCCACAGGCTCTGGTTTTGTTCCTATGGCCCTCTTTTTGTTCTTCAGGCTCTCCTTTTTGTCCTTGGCCTTGGTTTTTGTTCCTCGGGCTCTCGTTTTCTTCCTCGGGCTCTGGTTTTCTTCCTCAGGCTCTGGTTTTCTTGCTCGGGCTCTGGATTTCTTCCTCGAGCTCTCGTTTTCTTCTTCACGCCCTGGATTTGTTCCTCGGGCTCTGTTTTTGTTCCTCGGGTGCTGGTTGTGTTCCTCGGGCTCTGGTTTTGTTCCTTGAGCTCTGGTTGTGTTCCTTGGGCTCTGGTTTTGTTCCTTGAGCTCTAGTTTTGTTCTTCGAGCTCTGGTTTTGTTCCTGGGGCTCTGGTTTTCTTTCACGGGCTCTGGTTTTGTTCCTCAGGCTCTGGTTTTATTCCTCAGGCCCTGGTTTTATTCCTCGGGGTTTCGTTTTGTTCCTCGGGCTCTGCTTTATTTCCACGGGCTCTGGTTTTGTTCCTCGAGCTCTGGTTTTGTTCCTCGAGGGCTGGTTTTGTTCCTTGGTCTCTGGTTTTCTTTCTTGGGCTCTGGCTTGGTTCCTCGGGTCCTGGTTTTTTCCTCGGTGTATTTTTGTTCCTCGGGCTCTGGTTTTCTTCCTCAGGATCTGTTTTTTTTCCTCGAGCTCTGGTTTTGTTCGTTGGGCACTGGTTTTGTTACTCGGGCTCTCGTTTTCTTCCTCGGACTCTCGTTTTGTTCCTCGGGTTCTGGTTTTGTTCCTTGAGCTCTGGTTTTCTTGCTCGGGCTCTGGTTTTCTTCCTCAGGCTCTGGTTTTATTGCTCGGCCTCTGGATTTCTTCCTCGAGCTCTCGTTTTCTTCTTCACGCCCTGGATTTGTTCCTCGGGTTCTGTTTTTGTTCCTCGGGTGCTGGTTGTGTTCCTCGGGCTCTGATTTTGTTCCTCGAGCTCTGGTTGTGTTCCTTGAGCTCTAGTTTTTTTCTTCGAGCTCTGGTTTTTTTCCTGGGGCTCTGGTTTTCTTTCACGGGCTCTGGTTTTGTTCTTCAGGCTCTGGTTTTATTCCTCAGGCCCTGGTTTTATTCCTCGGGGTTTTGTTTTGTTCCTCGGGCTCTGCTTTATTTCCACGGGCTCTGGTTTTGTTCCTCGAGCTCTGGTTTTTTTCCTCGAGGGCTAGTTTTGTTCCTTGGGTATGGTTTTCTTCCTCGGGCTCTTGCTTGGTTCCTCACACCCTGGTTTTTTTCCTCGGGCTCTATTTTTGTTCCTCGGGCTCTTGTTTTCTTCCTCAGGCTCTGGTTTTGTTCCTCGAGCTCTGGTTTTGTTCCTTGGGCACTGGTTTTGTTCCTCGAGCTCTGTTTTTGTTCCTCGGGCGCTGGTTTTGTTCCTTGGGCTTTGGTTTTGTTTCTCGAGCTCTGGTTTTGTTCCTCGGGCTCTGCTTTATTTCCACGGGCTCTGGTTTTCTTCCTCGAGCTCTGTTTTTGTTCCTTGAGGGCTGGTTTTGTTCCTTGGGCTATGGTTTTCTTTCTCGGGCTCTGGCTTGGTTCCTCGGGCCCTAGTTTTTTGCCTTGGGCTCTGGTTTTGTTCCTCGGGCTCTGGTTTTGTTCCTCGGTTTCTGGTTTGGTTCCTCGGGCCCTGGTTTTATTCCACGGGCTCTGGTTTTCTTCCTATGGCCCTGTTTTTGTTTTTAAGGCCCTCCTTATTGTCCTTGGTTTTGGTTTTTGTTCCTCGGGCTCTGATTTTCTTCCTCAGGATCCGGTTTTGTTCATGGAGGGCTGGTTTTGTTCCTTGGGCTCTCGTTTTCTTCCTCGGACTCTCCTTTTGTTCTTGGGTTCTGGTTTTGTTCCTTGAGCTCTGGTTTTCTTCTTTGGGCTCTGGTTTTCTTCCTCAGGCTCTGGTTTTCTTGCTCGGGCTCTGGATTTCTTCCTCGAGCTCTCGTTTTCTTCTTCACGCCCTGGATTTGTTCCTCGGGCTCTGTTTTTGTTCCTCGAGCTTTGTTTTTGTTCCTCGAGGGCTGGTTTTGTTCCTTGGGCTATGGTTTTCTTTCTCGGGCTCAGGCTTGGTTCCTCGGGCCCTGGTTTTTTGCCTCGGGCTCTGGTTTTGTTCCTCGGGCTCTGGTTTTATTCCACAGGGTCTGGTTTTCTTCCTATGGCCCTCTTTTTGTTCTTCAGGCCCTCCTTTTTGTCCTTGGCCTTGGTTTTTGTTCCTCGGGCCCTGGTTTTATTCCACGGGCTCTGGTTTTCTTCCTATGGCCCTCTTTTTGTTCTTCAGGCCCTCCTTTTTGTCCTTGGCCTTGGTTTTTGTTCCTCGGGCTCTGGTTTTCTTCCTCGGGCTCTGGTTTTCTTCCTCAGGCTCTGGTTTTATTGCTCGGGCTCTGGATTTCTTCCTCGAGCTCTCGTTTTCTTCTTCACGCCCTGGATTTGTTCCTCGGGCTCTGTTTTTGTTCCTCGGGTGCTGGTTGTGTTTCTCGGGCTCTGGTTTTGTTCCTCGAGCTCTGGTTTTGTTCCTCAGGCTCTGGTTTTATTCCTCAGGCCCTGGTTTTATTCCTCGGGGTTTCGTTTTGTTCCTCGGGCTCTGCTTTATTTCCACGGGCTCTGGTTTTGTTCCTTGAGGGCTGGTTTTGTTTCTTGGTCTATGGTTTTCTTTCCCGGGCTCTGGCTTAGTTCCTCGGGCCCTGGTTTTTTTCCTCGGGCTCTATTTTTGTTCCTCGGGCTCTTGTTTTCTTCCTCATGCTCTGGTTTTGTTCATGGAGGGCTGGTTTTGTTCCTCGGGCTCTGGCTTGTTTCCTCGCGCCCTGTTTTTTTTTTCTCGGCCTCTGGTTTTGTTCCTCGGGCTCTGATTTTGTTCCTCGGTTTCTGGTTTGGTCCCTCGGGCCCTGGTTTTATTCCACAGGCTCTGGTTTTGTTCCTATGGCCCTCTTTTTGTTCTTCAGGCCCTCCTTTTTGTCCTTGGCCTTGGTTTTTGTTCCTTGGGCTCTGGTTTTCTTCCTCAGGCTCTGGTTTTCTTGCTCGGGCTCTGGATTTCTTCCTCCAGGTCTCGTTTTCTTCCTCAGGCCGTAGATTTGTTCCTCGGGCTCTGGTTGTGTTCCTCGGGTCTGGTTTTGTTCCGCGAGCTCTGGTTTTGTTCCTCGGGCTGTGGTTTTCTTCCTCAGGATCTGGTTTTGTTCCTCGAGATCTGGTTTTGTTCCTTGGGCACTTGTTTTGTTCCTCGGGCTCTCGTTTTCTTCCTCGGCATCTGGTTTTGTTCCCAGAGCTTTAGTTTACTTCCTTGGCCTCTGCTTTCCTTCCTTAGGCTCACGTTTTCTTCGTGAAGCTCTGCATTATCTCCTCGGTCTCTGTTTTGTTCCTCGGGCTCTGGTTTTGTTCCTTCACCTCTGGTTTTCTTCCTCGGGCTCTTGTTTTCTTCCTCAGGCTCTGGTTTTGTTCATGGAGGGCTGGTTTTGTTCCTCGGGCTCTGGCTTGGTTCCTCGGGCCCTGGTTTTTTGCCTCAGGCTCTGTTTTTTTTCCTCAGGCTCTGGTTTTGTTCCTCGGTTTCTGGTTTGGTTCCTCGGGCCCTGGTTTTATTCCACGTGCTCTGGTTTTCTTCCTATGGCCCTCTTTTTGTTCTTCAGGCCCTCCTTTTTGTCCTTGGCCTTGGTTTTTGTTCCTCGGGCTCTGGTTTTCTTCCTCGGGCTCTGGTTTTCTTCCTCAGGATCTGGTTTTCTTGCTCGGGCTCTGGATTTCTTCCTCGAGCTCTCGTTTTCTTCTTCACGCCCTGGATTTGTTCCTCGGGCTCTGTTTTTGTTCCTCGGGTGCTGATTGTGTTCCTCGGGCTCTGGTTTTGTTCTTTGAGCTCTAGTTTTGTTCTTCGAGCTCTGGTTTTGTTCCTGGAGCTCTGGTTTTCTTTCACGGGCTCTGGTTTTGTTCCTCAGGCTCTGGTTTTATTCCTCAGGCCCTGTTTTTATTCCTCGGGGTTTCGTTTTGTTCCTCGGGCTCTGCTTTATTTCCACGGGTTCTGGTTTTTGTTCCTCGAGGGCTGGTGTTGTTCCTTGGGCTATGGTTTTCTTTCTCGGGCTCTGGCTTGGTTCCTCGGGCCCTGGTTTTTTGCCTCGGGCTCTGGTTTTGTTCCTCGGGCTCTGGTTTTGTTCCTCGGTTTCTGGTTTGGTTCCTGGGGCCCTGGTTTTATTCCACGGGCTCTGGTTTTCTTCTTATGGCCCTGTTTTTGTTTTTCAGGCCCTCCTTTTTGTCCTTGGCCTTGGTTTTTGTTCCTCGGGCTCTGGTTTTCTTCCTCAGGATCTGGTTTTGTTCCTCGAGCTCTGGTTTTCTTCCTTGGGCACTGGTTTTGTACCTCGGGCTCTCGTTTTCTTCCTCGGACTCTCGTTTTGTACCTCGGGTTCTGTTTTTTTTCCTTGAGCTCTGGTTTTCTTCCTCGGGCTCTGGTTTTCTTCCTCAGGCTCTGGTTTTCTTGCTCGGGCTCTGGATTTCTTCCTCCAGCTCTCGTTTTCTTCTTCAGGCCCTGGATTTGTTCCTCGGGTTCTGTTTTTGTTCCTCGGGCTGTGGTTGTGTTCCTCGGGCTCTGGTCATGTTCCTCGAACTCTGGTTGTGTTCCTTGGGCTCTGGTTTTGATCCTTGAGCTCTAGTTTTTTTCTTCGAGCTCTGGTTTTGTTCCTCGGGCTCTGGTTTTGTTCCTTGGGGTCTGTTTTTTTTCCTCGGGCTCTGGTTTTGTTCCTTGGGGTCTGGTTTTGTTCCTCGGGCTCTGGTTTATGTCCACGGGGTCTGATTTTGTTCCTCGAGCTCTGGTTTTGTTCCTCGAGGGCTGGTTTTGATCCTTGGTCTATGGTTTTCTTTCTCGGGCCCTGGCTTGGTTCCTCGGGTCCTGGTTTTTTCCTCGGGCTCTATCATTGTTCCTCGGGCTCTTGTTTTATTCTTCAGGCTCTGGTATTGTTCCTTGAGGGCTGGTTTTGTTCCTCGGGCTCTGGTTATGTTCCTCGGTTTCTGGATTGGTTCCTCGGGCCCTGGTTTTATTCCACGGGCTCTGGTTTTGTTCCTTCACCTCTGGTTTTCTTCCTCGGGCTCTTGTTTTCTTCCTCAGGCTCTGGTTTTGTTCCTTGGGCACTGGTTTTGTTCCTCGGGCTCTCGTTTTCTTCCTCGGACTCTCGTTTTGTTCCTTGGGTTCTGGTTTTGTTCCTTGAGGTCTGGTTTTCTTCTTCGGGCTCTGGTTCTCTTCCTCAGGCTCTGGTTTTGTTGCTCGGGCTCTGGATTTCTTCCTCGAGCTCTCGTTTTTTCTTCAGGCCCTAGATTTGTTCCTCGGTCTCTGTTCTTGTTCCTCGGGCTCTGGTTGTGTTCCTTGAGCTCTGGTTTTGTTTCTCGAGCTCTGGTTTTGTTCCTCGGGCTCTGCTTTATTTCCACGGGCTCTGGTTTTGTTCTTCGAGCTCTGGTTTTCTTCTTCACACCCTGGATTTGTTCCTCGGGTTCTCTTTTTGTTCCTCGGGCTGTGGTTGTGTTCCTCGGGCTCTGATTTTGTTCCTCGAGCTCTGGTTGTGTTCCTTGGGCTCTGGTTTTGTTCCTTGAGCTCTAGTTTTGTTCTTCGAGCTCTGGTTTTGTTCCTGGGGCTCTGGTTTTCTTTCACGGTCTCTGGTTTTGTTCCTCAGGCTCTGGTTTTATTCCTCAGGCCATGGTTTTATTCCTCGGGGTTTCGTTTTGTTCCTCGGGCTCTGCTTTATTTCCACGGGCTCTGGTTTTGTTCCTCGAGCTCTGTTTTTTTTCCTCGAGGGCTGGTTTTGTTCCTTGGGCTATGGTTTTCTTTCTCGGGCTCTGGCTTGGTTCCTCGGGCCCTGGTTTTTTTCCTCGGGCTCTATTTTTGTTCCTCGGTCTCTTGTTTTCTTCCTCATGCTCTGGTTTTGTTCCTCGAGATCTGGTTTTGTTCCTTGGGCACTGGTTTTGTTCCTCGGGCTCTCGTTTTCTTCCTCTGCATCTGGTTTTCTTCCAAGAGCTTTAGTTTACTTCCTCGGCTTCTGCTTTTCTTCCTTAGGCTCACGTTTTCTTCCTGAAGCTCTGCATTATCTCCTCGGTCTCTGTTTTGTTCCTCGGTCTCTGGTTTTGTTCCTTCACCTCTGGTTTTCTTCCTCGGGCTCTTGTTTTCTTCCTCAGGCTCTGGTTTTGTTCATGGAGGGCTGGTTTTGTTCCTCGGGCTCTGGCTTGGTTCCTTGGGCCCTGTTTTTTTGCCTCAGGCTCTGGTTTTTTTCGTCAGGCTCTGGTTTTGTTCCTCGGTTTCTGGTTTGCTTCCTCGGGCCGTGGTTGTATTCCACGGGCTCTGGTTTTCTTCCTATGGCCCTCTTTTTGTTCTTCAGGCCCTCCTTTTTGTCCTTGGCCTTGGTTTTTGTTCCTTGGGCTCTGGTTTTCTTCCTCAGGCTCTGGTTTTCTTGCTCGGGCTCTGGATTTCTTCCTCCAGGTCTCGTTTTCTTCTTCAGGCCCTAGATTTGTTCCTCGGGCTCTGGTTGTGTTCCTCGGGTCTGGTTTTGTTCTTTGAGCTCTAGTTTTGTTCTTCGAGCTCTGGTTTTGTTCCTGGAGCTCTGGTTTTCTTTCACGGGCTCTGGTTTTGTTCCTCAGGCTCTGGTTTTATTCCTCAGGCCCTGTTTTTATTCCTCGGGGTTTCGTTTTGTTCCTCGGGCTCTGCTTTATTTCCACGGGTTCTGGTTTTTGTTCCTCGAGGGCTGGTGTTGTTCCTTGGGCTATGGTTTTCTTTCTCGGGCTCTGGCTTGGTTCCTCGGGCCCTGGTTTTTTGCCTCGGGCTCTGGTTTTGTTCCTCGGGCTCTGGTTTTGTTCCTCGGTTTCTGGTTTGGTTCCTGGGGCCCTGGTTTTATTCCACGGGCTCTGGTTTTCTTCTTATGGCCCTGTTTTTGTTTTTCAGGCCCTCCTTTTTGTCCTTGGCCTTGGTTTTTGTTCCTCGGGCTCTGGTTTTCTTCCTCAGGATCTGGTTTTGTTCCTCGAGCTCTGGTTTTCTTCCTTGGGCACTGGTTTTGTACCTCGGACTCTCGTTTTCTTCCTCGGACTCTCGTTTTGTACCTCGGGTTCTGTTTTTTTTCCTTGAGCTCTGGTTTTCTTCCTCGGGCTCTGGTTTTCTTCCTCAGGCTCTGGTTTTATTGCTCGGCCTCTGGATTTCTTCCTCGAGCTCTCGTTTTCTTCTTCACGCCCTGGATTTGTTCCTCGGGTTCTGTTTTTGTTCCTCGGGCTGTGGTTGTGTTCCTCGGGCTCTGGTCATGTTCCTCGAACTCTGGTTGTGTTCCTTGGGCTCTGGTTTTGTTCCTTGAGCTCTAGTTTTTTTCTTCGAGCTCTGGTTTTGTTCCTCGGGCTCTGGTTTTGTTCCTTGGGGTCTGTTTTTTTTCCTCGGGCTCTGGTTTTGTTCCTTGGGGTCTGGTTTTGTTCCTCGGGCTCTGGTTTATGTCCACGGGGTCTGATTTTGTTCCTCGAGCTCTGGTTTTGTTCCTCGAGGGCTAGTTTTGATCCTTGGTCTATGGTTTTCTTTCTCGGGCCCTGGCTTGGTTCCTCGGGTCCTGGTTTTTTCCTCGGGCTCTATCATTGTTCCTCGGGCTCTTGTTTTATTCTTCAGGCTCTGGTATTGTTCCTCGAGGGCTGGTTTTGTTCCTCGGGCTCTGGTTATGTTCCTCGGTTTCTGGATTGGTTCCTCGGGCCCTGGTTTTATTCCACGGGCTCTGGTTTTGTTCCTTCACCTCTGGTTTTCTTCCTCGGGCTCTTGTTTTCTTCCTCAGGCTCTGGTTTTGTTCCTTGGGCATTGGTTTTGTTCCTCGGGCTCTCGTTTTTTTCCTCGGACTCTCGTTTTGTTCCTTGGGTTCTGGTTTTGTTCCTTGAGGTCTGGTTTTCTTCTTCGGGCTCTGGTTCTCTTCCTCAGGCTCTGGTTTTGTTGCTCGGGCTCTGGATTTCTTCCTCGAGCTCTCGTTTTTGTCTTCAGGCCCTAGATTTGTTCCTCGGTCTCTGTTCTTGTTCCTCGGGCTCTGGTTGTGTTCCTTGAGCTCTGGTTTTGTTTCTCGAGCTCTGGTTTTGTTCCTCGGGCTCTGCTTTATTTCCACGGGCTCTGGTTTTGTTCTTCGAGCTCTGGTTTTCTTCTTCACACCCTGGATTTGTTCCTCGGGTTCTCTTTTTGTTCCTCGGGCTGTGGTTGTGTTCCTCGGGCTCTGATTTTGTTCCTCGAGCTCTGGTTGTGTTCCTTGGGCTCTGGTTTTGTTCCTTGAGCTCTAGTTTTGTTCTTCGAGCTCTGGTTTTGTTCCTGGGGCTCTGGTTTTCTTTCACGGTCTCTGGTTTTGTTCCTCAGGCTCTGGTTTTATTCCTCAGGCCATGGTTTTATTCCTCGGGGTTTCGTTTTGTTCCTCGGGCTCTGCTTTATTTCCACGGGCTCTGGTTTTGTTCCTCGAGCTCTGTTTTTTTTCCTCGAGGGCTGGTTTTGTTCCTTGGGCTATGGTTTTCTTTCTCGGGCTCTGGTTTGGTTCCTCGGGCCCTGGTTTTTTTCCTCGGGCTCTATTTTTGTTCCTCGGTCTCTTGTTTTCTTCCTCATGCTCTGGTTTTGTTCCTCGAGATCTGGTTTTGTTCCTTGGGCACTGGTTTTGTTCCTCGGGCTCTCGTTTTCTTCCTCTGCATCTGGTTTTCTTCCAAGAGCTTTAGTTTACTTCCTCGGCTTCTGCTTTTCTTCCTTAGGCTCACGTTTTCTTCCTGAAGCTCTGCATTATCTCCTCGGTCTCTGTTTTGTTCCTCGGTCTCTGGTTTTGTTCCTTCACCTCTGGTTTTCTTCCTCGGGCTCTTGTTTTCTTCCTCAGGCTCTGGTTTTGTTCATGGAGGGCTGGTTTTGTTCCTCGGGCTCTGGCTTGGTTCCTTGGGCCCTGTTTTTTTGCCTCAGGCTCTGGTTTTTTTCGTCAGGCTCTGGTTTTGTTCCTCGGTTTCTGGTTTGCTTCCTCGGGCCGTGGTTGTATTCCACGGGCTCTTGTTTTCTTCCTATGGCCCTCTTTTTGTTCTTCAGGCCCTCCTTTTTGTCCTTGGCCTTGGTTTTTGTTCCTCGGGCTCTGGTTTTCTTCCTGGGGTTTTGGTTTTCTTGCTCGGGCTCTGGATTTCTTCCTCGAGCTCTCGTTTTCTTCTTCACGCCCTGGATTTGTTCCTCGGGCTCTGTTTTTGTTCCTCGGGTGCTGGTTGTGTTCCTCGGGCTCTGGTTTTGTTCCTCGAGCTCTGGTTTTGTTCCTCAGGCTCTGGTTTTATTCCTCAGGCCCTGGTTTTATTCCTCGGGGTTTCGTTTTGTTCCTCGGGCTCTGCTTTATTTCCACGGGCTCTGGTTTTGTTCCTTGAGGGCTGGTTTTGTTTCTTGGTCTATGGTTTTCTTTCCCGGGCTCTGGCTTTGTTCCTCGGGCCCTGGTTTTGTTCCTCGGGCTCTATTTTTGTTCCTCGGGCTCTTGTTTTCTTCCTCATGCTCTGGTTTTGTTCATGGAGGGCTGGTTTTGTTCCTCGGGCTCTGGCTTGGTTCCTCGCGCCCTGTTTTTTTTTTCTCGGCCTCTGGTTTTGTTCCTCGGGCTCTGATTTTGTTCCTCGGTTTCTGGTTTGGTCCCTCGGGCCCTGGTTTTATTCCACAGGCTCTGGTTTTGTTCCTATGGCCCTCTTTTTGTTCTTCAGGCCCTCCTTTTTGTCCTTGGCCTTGGTTTTTGTTCCTTGGGCTCTGGTTTTCTTCCTCAGGCTCTGGTTTTCTTGCTCGGGCTCTGGATTTCTTCCTCCAGGTCTAGTTTTCTTCTTCAGGCCCTAGATTTGTTCCACGGGCTCTGGTTTTGTTCCTTGAGGGCTGGTTTTGTTTCTTGGTCTATGGTTTTCTTTCCCGGGCTCTGGCTTAGTTCCTCGGGCCCTGGTTTTTTTCCTCGGGCTCTATTTTTGTTCCTCGGGCTCTTGTTTTCTTCCTCATGCTCTGGTTTTGTTCATGGAGGGCTGGTTTTGTTCCTCGGGCTCTGGCTTGGTTCCTCGCGCCCTGTTTTTTTTTTCTCGGCCTCTGGTTTTGTTCCTCGGGCTTTGGTTTTCTTCCTCGGGCTCTGGTTTTCTTCCACAGGCTCTGGTTTTGTTCATGGAGGGCTGGTTTTGTTCCTCGGGCTCTGATTTTGTTCCTCGGTTTCTGGTTTGGTTCCTGGGGCCCTGGTTTTATTCCACAGGCTCTGGTTTTGTTCCTATGGCCCTCTTTTTGTTCTTCAGGCCCTCCTTTGTGTCCTTGGCCTTGGTTTTTGTTCCTCGGGCTCTGGTTTTCTTCCTCAGGCTCTGGTTTTCTTGCTCGGGCTCTGGATTTCTTCCTCCAGGTCTCGTTTTCTTCTTCAGGCCCTAGATTTGTTCCTCGGGCTCTGGTTGTGTTCCTCGGGTCTGGTTTTGTTCCGTGAGCTCTGGTTTTGTTCCTCGGGCTGTGGTTTTCTTCCTCAGGTTCTGGTTTTGTTCCTCGAGATCTGGTTTTGTTCCTTGGGCACTGGTTTTGTTCCTCGGGCTCTCGTTTTCTTCCTCGGCATCTGGTTTTCTTCTAAGAGCTTTAGTTTACTTCCTCGGCTTCTGCTTTTCTTCCTTAGGCTCACGTTTTCTTCCTGAAGCTCTGCATTATCTCCTCGGTCTCTGTTTTGTTCCTCGGGCTCTGGTTTTGTTCCTTCACCTCTGGTTTTCTTCCTCGGGCTCTTGTTTTCTTCCTCAGGCTCTGGTTTTGTTCATGGATGGTTGGTTTTGTTCCTCGGGCTCTGGCTTGGTTCCTCGGGCCCTGTTTTTTTGCCTCAGGCTCTGTTTTTTTTCCTCAGGCTCTGGTTTTGTTCCTCGGTTTCTGGTTTGGTTCCTCGGGCACTGGTTTTATTCCACGGGCTCTGGTTTTCTTCCTATGGCCCTCTTTTTGTTCTTCAGGCCCTCCTTTTTGTCCTTGGCCTTGGTTTTTGTTCCTCGGGCTCTGGTTTTCTTCCTCGGGCTCTGGTTTTCTTCCTCAGGCTCTGGTTTTCTTTTCGGGCTCTGGATTTCTTCCTCGAGCTCTCGTTTTCTTCTTCACGCCCTGGATTTGTTCCTCGGGCTCTGTTTTTGTTCCTCGGGTGCTGGTTGTGTTCCTCGGGCTCTGGTTTTGTTCCTCGAGCTCTGGTTTTGTTCCTCAGGCTCTGGTTTTATTCCTCAGGCCCTGGTTTTATTCCTCGGGGTTTCGTTTTGTTCCTCGGGCTCTGCTTTATTTCCACGGGCTCTGGTTTTGTTCCTCGAGGGCTGGTTTTGTTTCTTGGGCTATGGTTTTCTTTCCCGGGCTCTGGCTTAGTTCCTCGGGCCCTGGTTTTTTTCCTCGGGCTCTATTTTTGTTCCTCGGGCTCTTGTTTTCTTCCTCATGCTCTGGTTTTGTTCATGGAGGGCTGGTTTTGTTCCTCGGGCTCTGGCTTGGTTCCTCGTGCCCTGTTTTTTTTTTCTCGGCCTCTGGTTTTGTTCCTCGGGCTCTGATTTTGTTCCTCGGTTTCTGGTTTGGTCCCTCGGGCCCTGGTTTTATTCCAGAGGCTCTGGTTTTGTTCCTATGGCCCTCTTTTTATTCTTCAGGCCCTTCTTTTTGTCCTTGGCCTTTGTTTTTGTTCCTCGGTCTCTGGTTTTCTTCCTCGGGCTCTGGTTTTCTTCCTCAGGCTCTGGTTTTGTTCATGGAAGGCTGGTTTTGTTCCTCGGGCTCTGGCTTGGTTCCTCGGTTTCTATTTTGGTTCCTGGGGCCCTGGTTTTATTCCACAGGCTCTGGTTTTGTTCCTATGGCCCTCTTTTTGTTCTTCAGGCTCTCCTTTTTGTCCTTGGCCTTGGTTTTTGTTCCTCGGGCTCTCGTTTTCTTCCTCGGCCTCTGGTTTTCTTCCTCAGGCTCTGGTTTTCTTGCTCGGGCTCTGGATTTCTTCCTCGAGCTCTCGTTTTATTCTTCACGCCCTGGATTTGTTCCTCGGGCTCTGTTTTTGTTCCTCGGGTGCTGGTTGTGTTCCTTGGGCTCTGGTTTTGTTCCTTGAGCTCTGGTTGTGTTCCTTGGGCTCTGGTTTTGTTCCTTGAGCTCTAGTTTTGTTCTTTAAGCTCTGGTTTTGTTCCTGGAGCTCTGGTTTTCTTTCACGGGCTCTGGTTTTGTTCCTCAGGCTCTGGTTTTATTCCTCAGGCCCTGTTTTTATTCCTCGGGGTTTCGTTTTGTTCCTCGGGCTCTGCTTTATTTCCACGGGCTCTGGTTTTGTTCCTCGAGCTCTGTTTTTGTTCCTTGAGGGCTGGTTTTTTTCCTTGGGCTATGGTTTTCTTTCTCGGGCTCTGGCTTGGTTCCTCGGGCCCTGGTTTTTTGCCTCGGGCTCTGGTTTTGTTCCTCGGGCTCTGGTTTTGTTCCTATGGCCCTGTTTTTGTTTTTCAGGCCCTCCTTTTTGTCCTTGGCCTTGGTTTTTGTTCCTCGGGCTCTGGTTTTCTTCCTCAGGATTTGGTTTTGTTCCTCGAGCTCTGGTTTTGTTCCTTGGGCACTGGTTTTGTTCCTCGGGCTCTCGTTTTCTTCCTCGGACTCTCGTTTTGTTCCTTGGGTTCTGGTTTTGTTCCTTGAGCTCTGGTTTTCTTCTTTGGGCTCTGGTTTTCTTCCTCAGGCTCTGGTTTTCTTGCTCGGGCTCTGGATTTCTTCCTCGAGCTCTCGTTTTCTTCTTCACGCCCTGGATTTGTTCCTCGGGCTCTGTTTTTGTTCCTCGAGCTGTGGTTGTGTTCCTCGGGCTCTGGTTTTATTCCTCGAGCTCTGGTTGTGTTCCTTGGGCACTGGTTTTGTTCCTCGAGCTCTGGTTGTGTTCCTTGAGCTGTAGTTTTGTTCTTCGAGCTCTGGTTTTGTTCCTGGGGCTCTAGTTTTCTTTCACGGGCTCTGGTTTTATTCCTCAGGCTCTGGTTTTATTCCTCAGGCCCTGGTTTTATTCCTCGGGGTTTCGTTTTGTTCCTCGGGCTCTGCTTTATTTCCACGGGCTCTGGTCTTGTTCCTCGAGGGCTGGTTTTGTTTCTTGGGCTATGGTTTTCTTTCCCGGGCTCTGGCTTAGTTCCTCGGGCCCTGGTTTTTTTCCTCGGGCTCTATTTTTGTTCCTCGGGCTCTTGTTTCCTTCCTCATGCTCTGGTTTTGTTCATGGAGGGCTGGTTTTGTTCCTCGGGCTCTGGCTTGGTTCCTTGGGCCCTGGTTTTTTTTTCTCGGCCTCTGGTTTTGTTCCTCGGGCTCTGATTTTGTTCCTCGGTTTCTGGTTTGGTTCCTGGGGCCCTGGTTTTATTCCACAGGCTCTGGTTTTGTTCCTATGGCCCTCTTTTTGTTCTTCAGGCCCTCCTTTTTGTCCTTGGCCTTGGTTTTTGTTCCTCGGGCTCTGGTTTTCTTCCTCGGGCTCTGGTTTTCTTGCTCGGGCTCTGGATTTCTTCCTCGAGCTCTCGTTTTCTTCTTCACGCCCTAGATTTGTTCCTCGGGCTCTGTTTTTTTTCCTCGGGCTCTGGTTGTGTTCCTCGGGTCTGGTTTTGTTCCGCGAGCTCTGGTTTTGTTCCTCGGGCTGTGGTTTTTCTTCCTCAGGATCTGGTTTTGTTCCTCGAGCTCTGGTTTTGTTCCTTGGGCACTGGTTTTGTTCCTCGGGCTCTCGTTTTCTTCCTCGGCATCTGGTTTTGTTCCCAGAGCTTTAGTTTACTTCCTCGGCCTCTGCTTTTCTTCCTCAGGTTCTCGTTTTCTTCCTGAAGCTCTGCATTAGCTCCTCGGTCTCTGTTTTGTTCCTCGGGCTCTGGTTTTGTTCCTTCACCTCTGGTTTTCTTCCTCGGGCTCTTGTTTTCTTCCTCAGGCTCTGGTTTTGTTCATGGAGGGCTGGTTTTATTCCTCGGGCTCTGGCTTGGTTCCTCGGGCCCTGTTTTTTTGCATCGGGCTCTGGTTTTTTTCCTCAGGCTCTGGTTTTTTTCCTCGGTTTCTGGTTTGGTTCCTCGGGCCCTGGTTTTATTCCACGGGCTCTGGTTTTCTTCCTATGGCCCTCGTGTTGTTCTTCAGGTCCTCCTTTTGGTCCTTGGGCTCTGGTTTTGTTCCTCAGTCTCTGGTTTTCTTCCTCGGACTCTGTTTTTGTTTCTCGAGCTCTGGTTTTGTTCCTTGGGCTCTGTTTTATTTCCACGGGCTCTGGTTTTGTTCCTCGATCTCTGGTTTTGTTCTTTGGGCACTGGTTTTGTTCCTCGGGCTCTCGTTTTCTTCCTCGGACTCTCGTTTTGTTCCTCGGGTTCTGGTTTTGTTCCTTGAGCTCTGGTTTTCTTCCTCGGGCTCTGGTTTTCTTCCTCAGGCTCTGTTTTTCTTGCTCGGGCTCTGGATATCTTCCTCGAGCTCTCGTTTTCTTCTTCATGCCCTGGATTTGTTCCTCGGGCTCTGTTTTTTTTCCTCGAGGGCTGGTTTTGTTCCTTGGGCTATGGTTTTCTTTCTCGGGCTCTGGCTTGGTTCCTCGGGCCCTGGTTTTTTGCTTCGGGCTCTGGTTTTGTTCCTCGGGCTCTGGTTTTGTTCCTCGGTTCCTGGTTTGGTTCCTGGGGGTCCTGGTTTTATTTCAGGGGCTCTGGTTTTCTTCCTATGGCCCTGTTTTTGTTTTTCAGGCCCTCCTTTTTGTCCTTGGCCTTGGTTTTTGTTCCTCGGGCTCTCGTTTTCTTCCTTGGACTTTCGTTTTGTTCCTTGAGTTCTGGTTTTGTTCCTTGAGTTCTGGTTTTCTTCTTTGGGCTCTGGTTTTCTTCCTCAGGCTCTGGTTTTCTTGCTCGGGCTCTGGATTTCTTCCTCGAGCTCTCGTTTTCTTCTTCACGCCCTGGATTTGTTCCTCGGGCTCTGTTTTTGTTCCTCGAGCTGTGGTTGTGTTCTTCGGTTTCTGGTTTTATTCCTCGAGCTCTGGTTGTGTTCCTTGGGCACTGGTTTTGTTCCTTGATCTCTAGTTTTGTTCTTCGAGCTCTGGTTTTGTTCCTGGGGCTCTGGTTTTCTTTCACGGGTTTTGGTTTTGTTCCTCAGGCTCTGATTTTATTCCTCAGGCCCTGGTTTTATTCCTCGGGGTTTCGTTTTGTTCCTCGGGCTCTGCTTTATTTCCAGGGGCTCTGGTTTTGTTCCTCGAGCTCTGGTTTTGTTCCTTGGGCACTGGTTTTGTTCCTTGGGCTCTCATTTTTTTCCTCGGACGCTCGTTTTGTTCCTTGGTTTCTGGTTTTTTTCTTTGAGCTCTATTTTTGTTCCTCGGGCTCTTGTTTTCTTCCTCAGGCTCTGGTTTTGTTCATGGAGGGCTGGTTTTGTTCCTCGGGCTCTGGCTTGGTTCCTCGGGCCGTGGTTTTTTTTCCTCAGCCTCTGGTTTTGTTCCTCGGGCTCTGATTTTGTTCCTTGGTTTCTGGTTTGGTTCCTGGGGCCCTGGTTTTATTCCACAGGCTCTGGTTTTGTTCCTATGGCCCTCTTTTTGTTCTTCAGGCCCTCCTTTTTGTCCTTGGCCTTGGTTTTTGTTCCTCGGGCTCTGGTTTTCTTCCTCAGGCTCTGGTTTTCTTGCTCGGGCTCTGGATTTCTTCCTCCAGGTCTTGTTTTCTTCTTCAGGCCCTAGATTTGTTCCTCGGGCTCTGGTTGTGTTCCTCGGGTCTGGTTTTGTTCCTCGAGCTCTGGTTTTGTTCCTCGGGCTGTGGTTTTCTTCCTCAGGATCTGGTTTTGTTCCTTTAGATCTGGTTTTGTTCCTTGGGCACTGGTTTTGTTCCTCGGGCTCTCGTTTTCTTCCTCGGCATCTGGTTTTCTTCCAAGAGCTTTAGTTTACTTCCTCGGCCTCTGCTTTTCTTCCTCAGGTTCTCGTTTTCTTCCTGAAGCTCTGCATTAGCTCCTCGGTCTCTGTTTTGTTCCTCGGGCTCTGGTTTTGTTCCTTCACCTCTGGTTTTCTTCCTCGGGCTCTTGTTTTCTTCCTCAGGCTCTGGTTTTGTTCATGGAGGGCTGGTTTTGTTCCTCGGGCTCTGGCTTGGTTCCTCGGGCCCTGTTTTTTTGCCTCAGGCTCTGTTTTTTTTCCTCAGGCTCTGGTTTTGTTCCTCGGTTTCTGGTTTGGTTCCTCGGGCCCTGGTTTTATTCCACGGGCTCTGGTTTTCTTCCTATGGCCCTCTTTTTGTTCTTCAGGCCCTCCTTTTTGTCCTTGGCCTTGGTTTTTGTTCCTCGGGCTCTGGTTTTCTTCCTCGGGCTCTGGTTTTCTTCCTCAGGCTCTGGTTTTCTTGCTCGGGCTCTGGATTTCTTCCTCGAGCTCTCGTTTTCTTCTTCACGCCCTGGATTTGTTCCTCGGGCTCTGTTTTTGTTCCTCGGGTGCTGGTTGTGTTCCTCGGGCTCTGGTTTTGTTCCTTGAGCTCTAGTTTTGTTCTTCGAGCTCTGGTTTTGTTCCTGGAGCTCTGGTGTTCTTTCACGGGCTCTGGTTTTGTTCCTCAGGCTCTGGTTTTATTCCTCAGGCCCTGTTTTTATTCCTCGGGGTTTCGTTTTGTTCCTCGGGCTCTGCTTTATTTCCACGGGTTCTGGTTTTTGTTCCTCGAGGGCTGGTTTTGTTCCTTGGGCTATGGTTTTCTTTCTCGGGCTCTGGCTTGGTTCCTCGGGCCCTGGTTTTTTGCCTCGGGCTCTGGTTTTGTTCCTCGGGCTCTGGTTTTGTTCCTCGGTTTCTGGTTTGGTTCCTCGGGCCCTGGTTTTATTCCACGGGCTCTGGTTTTCTTCTTATGGCCCTGTTTTTGTTTTTCAGGCCCTCCTTTTTGTCCTTGGCCTTGGTTTTTGTTCCTCGGGCTCTGGTTTTCTTCCTCAGGATCTGGTTTTGTTCCTCGAGCTCTGGTTTCCTTCCTTGGGCACTGGTTTTGTACCTCGGGCTCTCGTTTTCTTCCTCGGACTCTCGTTTTGTACCTCGGGTTCTGGTTTTTTTCCTTGAGCTCTGGTTTTCTTCCTCGGGCTCTGGTTTTCTTCCTCAGGCTCTGGTTTTATTGCTTGGCCTCTGGATTTCTTCCTCGAGCTCTCGTTTTCTTCTTCACGCCCTGGATTTGTTCCTCGGGTTCTGTTTTTGTTCCTCGGGCTGTGGTTGTGTTCCTCGGGCTCTGGTCATGTTCCTCGAACTCTGGTTGTGTTCCTTGGGCTCTGGTTTTGTTCCTTGAGCTCTAGTTTTGTTCTTCGAGCTCTGGTTTTGTTCCTGGGGCTCTGGTTTTCTTTCACGGGTTCTGGTTTTGTTCCTCAGGCTCTGGTTTTATTCCTCAGGCCCTGGTTTTATTCCTCGGGGTTTCGTTTTGTTCCTCGGGCTCTGCTTTATTTCCACGGGCTCTGGTTTTGTTCCTCGAGCTCTGGTTTTGTTCCTTGGGCACTGGTTTTGTTCCTTGGGCTCTCATTTTTTTCCTCGGATGCTCGTTTTGTTCCTTGGTTTCTGGTTTTTTTCTTTGAGCTCTATTTTTGTTCCTCGGGCTCTTGTTTTCTTCCTCAGGCTCTGGTTTTGTTCATGGAGGGCTGGTTTTGTTCCTCGGGCTCTGGCTTGGTTCCTTGGGCCCTGGTTTTTTTTTCTCGGCTTCTGGTTTTGTTCCTCGGGCTCTGATTTTGTTCCTCGGTTTCTGGTTTGTTTCCTCGGGCCCTGGTTTTATTCCACGGGCTCTGGTTTTGTTCCTATGGCCCTCTTTTTGTTCTTCAGGCCCTACTTTTTTTCCTTGGCCTTGGTTTTTGTTCCTCGGGCTCCGGATTGTTTCCTCGGGCTCTTGTTTTCTTCCTCAGGCTCTGGTTTTCTTGCTCGGGCTCTGGATTTCTTCCTCCAGCTCTCGTTTTCTTCTTCAGGCCCTAGATTTGTTCCTCGGGCTCTGTTTTTGTTCCTCGGGCTCTGGTTGTGTTCCTCGGGTCTGGTTTTGTTCCGCGAGCTCTGGTTTTGTTCCTCGGGCTGTGGTTTTTCTTCCTCAGGATCTGGTTTTGTTCCTCGAGCTCTGGTTTTGTTCCTTGGGCACTGGTTTTGTTCCTCGGGCTCTCGTTTTCTTCCTCGGCATCTGGTTTTGTTCCCAGAGCTTTAGTTTACTTCCTCGGCCTCTGCTTTTCTTCCTCAGGTTCTCGTTTTCTTCCTGAAGCTCTGCATTAGCTCCTCGGTCTCTGTTTTGTTCCTCGGGCTCTGGTTTTGTTCCTTCACCTCTGGTTTTCTTCCTCGGGCTCTTGTTTTCTTCCTCAGGCTCTGGTTTTGTTCATGGAGGGCTGGTTTTGTTCCTCGGGCTCTGGCTTGGTTCCTCGGGTCCTGGTTTTTTGCCTCAGGCTCTGTTTTTTTTCCTCAGGCTCTGGTTTTGTTCCTCGGTTTCTGGTTTGGTTCCTCGGGCCCTGGTTTTATTCCACGGGCTCTGGTTTTCTTCCTATGGCCCTCTTTTTGTTCTTCAGGCCCTCCTTTTTGTCCTTGGCCTTGGTTTTTGTTCCTCGGGCTCTGGTTTTCTTCCTCGGGCTCTGGTTTTCTTCCTCAGGCTCTGGTTTTCTTGCTCGGGCTCTGGATTTCTTCCTCGAGCTCTCGTTTTCTTCTTCACGCCCTGGATTTGTTCCTCGGGCTCTGTTTTTGTTCCTCGGGTGCTGGTTGTGTTCCTCGGGCTCTGGTTTTGTTCCTTGAGCTCTAGTTTTGTTCTTCGAGCTCTGGTTTTGTTCCTGGAGCTCTGGTTTTCTTTCACGGGCTCTGGTTTTGTTCCTCAGGCTCTGGTTTTATTCCTCAGGCCCTGTTTTTATTCCTCGGGGTTTCGTTTTGTTCCTCGGGCTCTGCTTTATTTCCACGGGTTCTGGTTTTTGTTCCTCGAGGGCTGGTTTTGTTCCTTGGGCTATGGTTTTCTTTCTCGGGCTCTGGCTTGGTTCCTCGGGCCCTGGTTTTTTGCCTCGGGCTCTGGTTTTGTTCCTCGGGCTCTGGTTTTGTTCCTCGGTTTCTGGTTTGGTTCCTGGGGCCCTGGTTTTATTCCACGGGCTCTGGTTTTCTTCTTATGGCCCTGTTTTTGTTTTTCAGGCCCTCCTTTTTGTCCTTGGCCTTGGTTTTTGTTCCTCGGGCTCTGGTTTTCTTCCTCAGGATCTGGTTTTGTTCCTCGAGCTCTGGTTTCCTTCCTTGGGCACTGGTTTTGTACCTCGGGCTCTCGTTTTCTTCCTCGGACTCTCGTTTTGTACCTCGGGTTCTGGTTTTTTTCCTTGAGCTCTGGTTTTCTTCCTCGGGCTCTGGTTTTCTTCCTCAGGCTCTGGTTTTATTGCTTGGCCTCTGGATTTCTTCCTCGAGCTCTCGTTTTCTTCTTCACGCCCTGGATTTGTTCCTCGGGTTCTGTTTTTGTTCCTCGGGCTGTGGTTGTGTTCCTCGGGCTCTGGTCATGTTCCTCGAACTCTGGTTGTGTTCCTTGGGCTCTGGTTTTGTTCCTTGAGCTCTAGTTTTGTTCTTAGAGCTCTGGTTTTGTTCCTGGGGCTCTGGTTTTCTTTCACGGGTTCTGGTTTTGTTCCTCAGGCCCTGGTTTTATTCCTCGGGGTTTCGTTTTGTTCCTCGGGCTCTGCTTTATTTCCACGGGCTCTGGTTTTGTTCCTCGAGCTCTGGTTTTGTTCCTTGGGCACTGGTTTTGTTCCTTGGGCTCTCATTTTTTTCCTCGGACGCTCGTTTTGTTCCTTGGTTTCTGGTTTTTTTCTTTGAGCTCTATTTTTGTTCCTCGGGCTCTTGTTTTCTTCCTCAGGCTCTGGTTTTGTTCATGGAGGGCTGGTTTTGTTCCTCGGGCTCTGGCTTGGTTCCTTGGGCCCTGGTTTTTTTTTCTCGGCCTCTGGTTTTGTTCCTCGGGCTCTGATTTTGTTCCTCGGTTTCTGGTTTGTTTCCTCGGGCCCTGGTTTTATTCCACGGGCTCTGGTTTTGTTCCTATGGCCCTCTTTTTGTTCTTCAGGCCCTCCTTTTTTTCCTTGGCCTTGGTTTTTGTTCCTCGGGCTCCGGATTGTTTCCTCGGGCTCTTGTTTTCTTCCTCAGGCTCTGGTTTTCTTGCTCGGGCTCTGGATTTCTTCCTCCAGCTCTCGTTTTCTTCTTCAGGCCCTAGATTTGTTCCTCGGGCTCTGTTTTTGTTCCTCGGGCTCTGGTTGTGTTCCTCGGGTCTGGTTTTGTTCCGCGAGCTCTGGTTTTGTTCCTCGGGCTGTGGTTTTTCTTCCTCAGGATCTGGTTTTGTTCCTCGAGCTCTGGTTTTGTTCCTTGGGCACTGGTTTTGTTCCTTGGGCTCTCATTTTTTTCCTCGGACGCTCGTTTTGTTCCTTGGTTTCTGGTTTTTTTCTTTGAGCTCTATTTTTGTTCCTCGGGCTCTTGTTTTCTTCCTCAGGCTCTGGTTTTGTTCATGGAGGGCTGGTTTTGTTCCTCGGGCTCTGGCTTGGTTCCTTGGGCCCTGGTTTTTTTTTCTCGGCCTCTGGTTTTGTTCCTCGGGCTCTGATTTTGTTCCTCGGTTTCTGGTTTGTTTCCTCGGGCCCTGGTTTTATTCCACGGGCTCTGGTTTTGTTCCTATGGCCCTCTTTTTGTTCTTCAGGCTCTCCTTTTTTTCCTTGGCCTTGGTTTTTGTTCCTCGGGCTCCGGATTGTTTCCTCGGCCTCTTGTTTTCTTCCTCAGGCTCTGGTTTTCTTGCTCGGGCTCTGGATTTCTTCCTCCAGCTCTCGTTTTCTTCTTCAGGCCCTAGATTTGTTCCTCGGGCTCTGTTTTTGTTCCTCGGGCTCTGGTTGTGTTCCTCGGGTCTGGTTTTGTTCCGCGAGCTCTGGTTTTGTTCCTCGGGCTGTGGTTTTTCTTCCTCAGGATCTGGTTTTGTTCCTCGAGCTCTGGTTTTGTTCCTTGGGCACTGGTTTTGTTCCTCGGGCTCTCGTTTTCTTCCTCGGCATCTGGTTTTGTTCCCAGAGCTTTAGTTTACTTCCTCGGCCTCTGCTTTTCTTCCTCAGGTTCTCGTTTTCTTCCTGAAGCTCTGCATTAGCTCCTCGGTCTCTGTTTTGTTCCTCGGGCTCTGGTTTTGTTCCTTCACCTCTGGTTTTCTTCCTCGGGCTCTTGTTTTCTTCCTCAGGCTCTGGTTTTGTTCATGGAGGGCTGGTTTTGTTCCTCGGGCTCTGGCTTGGTTCCTCGGGCCCTGTTTTTTTGCCTCAGGCTCTGTTTTTTTTCCTCAGGCTCTGGTTTTGTTCCTCGGTTTCTGGTTTGGTTCCTCGGGCCCTGGTTTTATTCCACGTGCTCTGGTTTTCTTCCTATGGCCCTCTTTTTGTTCTTCAGGCCCTCCTTTTTGTCCTTGGCCTTGGTTTTTGTTCCTCGGGCTCTGGTTTTCTTCCTCGGGCTCTGGTTTTCTTCCTCAGGCTCTGGTTTTCTTGCTCGGGCTCTGGATTTCTTCCTCGAGCTCTCGTTTTCTTCTTCACGCCCTGGATTTGTTCCTCGGGCTCTGTTTTTGTTCCTCGGGTGCTGGTTGTGTTCCTCGGGCTCTGGTTTTGTTCCTTGAGCTCTGGTTGTGTTCCTTGGGCTCTGGTTTTGTTCCTTGAGCTCTGGTTTTCTTTCACGGGCTCTGGTTTTCTTCCTCGGGCTCTGGTTTTCTTCCTCAGGCTCTGGTTTTCTTGCTCGGGCTCTGGATTTCTTCCTCGAGCTCTCGTTTTCTTCTTCACGCCCTGGATTTGTTCCTCGGGCTCTGTTTTTGTTCCTCGGGTGCTGGTTGTGTTCCTCGGGCTCTGGTTTTTTTCCTTGAGCTCTAGTTTTGTTCTTCGAGCTCTGGTTTTGTTCCTGGAGCTCTGGTGTTCTTTCACGGGCTCTGGTTTTGTTCCTCAGGCTCTGGTTTTATTCCTCAGGCCCTGTTTTTATTCCTCGGGGTTTCGTTTTGTTCCTCGGGCTCTGCTTTATTTCCACGGGTTCTGGTTTTTGTTCCTCGAGGGCTGGTTTTGTTCCTTGGGCTATGGTTTTCTTTCTCGGGCTCTGGCTTGGTTCCTCGGGCCCTGGTTTTTTGCCTCGGGCTCTGGTTTTGTTCCTCGGGCTCTGGTTTTGTTCCTCGGTTTCTGGTTTGGTTCCTGGGGCCCTGGTTTTATTCCACGGGCTCTGGTTTTCTTCTTATGGCCCTGTTTTTGTTTTTCAGGCCCTCCTTTTTGTCCTTGGCCTTGGTTTTTGTTCCTCGGGCTCTGGTTTTCTTCCTCAGGATCTGGTTTTGTTCCTCGAGCTCTGGTTTCCTTCCTTGGGCACTGGTTTTGTACCTCGGGCTCTCGTTTTCTTCCTCGGACTCTCGTTTTGTACCTCGGGTTCTGGTTTTTTTCCTTGAGCTCTGGTTTTCTTCCTCGGGCTCTGGTTTTCTTCCTCAGGCTCTGGTTTTATTGCTTGGCCTCTGGATTTCTTCCTCGAGCTCTCGTTTTCTTCTTCACGCCCTGGATTTGTTCCTCGGGTTCTGTTTTTGTTCCTCGGGCTGTGGTTGTGTTCCTCGGGCTCTGGTCATGTTCCTCGAACTCTGGTTGTGTTCCTTGGGCTCTGGTTTTGTTCCTTGAGCTCTAGTTTTGTTCTTCGAGCTCTGGTTTTGTTCCTGGGGCTCTGGTTTTCTTTCACGGGTTCTGGTTTTGTTCCTCAGGCTCTGGTTTTATTCCTCAGGCCCTGGTTTTATTCCTCGGGGTTTCGTTTTGTTCCTCGGGCTCTGCTTTATTTCCACGGGCTCTGGTTTTGTTCCTCGAGCTCTGGTTTTGTTCCTTGGGCACTGGTTTTGTTCCTTGGGCTCTCATTTTTTTCCTCGGACGCTCGTTTTGTTCCTTGGTTTCTGGTTTTTTTCTTTGAGCTCTATTTTTGTTCCTCGGGCTCTTGTTTTCTTCCTCAGGCTCTGGTTTTGTTCATGGAGGGCTGGTTTTGTTCCTCGGGCTCTGGCTTGGTTCCTTGGGCCCTGGTTTTTTTTTCTCGGCCTCTGGTTTTGTTCCTCGGGCTCTGATTTTGTTCCTCGGTTTCTGGTTTGTTTCCTCGGGCCCTGGTTTTATTCCACGGGCTCTGGTTTTGTTCCTATGGCCCTCTTTTTGTTCTTCAGGCCCTCCTTTTTTTCCTTGGCCTTGGTTTTTGTTCCTCGGGCTCCGGATTGTTTCCTCGGGCTCTTGTTTTCTTCCTCAGGCTCTGGTTTTCTTGCTCGGGCTCTGGATTTCTTCCTCCAGCTCTCGTTTTCTTCTTCAGGCCCTAGATTTGTTCCTCGGGCTCTGTTTTTGTTCCTCGGGCTCTGGTTGTGTTCCTCGGGTCTGGTTTTGTTCCGCGAGCTCTGGTTTTGTTCCTCGGGCTGTGGTTTTTCTTCCTCAGGATCTGGTTTTGTTCCTCGAGCTCTGGTTTTGTTCCTTGGGCACTGGTTTTGTTCCTTGGGCTCTCAGTTTTTTCCTCGGACGCTCGTTTTGTTCCTTGGTTTCTGGTTTTTTTCTTTGAGCTCTATTTTTGTTCCTCGGGCTCTTGTTTTCTTCCTCAGGCTCTGGTTTTGTTCATGGAGGGCTGGTTTTGTTCCTCGGGCTCTGGCTTGGTTCCTTGGGCCCTGGTTTTTTTTTCTCGGCCTCTGGTTTTGTTCCTCGGGCTCTGATTTTGTTCCTCGGTTTCTGGTTTGTTTCCTCGGGCCCTGGTTTTATTCCACGAGCTCTGGTTTTGTTCCTATGGCCCTCTTTTTGTTCTTCAGGCCCTCCTTTTTTTCCTTGGCCTTGGTTTTTGTTCCTCGGGCTCCGGATTGTTTCCTCGGGCTCTTGTTTTCTTCCTCAGGCTCTGGTTTTCTTGCTCGGGCTCTGGATTTCTTCCTCCAGCTCTCGTTTTCTTCTTCAGGCCCTAGATTTGTTCCTCGGGCTCTGTTTTTGTTCCTCGGGCTCTGGTTGTGTTCCTCGGGTCTGGTTTTGTTCCGCGAGCTCTGGTTTTGTTCCTCGGGCTGTGGTTTTTCTTCCTCAGGATCTGGTTTTGTTCCTCGAGCTCTGGTTTTGTTCCTTGGGCACTGGTTTTGTTCCTCGGGCTCTCGTTTTCTTCCTCGGCATCTGGTTTTGTTCCCAGAGCTTTAGTTTACTTCCTCGGCCTCTGCTTTTCTTCCTCAGGTTCTCGTTTTCTTCCTGAAGCTCTGCATTAGCTCCTCGGTCTCTGTTTTGTTCCTCGGGCTCTGGTTTTGTTCCTTCACCTCTGGTTTTCTTCCTCGGGCTCTTGTTTTCTTCCTCAGGCTCTGGTTTTGTTCATGGAGGGCTGGTTTTGTTCCTCGGGCTCTGACTTGGTTCCTCGGGCCCTGTTTTTTTGCCTCAGGCTCTGTTTTTTTTCCTCAGGCTCTGGTTTTGTTCCTCGGTTTCTGGTTTGGTTCCTCGGGCCCTGGTTTTATTCCACGGGCTCTGGTTTTCTTCCTATGGCCCTCTTTTTGTTCTTCAGGCCCTCCTTTTTGTCCTTGGCCTTGGTTTTTGTTCCTCGGGCTCTGGTTTTCTTCCTCGGGCTCTGGTTTTCTTCCTCAGGCTCTGGTTTTCTTGCTCGGGCTCTGGATTTCTTCCTCGAGCTCTCGTTTTCTTCTTCACGCCCTGGATTTGTTCCTCGGGCTCTGTTTTTGTTCCTCGGGTGCTGGTTGTGTTCCTCGGGCTCTGGTTTTGTTCCTTGAGCTCTGGTTGTGTTCCTTGGGCTCTGGTTTTGTTCCTTGAGCTCTGGTTTTCTTTCACGGGCTCTGGTTTTCTTCCTCGGGCTCTGTTTTTCTTCCTCAGGCTCTGGTTTTCTTGCTCGGGCTCTGGATTTCTTCCTCGAGCTCTCGTTTTCTTCTTCACGCCCTGGATTTGTTCCTCGGGCTCTGTTTTTGTTCCTCGGGTGCTGGTTGTGTTCCTCGGGCTCTGGTTTTGTTCCTTGAGCTCTAGTTTTGTTCTTCGAGCTCTGGTTTTGTTCCTGGAGCTCTGGTTTTCTTTCACGGGCTCTGGTTTTGTTCCTCAGGCTCTGGTTTTATTCCTCAGGCCCTGTTTTTATTCCTCGGGGTTTCGTTTTGTTCCTCGGGCTCTGCTTTATTTCCACGGGCTCTGGTTTTGTTCCTCGAGCTCTGTTTTTGTTCCTTGAGGGCTGGTTTTTTTCCTTGGGCTATGGTTTTCTTTCTCGGGCTCTGGCTTGGTTCCTCGGGCCCTGGTTTTTTGCCTCGGGCTCTGGTTTTGTTCCTCGGGCTCTGGTTTTGTTCCTATGGCCCTGTTTTTGTTTTTCAGGCCCTCCTTTTTGTCCTTGGCCTTGGTTTTTGTTCCTCGGGCTCTGGTTTTCTTCCTCAGGATTTGGTTTTGTTCCTCGAGCTCTGGTTTTGTTCCTTGGGCACTGGTTTTGTTCCTCGGGCTCTCGTTTTCTTCCTCGGACTCTCGTTTTGTTCCTTGGGTTCTGGTTTTGTTCCTTGAGCTCTGGTTTTCTTCTTTGGGCTCTGGTTTTCTTCCTCAGGCTCTGGTTTTCTTGCTCGGGCTCTGGATTTCTTCCTCGAGCTCTCGTTTTCTTCTTCACGCCCTGGATTTGTTCCTCGGGCTCTGTTTTTGTTCCTCGAGCTGTGGTTGTGTTCCTCGGGCTCTGGTTTTATTCCTCGAGCTCTGGTTGTGTTCCTTGGGCACTGGTTTTGTTCCTCGAGCTCTGGTTGTGTTCCTTGAGCTGTAGTTTTGTTCTTCGAGCTCTGGTTTTGTTCCTGGGGCTCTAGTTTTCTTTCACGGGCTCTGGTTTTATTCCTCAGGCTCTGGTTTTATTCCTCAGGCCCTGGTTTTATTCCTCGGGGTTTCGTTTTGTTCCTCGGGCTCTGCTTTATTTCCACGGGCTCTGGTCTTGTTCCTCGAGGGCTGGTTTTGTTTCTTGGGCTATGGTTTTCTTTCCCGGGCTCTGGCTTAGTTCCTCGGGCCCTGGTTTTTTTCCTCGGGCTCTATTTTTGTTCCTCGGGCTCTTGTTTCCTTCCTCATGCTCTGGTTTTGTTCATGGAGGGCTGGTTTTGTTCCTCGGGCTCTGGCTTGGTTCCTTGGGCCCTGGTTTTTTTTTCTCGGCCTCTGGTTTTGTTCCTCGGGCTCTGATTTTGTTCCTCGGTTTCTGGTTTGGTTCCTGGGGCCCTGGTTTTATTCCACAGGCTCTGGTTTTGTTCCTATGGCCCTCTTTTTGTTCTTCAGGCCCTCCTTTTTGTCCTTGGCCTTGGTTTTTGTTCCTCGGGCTCTGGTTTTCTTCCTCGGGCTCTGGTTTTCTTGCTCGGGCTCTGGATTTCTTCCTCGAGCTCTCGTTTTCTTCTTCACGCCCTAGATTTGTTCCTCGGGCTCTGTTTTTTTTCCTCGGGCTCTGGTTGTGTTCCTCGGGTCTGGTTTTGTTCCGCGAGCTCTGGTTTTGTTCCTCGGGCTGTGGTTTTTCTTCCTCAGGATCTGGTTTTGTTCCTCGAGCTCTGGTTTTGTTCCTTGGGCACTGGTTTTGTTCCTCGGGCTCTCGTTTTCTTCCTCGGCATCTGGTTTTGTTCCCAGAGCTTTAGTTTACTTCCTCGGCCTCTGCTTTTCTTCCTCAGGTTCTCGTTTTCTTCCTGAAGCTCTGCATTAGCTCCTCGGTCTCTGTTTTGTTCCTCGGGCTCTGGTTTTGTTCCTTCACCTCTGGTTTTCTTCCTCGGGCTCTTGTTTTCTTCCTCAGGCTCTGGTTTTGTTCATGGAGGGCTGGTTTTATTCCTCGGGCTCTGGCTTGGTTCCTCGGGCCCTGTTTTTTTGCATCGGGCTCTGGTTTTTTTCCTCAGGCTCTGGTTTTTTTCCTCGGTTTCTGGTTTGGTTCCTCGGGCCCTGGTTTTATTCCACGGGCTCTGGTTTTCTTCCTATGGCCCTCGTGTTGTTCTTCAGGTCCTCCTTTTGGTCCTTGGGCTCTGGTTTTGTTCCTCAGTCTCTGGTTTTCTTCCTCGGACTCTGTTTTTGTTTCTCGAGCTCTGGTTTTGTTCCTTGGGCTCTGTTTTATTTCCACGGGCTCTGGTTTTGTTCCTCGATCTCTGGTTTTGTTCTTTGGGCACTGGTTTTGTTCCTCGGGCTCTCGTTTTCTTCCTCGGACTCTCGTTTTGTTCCTCGGGTTCTGGTTTTGTTCCTTGAGCTCTGGTTTTCTTCCTCGGGCTCTGGTTTTCTTCCTCAGGCTCTGTTTTTCTTGCTCGGGCTCTGGATATCTTCCTCGAGCTCTCGTTTTCTTCTTCATGCCCTGGATTTGTTCCTCGGGCTCTGTTTTTTTTCCTCGAGGGCTGGTTTTGTTCCTTGGGCTATGGTTTTCTTTCTCGGGCTCTGGCTTGGTTCCTCGGGCCCTGGTTTTTTGCTTCGGGCTCTGGTTTTGTTCCTCGGGCTCTGGTTTTGTTCCTCGGTTCCTGGTTTGGTTCCTGGGGGTCCTGGTTTTATTTCAGGGGCTCTGGTTTTCTTCCTATGGCCCTGTTTTTGTTTTTCAGGCCCTCCTTTTTGTCCTTGGCCTTGGTTTTTGTTCCTCGGGCTCTCGTTTTCTTCCTTGGACTTTCGTTTTGTTCCTTGAGTTCTGGTTTTGTTCCTTGAGTTCTGGTTTTCTTCTTTGGGCTCTGGTTTTCTTCCTCAGGCTCTGGTTTTCTTGCTCGGGCTCTGGATTTCTTCCTCGAGCTCTCGTTTTCTTCTTCACGCCCTGGATTTGTTCCTCGGGCTCTGTTTTTGTTCCTCGAGCTGTGGTTGTGTTCTTCGGTTTCTGGTTTTATTCCTCGAGCTCTGGTTGTGTTCCTTGGGCACTGGTTTTGTTCCTTGATCTCTAGTTTTGTTCTTCGAGCTCTGGTTTTGTTCCTGGGGCTCTGGTTTTCTTTCACGGGTTTTGGTTTTGTTCCTCAGGCTCTGATTTTATTCCTCAGGCCCTGGTTTTATTCCTCGGGGTTTCGTTTTGTTCCTCGGGCTCTGCTTTATTTCCAGGGGCTCTGGTTTTGTTCCTCGAGCTCTGGTTTTGTTCCTTGGGCACTGGTTTTGTTCCTTGGGCTCTCATTTTTTTCCTCGGACGCTCGTTTTGTTCCTTGGTTTCTGGTTTTTTTCTTTGAGCTCTATTTTTGTTCCTCGGGCTCTTGTTTTCTTCCTCAGGCTCTGGTTTTGTTCATGGAGGGCTGGTTTTGTTCCTCGGGCTCTGGCTTGGTTCCTCGGGCCGTGGTTTTTTTTCCTCAGCCTCTGGTTTTGTTCCTCGGGCTCTGATTTTGTTCCTTGGTTTCTGGTTTGGTTCCTGGGGCCCTGGTTTTATTCCACAGGCTCTGGTTTTGTTCCTATGGCCCTCTTTTTGTTCTTCAGGCCCTCCTTTTTGTCCTTGGCCTTGGTTTTTGTTCCTCGGGCTCTGGTTTTCTTCCTCAGGCTCTGGTTTTCTTGCTCGGGCTCTGGATTTCTTCCTCCAGGTCTTGTTTTCTTCTTCAGGCCCTAGATTTGTTCCTCGGGCTCTGGTTGTGTTCCTCGGGTCTGGTTTTGTTCCTCGAGCTCTGGTTTTGTTCCTCGGGCTGTGGTTTTCTTCCTCAGGATCTGGTTTTGTTCCTTTAGATCTGGTTTTGTTCCTTGGGCACTGGTTTTGTTCCTCGGGCTCTCGTTTTCTTCCTCGGCATCTGGTTTTCTTCCAAGAGCTTTAGTTTACTTCCTCGGCCTCTGCTTTTCTTCCTCAGGTTCTCGTTTTCTTCCTGAAGCTCTGCATTAGCTCCTCGGTCTCTGTTTTGTTCCTCGGGCTCTGGTTTTGTTCCTTCACCTCTGGTTTTCTTCCTCGGGCTCTTGTTTTCTTCCTCAGGCTCTGGTTTTGTTCATGGAGGGCTGGTTTTGTTCCTCGGGCTCTGGCTTGGTTCCTCGGGCCCTGTTTTTTTGCCTCAGGCTCTGTTTTTTTTCCTCAGGCTCTGGTTTTGTTCCTCGGTTTCTGGTTTGGTTCCTCGGGCCCTGGTTTTATTCCACGGGCTCTGGTTTTCTTCCTATGGCCCTCTTTTTGTTCTTCAGGCCCTCCTTTTTGTCCTTGGCCTTGGTTTTTGTTCCTCGGGCTCTGGTTTTCTTCCTCGGGCTCTGGTTTTCTTCCTCAGGCTCTGGTTTTCTTGCTCGGGCTCTGGATTTCTTCCTCGAGCTCTCGTTTTCTTCTTCACGCCCTGGATTTGTTCCTCGGGCTCTGTTTTTGTTCCTCGGGTGCTGGTTGTGTTCCTCGGGCTCTGGTTTTGTTCCTTGAGCTCTAGTTTTGTTCTTCGAGCTCTGGTTTTGTTCCTGGAGCTCTGGTGTTCTTTCACGGGCTCTGGTTTTGTTCCTCAGGCTCTGGTTTTATTCCTCAGGCCCTGTTTTTATTCCTCGGGGTTTCGTTTTGTTCCTCGGGCTCTGCTTTATTTCCACGGGTTCTGGTTTTTGTTCCTCGAGGGCTGGTTTTGTTCCTTGGGCTATGGTTTTCTTTCTCGGGCTCTGGCTTGGTTCCTCGGGCCCTGGTTTTTTGCCTCGGGCTCTGGTTTTGTTCCTCGGGCTCTGGTTTTGTTCCTCGGTTTCTGGTTTGGTTCCTCGGGCCCTGGTTTTATTCCACGGGCTCTGGTTTTCTTCTTATGGCCCTGTTTTTGTTTTTCAGGCCCTCCTTTTTGTCCTTGGCCTTGGTTTTTGTTCCTCGGGCTCTGGTTTTCTTCCTCAGGATCTGGTTTTGTTCCTCGAGCTCTGGTTTCCTTCCTTGGGCACTGGTTTTGTACCTCGGGCTCTCGTTTTCTTCCTCGGACTCTCGTTTTGTACCTCGGGTTCTGGTTTTTTTCCTTGAGCTCTGGTTTTCTTCCTCGGGCTCTGGTTTTCTTCCTCAGGCTCTGGTTTTATTGCTTGGCCTCTGGATTTCTTCCTCGAGCTCTCGTTTTCTTCTTCACGCCCTGGATTTGTTCCTCGGGTTCTGTTTTTGTTCCTCGGGCTGTGGTTGTGTTCCTCGGGCTCTGGTCATGTTCCTCGAACTCTGGTTGTGTTCCTTGGGCTCTGGTTTTGTTCCTTGAGCTCTAGTTTTGTTCTTCGAGCTCTGGTTTTGTTCCTGGGGCTCTGGTTTTCTTTCACGGGTTCTGGTTTTGTTCCTCAGGCTCTGGTTTTATTCCTCAGGCCCTGGTTTTATTCCTCGGGGTTTCGTTTTGTTCCTCGGGCTCTGCTTTATTTCCACGGGCTCTGGTTTTGTTCCTCGAGCTCTGGTTTTGTTCCTTGGGCACTGGTTTTGTTCCTTGGGCTCTCATTTTTTTCCTCGGATGCTCGTTTTGTTCCTTGGTTTCTGGTTTTTTTCTTTGAGCTCTATTTTTGTTCCTCGGGCTCTTGTTTTCTTCCTCAGGCTCTGGTTTTGTTCATGGAGGGCTGGTTTTGTTCCTCGGGCTCTGGCTTGGTTCCTTGGGCCCTGGTTTTTTTTTCTCGGCTTCTGGTTTTGTTCCTCGGGCTCTGATTTTGTTCCTCGGTTTCTGGTTTGTTTCCTCGGGCCCTGGTTTTATTCCACGGGCTCTGGTTTTGTTCCTATGGCCCTCTTTTTGTTCTTCAGGCCCTACTTTTTTTCCTTGGCCTTGGTTTTTGTTCCTCGGGCTCCGGATTGTTTCCTCGGGCTCTTGTTTTCTTCCTCAGGCTCTGGTTTTCTTGCTCGGGCTCTGGATTTCTTCCTCCAGCTCTCGTTTTCTTCTTCAGGCCCTAGATTTGTTCCTCGGGCTCTGTTTTTGTTCCTCGGGCTCTGGTTGTGTTCCTCGGGTCTGGTTTTGTTCCGCGAGCTCTGGTTTTGTTCCTCGGGCTGTGGTTTTTCTTCCTCAGGATCTGGTTTTGTTCCTCGAGCTCTGGTTTTGTTCCTTGGGCACTGGTTTTGTTCCTCGGGCTCTCGTTTTCTTCCTCGGCATCTGGTTTTGTTCCCAGAGCTTTAGTTTACTTCCTCGGCCTCTGCTTTTCTTCCTCAGGTTCTCGTTTTCTTCCTGAAGCTCTGCATTAGCTCCTCGGTCTCTGTTTTGTTCCTCGGGCTCTGGTTTTGTTCCTTCACCTCTGGTTTTCTTCCTCGGGCTCTTGTTTTCTTCCTCAGGCTCTGGTTTTGTTCATGGAGGGCTGGTTTTGTTCCTCGGGCTCTGGCTTGGTTCCTCGGGTCCTGGTTTTTTGCCTCAGGCTCTGTTTTTTTTCCTCAGGCTCTGGTTTTGTTCCTCGGTTTCTGGTTTGGTTCCTCGGGCCCTGGTTTTATTCCACGGGCTCTGGTTTTCTTCCTATGGCCCTCTTTTTGTTCTTCAGGCCCTCCTTTTTGTCCTTGGCCTTGGTTTTTGTTCCTCGGGCTCTGGTTTTCTTCCTCGGGCTCTGGTTTTCTTCCTCAGGCTCTGGTTTTCTTGCTCGGGCTCTGGATTTCTTCCTCGAGCTCTCGTTTTCTTCTTCACGCCCTGGATTTGTTCCTCGGGCTCTGTTTTTGTTCCTCGGGTGCTGGTTGTGTTCCTCGGGCTCTGGTTTTGTTCCTTGAGCTCTAGTTTTGTTCTTCGAGCTCTGGTTTTGTTCCTGGAGCTCTGGTTTTCTTTCACGGGCTCTGGTTTTGTTCCTCAGGCTCTGGTTTTATTCCTCAGGCCCTGTTTTTATTCCTCGGGGTTTCGTTTTGTTCCTCGGGCTCTGCTTTATTTCCACGGGTTCTGGTTTTTGTTCCTCGAGGGCTGGTTTTGTTCCTTGGGCTATGGTTTTCTTTCTCGGGCTCTGGCTTGGTTCCTCGGGCCCTGGTTTTTTGCCTCGGGCTCTGGTTTTGTTCCTCGGGCTCTGGTTTTGTTCCTCGGTTTCTGGTTTGGTTCCTGGGGCCCTGGTTTTATTCCACGGGCTCTGGTTTTCTTCTTATGGCCCTGTTTTTGTTTTTCAGGCCCTCCTTTTTGTCCTTGGCCTTGGTTTTTGTTCCTCGGGCTCTGGTTTTCTTCCTCAGGATCTGGTTTTGTTCCTCGAGCTCTGGTTTCCTTCCTTGGGCACTGGTTTTGTACCTCGGGCTCTCGTTTTCTTCCTCGGACTCTCGTTTTGTACCTCGGGTTCTGGTTTTTTTCCTTGAGCTCTGGTTTTCTTCCTCGGGCTCTGGTTTTCTTCCTCAGGCTCTGGTTTTATTGCTTGGCCTCTGGATTTCTTCCTCGAGCTCTCGTTTTCTTCTTCACGCCCTGGATTTGTTCCTCGGGTTCTGTTTTTGTTCCTCGGGCTGTGGTTGTGTTCCTCGGGCTCTGGTCATGTTCCTCGAACTCTGGTTGTGTTCCTTGGGCTCTGGTTTTGTTCCTTGAGCTCTAGTTTTGTTCTTAGAGCTCTGGTTTTGTTCCTGGGGCTCTGGTTTTCTTTCACGGGTTCTGGTTTTGTTCCTCAGGCCCTGGTTTTATTCCTCGGGGTTTCGTTTTGTTCCTCGGGCTCTGCTTTATTTCCACGGGCTCTGGTTTTGTTCCTCGAGCTCTGGTTTTGTTCCTTGGGCACTGGTTTTGTTCCTTGGGCTCTCATTTTTTTCCTCGGACGCTCGTTTTGTTCCTTGGTTTCTGGTTTTTTTCTTTGAGCTCTATTTTTGTTCCTCGGGCTCTTGTTTTCTTCCTCAGGCTCTGGTTTTGTTCATGGAGGGCTGGTTTTGTTCCTCGGGCTCTGGCTTGGTTCCTTGGGCCCTGGTTTTTTTTTCTCGGCCTCTGGTTTTGTTCCTCGGGCTCTGATTTTGTTCCTCGGTTTCTGGTTTGTTTCCTCGGGCCCTGGTTTTATTCCACGGGCTCTGGTTTTGTTCCTATGGCCCTCTTTTTGTTCTTCAGGCCCTCCTTTTTTTCCTTGGCCTTGGTTTTTGTTCCTCGGGCTCCGGATTGTTTCCTCGGGCTCTTGTTTTCTTCCTCAGGCTCTGGTTTTCTTGCTCGGGCTCTGGATTTCTTCCTCCAGCTCTCGTTTTCTTCTTCAGGCCCTAGATTTGTTCCTCGGGCTCTGTTTTTGTTCCTCGGGCTCTGGTTGTGTTCCTCGGGTCTGGTTTTGTTCCGCGAGCTCTGGTTTTGTTCCTCGGGCTGTGGTTTTTCTTCCTCAGGATCTGGTTTTGTTCCTCGAGCTCTGGTTTTGTTCCTTGGGCACTGGTTTTGTTCCTTGGGCTCTCATTTTTTTCCTCGGACGCTCGTTTTGTTCCTTGGTTTCTGGTTTTTTTCTTTGAGCTCTATTTTTGTTCCTCGGGCTCTTGTTTTCTTCCTCAGGCTCTGGTTTTGTTCATGGAGGGCTGGTTTTGTTCCTCGGGCTCTGGCTTGGTTCCTTGGGCCCTGGTTTTTTTTTCTCGGCCTCTGGTTTTGTTCCTCGGGCTCTGATTTTGTTCCTCGGTTTCTGGTTTGTTTCCTCGGGCCCTGGTTTTATTCCACGGGCTCTGGTTTTGTTCCTATGGCCCTCTTTTTGTTCTTCAGGCCCTCCTTTTTGTCCTTGGCCTTGGTTTTTGTTCCTCGGGCTCCGGATTGTTTCCTCGGCCTCTTGTTTTCTTCCTCAGGCTCTGGTTTTCTTGCTCGGGCTCTGGATTTCTTCCTCCAGCTCTCGTTTTCTTCTTCAGGCCCTAGATTTGTTCCTCGGGCTCTGTTTTTGTTCCTCGGGCTCTGGTTGTGTTCCTCGGGTCTGGTTTTGTTCCGCGAGCTCTGGTTTTGTTCCTCGGGCTGTGGTTTTTCTTCCTCAGGATCTGGTTTTGTTCCTCGAGCTCTGGTTTTGTTCCTTGGGCACTGGTTTTGTTCCTCGGGCTCTCGTTTTCTTCCTCGGCATCTGGTTTTGTTCCCAGAGCTTTAGTTTACTTCCTCGGCCTCTGCTTTTCTTCCTCAGGTTCTCGTTTTCTTCCTGAAGCTCTGCATTAGCTCCTCGGTCTCTGTTTTGTTCCTCGGGCTCTGGTTTTGTTCCTTCACCTCTGGTTTTCTTCCTCGGGCTCTTGTTTTCTTCCTCAGGCTCTGGTTTTGTTCATGGAGGGCTGGTTTTGTTCCTCGGGCTCTGGCTTGGTTCCTCGGGCCCTGTTTTTTTGCCTCAGGCTCTGTTTTTTTTCCTCAGGCTCTGGTTTTGTTCCTCGGTTTCTGGTTTGGTTCCTCGGGCCCTGGTTTTATTCCACGTGCTCTGGTTTTCTTCCTATGGCCCTCTTTTTGTTCTTCAGGCCCTCCTTTTTGTCCTTGGCCTTGGTTTTTGTTCCTCGGGCTCTGGTTTTCTTCCTCGGGCTCTGGTTTTCTTCCTCAGGCTCTGGTTTTCTTGCTCGGGCTCTGGATTTCTTCCTCGAGCTCTCGTTTTCTTCTTCACGCCCTGGATTTGTTCCTCGGGCTCTGTTTTTGTTCCTCGGGTGCTGGTTGTGTTCCTCGGGCTCTGGTTTTGTTCCTTGAGCTCTGGTTGTGTTCCTTGGGCTCTGGTTTTGTTCCTTGAGCTCTGGTTTTCTTTCACGGGCTCTGGTTTTCTTCCTCGGGCTCTGGTTTTCTTCCTCAGGCTCTGGTTTTCTTGCTCGGGCTCTGGATTTCTTCCTCGAGCTCTCGTTTTCTTCTTCACGCCCTGGATTTGTTCCTCGGGCTCTGTTTTTGTTCCTCGGGTGCTGGTTGTGTTCCTCGGGCTCTGGTTTTTTTCCTTGAGCTCTAGTTTTGTTCTTCGAGCTCTGGTTTTGTTCCTGGAGCTCTGGTGTTCTTTCACGGGCTCTGGTTTTGTTCCTCAGGCTCTGGTTTTATTCCTCAGGCCCTGTTTTTATTCCTCGGGGTTTCGTTTTGTTCCTCGGGCTCTGCTTTATTTCCACGGGTTCTGGTTTTTGTTCCTCGAGGGCTGGTTTTGTTCCTTGGGCTATGGTTTTCTTTCTCGGGCTCTGGCTTGGTTCCTCGGGCCCTGGTTTTTTGCCTCGGGCTCTGGTTTTGTTCCTCGGGCTCTGGTTTTGTTCCTCGGTTTCTGGTTTGGTTCCTGGGGCCCTGGTTTTATTCCACGGGCTCTGGTTTTCTTCTTATGGCCCTGTTTTTGTTTTTCAGGCCCTCCTTTTTGTCCTTGGCCTTGGTTTTTGTTCCTCGGGCTCTGGTTTTCTTCCTCAGGATCTGGTTTTGTTCCTCGAGCTCTGGTTTCCTTCCTTGGGCACTGGTTTTGTACCTCGGGCTCTCGTTTTCTTCCTCGGACTCTCGTTTTGTACCTCGGGTTCTGGTTTTTTTCCTTGAGCTCTGGTTTTCTTCCTCGGGCTCTGGTTTTCTTCCTCAGGCTCTGGTTTTATTGCTTGGCCTCTGGATTTCTTTCTCGAGCTCTCGTTTTCTTCTTCACGCCCTGGATTTGTTCCTCGGGTTCTGTTTTTGTTCCTCGGGCTGTGGTTGTGTTCCTCGGGCTCTGGTCATGTTCCTCGAACTCTGGTTGTGTTCCTTGGGCTCTGGTTTTGTTCCTTGAGCTCTAGTTTTGTTCTTCGAGCTCTGGTTTTGTTCCTGGGGCTCTGGTTTTCTTTCACGGGTTCTGGTTTTGTTCCTCAGGCTCTGGTTTTATTCCTCAGGCCCTGGTTTTATTCCTCGGGGTTTCGTTTTGTTCCTCGGGCTCTGCTTTATTTCCACGGGCTCTGGTTTTGTTCCTCGAGCTCTGGTTTTGTTCCTTGGGCACTGGTTTTGTTCCTTGGGCTCTCATTTTTTTCCTCGGACGCTCGTTTTGTTCCTTGGTTTCTGGTTTTTTTCTTTGAGCTCTATTTTTGTTCCTCGGGCTCTTGTTTTCTTCCTCAGGCTCTGGTTTTGTTCATGGAGGGCTGGTTTTGTTCCTCGGGCTCTGGCTTGGTTCCTTGGGCCCTGGTTTTTTTTTCTCGGCCTCTGGTTTTGTTCCTCGGGCTCTGATTTTGTTCCTCGGTTTCTGGTTTGTTTCCTCGGGCCCTGGTTTTATTCCACGGGCTCTGGTTTTGTTCCTATGGCCCTCTTTTTGTTCTTCAGGCCCTACTTTTTTTCCTTGGCCTTGGTTTTTGTTCCTCGGGCTCCGGATTGTTTCCTCGGGCTCTTGTTTTCTTCCTCAGGCTCTGGTTTTCTTGCTCGGGCTCTGGATTTCTTCCTCCAGCTCTCGTTTTCTTCTTCAGGCCCTAGATTTGTTCCTCGGGCTCTGTTTTTGTTCCTCGGGCTCTGGTTGTGTTCCTCGGGTCTGGTTTTGTTCCGCGAGCTCTGGTTTTGTTCCTCGGGCTGTGGTTTTTCTTCCTCAGGATCTGGTTTTGTTCCTCGAGCTCTGGTTTTGTTCCTTGGGCACTGGTTTTGTTCCTCGGGCTCTCGTTTTCTTCCTCGGCATCTGGTTTTGTTCCCAGAGCTTTAGTTTACTTCCTCGGCCTCTGCTTTTCTTCCTCAGGTTCTCGTTTTCTTCCTGAAGCTCTGCATTAGCTCCTCGGTCTCTGTTTTGTTCCTCGGGCTCTGGTTTTGTTCCTTCACCTCTGGTTTTCTTCCTCGGGCTCTTGTTTTCTTCCTCAGGCTCTGGTTTTGTTCATGGAGGGCTGGTTTTGTTCCTCGGGCTCTGGCTTGGTTCCTCGGGCCCTGTTTTTTTGCCTCAGGCTCTGTTTTTTTTCCTCAGGCTCTGGTTTTGTTCCTCGGTTTCTGGTTTGGTTCCTCGGGCCCTGGTTTTATTCCACGGGCTCTGGTTTTCTTCCTATGGCCCTCTTTTTGTTCTTCAGGCCCTCCTTTTTGTCCTTGGCCTTGGTTTTTGTTCCTCGGGCTCTGGTTTTCTTCCTCGGGCTCTGGTTTTCTTCCTCAGGCTCTGGTTTTCTTGCTCGGGCTCTGGATTTCTTCCTCGAGCTCTCGTTTTCTTCTTCACGCCCTGGATTTGTTCCTCGGGCTCTGTTTTTGTTCCTCGGGTGCTGGTTGTGTTCCTCGGGCTCTGGTTTTGTTCCTTGAGCTCTGGTTGTGTTCCTTGGGCTCTGGTTTTGTTCCTTGAGCTCTGGTTTTCTTTCACGGGCTCTGGTTTTCTTCCTCGGGCTCTGTTTTTCTTCCTCAGGCTCTGGTTTTCTTGCTCGGGCTCTGGATTTCTTCCTCGAGCTCTCGTTTTCTTCTTCACGCCCTGGATTTGTTCCTCGGGCTCTGTTTTTGTTCCTCGGGTGCTGGTTGTGTTCCTCGTGCTCTGGTTTTGTTCCTTGAGCTCTAGTTTTGTTCTTCGAGCTCTGGTTTTGTTCCTGGAGCTCTGGTTTTCTTTCACGGGCTCTGGTTTTGTTCCTCAGGCTCTGGTTTTATTCCTCAGGCCCTGTTTTTATTCCTCGGGGTTTCGTTTTGTTCCTCGGGCTCTGCTTTATTTCCACGGGTTCTGGTTTTTGTTCCTCGAGGGCTGGTTTTGTTCCTTGGGCTATGGTTTTCTTTCTCGGGCTCTGGCTTGGTTCCTCGGGCCCTGGTTTTTTGCCTCGGGCTCTGGTTTTGTTCCTCGGGCTCTGGTTTTGTTCCTCGGTTTCTGGTTTGGTTCCTGGGGCCCTGGTTTTATTCCACGGGCTCTGGTTTTCTTCTTATGGCCCTGTTTTTGTTTTTCAGGCCCTCCTTTTTGTCCTTGGCCTTGGTTTTTGTTCCTCGGGCTCTGGTTTTCTTCCTCAGGATCTGGTTTTGTTCCTCGAGCTCTGGTTTCCTTCCTTGGGCACTGGTTTTGTACCTCGGGCTCTCGTTTTCTTCCTCGGACTCTCGTTTTGTACCTCGGGTTCTGGTTTTTTTCCTTGAGCTCTGGTTTTCTTCCTCGGGCTCTGGTTTTCTTCCTCAGGCTCTGGTTTTATTGCTTGGCCTCTGGATTTCTTCCTCGAGCTCTCGTTTTCTTCTTCACGCCCTGGATTTGTTCCTCGGGTTCTGTTTTTGTTCCTCGGGCTGTGGTTGTGTTCCTCGGGCTCTGGTCATGTTCCTCGAACTCTGGTTGTGTTCCTTGGGCTCTGGTTTTGTTCCTTGAGCTCTAGTTTTGTTCTTCGAGCTCTGGTTTTGTTCCTGGGGCTCTGGTTTTCTTTCACGGGTTCTGGTTTTGTTCCTCAGGCTCTGGTTTTATTCCTCAGGCCCTGGTTTTATTCCTCGGGGTTTCGTTTTGTTCCTCGGGCTCTGCTTTATTTCCACGGGCTCTGGTTTTGTTCCTCGAGCTCTGGTTTTGTTCCTTGGGCACTGGTTTTGTTCCTTGGGCTCTCATTTTTTTCCTCGGACGCTCGTTTTGTTCCTTGGTTTCTGGTTTTTTTCTTTGAGCTCTATTTTTGTTCCTCGGGCTCTTGTTTTCTTCCTCAGGCTCTGGTTTTGTTCATGGAGGGCTGGTTTTGTTCCTCGGGCTCTGGCTTGGTTCCTTGGGCCCTGGTTTTTTTTTCTCGGCCTCTGGTTTTGTTCCTCGGGCTCTGATTTTGTTCCTCGGTTTCTGGTTTGTTTCCTCGGGCCCTGGTTTTATTCCACGGGCTCTGGTTTTGTTCCTATGGCCCTCTTTTTGTTCTTCAGGCCCTCCTTTTTTTCCTTGGCCTTGGTTTTTGTTCCTCGGGCTCCGGATTGTTTCCTCGGGCTCTTGTTTTCTTCCTCAGGCTCTGGTTTTCTTGCTCGGGCTCTGGATTTCTTCCTCCAGCTCTCGTTTTCTTCTTCAGGCCCTAGATTTGTTCCTCGGGCTCTGTTTTTGTTCCTCGGGCTCTGGTTGTGTTCCTCGGGTCTGGTTTTGTTCCGCGAGCTCTGGTTTTGTTCCTCGGGCTGTGGTTTTTCTTCCTCAGGATCTGGTTTTGTTCCTCGAGCTCTGGTTTTGTTCCTTGGGCACTGGTTTTGTTCCTTGGGCTCTCAGTTTTTTCCTCGGACGCTCGTTTTGTTCCTTGGTTTCTGGTTTTTTTCTTTGAGCTCTATTTTTGTTCCTCGGGCTCTTGTTTTCTTCCTCAGGCTCTGGTTTTGTTCATGGAGGGCTGGTTTTGTTCCTCGGGCTCTGGCTTGGTTCCTTGGGCCCTGGTTTTTTTTTCTCGGCCTCTGGTTTTGTTCCTCGGGCTCTGATTTTGTTCCTCGGTTTCTGGTTTGTTTCCTCGGGCCCTGGTTTTATTCCACGAGCTCTGGTTTTGTTCCTATGGCCCTCTTTTTGTTCTTCAGGCCCTCCTTTTTTTCCTTGGCCTTGGTTTTTGTTCCTCGGGCTCCGGATTGTTTCCTCGGGCTCTTGTTTTCTTCCTCAGGCTCTGGTTTTCTTGCTCGGGCTCTGGATTTCTTCCTCCAGCTCTCGTTTTCTTCTTCAGGCCCTAGATTTGTTCCTCGGGCTCTGTTTTTGTTCCTCGGGCTCTGGTTGTGTTCCTCGGGTCTGGTTTTGTTCCGCGAGCTCTGGTTTTGTTCCTCGGGCTGTGGTTTTTCTTCCTCAGGATCTGGTTTTGTTCCTCGAGCTCTGGTTTTGTTCCTTGGGCACTGGTTTTGTTCCTCGGGCTCTCGTTTTCTTCCTCGGCATCTGGTTTTGTTCCCAGAGCTTTAGTTTACTTCCTCGGCCTCTGCTTTTCTTCCTCAGGTTCTCGTTTTCTTCCTGAAGCTCTGCATTAGCTCCTCGGTCTCTGTTTTGTTCCTCGGGCTCTGGTTTTGTTCCTTCACCTCTGGTTTTCTTCCTCGGGCTCTTGTTTTCTTCCTCAGGCTCTGGTTTTGTTCATGGAGGGCTGGTTTTGTTCCTCGGGCTCTGACTTGGTTCCTCGGGCCCTGTTTTTTTGCCTCAGGCTCTGTTTTTTTTCCTCAGGCTCTGGTTTTGTTCCTCGGTTTCTGGTTTGGTTCCTCGGGCCCTGGTTTTATTCCACGGGCTCTGGTTTTCTTCCTATGGCCCTCTTTTTGTTCTTCAGGCCCTCCTTTTTGTCCTTGGCCTTGGTTTTTGTTCCTCGGGCTCTGGTTTTCTTCCTCGGGCTCTGGTTTTCTTCCTCAGGCTCTGGTTTTCTTGCTCGGGCTCTGGATTTCTTCCTCGAGCTCTCGTTTTCTTCTTCACGCCCTGGATTTGTTCCTCGGGCTCTGTTTTTGTTCCTCGGGTGCTGGTTGTGTTCCTCGGGCTCTGGTTTTGTTCCTTGAGCTCTGGTTGTGTTCCTTGGGCTCTGGTTTTGTTCCTTGAGCTCTGGTTTTCTTTCACGGGCTCTGGTTTTCTTCCTCGGGCTCTGTTTTTCTTCCTCAGGCTCTGGTTTTCTTGCTCGGGCTCTGGATTTCTTCCTCCAGCTCTCGTTTTCTTCTTCACGCCCTGGATTTGTTCCTCGGGCTCTGTTTTTGTTCCTCGGGTGCTGGTTGTGTTCCTCGGGCTCTGGTTTTGTTCCTTGAGCTCTAGTTTTGTTCTTCGAGCTCTGGTTTTGTTCCTGGAGCTCTGGTTTTCTTTCACGGGCTCTGGTTTTGTTCCTCAGGCTCTGGTTTTATTCCTCAGGCCCTGTTTTTATTCCTCGGGGTTTCGTTTTGTTCCTCGGGCTCTGCTTTATTTCCACGGGTTCTGGTTTTTGTTCCTCGAGGGCTGGTGTTGTTCCTTGGGCTATGGTTTTCTTTCTCGGGCTCTGGCTTGGTTCCTCGGGCCCTGGTTTTTTGCCTCGGGCTCTGGTTTTGTTCCTCGGGCTCTGGTTTTGTTCCTCGGTTTCTGGTTTGGTTCCTGGGGCCCTGGTTTTATTCCACGGGCTCTGGTTTTCTTCTTATGGCCCTGTTTTTGTTTTTCAGGCCCTCCTTTTTGTCCTTGGCCTTGGTTTTTGTTCCTCGGGCTCTGGTTTTCTTCCTCAGGATCTGGTTTTGTTCCTCGAGCTCTGGTTTCCTTCCTTGGGCACTGGTTTTGTACCTCGGGCTCTCGTTTTCTTCCTCGGACTCTCGTTTTGTACCTCGGGTTCTGGTTTTTTTCCTTGAGCTCTGGTTTTCTTCCTCGGGCTCTGGTTTTCTTCCTCAGGCTCTGGTTTTATTGCTTGGCCTCTGGATTTCTTCCTCGAGCTCTCGTTTTCTTCTTCACGCCCTGGATTTGTTCCTCGGGTTCTGTTTTTGTTCCTCGGGCTGTGGTTGTGTTCCTCGGGCTCTGGTCATGTTCCTCGAACTCTGGTTGTGTTCCTTGGGCTCTGGTTTTGTTCCTTGAGCTCTAGTTTTGTTCTTCGAGCTCTGGTTTTGTTCCTGGGGCTCTGGTTTTCTTTCACGGGTTCTGGTTTTGTTCCTCAGGCTCTGGTTTTATTCCTCAGGCCCTGGTTTTATTCCTCGGGGTTTCGTTTTGTTCCTCGGGCTCTGCTTTATTTCCACGGGCTCTGGTTTTGTTCCTCGAGCTCTGGTTTTGTTCCTTGGGCACTGGTTTTGTTCCTTGGGCTCTCATTTTTTTCCTCGGACGCTCGTTTTGTTCCTTGGTTTCTGGTTTTTTTCTTTGAGCTCTATTTTTGTTCCTCGGGCTCTTGTTTTCTTCCTCAGGCTCTGGTTTTGTTCATGGAGGGCTGGTTTTGTTCCTCGGGCTCTGGCTTGGTTCCTTGGGCCCTGGTTTTTTTTTCTCGGCCTCTGGTTTTGTTCCTCGGGCTCTGATTTTGTTCCTCGGTTTCTGGTTTGTTTCCTCGGGCCCTGGTTTTATTCCACGAGCTCTGGTTTTGTTCTTATGGCCCTCTTTTTGTTCTTCAGGCCCTCCTTTTTTTCCTTGGCCTTGGTTTTTGTTCCTCGGGCTCCGGATTGTTTCCTCGGGCTCTTGTTTTCTTCCTCAGGCTCTGGTTTTCTTGCTCGGGCTCTGGATTTCTTCCTCCAGCTCTCGTTTTCTTCTTCAGGCCCTAGATTTGTTCCTCGGGCTCTGTTTTTGTTCCTCGGGCTCTGGTTGTGTTCCTCGGGTCTGGTTTTGTTCCGCGAGCTCTGGTTTTGTTCCTCGGGCTGTGGTTTTTCTTCCTCAGGATCTGGTTTTGTTCCTCGAGCTCTGGTTTTGTTCCTTGGGCACTGGTTTTGTTCCTCGGGCTCTCGTTTTCTTCCTCGGCATCTGGTTTTGTTCCCAGAGCTTTAGTTTACTTCCTCGGCCTCTGCTTTTCTTCCTCAGGTTCTCGTTTTCTTCGTGAAGCTCTGCATTAGCTCCTCGGTCTCTGTTTTGTTCCTCGGGCTCTGGTTTTGTTCCTTCACCTCTGGTTTTCTTCCTCGGGCTCTTGTTTTCTTCCTCAGGCTCTGGTTTTGTTCATGGAGGGCTGGTTTTGTTCCTCGGGCTCTGGCTTGGTTCCTCGGGCCCTGTTTTTTTGCCTCAGGCTCTGTTTTTTTTCCTCAGGCTCTGGTTTTGTTCCTCGGTTTCTGGTTTGTTTCCTCGGGCCCTGGTTTTATTCCACGGGCTCTGGTTTTCTTCCTATGGCCCTCTTTTTGTTCTTCAGGCCCTCCTTTTTGTCCTTGGCCTTGGTTTTTGTTCCTCAGGCTCTGGTTTTCTTCCTCGGGCTCTGGTTTTCTTCCTCAGGCTCTGGTTTTCTTGCTCGGGCTCTGGATTTCTTCCTCGAGCTCTCGTTTTCTTCTTCACGCCCTGGATTTGTTCCTCGGGCTCTGTTTTTGTTCCTCGGGTGCTGGTTGTGTTCCTCGGGCTCTGGTTTTGTTCCTTGAGCTCTGGTTTTCTTTCACGGGCTCTGGTTTTCTTCCTCGGGCTCTGGTTTTCTTCCTCAGGATCTGGTTTTCTTGCTCGGGCTCTGGATTTCTTCCTCGAGCTCTCGTTTTCTTCTTCACGCCCTGGATTTGTTCCTCGGGCTCTGTTTTTGTTCCTCGGGTGCTGGTTGTGTTCCTCGGGCTCTGGTTTTGTTCCTTGAGCTCTAGTTTTGTTCTTCGAGCTCTGGTTTTGTTCCTGGAGCTCTGGTTTTCTTTCACGGGCTCTGGTTTTGTTCCTCAGGCTCTGGTTTTATTCCTCAGGCCCTGTTTTTATTCCTCGGGGTTTCGTTTTGTTCCTCGGGCTCTGCTTTATTTCCACGGGTTCTGGTTTTTGTTCCTCGAGGGCTGGTTTTGTTCCTTGGGCTATGGTTTTCTTTCTCGGGCTCTGGCTTGGTTCCTCGGGCCCTGGTTTTTTGCCTCGGGCTCTGGTTTTGTTCCTCGGGCTCTGGTTTTGTTCCTCGGTTTCTGGTTTGGTTCCTCGGGCCCTGGTTTTATTCCACGGGCTCTGGTTTTCTTCTTATGGCCCTGTTTTTGTTTTTCAGGCCCTCCTTTTTGTCCTTGGCCTTGGTTTTTGTTCCTCGGGCTCTGGTTTTCTTCCTCAGGATCTGGTTTTGTTCCTCGAGCTCTGGTTTCCTTCCTTGGGCACTGGTTTTGTACCTCGGGCTCTCGTTTTCTTCCTCGGACTCTCGTTTTGTACCTCGGGTTCTGGTTTTTTTCCTTGAGCTCTGGTTTTCTTCCTCGGGCTCTGGTTTTCTTCCTCAGGCTCTGGTTTTATTGCTTGGCCTCTGGATTTCTTCCTCGAGCTCTCGTTTTCTTCTTCACACCCTGGATTTGTTCCTCGGGTTCTGTTTTTGTTCCTCGGGCTGTGGTTGTGTTCCTCGGGCTCTGGTCATGTTCCTCGAACTCTGGTTGTGTTCCTTGGGCTCTGGTTTTGTTCCTTGAGCTCTAGTTTTGTTCTTCGAGCTCTGGTTTTGTTCCTGGGGCTCTGGTTTTCTTTCACGGGTTCTGGTTTTGTTCCTCAGGCTCTGGTTTTATTCCTCAGGCCCTGGTTTTATTCCTCGGGGTTTCGTTTTGTTCCTCGGGCTCTGCTTTATTTCCACGGGCTCTGGTTTTGTTCCTCGAGCTCTGGTTTTGTTCCTTGGGCACTGGTTTTGTTCCTTGGGCTCTCATTTTTTTCCTCGGACGCTCGTTTTGTTCCTTGGTTTCTGGTTTTTTTCTTTGAGCTCTATTTTTGTTCCTCGGGCTCTTGTTTTCTTCCTCAGGCTCTGGTTTTGTTCATGGAGGGCTGGTTTTGTTCCTCGGGCTCTGGCTTGGTTCCTTGGGCCCTGGTTTTTTTTTCTCGGCCTCTGGTTTTGTTCCTCGGGCTCTGATTTTGTTCCTCGGTTTCTGGTTTGTTTCCTCGGGCCCTGGTTTTATTCCACGGGCTCTGGTTTTGTTCCTATGGCCCTCTTTTTGTTCTTCAGGCCCTCCTTTTTTTCCTTGGCCTTGGTTTTTGTTCCTCGGGCTCCGGATTGTTTCCTCGGGCTCTTGTTTTCTTCCTCAGGCTCTGGTTTTCTTGCTCGGGCTCTGGATTTCTTCCTCGAGCTCTCGTTTTCTTCTTCACGCCCTGGATTTGTTCCTCGGGCTCTGTTTTTGTTCCTCGGGTGCTGGTTGTGTTCCTCGGGCTCTGGTTTTGTTCCTTGAGCTCTAGTTTTGTTCTTCGAGCTCTGGTTTTGTTCCTGGAGCTCTGGTTTTCTTTCACGGGCTCTGGTTTTGTTTCTCAGGCTCTGGTTTTATTCCTCAGGCCCTGTTTTTATTCCTCGGGGTTTCGTTTTGTTCCTCGGGCTCTGCTTTATTTCCACGGGTTCTGGTTTTTGTTCCTCGAGGGCTGGTTTTGTTCCTTGGGCTATGGTTTTTTGCCTCGGGCTCTGGTTTTGTTCCTCGGGCTCTGGTTTTGTTCCTCGGTTTCTGGTTTGGTTCCTGGGGCCCTGGTTTTATTCCACGGGCTCTGGTTTTCTTCTTATGGCCCTGTTTTTGTTTTTCAGGCCCTCCTTTTTGTCCTTGGCCTTGGTTTTTGTTCCTCGGGCTCTGGTTTTCTTCCTCAGGATCTGGTTTTGTTCCTCGAGCTCTGGTTTCCTTCCTTGGGCACTGGTTTTGTACCTCGGGCTCTCGTTTTCTTCCTCGGACTCTCGTTTTGTACCTCGGGTTCTGGTTTTTTTCCTTGAGCTCTGGTTTTCTTCCTCGGGCTCTGGTTTTCTTCCTCAGGCTCTGGTTTTATTGCTTGGCCTCTGGATTTCTTCCTCGAGCTCTCGTTTTCTTCTTCACGCCCTGGATTTGTTCCTCGGGTTCTGTTTTTGTTCCTCGGGCTGTGGTTGTGTTCCTCGGGCTCTGGTCATGTTCCTCGAACTCTGGTTGTGTTCCTTGGGCTCTGGTTTTGTTCCTTGAGCTCTAGTTTTGTTCTTCGAGCTCTGGTTTTGTTCCTGGGGCTCTGGTTTTCTTTCACGGGTTCTGGTTTTGTTCCTCAGGCTCTGGTTTTATTCCTCAGGCCCTGGTTTTATTCCTCGGGGTTTCGTTTTGTTCCTCGGGCTCTGCTTTATTTCCACGGGCTCTGGTTTTGTTCCTCGAGCTCTGGTTTTGTTCCTTGGGCACTGGTTTTGTTCCTTGGGCTCTCATTTTTTTCCTCGGACGCTCGTTTTGTTCCTTGGTTTCTGGTTTTTTTCTTTGAGCTCTATTTTTGTTCCTCGGGCTCTTGTTTTCTTCCTCAGGCTCTGGTTTTGTTCATGGAGGGCTGGTTTTGTTCCTCGGGCTCTGGCTTGGTTCCTTGGGCCCTGGTTTTTTTTTCTCGGCCTCTGGTTTTGTTCCTCGGGCTCTGATTTTGTTCCTCGGTTTCTGGTTTGTTTCCTCGGGCCCTGGTTTTATTCCACGGGCTCTGGTTTTGTTCCTATGGCCCTCTTTTTGTTCTTCAGGCCCTACTTTTTTTCCTTGGCCTTGGTTTTTGTTCCTCGGGCTCCGGATTGTTTCCTCGGGCTCTTGTTTTCTTCCTCAGGCTCTGGTTTTCTTGCTCGGGCTCTGGATTTCTTCCTCCAGCTCTCGTTTTCTTCTTCACGCCCTAGATTTGTTCCTCGGTCTCTGTTTTTGTTCCTCGGGCTCTGGTTGTGTTCCTCGGGTCTGGTTTTGTTCCGCGAGCTCTGGTTTTGTTCCTCGGGCTGTGGTTTTTCTTCCTCAGGATCTGGTTTTGTTCCTCGAGCTCTGGTTTTGTTCCTTGGGCACTGGTTTTGTTCCTCAGGCTCTCGTTTTCTTCCTCGGCATCTGGTTTTGTTCCCAGAGCTTTAGTTTACTTCCTCGGCCTCTGCTTTTCTTCCTCAGGTTCTCGTTTTCTTCCTGAAGCTCTGCATTAGCTCCTCGGTCTCTGTTTTGTTCCTCGGGCTCTGGTTTTGTTCCTTCACCTCTGGTTTTCTTCCTCGGGCTCTTGTTTTCTTCCTCAGGCTCTGGTTTTGTTCATGGAGGGCTGGTTTTGTTCCTCGGGCTCTGGCTTGGTTCCTCGGGCCCTGTTTTTTTGCCTCAGGCTCTGTTTTTTTTCCTCAGGCTCTGGTTTTGTTCCTCGGTTTCTGGTTTGGTTCCTCGGGCCCTGGTTTTATTCCACGGGCTCTGGTTTTCTTCCTATGGCCCTCTTTTTGTTCTTCAGGCCCTCCTTTTTGTCCTTGGCCTTGGTTTTTGTTCCTCGGGCTCTGGATTTCTTCCTCGAGCTCTCGTTTTCTTCTTCACGCCCTGGATTTGTTCCTCGGGCTCTGTTTTTGTTCCTCGGGTGCTGGTTGTGTTCCTCGGGCTCTGGTTTTGTTCCTTGAGCTCTGGTTGTGTTCCTTGGGCTCTGGTTTTGTTCCTTGAGCTCTGGTTTTCTTTCACGGGCTCTGGTTTTCTTCCTCGGGCTCTGTTTTTCTTCCTCAGGCTCTGGTTTTCTTGCTCGGGCTCTGGATTTCTTCCTCCAGCTCTCGTTTTCTTCTTCACGCCCTGGATTTGTTCCTCGGGCTCTGTCTTTGTTCCTCGGGTGCTGGTTGTGTTCCTCGGGCTCTGGTTTTGTTCCTTGAGCTCTAGTTTTGTTCTTCGAGCTCTGGTTTTGTTCCTGGAGCTCTGGTTTTCTTTCACGGGCTCTGGTTTTGTTCCTCAGGCTCTGGTTTTATTCCTCAGGCCCTGTTTTTATTCCTCGGGGTTTCGTTTTGTTCCTCGGGCTCTGCTTTATTTCCACGGGTTCTGGTTTTTGTTCCTCGAGGGCTGGTTTTGTTCCTTGGGCTATGGTTTTCTTTCTCGGGCTCTGGCTTGGTTCCTCGGGCCCTGGTTTCTTGCCTCGGGCTCTGGTTTTGTTCCTCGGGCTCTGGTTTTGTTCCTCGGTTTCTGGTTTGGTTCCTGGGGCCCTGGTTTTATTCCACGGGCTCTGGTTTTCTTCTTATGGCCCTGTTTTTGTTTTTCAGGCCCTCCTTTTTGTCCTTGGCCTTGGTTTTTGTTCCTCGGGCTCTGGTTTTCTTCCTCAGGATCTGGTTTTGTTCCTCGAGCTCTGGTTTCCTTCCTTGGGCACTGGTTTTGTACCTCGGGCTCTCGTTTTCTTCCTCGGACTCTCGTTTTGTACCTCGGGTTCTGGTTTTTTTCCTTGAGCTCTGGTTTTCTTCCTCGGGCTCTGGTTTTCTTCCTCAGGCTCTGGTTTTATTGCTTGGCCTCTGGATTTCTTCCTCGAGCTCTCGTTTTCTTCTTCACGCCCTGGATTTGTTCCTTGGGTTCTGTTTTTGTTCCTCGGGCTGTGGTTGTGTTCCTCGGGCTCTGGTCATGTTCCTCGAACTCTGGTTGTGTTCCTCGGGCTCTGGTTTTGTTCCTTGAGCTCTAGTTTTGTTCTTCGAGCTCTGGTTTTGTTCCTGGGGCTCTGGTTTTCTTTCACGGGTTCTGGTTTTGTTCCTCAGGCTCTGGTTTTATTCCTCAGGCCCTGGTTTTATTCCTCGGGGTTTCGTTTTGTTCCTCGGGCTCTGCTTTATTTCCACGGGCTCTGGTTTTGTTCCTCGAGCTCTGGTTTTGTTCCTTGGGCACTGGTTTTGTTCCTTGGGCTCTCATTTTTTTCCTCGGACGCTCGTTTTGTTCCTTGGTTTCTGTTTTTTTTCTTTGAGCTCTATTTTTGTTCCTCGGGCTCTTGTTTTCTTCCTCAGGCTCTGGTTTTGTTCATGGAGGGCTGGTTTTGTTCCTCGGGCTCTGGCTTGGTTCCTTGGGCCCTGGTTTTTTTTTCTCGGCCTCTGGTTTTGTTCCTCGGGCTCTGATTTTGTTCCTCGGTTTCTGGTTTGTTTCCTCGGGCCCTGGTTTTATTCCACGAGCTCTGGTTTTGTTCCTATGGCCCTCTTTTTGTTCTTCAGGCCCTCCTTTTTTTCCTTGGCCTTGGTTTTTGTTCCTCGGGCTCCGGATTGTTTCCTCGGGCTCTTGTTTTCTTCCTCAGGCTCTGGTTTTCTTGCTCGGGCTCTGGATTTCTTCCTCCAGCTCTCGTTTTCTTCTTCAGGCCCTAGATTTGTTCCTCGGGCTCTGTTTTTGTTCCTCGGGCTCTGGTTGTGTTCCTCGGGTCTGGTTTTGTTCTGCGAGCTCTGGTTTTGTTCCTCGGGCTGTGGTTTTTCTTCCTCAGGATCTGGTTTTGTTCCTCGAGCTCTGATTTTGTTCCTTGGGCACTGGTTTTGTTCCTCGGGCTCTCGTTTTCTTCCTCGGCATCTGGTTTTGTTCCCAGAGCTTTAGTTTACTTCCTCGGCCTCTGCTTTTCTTCCTCAGGTTCTCGTTTTCTTCCTGAAGCTCTGCATTAGCTCCTCGGTCTCTGTTTTGTTCCTCGGGCTCTGGTTTTGTTCCTTCACCTCTGGTTTTCTTCCTCGGGCTCTTGTTTTCTTCCTCAGGCTCTGGTTTTGTTCATGGAGGGCTGGTTTTGTTCCTCGGGCTCTGGCTTGGTTCCTCGGGCCCTGTTTTTTTGCCTCAGGCTCTGTTTTTTTTCCTCAGGCTCTGGTTTTGTTCCTCGGTTTCTGGTTTGGTTCCTCGGGCCCTGGTTTTATTCCACGGGCTCTGGTTTTCTTCCTATGGCCCTCTTTTTGTTCTTCAGGCCCTCCTTTTTGTCCTTGGCCTTGGTTTTTGTTCCTCGGGCTCTGGATTTCTTCCTCGAGCTCTCGTTTTCTTCTTCACGCCCTGGATTTGTTCCTCGGGCTCTGTTTTTGTTCCTCGGGTGCTGGTTGTGTTCCTCGGGCTCTGGTTTTGTTCCTTGAGCTCTGGTTGTGTTCCTTGGGCTCTGGTTTTGTTCCTTGAGCTCTGGTTTTCTTTCACGGGCTCTGGTTTTCTTCCTCGGGCTCTGTTTTTCTTCCTCAGGCTCTGGTTTTCTTGCTCGGGCTCTGGATTTCTTCCTCCAGCTCTCGTTTTCTTCTTCACGCCCTGGATTTGTTCCTCGGGCTCTGTTTTTGTTCCTCGGGTGCTGGTTGTGTTCCTCGGGCTCTGGTTTTGTTCCTTGAGCTCTAGTTTTGTTCTTCGAGCTCTGGTTTTGTTCCTGGAGCTCTGGTTTTCTTTCACGGGCTCTGGTTTTGTTCCTCAGGCTCTGGTTTTATTCCTCAGGCCCTGTTTTTATTCCTCGGGGTTTCGTTTTGTTCCTCGGGCTCTGCTTTATTTCCACGGGTTCTGGTTTTTGTTCCTCGAGGGCTGGTTTTGTTCCTTGGGCTATGGTTTTCTTTCTCGGACTCTGGCTTGGTTCCTCGGGCCCTGGTTTTTTGCCTCGGGCTCTGGTTTTGTTCCTCGGGCTCTGGTTTTGTTCCTCGGTTTCTGGTTTGGTTCCTGGGGCCCTGGTTTTATTCCACGGGCTCTGGTTTTCTTCTTATGGCCCTCTTTTTGTTTTTCAGGCCCTCCTTTTTGTCCTTGGCCTTGGTTTTTGTTCCTCGGGCTCTGGTTTTCTTCCTCAGGATCTGGTTTTGTTCCTCGAGCTCTGGTTTCCTTCCTTGGGCACTGGTTTTGTACCTCGGGCTCTCGTTTTCTTCCTCGGACTCTCGTTTTGTACCTCGGGTTCTGGTTTTTTTCCTTGAGCTCTGGTTTTCTTCCTCGGGCTCTGGTTTTCTTCCTCAGGCTCTGGTTTTATTGCTTGGCCTCTGGATTTCTTCCTCGAGCTCTCGTTTTCTTCTTCACGCCCTGGATTTGTTCCTCGGGTTCTGTTTTTGTTCCTCGGGCTGTGGTTGTGTTCCTCGGGCTCTGGTCATGTTCCTCGAACTCTGGTTGTGTTCCTTGGGCTCTGGTTTTGTTCCTTGAGCTCTAGTTTTGTTCTTCGAGCTCTGGTTTTGTTCCTGGGGCTCTGGTTTTCTTTCACGGGTTCTGGTTTTGTTCCTCAGGCTCTGGTTTTATTCCTCAGGCCCTGGTTTTATTCCTCGGGGTTTCGTTTTGTTCCTCGGGCTCTGCTTTATTTCCACGGGCTCTGGTTTTGTTCCTCGAGCTCTGGTTTTGTTCCTTGGGCACTGGTTTTGTTCCTTGGGCTCTCATTTTTTTCCTCGGACGCTCGTTTTGTTCCTTGGTTTCTGGTTTTCTTCTTTGAGCTCTATTTTTGTTCCTCGGGCTCTTGTTTTCTTCCTCAGGCTCTGGTTTTGTTCATGGAGGGCTGGTTTTGTTCCTCGGGCTCTGGCTTTGTTCCTTGGGCCCTGGTTTTTTTTTCTCGGCTTCTGGTTTTGTTCCTCGGGCTCTGATTTTGTTCCTCGGTTTCTGGTTTGTTTCCTCGGGCCCTGGTTTTATTCCACGGGCTCTGGTTTTGTTCCTATGGCCCTCTTTTTGTTCTTCAGGCCCTACTTTTTTTCCTTGGCCTTGGTTTTTGTTCCTCGGGCTCCGGATTGTTTCCTCGGGCTCTTGTTTTCTTCCTCAGGCTCTGGTTTTCTTGCTCGGGCTCTGGATTTCTTCCTCCAGCTCTCGTTTTCTTCTTCAGGCCCTAGATTTGTTCCTCGGGCTCTGTTTTTGTTCCTCGGGCTCTGGTTGTGTTCCTCGGGTCTGGTTTTGTTCCTTGGGCACCGGTTTTGTTCCTCGGGCTCTCGTTTTCTTCCTCGGCATCTGGTTTTGTTCCCAGAGCTTTAGTTTACTTCCTCGGCCTCTGCTTTTCTTCCTCAGGTTCTCGTTTTCTTCCTGAAGCTCTGCATTAGCTCCTCGGTCTCTGTTTTGTTCCTCGGGCTCTGGTTTTGTTCCTTCACCTCTGGTTTTCTTCCTCGGGCTCTTGTTTTCTTCCTCAGGCTCTGGTTTTGTTCATGGAGGGCTGGTTTTGTTCCTCGGGCTCTGGCTTGGTTCCTCGGGCCCTGTTTTTTTGCCTCAGGCTCTGTTTTTTTTCCTCAGGCTCTGGTTTTGTTCCTCGGTTTCTGGTTTGGTTCCTCGGGCCCTGGTTTTATTCCACGGGCTCTGGTTTTCTTCCTATGGCCCTCTTTTTGTTCTTCAGGCCCTCCTTTTTGTCCTTGGCCTTGGTTTTTGTTCCTCGGGCTCTGGTTTTCTTCCTCGGGCTCTGGTTTTCTTCCTCAGGCTCTGGTTTTATTCCTCGGGGTTTCGTTTTGTTCCTCGGGCTCTGCTTTATTTCCACGGGCTCTGGTTTTGTTCCTCGAGCTCTGGTTTTGTTCCTTGGGCACTGGTTTTGTTCCTTGGGCTCTCATTTTTTTCCTCGGACGCTCGTTTTGTTCCTTGGTTTCTGGTTTTTTTCTTTGAGCTCTATTTTTGTTCCTCGGGCTCTTGTTTTCTTCCTCAGGCTCTGGTTTTGTTCATGGAGGGCTGGTTTTGTTCCTCGGGCTCTGGCTTGGTTCCTTGGGCCCTGGTTTTTTTTTCTCGGCCTCTGGTTTTGTTCCTCGGGCTCTGATTTTGTTCCTCGGTTTCTGGTTTGTTTCCTCGGGCCCTGGTTTTATTCCACGGGCTCTGGTTTTCTTCCTATGGCCCTCTTTTTGTTCTTCAGGCCTTCCTTTTTTTCCTTGGCCTTGGTTTTTGTTCCTCGGGCTCCGGATTGTTTCCACGGGCTCTTGTTTTCTTCCTCAGGCTCTGGTTTTCTTGCTCGGGCTCTGGATTTCTTCCTCCAGCTCTCGTTTTCTTCTTCAGGCCCTAGATTTGTTCCTCGGTCTCTGTTTTTGTTCCTCGGGCTCTGGTTGTGTTCCTCGGGTCTGGTTTTGTTCCGCGAGCTCTGGTTTTGTTCCTCAGGCTGTGGTTTTTCTTCCTCAGGATCTGGTTTTGTTCCTCGAGCTCTGGTTTTGTTCCTTGGGCACTGGTTTTGTTCCTCGGGCTCTCGTTTTCTTCCTCGGCATCTGGTTTTGTTCCCAGAGCTTTAGTTTACTTCCTCGGCCTCTGCTTTTCTTCCTCAGGTTCTCGTTTTCTTCCTGAAGCTCTGCATTAGCTCCTCGGTCTCTGTTTTGTTCCTCGGGCTCTGGTTTTGTTCCTTCACCTCTGGTTTTCTTCCTCGGGCTCTTGTTTTCTTCCTCAGGCTCTGGTTTTGTTCATGGAGGGCTGGTTTTGTTCCTTGGGCTCTGGCTTGGTTCCTCGGGCCCTGTTTTTTTGCCTCAGGCTCTGTTTTTTTTCCTCAGGCTCTGGTTTTGTTCCTCGGTTTCTGGTTTGGTTCCTCGGGCCCTGGTTTTATTCCACAGGCTCTGGTTTTCTTCCTATGGCCCTCTTTTTGTTCTTCAGGCCCTCCTTTTTGTCCTTGGCCTTGGTTTTTGTTCCTCGGGCTCTGGTTTTCTTCCTCGGGCTCTTGTTTTCTTCCTCAGGCTCTGGTTTTCTTGCTCGGGCTCTGGATTTCTTCCTCGAGCTCTCGTTTTCTTCTTCACGCCCTGGATTTGTTCCTTGGGCTCTGTTTTTGTTCCTCGGGTGCTGGTTGTGTTCCTCGGGCTCTGGTTTTGTTCCTTGAGCTCTGGTTGTGTTCCTTGGGCTCTGGTTTTGTTCCTTGAGCTCTGGTTTTCTTTCACGGGCTCTGGTTTTCTTCCTCGGGCTCTGTTTTTCTTCCTCAGGCTCTGGTTTTCTTGCTCGGGCTCTGGATTTCTTCCTCCAGCTCTCGTTTTCTTCTTCACGCCCTGGATTTGTTCCTCGGGCTCTGTCTTTGTTCCTCGGGTGCTGGTTGTGTTCCTCGGGCTCTGGTTTTGTTCCTTGAGCTCTAGTTTTGTTCTTCGAGCTCTGGTTTTGTTCCTGGAGCTCTGGTTTTCTTTCACGGGCTCTGGTTTTGTTCCTCAGGCTCTGGTTTTATTCCTCAGGCCCTGTTTTTATTCCTCGGGGTTTCGTTTTGTTCCTCGGGCTCTGCTTTATTTCCACGGGTTCTGGTTTTTGTTCCTCGAGGGCTGGTTTTGTTCCTTGGGCTATGGTTTTCTTTCTCGGGCTCTGGCTTGGTTCCTCGGGCCCTGGTTTCTTGCCTCGGGCTCTGGTTTTGTTCCTCGGGCTCTGGTTTTGTTCCTCGGTTTCTGGTTTGGTTCCTGGGGCCCTGGTTTTATTCCACGGGCTCTGGTTTTCTTCTTATGGCCCTGTTTTTGTTTTTCAGGCCCTCCTTTTTGTCCTTGGCCTTGGTTTTTGTTCCTCGGGCTCTGGTTTTCTTCCTCAGGATCTGGTTTTGTTCCTCGAGCTCTGGTTTCCTTCCTTGGGCACTGGTTTTGTACCTCGGGCTCTCGTTTTCTTCCTCGGACTCTCGTTTTGTACCTCGGGTTCTGGTTTTTTTCCTTGAGCTCTGGTTTTCTTCCTCGGGCTCTGGTTTTCTTCCTCAGGCTCTGGTTTTATTGCTTGGCCTCTGGATTTCTTCCTCGAGCTCTCGTTTTCTTCTTCACGCCCTGGATTTGTTCCTCGGGTTCTGTTTTTGTTCCTCGGGCTGTGGTTGTGTTCCTCGGGCTCTGGTCATGTTCCTCGAACTCTGGTTGTGTTCCTTGGGCTCTGGTTTTGTTCCTTGAGCTCTAGTTTTGTTCTTCGAGCTCTGGTTTTGTTCCTGGGGCTCTGGTTTTCTTTCACGGGTTCTGGTTTTGTTCCTCAGGCTCTGGTTTTATTCCTCAGGCCCTGGTTTTATTCCTCGGGGTTTCGTTTTGTTCCTCGGGCTCTGCTTTATTTCCACGGGCTCTGGTTTTGTTCCTCGAGCTCTGGTTTTGTTCCTTGGGCACTGGTTTTGTTCCTTGGGCTCTCATTTTTTTCCTCGGACGCTCGTTTTGTTCCTTGGTTTCTGGTTTTCTTCTTTGAGCTCTATTTTTGTTCCTCGGGCTCTTGTTTTCTTCCTCAGGCTCTGGTTTTGTTCATGGAGGGCTGGTTTTGTTCCTCGGGCTCTGGCTTGGTTCCTTGGGCCCTGTTTTTTTTTTCTCGGCTTCTGGTTTTGTTCCTCGGGCTCTGATTTTGTTCCTCGGTTTCTGGTTTGTTTCCTCGGGCCCTGGTTTTATTCCACGGGCTCTGGTTTTCTTCCTATGGCCCTCTTTTTGTTCTTCAGGCCCTCCTTTTTTTCCTTGGCCTTGGTTTTTGTTCCTCGGGCTCCGGATTGTTTCCTCGGGCTCTTGTTTTCTTCCTCAGGCTCTGGTTTTCTTGCTCGGGCTCTGGATTTCTTCCTCCAGCTCTCATTTTCTTCTTCAGGCCCTAGATTTGTTCCTCGGGCTCTGTTTTTGTTCCTCGGGCTCTGGTTGTGTTCCTCGGGTCTGGTTTTGTTCCGCGAGCTCTGGTTTTGTTCCTCGGGCTGTGGTTTTTCTTCCTCAGGATCTGGTTTTGTTCCTCGAGCTCTGGTTTTGTTCCTTGGGCACTGGTTTTGTTCCTCGGGCTCTCGTTTTCTTCCTCGGCATCTGGTTTTGTTCCCAGAGCTTTAGTTTACTTCCTCGGCCTCTGCTTTTCTTCCTCAGGTTCTCGTTTTCTTCCTGAAGCTCTGCATTAGCTCCTCGGTCTCTGTTTTGTTCCTCGGGCTCTGGTTTTGTTCCTTCACCTCTGGTTTTCTTCCTCGGGCTCTTGTTTTCTTCCTCAGGCTCTGGTTTTGTTCATGGAGGGCTGGTTTTGTTCCTCGGGCTCTGGCTTGGTTCCTCGGGCCCTGTTTTTTTGCCTCAGGCTCTGTTTTTTTTCCTCAGGCTCTGGTTTTGTTCCTCGGTTTCTGGTTTGTTTCCTCGGGCCCTGGTTTTATTCCACGGGCTCTGGTTTTCTTCCTATGGCCCTCTTTTTGTTCTTCAGGCCCTCCTTTTTGTCCTTGGCCTTGGTTTTTGTTCCTTGGGCTCTGGTTTTCTTCCTCGGGCTCTGGTTTTCTTCCTCAGGCTCTGGTTTTCTTGCTCGGGCTCTGGATTTCTTCCTCGAGCTCTCGTTTTCTTCTTCACACCCTGGATTTGTTCCTCGGGCTCTGTTTTTGTTCCTCGGGTGCTGGTTGTGTTCCTCGGGCTCTGGTTTTGTTCCTTGAGCTCTAGTTTTGTTCTTCGAGCTCTGGTTTTGTTCCTGGAGCTCTGGTGTTCTTTCACGGGCTCTGGTTTTGTTCCTCAGGCTCTGGTTTTATTCCTCAGGCCCTGTTTTTATTCCTCGGGGTTTCGTTTTGTTCCTCGGGCTCTGCTTTATTTCCACGGGTTCTGGTTTTTGTTCCTCGAGGGCTGGTTTTGTTCCTTGGGCTATGGTTTTCTTTCTCGGGCTCTGGCTTGGTTCCTCGGGCCCTGGTTTTTTGCCTCGGGCTCTGGTTTTGTTCCTCGGGCTCTGGTTTTGTTCCTCGGTTTCTGGTTTGGTTCCTGGGGCCCTGGTTTTATTCCACGGGCTCTGGTTTTCTTCTTATGGCCCTGTTTTTGTTTTTCAGGCCCTCCTTTTTGTCCTTGGCCTTGGTTTTTGTTCCTCGGGCTCTGGTTTTCTTCCTCAGGATCTGGTTTTGTTCCTCGAGCTCTGGTTTCCTTCCTTGGGCACTGGTTTTGTACCTCGGGCTCTCGTTTTCTTCCTCGGACTCTCGTTTTGTACCTCGGGTTCTGGTTTTTTTCCTTGAGCTCTGGTTTTCTTCCTCGGGCTCTGGTTTTCTTCCTCAGGCTCTGGTTTTATTGCTTGGCCTCTGGATTTCTTCCTCGAGCTCTCGTTTTCTTCTTCACGCCCTGGATTTGTTCCTCGGGTTCTGTTTTTCTTCCTCGGGCTGTGGTTGTGTTCCTCGGGCTCTGGTCATGTTCCTCGAACTCTGGTTGTGTTCCTTGGGCTCTGGTTTTGTTCCTTGAGCTCTAGTTTTGTTCTTCGAGCTCTGGTTTTGTTCCTGGGGCTCTGGTTTTCTTTCACGGGTTCTGGTTTTGTTCCTCAGGCTCTGGTTTTATTCCTCAGGCCCTGGTTTTATTCCTCGGGGTTTCGTTTTGTTCCTCGGGCTCTGCTTTATTTCCACGGGCTCTGGTTTTGTTCCTCGAGCTCTGGTTTTGTTCCTTGGGCACTGGTTTTGTTCCTTGGGCTCTCATTTTTTTCCTCGGACGCTCGTTTTGTTCCTTGGTTTCTGGTTTTCTTCTTTGAGCTCTATTTTTGTTCCTCGGGCTCTTGTTTTCTTCCTCAGGCTCTGGTTTTGTTCATGGAGGGCTGGTTTTGTTCCTCGGGCTCTGGCTTTGTTCCTTGGGCCCTGGTTTTTTTTTCTCGGCTTCTGGTTTTGTTCCTCGGGCTCTGATTTTGTTCCTCGGTTTCTGGTTTGTTTCCTCGGGCCCTGGTTTTATTCCACGGGCTCTGGTTTTCTTCCTATGGCCCTCTTTTTGTTCTTCAGGCCCTACTTTTTTTCCTTGGCCTTGGTTTTTGTTCCTCGGGCTCCGGATTGTTTCCTCGGGCTCTTGTTTTCTTCCTCAGGCTCTGGTTTTCTTGCTCGGGCTCTGGATTTCTTCCTCGAGCTCTCGTTTTCTTCTTCAGGCCCTAGATTTGTTCCTCGGGCTCTGTTTTTGTTCCTCGGGCTCTGGTTGTGTTCCTCGGGTCTGGTTTTGTTCCGCGAGCTCTGGTTTTGTTCCTCGGGCTGTGGTTTTTCTTCCTCAGGATCTGGTTTTGTTCCTCGAGCTTTGGTTTTGTTCCTTGGGCACTGGTTTTGTTCCTCAGGCTCTCGTTTTCTTCCTCGGCATCCGGTTTTGTTCCCAGAGCTTTAGTTTACTTCCTCGGCCTCTGCTTTTCTTCCTCAGGTTCTCGTTTTCTTCCTGAAGCTCTGCATTAGCTCCTCGGTCTCTGTTTTGTTCCTCGGGCTCTGGTTTTGTTCCTTCACCTCTGGTTTTCTTCCTCGGGCTCTTGTTTTCTTCCTCAGGCTCTGGTTTTGTTCATGGAGGGCTGGTTTTGTTCCTCGGGCTCTGGCTTGGTTCCTCGGGCCCTGTTTTTTTGCCTCAGGCTCTGTTTTTTTTCCTCAGGCTCTGGTTTTGTTCCTCGGTTTCTGGTTTGGTTCCTCGGGCCCTGGTTTTATTCCACGGGCTCTGGTTTTCTTCCTATGGCCCTCTTTTTGTTCTTCAGGCCCTCCTTTTTGTCCTTGGCCTTGGTTTTTGTTCCTCGGGCTCTGGATTTCTTCCTCGAGCTCTCGTTTTCTTCTTCACGCCCTGGATTTGTTCCTCGGGCTCTGTTTTTGTTCCTCGGGTGCTGGTTGTGTTCCTCGGGCTCTGGTTTTGTTCCTTGAGCTCTGGTTGTGTTCCTTGGGCTCTGGTTTTGTTCCTTGAGCTCTGGTTTTCTTTCACGGGCTCTGGTTTTCTTCCTCGGGCTCTGTTTTTCTTCCTCAGGCTCTGGTTTTCTTGCTCGGGCTCTGGATTTCTTCCTCCAGCTCTCGTTTTCTTCTTCACGCCCTGGATTTGTTCCTCGGGCTCTGTCTTTGTTCCTCAGGCTGTGGTTGTGTTCCTCGGGCTCTGGTCATGTTCCTCGAACTCTGGTTGTGTTCCTTGGGCTCTGGTTTTGTTCCTTGAGCTCTAGTTTTGTTCTTCGAGCTCTGGTTTTGTTCCTGGGGCTCTGGTTTTCTTTCACGGGTTCTGGTTTTGTTCCTCAGGCTCTGGTTTTATTCCTCAGGCCCTGGTTTTATTCCTCGGGGTTTCGTTTTGTTCCTCGGGCTCTGCTTTATTTCCACGGGCTCTGGTTTTGTTCCTCGAGCTCTGGTTTTGTTCCTTGGGCACTGGTTTTGTTCCTTGGGCTCTCATTTTTTTCCTCGGACGCTCGTTTTGTTCCTTGGTTTCTGGTTTTCTTCTTTGAGCTCTATTTTTGTTCCTCGGGCTCTTGTTTTCTTCCTCAGGCTCTGGTTTTGTTCATGGAGGGCTGGTTTTGTTCCTCGGGCTCTGGCTTTGTTCCTTGGGCCCTGGTTTTTTTTTCTCGGCTTCTGGTTTTGTTCCTCGGGCTCTGATTTTGTTCCTCGGTTTCTGGTTTGTTTCCTCGGGCCCTGGTTTTATTCCACGGGCTCTGGTTTTCTTCCTATGGCCCTCTTTTTGTTCTTCAGGCCCTCCTTTTTTTCCTTGGCCTTGGTTTTTGTTCCTCGGGCTCCGGATTGTTTCCTCGGGCTCTTGTTTTCTTCCTCAGGCTCTGGTTTTCTTGCTCGGGCTCTGGATTTCTTCCTCGAGCTCTCGTTTTCTTCTTCAGGCCCTAGATTTGTTCCTCGGGCTCTGTTTTTGTTCCTCGGGCTCTGGTTGTGTTCCTCGGGTCTGGTTTTGTTCCGCGAGCTCTGGTTTTGTTCCTCGGGCTGTGGTTTTTCTTCCTCAGGATCTGGTTTTGTTCCTCGAGCTCTGGTTTTGTTCCTTGGGCACTGGTTTTGTTCCTCGGGCTCTCGTTTTCTTCCTCGGCATCTGGTTTTGTTCCCAGAGCTTTAGTTTACTTCCTCGGCCTCTGCTTTTCTTCCTCAGGTTCTCGTTTTCTTCCTGAAGCTCTGCATTAGCTCCTCGGTCTCTGTTTTGTTCCTCGGGCTCTGGTTTTGTTCCTTCACCTCTGGTTTTCTTCCTCGGGCTCTTGTTTTCTTCCTCAGGCTCTGGTTTTGTTCATGGAGGGCTGGTTTTGTTCCTCGGGCTCTGGCTTGGTTCCTCGGGCCCTGTTTTTTTGCCTCAGGCTCTGTTTTTTTTCCTCAGGCTCTGGTTTTGTTCCTCGGTTTCTGGTTTGGTTCCTCGGGCCCTGGTTTTATTCCACGGGCTCTGGTTTTCTTCCTATGGCCCTCTTTTTGTTCTTCAGGCCCTCCTTTTTGTCCTTGGCCTTGGTTTTTGTTCCTCGGGCTCTGGATTTCTTCCTCGAGCTCTCGTTTTCTTCTTCACGCCCTGGATTTGTTCCTCGGGCTCTGTTTTTGTTCCTCGGGTGCTGGTTGTGTTCCTCGGGCTCTGGTTTTGTTCCTTGAGCTCTGGTTGTGTTCCTTGGGCTCTGGTTTTGTTCCTTGAGCTCTGGTTTTCTTTCACGGGCTCTGGTTTTCTTCCTCGGGCTCTGTTTTTCTTCCTCAGGCTCTGGTTTTCTTGCTCGGGCTCTGGATTTCTTCCTCCAGCTCTCGTTTTCTTCTTCACGCCCTGGATTTGTTCCTCGGGCTCTGTCTTTGTTCCTCGGGTGCTGGTTGTGTTCCTCGGGCTCTGGTTTTGTTCCTTGAGCTCTAGTTTTGTTCTTCGAGCTCTGGTTTTGTTCCTGGAGCTCTGGTTTTCTTTCACGGGCTCTGGTTTTGTTCCTCAGGCTCTGGTTTTATTCCTCAGGCCCTGGTTTTATTCCTCGGGGTTTCGTTTTGTTCCTCGGGCTCTGCTTTATTTCCACGGGTTCTGGTTTTTGTTCCTCGAGGGCTGGTTTTGTTCCTTGGGCTATGGTTTTCTTTCTCGGGCTCTGGCTTGGTTCCTCGGGCCCTGGTTTTTTGCCTCGGGCTCTGGTTTTGTTCCTCGGGCTCTGGTTTTGTTCCTCGGTTTCTGGTTTGGTTCCTGGGGCCCTGGTTTTATTCCACGGGCTCTGGTTTTCTTCTTATGGCCCTGTTTTTGTTTTTCAGGCCCTCCTTTTTGTCCTTGGCCTTGGTTTTTGTTCCTCGGGCTCTGGTTTTCTTCCTCAGGATCTGGTTTTGTTCCTCGAGCTCTGGTTTCCTTCCTTGGGCACTGGTTTTGTACCTCGGGCTCTCGTTTTCTTCCTCGGACTCTCGTTTTGTACCTCGGGTTCTGGTTTTTTTCCTTGAGCTCTGGTTTTCTTCCTCGGGCTCTGGTTTTCTTCCTCAGGCTCTGGTTTTCTTGCTCGGGCTCTGGATTTCTTCCTCCAGCTCTCGTTTTCTTCTTCAGGCCCTAGATTTGTTCCTCGGGCTCTGTTTTTGTTCCTCGGGCTCTGGTTGTGTTCCTCGGGTCTGGTTTTGTTCCGCGAGCTCTGGTTTTGTTCCTCGGGCTGTGGTTTTTCTTCCTCAGGATCTGGTTTTGTTCCTCGAGCTCTGGTTTTGTTCCTTGGGCACTGGTTTTGTTCCTCGGGCTCTCGTTTTCTTCCTCGGCATCTGGTTTTGTTCCCAGAGCTTTAGTTTACTTCCTCGGCCTCTGCTTTTCTTCCTCAGGTTCTCGTTTTCTTCCTGAAGCTCTGCATTATCTCCTCGGTCTCTGTTTTGTTCCTCGGGCTCTGGTTTTGTTCCTTCACCTCTGGTTTTCTTCCTCGGGCTCTTGTTTTCTTCCTCAGGCTCTGGTTTTGTTCATGGAGGGCTGGTTTTGTTCCTCGGGCTCTGGCTTGGTTCCTCGGGCCCTGTTTTTTTGCCTCAGGCTCTGTTTTTTTTCCTCAGGCTCTGGTTTTGTTCCTCGGTTTCTGGTTTGGTTCCTCGGGCCCTGGTTTTATTCCACGGGCTCTGGTTTTCTTCCTATGGCCCTCTTTTTGTTCTTCAGGCCCTCCTTTTTGTCCTTGGCCTTGGTTTTTGTTCCTCGGGCTCTGGATTTCTTCCTCGAGCTCTCGTTTTCTTCTTCACGCCCTGGATTTGTTCCTCGGGCTCTGTTTTTGTTCCTCGGGTGCTGGTTGTGTTCCTCGGGCTCTGGTTTTGTTCCTTGAGCTCTGGTTGTGTTCCTTGGGCTCTGGTTTTGTTCCTTGAGCTCTGGTTTTCTTTCACGGGCTCTGGTTTTCTTCCTCGGGCTCTGTTTTTCTTCCTCAGGCTCTGGTTTTCTTGCTCGGGCTCTGGATTTCTTCCTCCAGCTCTCGTTTTCTTCTTCACGCCCTGGATTTGTTCCTCGGGCTCTGTCTTTGTTCCTCGCGTGCTGGTTGTGTTCCTCGGGCTCTGGTTTTTTTCCTTGAGCTCTAGTTTTGTTCTTCGAGCTCTGGTTTTGTTCCTGGAGCTCTGGTTTTCTTTCACGGGCTCTGGTTTTGTTCCTCAGGCTCTGGTTTTATTCCTCAGGCCCTGTTTTTATTCCTCGGGGTTTCGTTTTGTTCCTCGGGCTCTGCTTTATTTCCACGGGTTCTGGTTTTTGTTCCTCGAGGGCTGGTTTTGTTCCTTGGGCTATGGTTTTTTGCCTCGGGCTCTGGTTTTGTTCCTCGGGCTCTGGTTTTGTTCCTCGGTTTCTGGTTTGGTTCCTGGGGCCCTGGTTTTATTCCACGGGCTCTGGTTTTCTTCTTATGGCCCTCTTTTTGTTTTTCAGGCCCTCCTTTTTGTCCTTGGCCTTGGTTTTTGTTCCTCGGGCTCTGGTTTTCTTCCTCAGGATCTGGTTTTGTTCCTCGAGCTCTGGTTTCCTTCCTTGGGCACTGGTTTTGTACCTCGGGCTCTCGTTTTCTTCCTCGGACTCTCGTTTTGTACCTCGGGTTCTGGTTTTTTTCCTTGAGCTCTGGTTTTCTTCCTCGGGCTCTGGTTTTCTTCCTCAGGCTCTGGTTTTATTGCTTGGCCTCTGGATTTCTTCCTCGAGCTCTCGTTTTCTTCTTCACGCCCTGGATTTGTTCCTCGGGTTCTGTTTTTGTTCCTCGGGCTGTGGTTGTGTTCCTCGGGCTCTGGTCATGTTCCTCGAACTCTGGTTGTGTTCCTTGGGCTCTGGTTTTGTTCCTTGAGCTCTAGTTTTGTTCTTCGAGCTCTGGTTTTGTTCCTGGGGCTCTGGTTTTCTTTCACGGGTTCTGGTTTTGTTCCTCAGGCTCTGGTTTTATTCCTCAGGCCCTGGTTTTATTCCTCGGGGTTTCGTTTTGTTCCTCGGGCTCTGCTTTATTTCCACGGGCTCTGGTTTTGTTCCTCGAGCTCTGGTTTTGTTCCTTGGGCACTGGTTTTGTTCCTTGGGCTCTCATTTTTTTCCTCGGACGCTCGTTTTGTTCCTTGGTTTCTGGTTTTTTTCTTTGAGCTCTATTTTTGTTCCTCGGGCTCTTGTTTTCTTCCTCAGGCTCTGGTTTTGTTCATGGAGGGCTGGTTTTGTTCCTCGGGCTCTGGCTTGGTTCCTTGGGCCCTGGTTTTTTTTTCTCGGCCTCTGGTTTTGTTCCTCGGGCTCTGATTTTGTTCCTCGGTTTCTGGTTTGTTTCCTCGGGCCCTGGTTTTATTCCACGGGCTCTGGTTTTCTTCCTATGGCCCTCTTTTTGTTCTTCAGGCCCTCCTTTTTTTCCTTGGCCTTGGTTTTTGTTCCTCGGGCTCCGGATTGTTTCCTCGGGCTCTTGTTTTCTTCCTCAGGCTCTGGTTTTCTTGCTCGGGCTCTGGATTTCTTCCTCCAGCTCTCGTTTTCTTCTTCAGGCCCTAGATTTGTTCCTCGGGCTCTGTTTTTGTTCCTCGGGCTCTGGTTGTGTTCCTCGGGTCTGGTTTTGTTCCGCGAGCTCTGGTTTTGTTCCTCGGGCTGTGGTTTTTCTTCCTCAGGATCTGGTTTTGTTCCTCGAGCTCTGGTTTTGTTCCTTGGGCACTGGTTTTGTTCCTCGGGCTCTCGTTTTCTTCCTCGGCATCTGGTTTTGTTCCCAGAGCTTTAGTTTACTTCCTCGGCCTCTGCTTTTCTTCCTCAGGTTCTCGTTTTCTTCCTGAAGCTCTGCATTAGCTCCTCGGTCTCTGTTTTGTTCCTCGGGCTCTGGTTTTGTTCCTTCACCTCTGGTTTTCTTCCTCGGGCTCTTGTTTTCTTCCTCAGGCTCTGGTTTTGTTCATGGAGGGCTGGTTTTGTTCCTCGGGCTCTGGCTTGGTTCCTCGGGCCCTGTTTTTTTGCCTCAGGCTCTGTTTTTTTTCCTCAGGCTCTGGTTTTGTTCCTCGGTTTCTGGTTTGGTTCCTCGGGCCCTGGTTTTATTCCACGGGCTCTGGTTTTCTTCCTATGGCCCTCTTTTTGTTCTTCAGGTCCTCCTTTTTGTCCTTGGCCTTGGTTTTTGTTCCTCGGGCTCTGGATTTCTTCCTCGAGCTCTCGTTTTCTTCTTCACGCCCTGGATTTGTTCCTCGGGCTCTGTTTTTGTTCCTCGGGTGCTGGTTGTGTTCCTCGGGCTCTGGTTTTGTTCCTTGAGCTCTGGTTGTGTTCCTTGGGCTCTGGTTTTGTTCCTTGAGCTCTGGTTTTCTTTCACGGGCTCTGGTTTTCTTCCTCGGGCTCTGTTTTTCTTCCTCAGGCTCTGGTTTTCTTGCTCGGGCTCTGGATTTCTTCCTCCAGCTCTCGTTTTCTTCTTCACGCCCTGGATTTGTTCCTCGGGCTCTGTCTTTGTTCCTCGGGTGCTGGTTGTGTTCCTCGGGCTCTGGTTTTGTTCCTTGAGCTCTAGTTTTGTTCTTCGAGCTCTGGTTTTGTTCCTGGAGCTCTGGTTTTCTTTCACGGGCTCTGGTTTTGTTCCTCAGGCTCTGGTTTTATTCCTCAGGCCCTGTTTTTATTCCTCGGGGTTTCGTTTTGTTCCTCGGGCTCTGCTTTATTTCCACGGGTTCTGGTTTTTTTTCCTCGAGGGCTGGTTTTGTTCCTTGGGCTATGGTTTTCTTTCTCGGGCTCTGGCTTGGTTCCTCGGGCCCTGGTTTTTTGCCTCGGGCTCTGGTTTTGTTCCTCGGGCTCTGGTTTTGTTCCTCGGTTTCTGGTTTGGTTCCTGGGGCCCTGGTTTTATTCCACGGGCTCTGGTTTTCTTCTTATGGCCCTCTTTTTGTTTTTCAGGCCCTCCTTTTTGTCCTTGGCCTTGGTTTTTGTTCCTCGGGCTCTGGTTTTCTTCCTCAGGATCTGGTTTTGTTCCTCGAGCTCTGGTTTCCTTCCTTGGGCACTGGTTTTGTACCTCGGGCTCTCGTTTTCTTCCTCGGACTCTCGTTTTGTACCTCGGGTTCTGGTTTTTTTCCTTGAGCTCTGGTTTTCTTCCTCGGGCTCTGGTTTTCTTCCTCAGGCTCTGGTTTTCTTGCTCGGGCTCTGGATTTCTTCCTCCAGCTCTCGTTTTCTTCTTCACGCCCTGGATTTGTTCCTCGGGTTCTGTTTTTGTTCCTCGGGCTCTGGTTGTGTTCCTCGGGTCTGGTTTTGTTCCGCGAGCTCTGGTTTTGTTCCTCGGGCTGTGGTTTTTCTTCCTCAGGATCTGGTTTTGTTCCTCGAGCTCTGGTTTTGTTCCTTGGGCACTGGTTTTGTTCCTCGGGCTCTCGTTTTCTTCCTCGGCATCTGGTTTTGTTCCCAGAGCTTTAGTTTACTTCCTCGGCCTCTGCTTTTCTTCCTCAGGTTCTCGTTTTCTTCCTGAAGCTCTGCATTAGCTCCTCGGTCTCTGTTTTGTTCCTCGGGCTCTGGTTTTGTTCCTTCACCTCTGGTTTTCTTCCTCGGGCTCTTGTTTTCTTCCTCAGGCTCTGGTTTTGTTCATGGAGGGCTGGTTTTGTTCCTTGGGCTCTGGCTTGGTTCCTCGGGCCCTGTTTTTTTGCCTCAGGCTCTGTTTTTTTTCCTCAGGCTCTGGTTTTGTTCCTCGGTTTCTGGTTTGGTTCCTCGGGCCCTGGTTTTATTCCACGGGCTCTGGTTTTCTTCCTATGGCCCTCTTTTTGTTCTTCAGGCCCTCCTTTTTGTCCTTGGCCTTGGTTTTTGTTCCTCGGGCTCTGGATTTCTTCCTCGAGCTCTCGTTTTCTTCTTCACGCCCTGGATTTGTTCCTCGGGCTCTGTTTTTGTTCCTCGGGTGCTGGTTGTGTTCCTCGGGCTCTGGTTTTGTTCCTTGAGCTCTGGTTGTGTTCCTTGGGCTCTGGTTTTGTTCCTTGAGCTCTGGTTTTCTTTCACGGGCTCTGGTTTTCTTCCTCGGGCTCTGTTTTTCTTCCTCAGGCTCTGGTTTTCTTGCTCGGGCTCTGTATTTCTTCCTCCAGCTCTCGTTTTCTTCTTCACGCCCTGGATTTGTTCCTCGGGCTCTGTCTTTGTTCCTCGGGTGCTGGTTGTGTTCCTCGGGCTCTGGTTTTGTTCCTTGAGCTCTAGTTTTGTTCTTCGAGCTCTGGTTTTGTTCCTGGAGCTCTGGTTTTCTTTCACGGGCTCTGGTTTTGTTCCTCAGGCTCTGGTTTTATTCCTCAGGCCCTGTTTTTATTCCTCGGGGTTTCGTTTTGTTCCTCGGGCTCTGCTTTATTTCCACGGGTTCTGGTTTTTGTTCCTCGAGGGCTGGTTTTGTTCCTTGGGCTATGGTTTTTTGCCTCGGGCTCTGGTTTTGTTCCTCGGGCTCTGGTTTTGTTCCTCGGTTTCTGGTTTGGTTCCTGGGGCCCTGGTTTTATTCCACGGGCTCTGGTTTTCTTCTTATGGCCCTGTTTTTGTTTTTCAGGCCCTCCTTTTTGTCCTTGGCCTTGGTTTTTGTTCCTCGGGCTCTGGTTTTCTTCCTCAGGATCTGGTTTTGTTCCTCGAGCTCTGGTTTCCTTCCTTGGGCACTGGTTTTGTACCTCGGGCTCTCGTTTTCTTCCTCGGACTCTCGTTTTGTACCTCGGGTTCTGGTTTTTTTCCTTGAGCTCTGGTTTTCTTCCTCGGGCTCTGGTTTTCTTCCTCAGGCTCTGGTTTTCTTGCTTGGCCTCTGGATTTCTTCCTCGAGCTCTCGTTTTCTTCTTCACGCCCTGGATTTGTTCCTCGGGTTCTGTTTTTGTTCCTCGGGCTGTGGTTGTGTTCCTCGGGCTCTGGTCATGTTCCTCGAACTCTGGTTGTGTTCCTTGGGCTCTGGTTTTGTTCCTTGAGCTCTAGTTTTGTTCTTCGAGCTCTGGTTTTGTTCCTGGGGCTCTGGTTTTCTTTCACGGGTTCTGGTTTTGTTCCTCAGGCTCTGGTTTTATTCCTCAGGCCCTGGTTTTATTCCTCGGGGTTTCGTTTTGTTCCTCGGGCTCTGCTTTATTTCCACGGGCTCTGGTTTTGTTCCTCGAGCTCTGGTTTTGTTCCTTGGGCACTGGTTTTGTTCCTTGGGCTCTCATTTTTTTCCTCGGACGCTCGTTTTGTTCCTTGGTTTCTGGTTTTTTTCTTTGAGCTCTATTTTTGTTCCTCGGGCTCTTGTTTTCTTCCTCAGGCTCTGGTTTTGTTCATGGAGGGCTGGTTTTGTTCCTCGGGCTCTGGCTTGGTTCCTTGGGCCCTGGTTTTTTTTTCTCGGCCTCTGGTTTTGTTCCTCGGGCTCTGATTTTGTTCCTCGGTTTCTGGTTTGTTTCCTCGGGCCCTGGTTTTATTCCACGGGCTCTGGTTTTCTTCCTATGGCCCTCTTTTTGTTCTTCAGGCCTTCCTTTTTTTCCTTGGCCTTGGTTTTTGTTCCTCGGGCTCCGGATTGTTTCCTCGGGCTCTTGTTTTCTTCCTCAGGCTCTGGTTTTCTTGCTCGGGCTCTGGATTTCTTCCTCCAGCTCTCGTTTTCTTCTTCAGGCCCTAGATTTGTTCCTCGGGCTCTGTTTTTGTTCCTCGGGCTCTGGTTGTGTTCCTCGGGTCTGGTTTTGTTCCACGAGCTCTGGTTTTGTTCCTCGGGCTGTGGTTTTTCTTCCTCAGGATCTGGTTTTGTTCCTCGAGCTCTGGTTTTGTTCCTTGGGCACTGGTTTTGTTCCTCGGGCTCTCGTTTTCTTCCTCGGCATCTGGTTTTGTTCCCAGAGCTTTAGTTTACTTCCTCGGCCTCTGCTTTTCTTCCTCAGGTTCTCGTTTTCTTCCTGAAGCTCTGCATTAGCTCCTCGGTCTCTGTTTTGTTCCTCGGGCTCTGGTTTTGTTCCTTCACCTCTGGTTTTCTTCCTCGGGCTCTTGTTTTCTTCCTCAGGCTCTGGTTTTGTTCATGGAGGGCTGGTTTTGTTCCTCGGGCTCTGGCTTGGTTCCTCGGGCCCTGTTTTTTTGCCTCAGGCTCTGTTTTTTTTCCTCAGGCTCTGGTTTTGTTCCTCGGTTTCTGGTTTGGTTCCTCGGGCCCTGGTTTTATTCCACGGGCTCTGGTTTTCTTCCTATGGCCCTCTTTTTGTTCTTCAGGCCCTCCTTTTTGTCCTTGGCCTTGGTTTTTGTTCCTCGGGCTCTGGTTTTCTTCCTCGGGCTCTGGTTTTCTTCCTCAGGCTCTGGTTTTCTTGCTCGGGCTCTGGATTTCTTCCTCGAGCTCTCGTTTTCTTCTTCACGCCCTGGATTTGTTCCTCGGGCTCTGTTTTTGTTCCTCGGGTGCTGGTTGTGTTCCTCGGGCTCTGGTTTTGTTCCTTGAGCTCTAGTTTTGTTCTTCGAGCTCTGGTTTTGTTCCTGGAGCTCTGGTGTTCTTTCACGGGCTCTGGTTTTGTTCCTCAGGCTCTGGTTTTATTCCTCAGGCCCTGTTTTTATTCCTCGGGGTTTCGTTTTGTTCCTCGGGCTCTGCTTTATTTCCACGGGTTCTGGTTTTTGTTCCTCGAGGGCTGGTTTTGTTCCTTGGGCTATGGTTTTCTTTCTCGGGCTCTGGCTTGGTTCCTCGGGCCCTGGTTTTTTGCCTCGGGCTCTGGTTTTGTTCCTCGGGCTCTGGTTTTGTTCCTCGGTTTCTGGTTTGGTTCCTGGGGCCCTGGTTTTATTCCACGGGCTCTGGTTTTCTTCTTATGGCCCTGTTTTTGTTTTTCAGGCCCTCCTTTTTGTCCTTGGCCTTGGTTTTTGTTCCTCGGGCTCTGGTTTTCTTCCTCAGGATCTGGTTTTGTTCCTCGAGCTCTGGTTTCCTTCCTTGGGCACTGGTTTTGTACCTCGGGCTCTCGTTTTCTTCCTCGGACTCTCGTTTTGTACCTCGGGTTCTGGTTTTTTTCCTTGAGCTCTGGTTTTCTTCCTCGGGCTCTGGTTTTCTTCCTCAGGCTCTGGTTTTATTGCTTGGCCTCTGGATTTCTTCCTCGAGCTCTCGTTTTCTTCTTCACGCCCTGGATTTGTTCCTCGGGTTCTGTTTTTGTTCCTCGGGCTGTGGTTGTGTTCCTCGGGCTCTGGTCATGTTCCTCGAACTCTGGTTGTGTTCCTTGGGCTCTGGTTTTGTTCCTTGAGCTCTAGTTTTGTTCTTCGAGCTCTGGTTTTGTTCCTGGGGCTCTGGTTTTCTTTCACGGGTTCTGGTTTTCTTCCTCAGGCTCTGGTTTTATTCCTCAGGCCCTGGTTTTATTCCTCGGGGTTTCGTTTTGTTCCTCGGGCTCTGCTTTATTTCCACGGGCTCTGGTTTTGTTCCTATGGCCCTCTTTTTGTTCTTCAGGCCCTCCTTTTTTTCCTTGGCCTTGGTTTTTGTTCCTCGGGCTCCGGATTGTTTCCTCGGGCTCTTGTTTTCTTCCTCAGGCTCTGGTTTTCTTGCTCGGGCTCTGGATTTCTTCCTCCAGCTCTCGTTTTCTTCTTCAGGCCCTAGATTTGTTCCTCGGGCTCTGTTTTTGTTCCTCGGGCTCTGGTTGTGTTCCTCGGGTCTGGTTTTGTTCCGCGAGCTCTGGTTTTATTCCTCGGGCTGTGGTTTTTCTTCCTCAGGATCTGGTTTTGTTCCTCGAGCTCTGGTTTTGTTCCTTGGGCACTGGTTTTGTTCCTCGGGCTCTCGTTTTCTTCCTCGGCATCTGGTTTTGTTCCCAGAGCTTTAGTTTACTTCCTCGGCCTCTGCTTTTCTTCCTCAGGTTCTCGTTTTCTTCCTGAAGCTCTGCATTAGCTCCTCGGTCTCTGTTTTGTTCCTCGGGCTCTGGTTTTGTTCCTTCACCTCTGGTTTTCTTCCTCGGGCTCTTGTTTTCTTCCTCAGGCTCTGGTTTTGTTCATGGAGGGCTGGTTTTGTTCCTCGGGCTCTGGCTTGGTTCCTCGGGCCCTGTTTTTTTGCCTCAGGCTCTGTTTTTTTTCCTCAGGCTCTGGTTTTGTTCCTCGGTTTCTGGTTTGGTTCCTCGGGCCCTGGTTTTATTCCACGGGCTCTGGTTTTCTTCCTATGGCCCTCTTTTTGTTCTTCAGGCCCTCCTTTTTGTCCTTGGCCTTGGTTTTTGTTCCTCGGGCTCTCGTTTTCTTCCTCGGGCTCTGGTTTTCTTCCTCAGGCTCTGGTTTTCTTGCTCGGGCTCTGGATTTCTTCCTCGAGCTCTCGTTTTCTTCTTCACGCCCTGGATTTGTTCCTCGGGCTCTGTTTTTGTTCCTCGGGTGCTGGTTGTGTTCCTCGGGCTCTGGTTTTGTTCCTTGAGCTCTGGTTGTGTTCCTTGGGCTCTGGTTTTGTTCCTTGAGCTCTGGTTTTCTTTCACGGGCTCTGGTTTTCTTCCTCGGGCTCTGTTTTTCTTCCTCAGGCTCTGGTTTTCTTGCTCGGGCTCTGGATTTCTTCCTCCAGCTCTCGTTTTCTTCTTCACGCCCTGGATTTGTTCCTCGGGCTCTGTCTTTGTTCCTCGGGTGCTGGTTGTGTTCCTCGGGCTCTGGTTTTGTTCCTTGAGCTCTAGTTTTGTTCTTCGAGCTCTGGTTTTGTTCCTGGAGCTCTGGTTTTCTTTCACGGGCTCTGGTTTTGTTCCTCAGGCTCTGGTTTTATTCCTCAGGCCCTGTTTTTATTCCTCGGGGTTTCGTTTTGTTCCTCGGGCTCTGCTTTATTTCCACGGGTTCTGGTTTTTGTTCCTCGAGGGCTGGTTTTGTTCCTTGGGCTATGGTTTTCTTTCTCGGGCTCTGGCTTGGTTCCTCGGGCCCTGGTTTTTTGCCTCGGGCTCTGGTTTTGTTCCTCGGGCTCTGGTTTTGTTCCTCGGTTTCTGGTTTGGTTCCTGGGGCCCTGGTTTTATTCCACGGGCTCTGGTTTTCTTCTTATGGCCCTCTTTTTGTTTTTCAGGCCCTCCTTTTTGTCCTTGGCCTTGGTTTTTGTTCCTCGGGCTCTGGTTTTCTTCCTCAGGATCTGGTTTTGTTCCTCGAGCTCTGGTTTCCTTCCTTGGGCACTGGTTTTGTACCTCGGGCTCTCGTTTTCTTCCTCGGACTCTCGTTTTGTACCTCGGGTTCTGGTTTTTTTCCTTGAGCTCTGGTTTTCTTCCTCGGGCTCTGGTTTTCTTCCTCAGGCTCTGGTTTTATTGCTTGGCCTCTGGATTTCTTCCTCGAGCTCTCGTTTTCTTCTTCACGCCCTGGATTTGTTCCTCGGGTTCTGTTTTTGTTCCTCGGGCTGTGGTTGTGTTCCTCGGGCTCTGGTCATGTTCCTCGAACTCTGGTTGTGTTCCTTGGGCTCTGGTTTTGTTCCTTGAGCTCTAGTTTTGTTCTTCGAGCTCTGGTTTTGTTCCTGGGGCTCTGGTTTTCTTTCACGGGTTCTGGTTTTGTTCCTCAGGCTCTGGTTTTATTCCTCAGGCCCTGGTTTTATTCCTCGGGGTTTCGTTTTGTTCCTCGGGCTCTGCTTTATTTCCACGGGCTCTGGTTTTGTTCCTCGAGCTCTGGTTTTGTTCCTTGGGCACTGGTTTTGTTCCTTGGGCTCTCATTTTTTTCCTCGGACGCTCGTTTTGTTCCTTGGTTTCTGGTTTTTTTCTTTGAGCTCTATTTTTGTTCCTCGGGCTCTTGTTTTCTTCCTCAGGCTCTGGTTTTGTTCATGGAGGGCTGGTTTTGTTCCTCGGGCTCTGGCTTGGTTCCTTGGGCCCTGGTTTTTTTTTCTCGGCTTCTGGTTTTGTTCCTCGGGCTCTGATTTTGTTCCTCGGTTTCTGGTTTGTTTCCTCGGGCCCTGGTTTTATTCCACGGGCTCTGGTTTTCTTCCTATGGCCCTCTTTTTGTTCTTCAGGCCCTCCTTTTTTTCCTTGGCCTTGGTTTTTGTTCCTCGGGCTCCGGATTGTTTCCTCGGGCTCTTGTTTTCTTCCTCAGGCTCTGGTTTTCTTGCTCGGGCTCTGGATTTCTTCCTCCAGCTCTCGTTTTCTTCTTCAGGCCCTAGATTTGTTCCTCGGGCTCTGTTTTTGTTCCTCGGGCTCTGGTTGTGTTCCTCGGGTCTGGTTTTGTTCCGCGAGCTCTGGTTTTGTTCCTCGGGCTGTGGTTTTTCTTCCTCAGGATCTGGTTTTGTTCCTCGAGCTCTGGTTTTGTTCCTTGGGCACTGGTTTTGTTCCTCGGGCTCTCGTTTTCTTCCTCGGCATCTGGTTTTGTTCCCAGAGCTTTAGTTTACTTCCTCGGCCTCTGCTTTTCTTCCTCAGGTTCTCGTTTTCTTCCTGAAGCTCTGCATTAGCTCCTCGGTCTCTGTTTTGTTCCTCGGGCTCTGGTTTTGTTCCTTCACCTCTGGTTTTCTTCCTCGGGCTCTTGTTTTCTTCCTCAGGCTCTGGTTTTGTTCATGGAGGGCTGGTTTTGTTCCTCGGGCTCTGGCTTGGTTCCTCGGGCCCTGTTTTTTTGCCTCAGGCTCTGTTTTTTTTCCTCAGGCTCTGGTTTTGTTCCTCGGTTTCTGGTTTGGTTCCTCGGGCCCTGGTTTTATTCCACGGGCTCTGGTTTTCTTCCTATGGCCCTCTTTTTGTTCTTCAGGCCCTCCTTTTTGTCCTTGGCCTTGGTTTTTGTTCCTCGGGCTCTCGTTTTCTTCCTCGGGCTCTGGTTTTCTTCCTCAGGCTCTGGTTTTCTTGCTCGGGCTCTGGATTTCTTCCTCGAGCTCTCGTTTTCTTCTTCACGCCCTGGATTTGTTCCTCGGGCTCTGTTTTTGTTCCTCGGGTGCTGGTTGTGTTCCTCGGGCTCTGGTTTTGTTCCTTGAGCTCTGGTTGTGTTCCTTGGGCTCTGGTTTTGTTCCTTGAGCTCTGGTTTTCTTTCACGGGCTCTGGTTTTCTTCCTCGGGCTCTGTTTTTCTTCCTCAGGCTCTGGTTTTCTTGCTCGGGCTCTGGATTTCTTCCTCCAGCTCTCGTTTTCTTCTTCACGCCCTGGATTTGTTCCTCGGGCTCTGTCTTTGTTCCTCGGGTGCTGGTTGTGTTCCTCGGGCTCTGGTTTTGTTCCTTGAGCTCTAGTTTTGTTCTTCGAGCTCTGGTTTTGTTCCTGGAGCTCTGGTTTTCTTTCACGGGCTCTGGTTTTGTTCCTCAGGCTCTGGTTTTATTCCTCAGGCCCTGTTTTTATTCCTCGGGGTTTCGTTTTGTTCCTCGGGCTCTGCTTTATTTCCACGGGTTCTGGTTTTTGTTCCTCGAGGGCTGGTTTTGTTCCTTGGGCTATGGTTTTCTTTCTCGGGCTCTGGCTTGGTTCCTCGGGCCCTGGTTTTTTGCCTCGGGCTCTGGTTTTGTTCCTCGGGCTCTGGTTTTGTTCCTCGGTTTCTGGTTTGGTTCCTGGGGCCCTGGTTTTATTCCACGGGCTCTGGTTTTCTTCTTATGGCCCTCTTTTTGTTTTTCAGGCCCTCCTTTTTGTCCTTGGCCTTGGTTTTTGTTCCTCGGGCTCTGGTTTTCTTCCTCAGGATCTGGTTTTGTTCCTCGAGCTCTGGTTTCCTTCCTTGGGCACTGGTTTTGTACCTCGGGCTCTCGTTTTCTTCCTCGGACTCTCGTTTTGTACCTCGGGTTCTGGTTTTTTTCCTTGAGCTCTGGTTTTCTTCCTCGGGCTCTGGTTTTCTTCCTCAGGCTCTGGTTTTATTGCTTGGCCTCTGGATTTCTTCCTCGAGCTCTCGTTTTCTTCTTCACGCCCTGGATTTGTTCCTCGGGTTCTGTTTTTGTTCCTCGGGCTGTGGTTGTGTTCCTCGGGCTCTGGTCATGTTCCTCGAACTCTGGTTGTGTTCCTTGGGCTCTGGTTTTGTTCCTTGAGCTCTAGTTTTGTTCTTCGAGCTCTGGTTTTGTTCCTGGGGCTCTGGTTTTCTTTCACGGGTTCTGGTTTTCTTCCTCAGGCTCTGGTTTTATTCCTCAGGCCCTGGTTTTATTCCTCGGGGTTTCGTTTTGTTCCTCGGGCTCTGCTTTATTTCCACGGGCTCTGGTTTTGTTCCTCGAGCTCTGGTTTTGTTCCTTGGGCACTGGTTTTGTTCCTTGGGCTCTCATTTTTTTCCTCGGACGCTCGTTTTGTTCCTTGGTTTCTGGTTTTTTTCTTTGAGCTCTATTTTTGTTCCTCGGGCTCTTGTTTTCTTCCTCAGGCTCTGGTTTTGTTCATGGAGGGCTGGTTTTGTTCCTCGGGCTCTGGCTTGGTTCCTTGGGCCCTGGTTTTTTTTTCTCGGCTTCTGGTTTTGTTCCTCGGGCTCTGATTTTGTTCCTCGGTTTCTGGTTTGTTTCCTCGGGCCCTGGTTTTATTCCACGGGCTCTGGTTTTCTTCCTATGGCCCTCTTTTTGTTCTTCAGGCCCTCCTTTTTTTCCTTGGCCTTGGTTTTTGTTCCTCGGGCTCCGGATTGTTTCCTCGGGCTCTTGTTTTCTTCCTCAGGCTCTGGTTTTCTTGCTCGGGCTCTGGATTTCTTCCTCCAGCTCTCGTTTTCTTCTTCAGGCCCTAGATTTGTTCCTCGGGCTCTGTTTTTGTTCCTCGGGCTCTGGTTGTGTTCCTCGGGTCTGGTTTTGTTCCGCGAGCTCTGGTTTTGTTCCTCGGGCTGTGGTTTTTCTTCCTCAGGATCTGGTTTTGTTCCTCGAGCTCTGGTTTTGTTCCTTGGGCACTGGTTTTGTTCCTTGGGCTCTCGTTTTCTTCCTCGGCATCTGGTTTTGTTCCCAGAGCTTTAGTTTACTTCCTCGGCCTCTGCTTTTCTTCCTCAGGTTCTCGTTTTCTTCCTGAAGCTCTGCATTAGCTCCTCGGTCTCTGTTTTGTTCCTCGGGCTCTGATTTTGTTCCTTCACCTCTGGTTTTCTTCCTCGGGCTCTTGTTTTCTTCCTCAGGCTCTGGTTTTGTTCATGGAGGGCTGGTTTTGTTCCTCGGGCTCTGGCTTGGTTCCTCGGGCCCTGTTTTTTTGCCTCAGGCTCTGTTTTTTTTCCTCAGGCTCTGGTTTTGTTCCTCGGTTTCTGGTTTGGTTCCTCGGGCCCTGGTTTTATTCCACGGGCTCTGGTTTTCTTCCTATGGCCCTCTTTTTGTTCTTCAGGCCCTCCTTTTTGTCCTTGGCCTTGGTTTTTGTTCCTCGGGCTCTGGTTTTCTTCCTCGGGCTCTGGTTTTCTTCCTCAGGCTCTGGTTTTCTTCCTCGGGCTCTGTTTTTCTTCCTGAGGCTCTGGTTTTCTTGCTCGGGCTCTGGATTTCTTCCTCCAGCTCTCGTTTTCTTCTTCACGCCCTGGATTTGTTCCTCGGGCTCTGTCTTTGTTCCTCGGGTGCTGGTTGTGTTCCTCGGGCTCTGGTTTTGTTCCTTGAGCTCTAGTTTTGTTCTTCGAGCTCTGGTTTTGTTCCTGGAGCTCTGGTTTTCTTTCACGGGCTCTGGTTTTGTTCCTCAGGCTCTGGTTTTATTCCTCAGGCCCTGTTTTTATTCCTCGGGGTTTCGTTTTGTTCCTCGGGCTCTGCTTTATTTCCACGGGTTCTGGTTTTTGTTCCTCGAGGGCTGGTTTTGTTCCTTGGGCTATGGTTTTCTTTCTCGGGCTCTGGCTTGGTTCCTCGGGCCCTGGTTTTTTGCCTCGGGCTCTGGTTTTGTTCCTCGGGCTCTGGTTTTGTTCCTCGGTTTCTGGTTTGGTTCCTGGGGCCCTGGTTTTATTCCACGGGCTCTGGTTTTCTTCTTATGGCCCTCTTTTTGTTTTTCAGGCCCTCCTTTTTGTCCTTGGCCTTGGTTTTTGTTCCTCGGGCTCTGGTTTTCTTCCTCAGGATCTGGTTTTGTTCCTCGAGCTCTGGTTTCCTTCCTTGGGCACTGGTTTTGTACCTCGGGCTCTCGTTTTCTTCCTCGGACTCTCGTTTTGTACCTCGGGTTCTGGTTTTTTTCCTTGAGCTCTGGTTTTCTTCCTCGGGCTCTGGTTTTCTTCCTCAGGCTCTGGTTTTATTGCTTGGCCTCTGGATTTCTTCCTCGAGCTCTCGTTTTCTTCTTCACGCCCTGGATTTGTTCCTCGGGTTCTGTTTTTGTTCCTCGGGCTGTGGTTGTGTTCCTCGGGCTCTGGTCATGTTCCTCGGACTCTGGTTGTGTTCCTTGGGCTCTGGTTTTGTTCCTTGAGCTCTAGTTTTGTTCTTCGAGCTCTGGTTTTGTTCCTGGGGCTCTGGTTTTCTTTCACGGGTTCTGGTTTTCTTCCTCAGGCTCTGGTTTTATTCCTCAGGCCCTGGTTTTATTCCTCGGGGTTTCGTTTTGTTCCTCGGGCTCTGCTTTATTTCCACGGGCTCTGGTTTTGTTCCTATGGCCCTCTTTTTGTTCTTCAGGCCCTCCTTTTTGTCCTTGGCCTTGGTTTTTGTTCCTCGGGCTCCGGATTGTTTCCTCGGGCTCTTGTTTTCTTCCTCAGGCTCTGGTTTTCTTGCTCGGGCTCTGGATTTCTTCCTCCAGCTCTCGTTTTCTTCTTCAGGCCCTAGATTTGTTCCTCGGGCTCTGTTTTTGTTCCTCGGGCTCTGGTTGTGTTCCTCGGGTCTGGTTTTGTTCCGCGAGCTCTGGTTTTGTTCCTCGGGCTGTGGTTTTTCTTCCTCAGGATCTGGTTTTGTTCCTCGAGCTCTGGTTTTGTTCCTTGGGCACTGGTTTTGTTCCTCGGGCTCTCGTTTTCTCCTCGGCATCTAGTTTTCTTCCAAGAGCTTTAGTTTACTTCCTCGGCCTCTGCTTTTCTTCCTTAGGCTCACGTTTTCTTCGTGAAGCTCTGCATTATCTCCTCGGTCTCTGTTTTGTTCCTCGGGCTCTGGTTTTGTTCCTTCACCTCTGGTTTTCTTCCTCGGGCTCTTGTTTTCTTCCTCAGGCTCTGGTTTTGTTCATGGAGGGCTGGTTTTGTTCCTCGGGCTCTGGCTTGGTTCCTCGGGCCCTGTTTTTTTGCCTCAGGCTCTGTTTTTTTTCCTCAGGCTCTGGTTTTGTTCCTCGGTTTCTGGTTTGGTTCCTCGGGCCCTGGTTTTATTCCACGGGCTCTGGTTTTCTTCCTATGGCCCTCTTTTTGTTCTTCAGGCCCTCCTTTTTGTCCTTGGCCTTTGTTTTTGTTCCTCGGGCTCTGGTTTTCTTCCTCGGGCTCTGGTTTTCTTCCTCAGGCTCTGGTTTTCTTGCTCGGGCTCTGGATTTCTTCCTCGAGCTCTCGTTTTCTTCTTCACGGCCTGGATTTGTTCCTCGGGCTCTGTTTTTGTTCATCGGGTGCTGGTTGTGTTCCTCGGGCTCTGGTTTTGTTCCTTGAGCTCTGGTTGTGTTCCTTGGGCTCTGGTTTTGTTCCTTGAGCTCTGGTTTTCTTTCACGGGCTCTGGTTTTCTTCCTCGGGCTCTGTTTTTCTTCCTCAGGCTCTGGTTTTCTTGCTCGGGCTCTGGATTTCTTCCTCGAGCTCTCGTTTTCTTCTTCACGCCCTGGATTTGTTCCTCGGGCTCTGTTTTTGTTCCTCGGGTGCTGGTTGTGTTCCTCGGGCTCTGGTTTTGTTCCTTGAGCTCTAGTTTTGTTCTTCGAGCTCTGGTTTTGTTCCTGGAGCTCTGGTTTTCTTTCACGGGCTCTGGTTTTGTTCCTCAGGCTCTGGTTTTATTCCTCAGGCCCTGTTTTTATTCCTCGGGGTTTCGTTTTGTTCCTCGGGCTCTGCTTTATTTCCACGGGTTCTGGTTTTTGTTCCTCGAGGGCTGGTTTTGTTCCTTGGGCTATGGTTTTCTTTCTCGGGCTCTGGCTTGGTTCCTCGGGCCCTGGTTTTTTGCCTCGGGCTCTGGTTTTGTTCCTCGGGCTCTGGTTTTGTTCCTCGGTTTCTGGTTTGGTTCCTGGGGCCCTGGTTTTATTCCACGGGCTCTGGTTTTCTTCTTATGGCCCTGTTTTTGTTTTTCAGGCCCTCCTTTTTGTCCTTGGCCTTGGTTTTTGTTCCTCGGGCTCTGGTTTTCTTCCTCAGGATCTGGTTTTGTTCCTCGAGCTCTGGTTTCCTTCCTTGGGCACTGGTTTTGTACCTCGGGCTCTCGTTTTCTTCCTCGGACTCTCGTTTTGTACCTCGGGTTCTGGTTTTTTTCCTTGAGCTCTGGTTTTCTTCCTCGGGCTCTGGTTTTCTTCCTCAGGCTCTGGTTTTATTGCTTGGCCTCTGGATTTCTTCCTCGAGCTCTCGTTTTCTTCTTCACGCCCTGGATTTGTTCCTCGGGTTCTGTTTTTGTTCCTCGGGCTGTGGTTGTGTTCCTCGGGCTCTGGTCATGTTCCTCGGACTCTCGTTGTGTTCCTTGGGCTCTGGTTTTGTTCCTTGAGCTCTAGTTTTGTTCTTCGAGCTCTGGTTTTGTTCCTGGGGCTCTGGTTTTCTTTCACGGGTTCTGGTTTTGTTCCTCAGGCTCTGGTTTTATTCCTCAGGCCCTGGTTTTATTCCTCGGGGTTTCGTTTTGTTCCTCGGGCTCTGCTTTATTTCCACGGGCTCTGGTTTTGTTCCTCGAGCTCTGGTTTTGTTCCTTGGGCACTGGTTTTGTTCCTTGGGCTCTCATTTTTTTCCTCGGACGCTCGTTTTGTTCCTTGGTTTCTGGTTTTTTTCTTTGAGCTCTATTTTTGTTCCTCGGGCTCTTGTTTTCTTCCTCAGGCTCTGGTTTTGTTCATGGAGGGCTGGTTTTGTTCCTCGGGCTCTGGCTTGGTTCCTTGGGCCCTGGTTTTTTTTTCTCGGCCTCTGGTTTTGTTCCTCGGGCTCTGATTTTGTTCCTCGGTTTCTGGTTTGTTTCCTCGGGCCCTGGTTTTATTCCACGGGCTCTGGTTTTCTTCCTATGGCCCTCTTTTTGTTCTTCAGGCCCTCCTTTTTTTCCTTGGCCTTGGTTTTTGTTCCTCGGGCTCCGGATTGTTTCCTCGGGCTCTTGTTTTCTTCCTCAGGCTCTGGTTTTCTTGCTCGGGCTCTGGATTTCTTCCTCCAGCTCTCGTTTTCTTCTTCAGGCCCTAGATTTGTTCCTCGGGCTCTGTTTTTTTTCCTCGGGCTCTGGTTGTGTTCCTCGGGTCTGGTTTTGTTCCGCGAGCTCTGGTTTTGTTCCTCGGGCTGTGGTTTTTCTTCCTCAGGATCTGGTTTTGTTCCTCGAGCTCTGGTTTTGTTCCTTGGGCACTGGTTTTGTTCCTCGGGCTCTCGTTTTCTTCCTCGGCATCTGGTTTTGTTCCCAGAGCTTTAGTTTACTTCCTCGGCCTCTGCTTTTCTTCCTCAGGTTCTCGTTTTCTTCCTGAAGCTCTGCATTAGCTCCTCGGTCTCTGTTTTGTTCCTCGGGCTCTGGTTTTGTTCCTTCACCTCTGGTTTTCTTCCTCGGGCTCTTGTTTTCTTCCTCAGGCTCTGGTTTTGTTCATGGAGGGCTGGTTTTGTTCCTCGGGCTCTGGCTTGGTTCCTCGGGCCCTGTTTTTTTGCCTCAGGCTCTGTTTTTTTTCCTCAGGCTCTGGTTTTGTTCCTCGGTTTCTGGTTTGGTTCCTCGGGCCCTGGTTTTATTCCACGGGCTCTGGTTTTCTTCCTATGGCCCTCTTTTTGTTCTTCAGGCCCTCCTTTTTGTCCTTGGCCTTGGTTTTTGTTCCTCGGGCTCTGGTTTTCTTCCTCGGGCTCTGGTTTTCTTCCTCAGGCTCTGGTTTTCTTGCTCGGGCTCTGGATTTCTTCCTCGAGCTCTCGTTTTCTTCTTCACGCCCTGGATTTGTTCCTCGGGCTCTGTTTTTGTTCCTCGGGTGCTGGTTGTGTTCCTCGGGCTCTGGTTTTGTTCCTCGAGCTCTGGTTTTGTTCCTTGGGCACTGGTTTTGTACCTCGGGCTCTCGTTTTCTTCCTCGGACTCTCGTTTTGTACCTCGGGTTCTGGTTTTTTTCCTTGAGCTCTGGTTTTCTTCCTCGGGCTCTGGTTTTCTTCCTCAGGCTCTGGTTTTATTGCTTGGCCTCTGGATTTCTTCCTCGAGCTCTCGTTTTCTTCTTCACGCCCTGGATTTGTTCCTCGGGTTCTGTTTTTGTTCCTCGGGCTGTGGTTGTGTTCCTCGGGCTCTGGTCATGTTCCTCGAACTCTGGTTGTGTTCCTTGGGCTCTGGTTTTGTTCCTTGAGCTCTAGTTTTGTTCTTCGAGCTCTGGTTTTGTTCCTGGGGCTCTGGTTTTCTTTCACGGGTTCTGGTTTTGTTCCTCAGGCTCTGGTTTTATTCCTCAGGCCCTGGTTTTATTCCTCGGGGTTTCGTTTTGTTCCTCGGGCTCTGCTTTATTTCCACGGGCTCTGATTTTGTTCCTCGGTTTCTGGTTTGTTTCCTCGGGCCATGGTTTTATTCCACGGGCTCTGGTTTTCTTCCTATGGCCCTCTTTTTGTTCTTCAGGCCCTCCTTTTTTTCCTTGGCCTTGGTTTTTGTTCCTCGGGCTCCGGATTGTTTCCTCGGGCTCTTGTTTTCTTCCTCAGGCTCTGGTTTTCTTGCTCGGGCTCTGGATTTCTTCCTCGAGCTCTCGTTTTCTTCTTCAGGCCCTAGATTTGTTCCTCGGGCTCTGTTTTTTTTCCTCGGGCTCTGGTTGTGTTCCTCCGGTCTGGTTTTGTTCCGCGAGCTCTGGTTTTGTTCCTCGGGCTGTGGTTTTTCTTCCTCAGGATCTGGTTTTGTTCCTCGAGCTCTGGTTTTGTTCCTTGGGCACTGGTTTTGTTCCTCGGGCTCTCGTTTTCTCCTCGGCATCTAGTTTTCTTCCAAGAGCTTTAGTTTACTTCCTCGGCCTCTGCTTTTCTTCCTTAGGCTCACGTTTTCTTCGTGAAGCTCTGCATTATCTCCTCGGTCTCTGTTTTGTTCCTCGGGCTCTGGTTTTGTTCCTTCACCTCTGGTTTTCTTCCTCGGGCTCTTGTTTTCTTCCTCAGGCTCTGGTTTTGTTCATGGAGGGCTGGTTTTGTTCCTCGGGCTCTGGCTTGGTTCCTCGGGCCCTGTTTTTTTGCCTCAGGCTCTGTTTTTTTTCCTCAGGCTCTGGTTTTGTTCCTCGGTTTCTGGTTTGGTTCCTCGGGCCCTGGTTTTATTCCAAGGGCTCTGGTTTTCTTCCTATGGCCCTCTTTTTGTTCTTCAGGCCCTCCTTTTTGTCCTTGGCCTTGGTTTTTGTTCCTCGGGCTCTGGTTTTCTTCCTCGGGCTCTGGTTTTCTTCCTCAGGCTCTGGTTTTCTTGCTCGGGCTCTGGATTTCTTCCTCGAGCTCTCGTTTTCTTCTTCACACCCTGGATTTGTTCCTCGGGCTCTGTTTTTGTTCCTCGGGTGCTGGTTGTGTTCCTCGGGCTCTGGTTTTGTTCCTTGAGCTCTGGTTGTGTTCCTTGGGCTCTGGTTTTGTTCCTGGAGCTCTGGTTTTCTTTCACGGGCTCTGGTTTTGTTCCTCAGGCTCTGGTTTTATTCCTCAGGCCCTGTTTTTATTCCTCGGGGTTTCGTTTTGTTCCTCGGGCTCTGCTTTATTTCCACGGGTTCTGGTTTTTGTTCCTCGAGGGCTGGTTTTGTTCCTTGGGCTATGGTTTTCTTTCTCGGGCTCTGGCTTGGTTCCTCGGGCCCTGGTTTTGTTCCTCGGGCTCTGGTTTTGTTCCTCGGGCTCTGGTTTTGTTCCTCGGTTTCTGGTTTGGTTCCTGGGGCCCTGGTTTTATTCCACGGGCTCTGGTTTTCTTCTTATGGCCCTGTTTTTGTTTTTCAGGCCCTCCTTTTTGTCCTTGGCCTTGGTTTTTGTTCCTCGGGCTCTGGTTTTCTTCCTCAGGATCTGGTTTTGTTCCTCGAGCTCTGGTTTCCTTCCTTGGGCACTGGTTTTGTACCTCGGGCTCTCGTTTTCTTCCTCGGACTCTCGTTTTGTACCTCGGGTTCTGGTTTTTTTCCTTGAGCTCTGGTTTTCTTCCTCGGGCTCTGGTTTTCTTCCTCAGGCTCTGGTTTTATTGCTTGGCCTCTGGATTTCTTCCTCGAGCTCTCGTTTTCTTCTTCACGCCCTGGATTTGTTCCTCGGGTTCTGTTTTTCTTCCTCGGGCTGTGGTTGTGTTCCTCGGGCTCTGGTCATGTTCCTCGAACTCTGGTTGTGTTCCTTGGGCTCTGGTTTTGTTCCTTGAGCTCTAGTTTTGTTCTTCGAGCTCTGGTTTTGTTCCTGGGGCTCTGGTTTTCTTTCACGGGTTCTGGTTTTGTTCCTCAGGCTCTGGTTTTATTCCTCAGGCCCTGGTTTTATTCCTCGGGGTTTCGTTTTGTTCCTCGGGCTCTGCTTTATTTCCACGGGCTCTGGTTTTGTTCCTCGAGCTCTGGTTTTGTTCCTTGGGCACTGGTTTTGTTCCTTGGGCTCTCATTTTTTTCCTCGGACGCTCGTTTTGTTCCTTGGTTTCTGGTTTTTTTCTTTGAGCTCTATTTTTGTTCCTCGGGCTCTTGTTTTCTTCCTCAGGCTCTGGTTTTGTTCATGGAGGGCTGGTTTTGTTCCTCGGGCTCTGGCTTGGTTCCTTGGGCCCTGGTTTTTTTTTCTCGGCCTCTGGTTTTGTTCCTCGGGCTCTGATTTTGTTCCTCGGTTTCTGGTTTGTTTCCTCGGGCCCTGGTTTTATTCCACGGGCTCTGGTTTTCTTCCTATGGCCCTCTTTTTGTTCTTCAGGCCCTCCTTTTTTTCCTTGGCCTTGGTTTTTGTTCCTCGGGCTCCGGATTGTTTCCTCGGGCTCTTGTTTTCTTCCTCAGGCTCTGGTTTTCTTGCTCGGGCTCTGGATTTCTTCCTCCAGCTCTCGTTTTCTTCTTCAGGCCCTAGATTTGTTCCTCGGGCTCTGTTTTTGTTCCTCGGGCTCTGGTTGTGTTCCTCGGGTCTGGTTTTGTTCCGCGAGCTCTGGTTTTGTTCCTCGGGCTGTGGTTTTTCTTCCTCAGGATCTGGTTTTGTTCCTCGAGCTCTGGTTTTGTTCCTTGGGCACTGGTTTTGTTCCTCGGGCTCTCGTTTTCTTCCTCGGCATCTGGTTTTGTTCCCAGAGCTTTAGTTTACTTCCTCGGCCTCTGCTTTTCTTCCTCAGGTTCTCGTTTTCTTCCTGAAGCTCTGCATTAGCTCCTCGGTCTCTGTTTTGTTCCTCGGGCTCTGGTTTTGTTCCTTCACCTCTGGTTTTCTTCCTCGGGCTCTTGTTTTCTTCCTCAGGCTCTGGTTTTGTTCATGGAGGGCTGGTTTTGTTCCTCGGGCTCTGGCTTGGTTCCTCGGGCCCTGTTTTTTTGCCTCAGGCTCTGTTTTTTTTCCTCAGGCTCTGGTTTTGTTCCTCGGTTTCTGGTTTGGTTCCTCGGGCCCTGGTTTTATTCCACGGGCTCTGGTTTTCTTCCTATGGCCCTCTTTTTGTTCTTCAGGCCCTCCTTTTTGTCCTTGGCCTTGGTTTTTGTTCCTCGGGCTCTGGTTTTCTTCCTCGGGCTCTGGTTTTCTTCCTCAGGCTCTGGTTTTCTTGCTCGGGCTCTGGATTTCTTCCTCGAGCTCTCGTTTTCTTCTTCACGCCCTGGATTTGTTCCTCGGGCTCTGTTTTTGTTCCTCGGGTGCTGGTTGTGTTCCTCGGGCTCTGGTTTTGTTCCTCGAGCTCTGGTTTCCTTCCTTGGGCACTGGTTTTGTACCTCGGGCTCTCGTTTTCTTCCTCGGACTCTCGTTTTGTACCTCGGGTTCTGGTTTTTTTCCTTGAGCTCTGGTTTTCTTCCTCGGGCTCTGGTTTTCTTCCTCAGGCTCTGGTTTTATTGCTTGGCCTCTGGATTTCTTCCTCGAGCTCTCGTTTTCTTCTTCACGCCCTGGATTTGTTCCTCGGGTTCTGTTTTTCTTCCTCGGGCTGTGGTTGTGTTCCTCGGGCTCTGGTCATGTTCCTCGAACTCTCGTTGTGTTCCTTGGGCTCTGGTTTTGTTCCTTGAGCTCTAGTTTTGTTCTTCGAGCTCTGGTTTTGTTCCTGGGGCTCTGGTTTTCTTTCACGGGTTCTGGTTTTGTTCCTCAGGCTCTGGTTTTATTCCTCAGGCCCTGGTTTTATTCCTCGGGGTTTCGTTTTGTTCCTCGGGCTCTGCTTTATTTCCACGGGCTCTGGTTTTGTTCCTCGAGCTCTGGTTTTGTTCCTTGGGCACTGGTTTTGTTCCTTGGGCTCTCATTTTTTTCCTCGGACGCTCGTTTTGTTCCTTGGTTTCTGGTTTTTTTCTTTGAGCTCTATTTTTGTTCCTCGGGCTCTGGTTTTGTTCCTTGAGCTCTAGTTTTGTTCTTCGAGCTCTGGTTTTGTTCCTGGAGCTCTGGTTTTCTTTCACGGGCTCTGGTTTTGTTCCTCAGGCTCTGGTTTTATTCCTCAGGCCCTGTTTTTATTCCTCGGGGTTTCGTTTTGTTCCTCGGGCTCTGCTTTATTTCCACGGGTTCTGGTTTTTGTTCCTCGAGGGCTGGTTTTGTTCCTTGGGCTATGGTTTTCTTTCTCGGGCTCTGGCTTGGTTCCTCGGGCCCTGGTTTTGTTCCTCGGGCTCTGGTTTTGTTCCTCGGGCTCTGATTTTGTTCCTCGGTTTCTGGTTTGGTTCCTGGGGCCCTGGTTTTATTCCACGGGCTCTGGTTTTCTTCTTATGGCCCTGTTTTTGTTTTTCAGGCCCTCCTTTTTGTCCTTGGCCTTGGTTTTTGTTCCTCGGGCTCTGGTTTTCTTCCTCAGGATCTGGTTTTGTTCCTCGAGCTCTGGTTTCCTTCCTTGGGCACTGGTTTTGTACCTCGGGCTCTCGTTTTCTTCCTCGGACTCTCGTTTTGTACCTCGGGTTCTGTTTTTTTTCCTTGAGCTCTGGTTTTCTTCCTCGGGCTCTGGTTTTCTTCCTCAGGCTCTGGTTTTATTGCTTGGCCTCTGGATTTCTTCCTCGAGCTCTCGTTTTCTTCTTCACGCCCTGGATTTGTTCCTCGGGTTCTGTTTTTCTTCCTCGGGCTGTGGTTGTGTTCCTCGGGCTCTGGTCATGTTCCTCGAACTCTGGTTGTGTTCCTTGGGCTCTGGTTTTGTTCCTTGAGCTCTAGTTTTGTTCTTCGAGCTCTGGTTTTGTTCCTGGGGCTCTGGTTTTCTTTCACGGGTTCTGGTTTTGTTCCTCAGGCTCTGGTTTTATTCCTCAGGCCCTGGTTTTATTCCTCGGGGTTTCGTTTTGTTCCTCGGGCTCTGCTTTATTTCCACGGGCTCTGGTTTTGTTCCTCGAGCTCTGGTTTTGTTCCTTGGGCACTGGTTTTGTTCCTTGGGCTCTCATTTTTTTCCTCGGACGCTCATTTTGTTCCTTGGTTTCTGGTTTTTTTCTTTGAGCTCTATTTTTGTTCCTCGGGCTCTTGTTTTCTTCCTCAGGCTCTGGTTTTGTTCATGGAGGGCTGGTTTTGTTCCTCGGGCTCTGGCTTGGTTCCTTGGGCCCTGGTTTTTTTTTCTCGGCCTCTGGTTTTGTTCCTCGGGCTCTGATTTTGTTCCTCGGTTTCTGGTTTGTTTCCTCGGGCCCTGGTTTTATTCCACGGGCTCTGGTTTTCTTCCTATGGCCCTCTTTTTGTTCTTCAGGCCCTCCTTTTTTTCCTTGGCCTTGGTTTTTGTTCCTCGGGCTCCGGATTGTTTCCTCGGGCTCTTGTTTTCTTCCTCAGGCTCTGGTTTTCTTGCTCGGGCTCTGGATTTCTTCCTCCAGCTCTCGTTTTCTTCTTCAGGCCCTAGATTTGTTCCTCGGGCTCTGTTTTTGTTCCTCGGGCTCTGGTTGTGTTCCTCGGGTCTGGTTTTGTTCCGCGAGCTCTGGTTTTGTTCCTCGGGCTGTGGTTTTTCTTCCTCAGGATCTGGTTTTGTTCCTCGAGCTCTGGTTTTGTTCCTTGGGCACTGGTTTTGTTCCTCGGGCTCTCGTTTTCTTCCTCGGCATCTGGTTTTGTTCCCAGAGCTTTAGTTTACTTCCTCGGCCTCTGCTTTTCTTCCTCAGGTTCTCGTTTTCTTCCTGAAGCTCTGCATTAGCTCCTCGGTCTCTGTTTTGTTCCTCGGGCTCTGGTTTTGTTCCTTCACCTCTGGTTTTCTTCCTCGGGCTCTTGTTTTCTTCCTCAGGCTCTGGTTTTGTTCATGGAGGGCTGGTTTTGTTCCTCGGGCTCTGGCTTGGTTCCTCGGGCCCTGTTTTTTTGCCTCAGGCTCTGTTTTTTTTCCTCAGGCTCTGGTTTTGTTCCTCGGTTTCTGGTTTGGTTCCTCGGGCCCTGGTTTTATTCCACGGGCTCTGGTTTTCTTCCTATGGCCCTCTTTTTGTTCTTCAGGCCCTCCTTTTTGTCCTTGGCCTTGGTTTTTGTTCCTCGGGCTCTGGTTTTCTTCCTCGGGCTCTGGTTTTCTTCCTCAGGCTCTGGTTTTCTTGCTCGGGCTCTGGATTTCTTCCTCGAGCTCTCGTTTTCTTCTTCACACCCTGGATTTGTTCCTCGGGCTCTGGTTTTGTTCCTCGGGTGTTGGTTGTGTTCCTCGGGCTCTGGTTTTGTTCCTCGAGCTCTGGTTTCCTTCCTTGGGCACTGGTTTTGTACCTCGGGCTCTCGTTTTCTTCCTCGGACTCTCGTTTTGTACCTCGGGTTCTGGTTTTTTTCCTTGAGCTCTGGTTTTCTTCCTCGGGCTCTGGTTTTCTTCCTCAGGCTCTGGTTTTATTGCTTGGCCTCTGGATTTCTTCCTCGAGCTCTCGTTTTCTTCTTCACGCCCTGGATTTGTTCCTCGGGCTCTGTTTTTGTTCCTCGGGCTGTGGTTGTGTTCCTCGGGCTCTGGTCATGTTCCTCGAACTCTGGTTGTGTTCCTTGGGCTCTGGTTTTGTTCCTTGAGCTCTAGTTTTGTTCTTCGAGCTCTGGTTTTGTTCCTGGGGCTCTGGTTTTCTTTCACGGGTTCTGGTTTTGTTCCTCAGGCTCTGGTTTTATTCCTCAGGCCCTGGTTTTATTCCTCGGGGTTTCGTTTTGTTCCTCGGGCTCTGCTTTATTTCCACGGGCTCTGGTTTTGTTCCTTGGGCACTGGTTTTGTTCCTTGGGCTCTCATTTTTTTCCTCGGACGCTCGTTTTGTTCCTTGGTTTCTGGTTTTTTTCTTTGAGCTCTATTTTTGTTCCTCGGGCTCTTGTTTTCTTCCTCAGGCTCTGGTTTTGTTCATGGAGGGCTGGTTTTGTTCCTCGGGCTCTGGCTTGGTTCCTTGGGCCCTGGTTTTTTTTTCTCGGCCTCTGGTTTTGTTCCTCGGGCTCTGATTTTGTTCCTCGGTTTCTGGTTTGTTTCCTCGGGCCCTGGTTTTATTCCACGGGCTCTGGTTTTCTTCCTATGGCCCTCTTTTTGTTCTTCAGGCCCTCCTTTTTTTCCTTGGCCTTGGTTTTTGTTCCTCGGGCTCCGGATTGTTTCCTCGGGCTCTTGTTTTCTTCCTCAGGCTCTGGTTTTCTTGCTCGGGCTCTGGATTTCTTCCTCCAGCTCTCGTTTTCTTCTTCAGGCCCTAGATTTGTTCCTCGGGCTCTGTTTTTTTTCCTCGGGCTCTGGTTGTGTTCCTCGGGTCTGGTTTTGTTCCGCGAGCTCTGGTTTTGTTCCTCGGGCTGTGGTTTTTCTTCCTCAGGATCTGGTTTTGTTCCTCGAGCTCTGGTTTTGTTCCTTGGGCACTGGTTTTGTTCCTCGGGCTCTCGTTTTCTTCCTCGGCATCTGGTTTTGTTCCCAGAGCTTTAGTTTACTTCCTCGGCCTCTGCTTTTCTTCCTCAGGTTCTCGTTTTCTTCCTGAAGCTCTGCATTATCTCCTCGGTCTCTGTTTTGTTCCTCGGGCTCTGGTTTTTTTCCTTGAGCTCTGGTTTTCTTCCTCGGGCTCTTGTTTTCTTCCTCAGGCTCTGGTTTTGTTCATGGAGGGCTGGTTTTGTTCCTCGGGCTCTGGCTTGGTTCCTCGGGCCCTGTTTTTTTGCCTCAGGCTCTGTTTTTTTTCCTCAGGCTCTGGTTTTGTTCCTCGGTTTCTGGTTTGGTTCCTCGGGCCCTGGTTTTATTCCACGGGCTCTGGTTTTCTTCCTATGGCCCTCTTTTTGTTCTTCAGGCCCTCCTTTTTGTCCTTGGCCTTGGTTTTTGTTCCTCGGGCTCTGGTTTTCTTCCTCGGGCTCTGGTTTTCTTCCTCAGGCTCTGGTTTTCTTGCTCGGACTCTGGATTTCTTCCTCGAGCTCTCGTTTTCTTCTTCACGCCCTGGATTTGTTCCTCGGGCTCTGTTTTTGTTCCTCGGGTGCTGGTTGTGTTCCTCGGGCTCTGGTTTTGTTCCTCGAGCTCTGGTTTCCTTCCTTGGGCACTGGTTTTGTACCTCGGGCTCTCGTTTTCTTCCTCGGACTCTCATTTTGTACCTCGGGTTCTGTTTTTTTTCCTTGAGCTCTGGTTTTCTTCCTCGGGCTCTGGTTTTCTTCCTCAGGCTCTGGTTTTATTGCTTGGCCTCTGGATTTCTTCCTCGAGCTCTCGTTTTCTTCTTCACGCCCTGGATTTGTTCCTCGGGTTCTGTTTTTGTTCCTCGGGCTGTGGTTGTGTTCCTCGGGCTCTGGTCATGTTCCTCGAACTCTGGTTGTGTTCCTTGGGCTCTGGTTTTGTTCCTTGAGCTCTAGTTTTGTTCTTCGAGCTCTGGTTTTGTTCCTGGGGCTCTGGTTTTCTTTCACGGGTTCTGGTTTTGTTCCTCAGGCTCTGGTTTTATTCCTCAGGCCCTGGTTTTATTCCTCGGGGTTTCGTTTTGTTCCTCGGGCTCTGCTTTATTTCCACGGGCTCTGGTTTTGTTCCTCGAGCTCTGGTTTTGTTCCTTGGGCACTGGTTTTGTTCCTTGGGCTCTCATTTTTTTCCTCGGACGCTCGTTTTGTTCCTTGGTTTCTGGTTTTTTTCTTTGAGCTCTATTTTTGTTCCTCGGGCTCTTGTTTTCTTCCTCAGGCTCTGGTTTTGTTCATGGAGGGCTGGTTTTGTTCCTCGGGCTCTGGCTTGGTTCCTTGGGCCCTGGTTTTTTTTTCTCGGCCTCTGGTTTTGTTCCTCGGGCTCTGATTTTGTTCCTCGGTTTCTGGTTTGTTTCCTCGGGCCCTGGTTTTATTCCACGGGCTCTGGTTTTCTTCCTATGGCCCTCTTTTTGTTCTTCAGGCCCTCCTTTTTTTCCTTGGCCTTGGTTTTTGTTCCTCGGGCTCCGGATTGTTTCCTCGGGCTCTTGTTTTCTTCCTCAGGCTCTGGTTTTCTTGCTCGGGCTCTGGATTTCTTCCTCCAGCTCTCGTTTTCTTCTTCAGGCCCTAGATTTGTTCCTCGGGCTCTGTTTTTTTTCCTCGGGCTCTGGTTGTGTTCCTCGGGTCTGGTTTTGTTCCGCGAGCTCTGGTTTTGTTCCTCGGGCTGTGGTTTTTCTTCCTCAGGATCTGGTTTTGTTCCTCGAGCTCTGGTTTTGTTCCTTGGGCACTGGTTTTGTTCCTCGGGCTCTCGTTTTCTTCCTCGGCATCTGGTTTTGTTCCCAGAGCTTTAGTTTACTTCCTCGGCCTCTGCTTTTCTTCCTCAGGTTCTCGTTTTCTTCCTGAAGCTCTGCATTAGCTCCTCGGTCTCTGTTTTGTTCCTCGGGCTCTGGTTTTGTTCCTTCACCTCTGGTTTTCTTCCTCGGGCTCTTGTTTTCTTCCTCAGGCTCTGGTTTTGTTCATGGAGGGCTGGTTTTGTTCCTCGGGCTCTGGCTTGGTTCCTCGGGCCCTGTTTTTTTGCCTCAGGCTCTGTTTTTTTTCCTCAGGCTCTGGTTTTGTTCCTCGGTTTCTGGTTTGATTCCTCGGGCCCTGGTTTTATTCCACGGGCTCTGGTTTTCTTCCTATGGCCCTCTTTTTGTTCTTCAGGCCCTCCTTTTTGTCCTTGGCCTTGGTTTTTGTTCCTCGGGCTCTGGTTTTCTTCCTCGGGCTCTGGTTTTCTTCCTCAGGCTCTGGTTTTCTTGCTCGGGCTCTGGATTTCTTCCTCGAGCTCTCGTTTTCTTCTTCACGCCCTGGATTTGTTCCTCGGGCTCTGTTTTTGTTCCTCGGGTGCTGGTTGTGTTCCTCGGGCTCTGGTTTTGTTCCTCGAGCTCTGGTTTCCTTCCTTGGGCACTGGTTTTGTACCTCGGGCTCTCGTTTTCTTCCTCGGACTCTCATTTTGTACCTCGGGTTCTGGTTTTTTTCCTTGAGCTCTGGTTTTCTTCCTCGGGCTCTGGTTTTCTTCCTCAGGCTCTGGTTTTATTGCTTGGCCTCTGGATTTCTTCCTCGAGCTCTCGTTTTCTTCTTCACGCCCTGGATTTGTTCCTCGGGTTCTGTTTTTGTTCCTCGGGCTGTGGTTGTGTTCCTCGGGCTCTGGTCATGTTCCTCGAACTCTGGTTGTGTTCCTTGGGCTCTGGTTTTGTTCCTTGAGCTCTAGTTTTGTTCTTCGAGCTCTGGTTTTGTTCCTGGGGCTCTGGTTTTCTTTCACGGGTTCTGGTTTTGTTCCTCAGGCTCTGGTTTTATTCCTCAGGCCCTGGTTTTATTCCTCGGGGTTTCGTTTTGTTCCTCGGGCTCTGCTTTATTTCCACGGGCTCTGGTTTTGTTCCTCGAGCTCTGGTTTTGTTCCTTGGGCACTGGTTTTGTTCCTTGGGCTCTCATTTTTTTCCTCGGACGCTCGTTTTGTTCCTTGGTTTCTGGTTTTTTTCTTTGAGCTCTATTTTTGTTCCTCGGGCTCTTGTTTTCTTCCTCAGGCTCTGGTTTTGTTCATGGAGGGCTGGTTTTGTTCCTCGGGCTCTGGCTTGGTTCCTTGGGCCCTGTTTTTTTTTTCTCGGCCTCTGGTTTTGTTCCTCGGGCTCTGATTTTGTTCCTCGGTTTCTGGTTTGTTTCCTCGGGCCCTGGTTTTATTCCACGGGCTCTGGTTTTCTTCCTATGGCCCTCTTTTTGTTCTTCAGGCCCTCCTTTTTTTCCTTGGCCTTGGTTTTTGTTCCTCGGGCTCCGGATTGTTTCCTCGGGCTCTTGTTTTCTTCCTCAGGCTCTGGTTTTCTTGCTCGGGCTCTGGATTTCTTCCTCCAGCTCTCGTTTTCTTCTTCAGGCCCTAGATTTGTTCCTCGGGCTCTGTTTTTTTTCCTCGGGCTCTGGTTGTGTTCCTCGGGTCTGGTTTTGTTCCGCGAGCTCTGGTTTTGTTCCTCGGGCTGTGGTTTTTCTTCCTCAGGATCTGGTTTTGTTCCTCGAGCTCTGGTTTTGTTCCTTGGGCACTGGTTTTGTTCCTCGGGCTCTCGTTTTCTTCCTCGGCATCTGGTTTTGTTCCCAGAGCTTTAGTTTACTTCCTCGGCCTCTGCTTTTCTTCCTCAGGTTCTCGTTTTCTTCCTGAAGCTCTGCATTATCTCCTCGGTCTCTGTTTTGTTCCTCGGGCTCTGGTTTTTTTCCTTGAGCTCTGGTTTTCTTCCTCGGGCTCTTGTTTTCTTCCTCAGGCTCTGGTTTTGTTCATGGAGGGCTGGTTTTGTTCCTCGGGCTCTGGCTTGGTTCCTCGGGCCCTGTTTTTTTGCCTCAGGCTCTGTTTTTTTTCCTCAGGCTCTGGTTTTGTTCCTCGGTTTCTGGTTTGGTTCCTCGGGCCCTGGTTTTATTCCACGGGCTCTGGTTTTCTTCCTATGGCCCTCTTTTTGTTCTTCAGGCCCTCCTTTTTGTCCTTGGCCTTGGTTTTTGTTCCTCGGGCTCTGGTTTTCTTCCTCGGGCTCTGGTTTTCTTCCTCAGGCTCTGGTTTTCTTGCTCGGGCTCTGGATTTCTTCCTCGAGCTCTCGTTTTCTTCTTCACGCCCTGGATTTGTTCCTCGGGCTCTGGTTTTGTTCCTCGGGTGCTGGTTGTGTTCCTCGGGCTCTGGTTTTGTTCCTCGAGCTCTGGTTTCCTTCCTTGGGCACTGGTTTTGTACCTCGGGCTCTCGTTTTCTTCCTCGGACTCTCGTTTTGTACCTCGGGTTCTGGTTTTTTTCCTTGAGCTCTGGTTTTCTTCCTCGGGCTCTGGTTTTCTTCCTCAGGCTCTGGTTTTATTGCTTGGCCTCTGGATTTCTTCCTCGAGCTCTTGTTTTCTTCTTCACGCCCTGGATTTGTTCCTCGGGTTCTGTTTTTGTTCCTCGGGCTGTGGTTGTGTTCCTCGGGCTCTGGTCATGTTCCTCGAACTCTGGTTGTGTTCCTTGGGCTCTGGTTTTGTTCCTTGAGCTCTAGTTTTGTTCTTCGAGCTCTGGTTTTGTTCCTGGGGCTCTGGTTTTCTTTCACGGGTTCTGGTTTTGTTCCTCAGGCTCTGGTTTTATTCCTCAGGCCCTGGTTTTATTCCTCGGGGTTTCGTTTTGTTCCTCGGGCTCTGCTTTATTTCCACGGGCTCTGGTTTTGTTCCTCGAGCTCTGGTTTTGTTCCTTGGGCACTGGTTTTGTTCCCTGGGCTCTCATTTTTTTCCTCGGACGCTCGTTTTGTTCCTTGGTTTCTGGTTTTTTTCTTTGAGCTCTATTTTTGTTCCTCGGGCTCTTGTTTTCTTCCTCAGGCTCTGGTTTTGTTCATGGAGGGCTGGTTTTGTTCCTCGGGCTCTGATTTTGTTCCTCGGTTTCTGGTTTGGTTCCTCGGGCCCTGGTTTTATTCCACGGGCTCTGGTTTTCTTCCTATGGCCCTCTTTTTGTTCTTCAGGCCCTCCTTTTTTTCCTTGGCCTTGGTTTTTGTTCCTCGGGCTCCGGATTGTTTCCTCGGGCTCTTGTTTTCTTCCTCAGGCTCTGGTTTTCTTGCTCGGGCTCTGGATTTCTTCCTCCAGCTCTCGTTTTCTTCTTCAGGCCCTAGATTTGTTCCTCGGGCTCTGTTTTTGTTCCTCGGGTGCTGGTTGTGTTCCTCGGGCTCTGGTTTTGTTCCTTGAGCTCCAGTTTTGTTCTTCGAGCTCTGGTTTTGTTCCTGGAGCTCTGGTTTTCTTTCACGGGCTCTGGTTTTGTTCCTCAGGCTCTGGTTTTATTCCTCAGGCCCTGTTTTTATTCCTCGGGGTTTCGTTTTGTTCCTCGGGCTCTGCTTTATTTCCACGGGTTCTGGTTTTTGTTCCTCGAGGGCTGGTTTTGTTCCTTGGGCTATGGTTTTCTTTCTCGGGCTCTGGCTTGGTTCCTCGGGCCCTGGTTTCTTGCCTCGGGCTCTGGTTTTGTTCCTCGGGCTCTGGTTTTGTTCCTCGGTTTCTGGTTTGGTTCCTGGGGCCCTGGTTTTATTCCACGGGCTCTGGTTTTCTTCTTATGGCCCTGTTTTTGTTTTTCAGGCCCTCCTTTTTGTCCTTGGCCTTGGTTTTTGTTCCTCGGGCTCTGGTTTTCTTCCTCAGGATCTGGTTTTGTTCCTCGAGCTCTGGTTTCCTTCCTTGGGCACTGGTTTTGTACCTCGGGCTCTCGTTTTCTTCCTCGGACTCTCGTTTTGTACCTCGGGTTCTGGTTTTTTTCCTTGAGCTCTGGTTTTCTTCCTCGGGCTCTGGTTTTCTTCCTCAGGCTCTGGTTTTATTGCTTGGCCTCTGGATTTCTTCCTCGAGCTCTCGTTTTCTTCTTCACGCCCTGGATTTGTTCCTCGGGTTCTGTTTTTGTTCCTCGGGCTGTGGTTGTGTTCCTCGGGCTCTGGTCATGTTCCTCGGACTCTCGTTGTGTTCCTTGGGCTCTGGTTTTGTTCCTTGAGCTCTAGTTTTGTTCTTCGAGCTCTGGTTTTGTTCCTGGGGCTCTGGTTTTCTTTCACGGGTTCTGGTTTTGTTCCTCAGGCTCTGGTTTTATTCCTCAGGCCCTGGTTTTATTCCTCGGGGTTTCGTTTTGTTCCTCGGGCTCTGCTTTATTTCCACGGGCTCTGGTTTTGTTCCTCGAGCTCTGGTTTTGTTCCTTGGGCACTGGTTTTGTTCCTTGGGCTCTCATTTTTTTCCTCGGACGCTCGTTTTGTTCCTTGGTTTCTGGTTTTTTTCTTTGAGCTCTATTTTTGTTCCTCGGGCTCTTGTTTTCTTCCTCAGGCTCTGGTTTTGTTCATGGAGGGCTGGTTTTGTTCCTCGGGCTCTGGCTTGGTTCCTTGGGCCCTGGTTTTTTTTTCTCGGCCTCTGGTTTTGTTCCTCGGGCTCTGATTTTGTTCCTCGGTTTCTGGTTTGTTTCCTCGGGCCCTGGTTTTATTCCACGGGCTCTGGTTTTCTTCCTATGGCCCTCTTTTTGTTCTTCAGGCCCTCCTTTTTTTCCTTGGCCTTGGTTTTTGTTCCTCGGGCTCCGGATTGTTTCCTCGGGCTCTTGTTTTCTTCCTCAGGCTCTGGTTTTCTTGCTCGGGCTCTGGATTTCTTCCTCCAGCTCTCGTTTTCTTCTTCAGGCCCTAGATTTGTTCCTCGGGCTCTGTTTTTTTTCCTCGGGCTCTGGTTGTGTTCCTCGGGTCTGGTTTTGTTCCGCGAGCTCTGGTTTTGTTCCTCGGGCTGTGGTTTTTCTTCCTCAGGATCTGGTTTTGTTCCTCGAGCTCTGGTTTTGTTCCTTGGGCACTGGTTTTGTTCCTCGGGCTCTCGTTTTCTTCCTCGGCATCTGGTTTTGTTCCCAGAGCTTTAGTTTACTTCCTCGGCCTCTGCTTTTCTTCCTCAGGTTCTCGTTTTCTTCCTGAAGCTCTGCATTAGCTCCTCGGTCTCTGTTTTGTTCCTCGGGCTCTGGTTTTGTTCCTTCACCTCTGGTTTTCTTCCTCGGGCTCTTGTTTTCTTCCTCAGGCTCTGGTTTTGTTCATGGAGGGCTGGTTTTGTTCCTCGGGCTCTGGCTTGGTTCCTCGGGCCCTGTTTTTTTGCCTCAGGCTCTGTTTTTTTTCCTCAGGCTCTGGTTTTGTTCCTCGGTTTCTGGTTTGATTCCTCGGGCCCTGGTTTTATTCCACGGGCTCTGGTTTTCTTCCTATGGCCCTCTTTTTGTTCTTCAGGCCCTCCTTTTTGTCCTTGGCCTTGGTTTTTGTTCCTCGGGCTCTGGTTTTCTTCCTCGGGCTCTGGTTTTCTTCCTCAGGCTCTGGTTTTCTTGCTCGGGCTCTGGATTTCTTCCTCGAGCTCTCGTTTTCTTCTTCACGCCCTGGATTTGTTCCTCGGGCTCTGTTTTTGTTCCTCGGGTGCTGGTTGTGTTCCTCGGGCTCTGGTTTTGTTCCTCGAGCTCTGGTTTTGTTCCTTGGGCACTGGTTTTGTACCTCGGGCTCTCGTTTTCTTCCTCGGACTCTCATTTTGTACCTCGGGTTCTGGTTTTTTTCCTTGAGCTCTGGTTTTCTTCCTCGGGCTCTGGTTTTCTTCCTCAGGCTCTGGTTTTATTGCTTGGCCTCTGGATTTCTTCCTCGAGCTCTCGTTTTCTTCTTCACGCCCTGGATTTGTTCCTCGGGTTCTGTTTTTCTTCCTCGGGCTGTGGTTGTGTTCCTCGGGCTCTGGTCATGTTCCTCGAACTCTGGTTGTGTTCCTTGGGCTCTGGTTTTGTTCCTTGAGCTCTAGTTTTGTTCTTCGAGCTCTGGTTTTGTTCCTGGGGCTCTGGTTTTCTTTCACGGGTTCTGGTTTTGTTCCTCAGGCTCTGGTTTTATTCCTCAGGCCCTGGTTTTATTCCTCGGGGTTTCGTTTTGTTCCTCGGGCTCTGCTTTATTTCCACGGGCTCTGGTTTTGTTCCTCGAGCTCTGGTTTTGTTCCTTGGGCACTGGTTTTGTTCCTTGGGCTCTCATTTTTTTCCTCGGACGCTCGTTTTGTTCCTTGGTTTCTGGTTTTTTTCTTTGAGCTCTATTTTTGTTCCTCGGGCTCTGGTTTTGTTCCTTGAGCTCTAGTTTTGTTCTTCGAGCTCTGGTTTTGTTCCTGGAGCTCTGGTTTTCTTTCACGGGCTCTGGTTTTTTTTTCTCGGCCTCTGGTTTTGTTCCTCGGGCTCTGATTTTGTTCCTCGGTTTCTGGTTTGTTTCCTCGGGCCCTGGTTTTATTCCACGGGCTCTGGTTTTCTTCCTATGGCCCTCTTTTTGTTCTTCAGGCCCTCCTTTTTTTCCTTGGCCTTGGTTTTTGTTCCTCGGGCTCCGGATTGTTTCCTCGGGCTCTTGTTTTCTTCCTCAGGCTCTGGTTTTCTTGCTCGGGCTCTGGATTTCTTCCTCCAGCTCTCGTTTTCTTCTTCAGGCCCTAGATTTGTTCCTCGGGCTCTGTTTTTTTTCCTCGGGCTCTGGTTGTGTTCCTCGGGTCTGGTTTTGTTCCGCGAGCTCTGGTTTTGTTCCTCGGGCTGTGGTTTTTCTTCCTCAGGATCTGGTTTTGTTCCTCGAGCTCTGGTTTTGTTCCTTGGGCACTGGTTTTGTTCCTCGGGCTCTCGTTTTCTTCCTCGGCATCTGGTTTTGTTCCCAGAGCTTTAGTTTACTTCCTCGGCCTCTGCTTTTCTTCCTCAGGTTCTCGTTTTCTTCCTGAAGCTCTGCATTAGCTCCTCGGTCTCTGTTTTGTTCCTCGGGCTCTGGTTTTGTTCCTTCACCTCTGGTTTTCTTCCTCGGGCTCTTGTTTTCTTCCTCAGGCTCTGGTTTTGTTCATGGAGGGCTGGTTTTGTTCCTCGGGCTCTGGCTTGGTTCCTCGGGCCCTGTTTTTTTGCCTCAGGCTCTGTTTTTTTTCCTCAGGCTCTGGTTTTGTTCCTCGGTTTCTGGTTTGGTTCCTCGGGCCCTGGTTTTATTCCACGGGCTCTGGTTTTCTTCCTATGGCCCTCTTTTTGTTCTTCAGGCCCTCCTTTTTGTCCTTGGCCTTGGTTTTTGTTCCTCGGGCTCTGGTTTTCTTCCTCGGGCTCTGGTTTTCTTCCTCAGGCTCTGGTTTTCTTGCTCGGGCTCTGGATTTCTTCCTCGAGCTCTCGTTTTCTTCTTCACGCCCTGGATTTGTTCCTCGGGCTCTGGTTTTGTTCCTCGGGTGCTGGTTGTGTTCCTCGGGCTCTGGTTTTGTTCCTCGAGCTCTGGTTTCCTTCCTTGGGCACTGGTTTTGTACCTCGGGCTCTCGTTTTCTTCCTCGGACTCTCGTTTTGTACCTCGGGTTCTGGTTTTTTTCCTTGAGCTCTGGTTTTCTTCCTCGGGCTCTGGTTTTCTTCCTCAGGCTCTGGTTTTATTGCTTGGCCTCTGGATTTCTTCCTCGAGCTCTCGTTTTCTTCTTCACGCCCTGGATTTGTTCCTCGGGTTCTGTTTTTGTTCCTCGGGCTGTGGTTGTGTTCCTCGGGCTCTGGTCATGTTCCTCGAACTCTGGTTGTGTTCCTTGGGCTCTGGTTTTGTTCCTTGAGCTCTAGTTTTGTTCTTCGAGCTCTGGTTTTGTTCCTGGGGCTCTGGTTTTCTTTCACGGGTTCTGGTTTTGTTCCTCAGGCTCTGGTTTTATTCCTCAGGCCCTGGTTTTATTCCTCGGGGTTTCGTTTTGTTCCTCGGGCTCTGCTTTATTTCCACGGGCTCTGGTTTTGTTCCTCGAGCTCTGGTTTTGTTCCTTGGGCACTGGTTTTGTTCCCTGGGCTCTCATTTTTTTCCTCGGACGCTCGTTTTGTTCCTTGGTTTCTGGTTTTTTTCTTTGAGCTCTATTTTTGTTCCTCGGGCTCTTGTTTTCTTCCTCAGGCTCTGGTTTTGTTCATGGAGGGCTGGTTTTGTTCCTCGGGCTCTGATTTTGTTCCTCGGTTTCTGGTTTGTTTCCTCGGGCCCTGGTTTTATTCCACGGGCTCTGGTTTTCTTCCTATGGCCCTCTTTTTGTTCTTCAGGCCCTCCTTTTTTTCCTTGGCCTTGGTTTTTGTTCCTCGGGCTCCGGATTGTTTCCTCGGGCTCTTGTTTTCTTCCTCAGGCTCTGGTTTTCTTGCTCGGGCTCTGGATTTCTTCCTCCAGCTCTCGTTTTCTTCTTCAGGCCCTAGATTTGTTCCTCGGGCTCTGTTTTTTTTCCTCGGGCTCTGGTTGTGTTCCTCGGGTCTGGTTTTGTTCCGCGAGCTCTGGTTTTGTTCCTCGGGCTGTGGTTTTTCTTCCTCAGGATCTGGTTTTGTTCCTCGAGCTCTGGTTTTGTTCCTTGGGCACTGGTTTTGTTCCTCGGGCTCTCGTTTTCTCCTCGGCATCTAGTTTTCTTCCAAGAGCTTTAGTTTACTTCCTCGGCCTCTGCTTTTCTTCCTTAGGCTCACGTTTTCTTCGTGAAGCTCTGCATTATCTCCTCGGTCTCTGTTTTGTTCCTCGGGCTCTGGTTTTGTTCCTTCACCTCTGGTTTTCTTCCTCGGGCTCTTGTTTTCTTCCTCAGGCTCTGGTTTTGTTCATGGAGGGCTGGTTTTGTTCCTCGGGCTCTGGCTTGGTTCCTCGGGCCCTGTTTTTTTGCCTCAGGCTCTGTTTTTTTTCCTCAGGCTCTGGTTTTGTTCCTCGGTTTCTGGTTTGGTTCCTCGGGCCCTGGTTTTATTCCACGGGCTCTGGTTTTCTTCCTATGGCCCTCTTTTTGTTCTTCAGGCCCTCCTTTTTGTCCTTGGCCTTGGTTTTTGTTCCTCGGGCTCTGGTTTTCTTCCTCGGGCTCTGGTTTTCTTCCTCAGGCTCTGGTTTTCTTGCTCGGGCTCTGGATTTCTTCCTCGAGCTCTCGTTTTCTTCTTCACACCCTGGATTTGTTCCTCGGGCTCTGTTTTTGTTCCTCGGGTGCTGGTTGTGTTCCTCGGGCTCTGGTTTTGTTCCTTGAGCTCTAGTTTTGTTCTTCGAGCTCTGGTTTTGTTCCTGGAGCTCTGGTTTTCTTTCACGGGCTCTGGTTTTGTTCCTCAGGCTCTGGTTTTATTCCTCAGGCCCTGTTTTTATTCCTCGGGGTTTCGTTTTGTTCCTCGGGCTCTGCTTTATTTCCACGGGTTCTGGTTTTTGTTCCTCGAGGGCTGGTTTTGTTCCTTGGGCTATGGTTTTCTTTCTCGGGCTCTGGCTTGGTTCCTCGGGCCCTGGTTTTTTGCCTCGGGCTCTGGTTTTGTTCCTCGGGCTCTGGTTTTGTTCCTCGGTTTCTGGTTTGGTTCCTGGGGCCCTGGTTTTATTCCACGGGCTCTGGTTTTCTTCTTATGGCCCTGTTTTTGTTTTTCAGGCCCTCCTTTTTGTCCTTGGCCTTGGTTTTTGTTCCTCGGGCTCTGGTTTTCTTCCTCAGGATCTGGTTTTGTTCCTCGAGCTCTGGTTTCCTTCCTTGGGCACTGGTTTTGTACCTCGGGCTCTCGTTTTCTTCCTCGGACTCTCGTTTTGTACCTCGGGTTCTGGTTTTTTTCCTTGAGCTCTGGTTTTCTTCCTCGGGCTCTGGTTTTCTTCCTCAGGCTCTGGTTTTATTGCTTGGCCTCTGGATTTCTTCCTCGAGCTCTCGTTTTCTTCTTCACGCCCTGGATTTGTTCCTCGGGTTCTGTTTTTGTTCCTCGGGCTGTGGTTGTGTTCCTCGGGCTCTGGTCATGTTCCTCGGACTCTCGTTGTGTTCCTTGGGCTCTGGTTTTGTTCCTTGAGCTCTAGTTTTGTTCTTCGAGCTCTGGTTTTGTTCCTGGGGCTCTGGTTTTCTTTCACGGGTTCTGGTTTTGTTCCTCAGGCTCTGGTTTTATTCCTCAGGCCCTGGTTTTATTCCTCGGGGTTTCGTTTTGTTCCTCGGGCTCTGCTTTATTTCCACGGGCTCTGGTTTTGTTCCTCGAGCTCTGGTTTTGTTCCTTGGGCACTGGTTTTGTTCCTTGGGCTCTCATTTTTTTCCTCGGACGCTCGTTTTGTTCCTTGGTTTCTGGTTTTTTTCTTTGAGCTCTATTTTTGTTCCTCGGGCTCTTGTTTTCTTCCTCAGGCTCTGGTTTTGTTCATGGAGGGCTGGTTTTGTTCCTCGGGCTCTGGCTTGGTTCCTTGGGCCCTGGTTTTTTTTTCTCGGCCTCTGGTTTTGTTCCTCGGGCTCTGATTTTGTTCCTCGGTTTCTGGTTTGTTTCCTCGGGCCCTGGTTTTATTCCACGGGCTCTGGTTTTCTTCCTATGGCCCTCTTTTTGTTCTTCAGGCCCTCCTTTTTTTCCTTGGCCTTGGTTTTTGTTCCTCGGGCTCCGGATTGTTTCCTCGGGCTCTTGTTTTCTTCCTCAGGCTCTGGTTTTCTTGCTCGGGCTCTGGATTTCTTCCTCCAGCTCTCGTTTTCTTCTTCAGGCCCTAGATTTGTTCCTCGGGCTCTGTTTTTGTTCCTCGGGCTCTGGTTGTGTTCCTCGGGTCTGGTTTTGTTCCGCGAGCTCTGGTTTTGTTCCTCGGGCTGTGGTTTTTCTTCCTCAGGATCTGGTTTTGTTCCTCGAGCTCTGGTTTTGTTCCTTGGGCACTGGTTTTGTTCCTCGGGCTCTCGTTTTCTTCCTCGGCATCTGGTTTTGTTCCCAGAGCTTTAGTTTACTTCCTCGGCCTCTGCTTTTCTTCCTCAGGTTCTCGTTTTCTTCCTGAAGCTCTGCATTAGCTCCTCGGTCTCTGTTTTGTTCCTCGGGCTCTGGTTTTGTTCCTTCACCTCTGGTTTTCTTCCTCGGGCTCTTGTTTTCTTCCTCAGGCTCTGGTTTTGTTCATGGAGGGCTGGTTTTGTTCCTCGGGCTCTGGCTTGGTTCCTCGGGCCCTGTTTTTTTGCCTCAGGCTCTGTTTTTTTTCCTCAGGCTCTGGTTTTGTTCCTCGGTTTCTGGTTTGGTTCCTCGGGCCCTGGTTTTATTCCACGGGCTCTGGTTTTCTTCCTATGGCCCTCTTTTTGTTCTTCAGGCCCTCCTTTTTGTCCTTGGCCTTGGTTTTTGTTCCTCGGGCTCTGGTTTTCTTCCTCGGGCTCTGGTTTTCTTCCTCAGGCTCTGGTTTTCTTGCTCGGGCTCTGGATTTCTTCCTCGAGCTCTCGTTTTCTTCTTCACGCCCTGGATTTGTTCCTCGGGCTCTGTTTTTGTTCCTCGGGTGCTGGTTTTGTTCCTCGGGCTCTGGTTTTGTTCCTTGAGCTCTGGTTGTGTTCCTTGGGCTCTGGTTTTGTTCCTTGAGCTCTGGTTTTCTTTCACGGGCTCTGGTTTTCTTCCTCGGGCTCTGTTTTTCTTCCTCAGGCTCTGGTTTTCTTGCTCGGGCTCTGGATTTCTTCCTCCAGCTCTCGTTTTCTTCTTCACGCCCTGGATTTGTTCCTCGGGCTCTGTTTTTGTTCCTCGGGTGCTGGTTGTGTTCCTCGGGCTCTGGTTTTGTTCCTCGAGCTCTGGTTTCCTTCCTTGGGCACTGGTTTTGTACCTCGGGCTCTCGTTTTCTTCCTCGGACTCTCGTTTTGTACCTCGGGTTCTGGTTTTTTTCCTTGAGCTCTGGTTTTCTTCCTCGGGCTCTGGTTTTCTTCCTCAGGCTCTGGTTTTATTGCTTGGACTCTGGATTTCTTCCTCGAGCTCTCGTTTTCTTCTTCACGCCCTGGATTTGTTCCTCGGGTTCTGTTTTTGTTCCTCGGGCTGTGGTTGTGTTCCTCGGGCTCTGGTCATGTTCCTCGAACTCTGGTTGTGTTCCTTGGGCTCTGGTTTTGTTCCTTGAGCTCTAGTTTTGTTCTTCGAGCTCTGGTTTTGTTCCTGGGGCTCTGGTTTTCTTTCACGGGTTCTGGTTTTGTTCCTCAGGCTCTGGTTTTATTCCTCAGGCCCTGGTTTTATTCCTCGGGGTTTCGTTTTGTTCCTCGGGCTCTGCTTTATTTCCACGGGCTCTGGTTTTGTTCCTCGAGCTCTGGTTTTGTTCCTTGGGCACTGGTTTTGTTCCCTGGGCTCTCATTTTTTTCCTCGGACGCTCGTTTTGTTCCTTGGTTTCTGGTTTTTTTCTTTGAGCTCTATTTTTGTTCCTCGGGCTCTTGTTTTCTTCCTCAGGCTCTGGTTTTGTTCATGGAGGGCTGGTTTTGTTCCTCGGGCTCTGATTTTGTTCCTCGGTTTCTGGTTTGTTTCCTCGGGCCCTGGTTTTATTCCACGGGCTCTGGTTTTCTTCCTATGGCCCTCTTTTTGTTCTTCAGGCCCTCCTTTTTTTCCTTGGCCTTGGTTTTTGTTCCTCGGGCTCCGGATTGTTTCCTCGGGCTCTTGTTTTCTTCCTCAGGCTCTGGTTTTCTTGCTCGGGCTCTGGATTTCTTCCTCCAGCTCTCGTTTTCTTCTTCAGGCCCTAGATTTGTTCCTCGGGCTCTGTTTTTTTTCCTCGGGCTCTGGTTGTGTTCCTCGGGTCTGGTTTTGTTCCGCGAGCTCTGGTTTTGTTCCTCGGGCTGTGGTTTTTCTTCCTCAGGATCTGGTTTTGTTCCTCGAGCTCTGGTTTTGTTCCTTGGGCACTGGTTTTGTTCCTCGGGCTCTCGTTTTCTCCTCGGCATCTGGTTTTGTTCCCAGAGCTTTAGTTTACTTCCTCGGCCTCTGCTTTTCTTCCTTAGGCTCACGTTTTCTTCGTGAAGCTCTGCATTATCTCCTCGGTCTCTGTTTTGTTCCTCGGGCTCTGGTTTTGTTCCTTCACCTCTGGTTTTCTTCCTCGGGCTCTTGTTTTCTTCCTCAGGCTCTGGTTTTGTTCATGGAGGGCTGGTTTTGTTCCTCGGGCTCTGGCTTGGTTCCTCGGGCCCTGTTTTTTTGCCTCAGGCTCTGTTTTTTTTCCTCAGGCTCTGGTTTTGTTCCTCGGTTTCTGGTTTGGTTCCTCGGGCCCTGGTTTTATTCCACGGGCTCTGGTTTTCTTCCTATGGCCCTCTTTTTGTTCTTCAGGCCCTCCTTTTTGTCCTTGGCCTTGGTTTTTGTTCCTCGGGCTCTGGTTTTCTTCCTCGGGCTCTGGTTTTCTTCCTCAGGCTCTGGTTTTCTTGCTCGGGCTCTGGATTTCTTCCTCGAGCTCTCGTTTTCTTCTTCACACCCTGGATTTGTTCCTCAGGCTCTGTTTTTGTTCCTCGGGTGCTGGTTGTGTTCCTCGGGCTCTGGTTTTGTTCCTTGAGCTCTAGTTTTGTTCTTCGAGCTCTGGTTTTGTTCCTGGAGCTCTGGTTTTCTTTCACGGGCTCTGGTTTTGTTCCTCAGGCTCTGGTTTTATTCCTCAGGCCCTGTTTTTATTCCTCGGGGTTTCGTTTTGTTCCTCGGGCTCTGCTTTATTTCCACGGGTTCTGGTTTTTGTTCCTCGAGGGCTGGTTTTGTTCCTTGGGCTATGGTTTTCTTTCTCGGGCTCTGGCTTGGTTCCTCGGGCCCTGGTTTTTTGCCTCGGGCTCTGGTTTTGTTCCTCGGGCTCTGGTTTTGTTCCTCGGTTTCTGGTTTGGTTCCTGGGGCCCTGGTTTTATTCCACGGGCTCTGGTTTTCTTCTTATGGCCCTGTTTTTGTTTTTCAGGCCCTCCTTTTTGTCCTTGGCCTTGGTTTTTGTTCCTCGGGCTCTGGTTTTCTTCCTCAGGATCTGGTTTTGTTCCTCGAGCTCTGGTTTCCTTCCTTGGGCACTGGTTTTGTACCTCGGGCTCTCGTTTTCTTCCTCGGACTCTCGTTTTGTACCTCGGGTTCTGGTTTTTTTCCTTGAGCTCTGGTTTTCTTCCTCGGGCTCTGGTTTTCTTCCTCAGGCTCTGGTTTTATTGCTTGGCCTCTGGATTTCTTCCTCGAGCTCTCGTTTTCTTCTTCACGCCCTGGATTTGTTCCTCGGGTTCTGTTTTTGTTCCTCGGGCTGTGGTTGTGTTCCTCGGGCTCTGGTCATGTTCCTCGGACTCTGGTTGTGTTCCTTGGGCTCTGGTTTTGTTCCTTGAGCTCTAGTTTTGTTCTTCGAGCTCTGGTTTTGTTCCTGGGGCTCTGGTTTTCTTTCACGGGTTCTGGTTTTGTTCCTCAGGCTCTGGTTTTATTCCTCAGGCCCTGGTTTTATTCCTCGGGGTTTCGTTTTGTTCCTCGGGCTCTGCTTTATTTCCACGGGCTCTGGTTTTGTTCCTCGAGCTCTGGTTTTGTTCCTTGGGCACTGGTTTTGTTCCTTGGGCTCTCATTTTTTTCCTCGGACGCTCGTTTTGTTCCTTGGTTTCTGTTTTTTTTCTTTGAGCTCTATTTTTGTTCCTCGGGCTCTTGTTTTCTTCCTCAGGCTCTGGTTTTGTTCATGGAGGGCTGGTTTTGTTCCTCGGGCTCTGGCTTGGTTCCTTGGGCCCTGGTTTTTTTTTCTCGGCCTCTGGTTTTGTTCCTCGGGCTCTGATTTTGTTCCTCGGTTTCTGGTTTGTTTCCTCGGGCCCTGGTTTTATTCCACGGGCTCTGGTTTTCTTCCTATGGCCCTCTTTTTGTTCTTCAGGCCCTCCTTTTTTTCCTTGGCCTTGGTTTTTGTTTCTCGGGCTCCGGATTGTTTCCTCGGGCTCTTGTTTTCTTCCTCAGGCTCTGGTTTTCTTGCTCGGGCTCTGGATTTCTTCCTCCAGCTCTCGTTTTCTTCTTCAGGCCCTAGATTTGTTCCTCGGGCTCTGTTTTTGTTCCTCGGTCTCTGGTTGTGTTCCTCGGGTCTGGTTTTGTTCCGCGAGCTCTGGTTTTGTTCCTCGGGCTGTGGTTTTTCTTCCTCAGGATCTGGTTTTGTTCCTCGAGCTCTGGTTTTGTTCCTTGGGCACTGGTTTTGTTCCTCGGGCTCTCGTTTTCTCCTCGGCATCTAGTTTTCTTCCAAGAGCTTTAGTTTACTTCCTCGGCCTCTGCTTTTCTTCCTTAGGCTCACGTTTTCTTCGTGAAGCTCTGCATTATCTCCTCGGTCTCTGTTTTGTTCCTCGGGCTCTGGTTTTGTTCCTTCACCTCTGGTTTTCTTCCTCGGGCTCTTGTTTTCTTCCTCAGGCTCTGGTTTTGTTCATGGAGGGCTGGTTTTGTTCCTCGGGCTCTGGCTTGGTTCCTCGGGCCCTGTTTTTTTGCCTCAGGCTCTGTTTTTTTTCCTCAGGCTCTGGTTTTGTTCCTCGGTTTCTGGTTTGGTTCCTCGGGCCCTGGTTTTATTCCACGGGCTCTGGTTTTCTTCCTATGGCCCTCTTTTTGTTCTTCAGGCCCTCCTTTTTGTCCTTGGCCTTGGTTTTTGTTCCTCGGGCTCTGGTTTTCTTCCTCGGGCTCTGGTTTTCTTCCTCAGGCTCTGGTTTTCTTGCTCGGGCTCTGGATTTCTTCCTCGAGCTCTCGTTTTCTTCTTCACGCCCTGGATTTGTTCCTCGGGCTCTGTTTTTGTTCCTCGGGTGCTGGTTGTGTTCCTCGGGCTCTGGTTTTGTTCCTTGAGCTCTGGTTGTGTTCCTTGGGCTCTGGTTTTGTTCCTTGAGCTCTGGTTTTCTTTCACGGGCTCTGGTTTTCTTCCTCGGGCTCTGTTTTTCTTCCTCAGGCTCTGGTTTTCTTGCTTGGCCTCTGGATTTCTTCCTCGAGCTCTCGTTTTCTTCTTCACACCCTGGATTTGTTCCTCGGGCTCTGTTTTTGTTCCTCGGGTGCTGGTTGTGTTCCTCGGGCTCTGGTTTTGTTCCTTGAGCTCTAGTTTTGTTCTTCGAGCTCTGGTTTTGTTCCTGGAGCTCTGGTTTTCTTTCACGGGCTCTGGTTTTGTTCCTCAGGCTCTGGTTTTATTCCTCAGGCCCTGTTTTTATTCCTCGGGGTTTCGTTTTGTTCCTCGGGCTCTGCTTTATTTCCACGGGTTCTGGTTTTTGTTCCTCGAGGTCTGGTTTTGTTTCTTGGGCTATGGTTTTCTTTCTCGGGCTCTGGCTTGGTTCCTTGGGCCCTGGTTTTTTGCCTCGGGCTCTGGTTTTGTTCCTCGGGCTCTGGTTTTGTTCCTCGGTTTCTGGTTTGGTTCCTGGGGCCCTGGTTTTATTCCACGGGCTCTGGTTTTCTTCTTATGGCCCTGTTTTTGTTTTTCAGGCCCTCCTTTTTGTCCTTGGCCTTGGTTTTTGTTCCTCGGGCTCTGGTTTTCTTCCTCAGGATCTGGTTTTGTTCCTCGAGCTCTGGTTTCCTTCCTTGGGCACTGGTTTTGTACCTCGGGCTCTCGTTTTCTTCCTCGGACTCTCGTTTTGTACCTCGGGTTCTGGTTTTTTTCCTTGAGCTCTGGTTTTCTTCCTCGGGCTCTGGTTTTCTTCCTCAGGCTCTGGTTTTATTGCTTGGCCTCTGGATTTCTTCCTCGAGCTCTCGTTTTCTTCTTCACGCCCTGGATTTGTTCCTCGGGTTCTGTTTTTGTTCCTCGGGCTGTGGTTGTGTTCCTCGGGCTCTGGTCATGTTCCTCGAACTCTGGTTGTGTTCCTTGGGCTCTGGTTTTGTTCCTTGAGCTCTAGTTTTGTTCTTCGAGCTCTGGTTTTGTTCCTGGGGCTCTGGTTTTCTTTCACGGGTTCTGGTTTTGTTCCTCAGGCTCTGGTTTTATTCCTCAGGCCCTGGTTTTATTCCTCGGGGTTTCGTTTTGTTCCTCGGGCTCTGCTTTATTTCCACGGGCTCTGGTTTTGTTCCTCGAGCTCTGGTTTTGTTCCTTGGGCACTGGTTTTGTTCCTTGGGCTCTCATTTTTTTCCTCGGACGCTCGTTTTGTTCCTTGGTTTCTGGTTTTTTTCTTTGAGCTCTATTTTTGTTCCTCGGGCTCTTGTTTTCTTCCTCAGGCTCTGGTTTTGTTCATGGAGGGCTGGTTTTGTTCCTCGGGCTCTGGCTTGGTTCCTTGGGCCCTGTTTTTTTTTTCTCGGCTTCTGGTTTTGTTCCTCGGGCTCTGATTTTGTTCCTCGGTTTCTGGTTTGTTTCCTCGGGCCCTGGTTTTATTCCACGGGCTCTGGTTTTCTTCCTATGGCCCTCTTTTTGTTCTTCAGGCCCTCCTTTTTTTCCTTGGCCTTGGTTTTTGTTCCTCGGGCTCCGGATTGTTTCCTCGGGCTCTTGTTTTCTTCCTCAGGCTCTGGTTTTCTTGCTCGGGCTCTGGATTTCTTCCTCCAGCTCTCGTTTTCTTCTTCAGGCCCTAGATTTGTTCCTCGGGCTCTGTTTTTGTTCCTCGGGCTCTGGTTTGTTCCTCGGGTCTGGTTTTGTTCCGCGAGCTCTGGTTTTGTTCCTCGGGCTGTGGTTTTTCTTCCTCAGGATCTGGTTTTGTTCCTCGAGCTCTGGTTTTGTTCCTTGGGCACTGGTTTTGTTCCTCGGGCTCTCGTTTTCTTCCTCGGCATCTGGTTTTGTTCCCAGAGCTTTAGTTTACTTCCTCGGCCTCTGCTTTTCTTCCTCAGGTTCTCGTTTTCTTCCTGAAGCTCTGCATTAGCTCCTCGGTCTCTGTTTTGTTCCTCGGGCTCTGGTTTTGTTCCTTCACCTCTGGTTTTCTTCCTCGGGCTCTTGTTTTCTTCCTCAGGCTCTGGTTTTGTTCATGGAGGGCTGGTTTTGTTCCTCGGGCTCTGGCTTGGTTCCTCGGGCCCTGTTTTTTTGCCTCAGGCTCTGTTTTTTTTCCTCAGGCTCTGGTTTTGTTCCTCGGTTTCTGGTTTGGTTCCTCGGGCCCTGGTTTTATTCCACGGGCTCTGGTTTTCTTCCTATGGCCCTCTTTTTGTTCTTCAGGCCCTCCTTTTTGTCCTTGGCCTTGGTTTTTGTTCCTCGGGCTCTGGTTTTCTTCCTCGGGCTCTGGTTTTCTTCCTCAGGCTCTGGTTTTCTTGCTCGGGCTCTGGATTTCTTCCTCGAGCTCTCGTTTTCTTCTTCACGCCCTGGATTTGTTCCTCGGGCTCTGTTTTTGTTCCTCGGGTGCTGGTTGTGTTCCTCGGGCTCTGGTTTTGTTCCTTGAGCTCTGGTTGTGTTCCTTGGGCTCTGGTTTTGTTCCTTGAGCTCTGGTTTTCTTTCACGGGCTCTGGTTTTCTTCCTCGGGCTCTGTTTTTCTTCCTCAGGCTCTGGTTTTCTTGCTCGGGCTCTGGATTTCTTCCTCCAGCTCTCGTTTTCTTCTTCACACCCTGGATTTGTTCCTCGGGCTCTGTCTTTGTTCCTCGGGTGCTGGTTGTGTTCCTCGGGCTCTGGTTTTGTTCCTTGAGCTCTAGTTTTGTTCTTCGAGCTCTGGTTTTGTTCCTGGAGCTCTGGTTTTCTTTCACGGGCTCTGGTTTTGTTCCTCAGGCTCTGGTTTTATTCCTCAGGCCCTGTTTTTATTCCTCGGGGTTTCGTTTTGTTCCTCGGGCTCTGCTTTATTTCCACGGGTTCTGGTTTTTGTTCCTCGAGGGCTGGTTTTGTTCCTTGGGCTATGGTTTTCTTTCTCGGGCTCTGGCTTGGTTCCTCGGGCCCTGGTTTTTTGCCTCGGGCTCTGGTTTTGTTCCTCGGGCTCTGGTTTTGTTCCTCGGTTTCTGGTTTGGTTCCTGGGGCCCTGGTTTTATTCCACGGGCTCTGGTTTTCTTCTTATGGCCCTGTTTTTGTTTTTCAGGCCCTCCTTTTTGTCCTTGGCCTTGGTTTTTGTTCCTCGGGCTCTGGTTTTCTTCCTCAGGATCTGGTTTTGTTCCTCGAGCTCTGGTTTCCTTCCTTGGGCACTGGTTTTGTACCTCGGGCTCTCGTTTTCTTCCTCGGACTCTCGTTTTGTACCTCGGGTTCTGGTTTTTTTCCTTGAGCTCTGGTTTTCTTCCTCGGGCTCTGGTTTTCTTCCTCAGGCTCTGGTTTTATTGCTTGGCCTCTGGATTTCTTCCTCGAGCTCTCGTTTTCTTCTTCACACCCTGGATTTGTTCCTCGGGTTCTGTTTTTCTTCCTCGGGCTGTGGTTGTGTTCCTCGGGCTCTGGTCATGTTCCTCGAACTCTGGTTGTGTTCCTTGGGCTCTGGTTTTGTTCCTTGAGCTCTAGTTTTGTTCTTCGAGCTCTGGTTTTGTTCCTGGGGCTCTGGTTTTCTTTCACGGGTTCTGGTTTTGTTCCTCAGGCTCTGGTTTTATTCCTCAGGCCCTGGTTTTATTCCTCGGGGTTTCGTTTTGTTCCTCGGGCTCTGCTTTATTTCCACGGGCTCTGGTTTTGTTCCTCGAGCTCTGGTTTTGTTCCTTGGGCACTGGTTTTGTTCCTTGGGCTCTCATTTTTTTCCTCGGACGCTCGTTTTGTTCCTTGGTTTCTGGTTTTTTTCTTTGAGCTCTATTTTTGTTCCTCGGGCTCTTGTTTTCTTCCTCAGGCTCTGGTTTTGTTCATGGAGGGCTGGTTTTGTTCCTCGGGCTCTGGCTTGGTTCCTCGGGCCCTGTTTTTTTGCCTCAGGCTCTGTTTTTTTTCCTCAGGCTCTGGTTTTGTTCCTCGGTTTCTGGTTTGGTTCCTCGGGCCCTGGTTTTATTCCACGGGCTCTGGTTTTCTTCCTATGGCCCTCTTTTTGTTCTTCAGGCCCTCCTTTTTGTCCTTGGCCTTGGTTTTTGTTCCTCGGGCTCTGGTTTTATTCCTCGGGCTCTGGTTTTCTTCCTCAGGCTCTGGTTTTCTTGCTCGGGCTCTGGATTTCTTCCTCGAGCTCTCGTTTTCTTCTTCACGCCCTGGATTTGTTCCTCGGGCTCTGTTTTTGTTCCTCGGGTGCTGGTTGTGTTCCTCGGGCTCTGGTTTTGTTCCTTGAGCTCTGGTTGTGTTCCTTGGGCTCTGGTTTTGTTCCTTGAGCTCTGGTTTTCTTTCACGGGCTCTGGTTTTCTTCCTCGGGCTCTGTTTTTCTTCCTCAGGCTCTGGTTTTCTTGCTCGGGCTCTGGATTTCTTCCTCCAGCTCTCGTTTTCTTCTTCACACCCTGGATTTGTTCCTCGGGCTCTGTCTTTGTTCCTCGGGTGCTGGTTGTGTTCCTCGGGCTCTGGTTTTGTTCCTTGAGCTCTAGTTTTGTTCTTCGAGCTCTGGTTTTGTTCCTGGAGCTCTGGTTTTCTTTCACGGGCTCTGGTTTTGTTCCTCAGGCTCTGGTTTTATTCCTCAGGCCCTGTTTTTATTCCTCGGGGTTTCGTTTTGTTCCTCGGGCTCTGCTTTATTTCCACGGGTTCTGGTTTTTGTTCCTCGAGGGCTGGTTTTGTTCCTTGGGCTATGGTTTTCTTTCTCGGACTCTGGCTTGGTTCCTCGGGCCCTGGTTTTTTGCCTCGGGCTCTGGTTTTGTTCCTCGGGCTCTGGTTTTGTTCCTCGGTTTCTGGTTTGGTTCCTGGGGCCCTGGTTTTATTCCACGGGCTCTGGTTTTCTTCTTATGGCCCTGTTTTTGTTTTTCAGGCCCTCCTTTTTGTCCTTGGCCTTGGTTTTTGTTCCTCGGGCTCTGGTTTTCTTCCTCAGGATCTGGTTTTGTTCCTCGAGCTCTGGTTTCCTTCCTTGGGCACTGGTTTTGTACCTCGGGCTCTCGTTTTCTTCCTCGGACTCTCGTTTTGTACCTCGGGTTCTGGTTTTCTTCCTCAGGCTCTGGTTTTATTGCTTGGCCTCTGGATTTCTTCCTCGAGCTCTCGTTTTCTTCTTCACGCCCTGGATTTGTTCCTCGGGCTCTGTTTTTGTTCCTCGGGTGCTGGTTGTGTTCCTCGGGCTCTGGTTTTGTTCCTTGAGCTCTGGTTGTGTTCCTTGGGCTCTGGTTTTGTTCCTTGAGCTCTGGTTTTCTTTCACGGGCTCTGGTTTTCTTCCTCGGGCTCTGTTTTTCTTCCTCAGGCTCTGGTTTTCTTGCTCGGGCTCTGGATTTCTTCCTCCAGCTCTCGTTTTCTTCTTCACGCCCTGGATTTGTTCCTCGGGCTCTGTTTTTGTTCCTCGGGTGCTGGTTGTGTTCCTCGGGCTCTGGTTTTGTTCCTTGAGCTCTAGTTTTGTTCTTCGAGCTCTGGTTTTGTTCCTGGAGCTCTGGTTTTCTTTCACGGGCTCTGGTTTTGTTCCTCAGGCTCTGGTTTTATTCCTCAGGCCCTGTTTTTATTCCTCGGGGTTTCGTTTTGTTCCTCGGGCTCTGCTTTATTTCCACGGGTTCTGGTTTTTGTTCCTCGAGGGCTGGTTTTGTTTCTTGGGCTATGGTTTTCTTTCTCGGGCTCTGGCTTGGTTCCTTGGGCCCTGGTTTTTTGCCTCGGGCTCTGGTTTTGTTCCTCGGGCTCTGGTTTTGTTCCTCGGTTTCTGGTTTGGTTCCTGGGGCCCTGGTTTTATTCCACGGGCTCTGGTTTTCTTCTTATGGCCCTCTTTTTGTTTTTCAGGCCCTCCTTTTTGTCCTTGGCCTTGGTTTTTGTTCCTCGGGCTCTGGTTTTCTTCCTCAGGATCTGGTTTTGTTCCTCGAGCTCTGGTTTCCTTCCTTGGGCACTGGTTTTGTACCTCGGGCTCTCGTTTTCTTCCTCGGACTCTCGTTTTGTACCTCGGGTTCTGGTTTTTTTCCTTGAGCTCTGGTTTTCTTCCTCGGGCTCTGGTTTTCTTCCTCAGGCTCTGGTTTTATTGCTTGGCCTCTGGATTTCTTCCTCGAGCTCTCGTTTTCTTCTTCACGCCCTGGATTTGTTCCTCGGGTTCTGTTTTTCTTCCTCGGGCTGTGGTTGTGTTCCTCGGGCTCTGGTCATGTTCCTCGAACTCTGGTTGTGTTCCTTGGGCTCTGGTTTTGTTCCTTGAGCTCTAGTTTTGTTCTTCGAGCTCTGGTTTTGTTCCTGGGGCTCTGGTTTTCTTTCACGGGTTCTGGTTTTGTTCCTCAGGCTCTGGTTTTATTCCTCAGGCCCTGGTTTTATTCCTCGGGGTTTCGTTTTGTTCCTCGGGCTCTGCTTTATTTCCACGGGCTCTGGTTTTGTTCCTCGAGCTCTGGTTTTGTTCCTTGGGCACTGGTTTTGTTCCTTGGGCTCTCATTTTTTTCCTCGGACGCTCGTTTTGTTCCTTGGTTTCTGGTTTTTTTCTTTGAGCTCTATTTTTGTTCCTCGGGCTCTTGTTTTCTTCCTCAGGCTCTGGTTTTGTTCATGGAGGGCTGGTTTTGTTCCTCGGGCTCTGGCTTGGTTCCTTGGGCCCTGGTTTTTTTTTCTCGGCCTCTGGTTTTGTTCCTCGGGCTCTGATTTTGTTCCTCGGTTTCTGGTTTGTTTCCTCGGGCCCTGGTTTTATTCCACGGGCTCTGGTTTTCTTCCTATGGCCCTCTTTTTGTTCTTCAGGCCCTCCTTTTTGTCCTTGGCCTTGGTTTTTGTTCCTCGGGCTCCGGATTGTTTCCTCGGGCTCTTGTTTTCTTCCTCAGGCTCTGGTTTTCTTGCTCGGGCTCTGGATTTCTTCCTCCAGCTCTCGTTTTCTTCTTCAGGCCCTAGATTTGTTCCTCGGGCTCTGTTTTTGTTCCTCGGGCTCTGGTTGTGTTCCTCGGGTCTGGTTTTGTTCCGCGAGCTCTGGTTTTGTTCCTCGGGCTGTGGTTTTTCTTCCTCAGGATCTGGTTTTGTTCCTCGAGCTCTGGTTTTGTTCCTTGGGCACTGGTTTTGTTCCTCGGGCTCTCGTTTTCTTCCTCGGCATCTGGTTTTGTTCCCAGAGCTTTAGTTTACTTCCTCGGCCTCTGCTTTTCTTCCTCAGGTTCTCGTTTTCTTCCTGAAGCTCTGCATTAGCTCCTCGGTCTCTGTTTTGTTCCTCGGGCTCTGGTTTTGTTCCTTCACCTCTGGTTTTCTTCCTCGGGCTCTTGTTTTCTTCCTCAGGCTCTGGTTTTGTTCATGGAGGGCTGGTTTTGTTCCTCGGGCTCTGGCTTGGTTCCTCGGGCCCTGTTTTTTTGCCTCAGGCTCTGTTTTTTTTCCTCAGGCTCTGGTTTTGTTCCTCGGTTTCTGGTTTGGTTCCTCGGGCCCTGGTTTTATTCCACGGGCTCTGGTTTTCTTCCTATGGCCCTCTTTTTGTTCTTCAGGCCCTCCTTTTTGTCCTTGGCCTTGGTTTTTGTTCCTCGGGCTCTGGTTTTCTTCCTCGGGCTCTGGTTTTCTTCCTCAGGCTCTGGTTTTCTTGCTCGGGCTCTGGATTTCTTCCTCCAGCTCTCGTTTTCTTCTTCACACCCTGGATTTGTTCCTCGGGCTCTGTCTTTGTTCCTCGGGTGCTGGTTGTGTTCCTCGGGCTCTGGTTTTGTTCCTTGAGCTCTAGTTTTGTTCTTCGAGCTCTGGTTTTGTTCCTGGAGCTCTGGTTTTCTTTCACGGGCTCTGGTTTTGTTCCTCAGGCTCTGGTTTTATTCCTCAGGCCCTGTTTTTATTCCTCGGGGTTTCGTTTTGTTCCTCGGGCTCTGCTTTATTTCCACGGGTTCTGGTTTTTGTTCCTTGAGGGCTGGTTTTGTTCCTTGGGCTATGGTTTTCTTTCTCGGGCTCTGGCTTGGTTCCTCGGGCCCTGGTTTTTTGCCTCGGGCTCTGGTTTTGTTCCTCGGGCTCTGGTTTTGTTCCTCGGTTTCTGGTTTGGTTCCTGGGGCCCTGGTTTTATTCCACGGGCTCTGGTTTTCTTCTTATGGCCCTCTTTTTGTTTTTCAGGCCCTCCTTTTTGTCCTTGGCCTTGGTTTTTGTTCCTCGGGCTCTGGTTTTCTTCCTCAGGATCTGGTTTTGTTCCTCGAGCTCTGGTTTCCTTCCTTGGGCACTGGTTTTGTACCTCGGGCTCTCGTTTTCTTCCTCGGACTCTCGTTTTGTACCTCGGGTTCTGGTTTTTTTCCTTGAGCTCTGGTTTTCTTCCTCGGGCTCTGGTTTTCTTCCTCAGGCTCTGGTTTTATTGCTTGGCCTCTGGATTTCTTCCTCGAGCTCTCGTTTTCTTCTTCACACCCTGGATTTGTTCCTCGGGTTCTGTTTTTCTTCCTCGGGCTGTGGTTGTGTTCCTCGGGCTCTGGTCATGTTCCTCGAACTCTGGTTGTGTTCCTTGGGCTCTGGTTTTGTTCCTTGAGCTCTAGTTTTGTTCTTCGAGCTCTGGTTTTGTTCCTGGGGCTCTGGTTTTCTTTCACGGGTTCTGGTTTTGTTCCTCAGGCTCTGGTTTTATTCCTCAGGCCCTGGTTTTATTCCTCGGGGTTTCGTTTTGTTCCTCGGGCTCTGCTTTATTTCCACGGGCTCTGGTTTTGTTCCTCGAGCTCTGGTTTTGTTCCTTGGGCACTGGTTTTGTTCCTTGGGCTCTCATTTTTTTCCTCGGACGCTCGTTTTGTTCCTTGGTTTCTGGTTTTTTTCTTTGAGCTCTATTTTTGTTCCTCGGGCTCTTGTTTTCTTCCTCAGGCTCTGGTTTTGTTCATGGAGGGCTGGTTTTGTTCCTCGGGCTCTGGCTTGGTTCCTCGGGCCCTGTTTTTTTGCCTCAGGCTCTGTTTTTTTTCCTCAGGCTCTGGTTTTGTTCCTCGGTTTCTGGTTTGGTTCCTCGGGCCCTGGTTTTATTCCACGGGCTCTGGTTTTCTTCCTATGGCCCTCTTTTTGTTCTTCAGGCCCTCCTTTTTGTCCTTGGCCTTGGTTTTTGTTCCTCGGGCTCTGGTTTTCTTCCTCGGGCTCTGGTTTTCTTCCTCAGGCTCTGGTTTTCTTGCTCGGGCTCTGGATTTCTTCCTCGAGCTCTCGTTTTCTTCTTCACGCCCTGGATTTGTTCCTCGGGCTCTGTTTTTGTTCCTCGGGTGCTGGTTGTGTTCCTCGGGCTCTGGTTTTGTTCCTTGAGCTCTGGTTGTGTTCCTTGGGCTCTGGTTTTGTTCCTTGAGCTCTGGTTTTCTTTCACGGGCTCTGGTTTTCTTCCTCGGGCTCTGTTTTTCTTCCTCAGGCTCTGGTTTTCTTGCTCGGGCTCTGGATTTCTTCCTCCAGCTCTCGTTTTCTTCTTCACGCCCTGGATTTGTTCCTCGGGCTCTGTTTTTGTTCCTCGGGTGCTGGTTGTGTTCCTCGGGCTCTGGTTTTGTTCCTTGAGCTCTAGTTTTGTTCTTCGAGCTCTGGTTTTGTTCCTGGAGCTCTGGTTTTCTTTCACGGGCTCTGGTTTTGTTCCTCAGGCTCTGGTTTTATTCCTCAGGCCCTGTTTTTATTCCTCGGGGTTTCGTTTTGTTCCTCGGGCTCTGCTTTATTTCCACGGGTTCTGGTTTTTGTTCCTCGAGGGCTGGTTTTGTTCCTTGGGCTATGGTTTTCTTTCTCAGGCTCTGGCTTGGTTCCTCGGGCCCTGGTTTTTTGCCTCGGGCTCTGGTTTTGTTCCTCGGGCTCTGGTTTTGTTCCTCGGTTTCTGGTTTGGTTCCTGGGGCCCTGGTTTTATTCCACGGGCTCTGGTTTTCTTCTTATGGCCCTCTTTTTGTTTTTCAGGCCCTCCTTTTTGTCCTTGGCCTTGGTTTTTGTTCCTCGGGCTCTGGTTTTCTTCCTCAGGATCTGGTTTTGTTCCTCGAGCTCTGGTTTCCTTCCTTGGGCACTGGTTTTGTACCTCGGGCTCTCGTTTTCTTCCTCGGACTCTCGTTTTGTACCTCGGGTTCTGGTTTTCTTCCTCAGGCTCTGGTTTTATTGCTTGGCCTCTGGATTTCTTCCTCGAGCTCTCGTTTTCTTCTTCACGCCCTGGATTTGTTCCTCGGGTTCTGTTTTTGTTCCTCGGGCTGTGGTTGTGTTCCTCGGGCTCTGGTCATGTTCCTCGAACTCTGGTTGTGTTCCTTGGGCTCTGGTTTTGTTCCTTGAGCTCTAGTTTTGTTCTTCGAGCTCTGGTTTTGTTCCTGGGGCTCTGGTTTTCTTTCACGGGTTCTGGTTTTGTTCCTCAGGCTCTGGTTTTATTCCTCAGGCCCTGGTTTTATTCCTCGGGGTTTCGTTTTGTTCCTCGGGCTCTGCTTTATTTCCACGGGCTCTGGTTTTGTTCCTCGAGCTCTGGTTTTGTTCCTTGGGCACTGGTTTTGTTCCTTGGGCTCTCATTTTTTTCCTCGGACGCTCATTTTGTTCCTTGGTTTCTGGTTTTTTTCTTTGAGCTCTATTTTTGTTCCTCGGGCTCTTGTTTTCTTCCTCAGGCTCTGGTTTTGTTCATGGAGGGCTGGTTTTGTTCCTCGGGCTCTGGCTTGGTTCCTTGGGCCCTGGTTTTTTTTTCTCGGCCTCTGGTTTTGTTCCTCGGGCTCTGATTTTGTTCCTCGGTTTCTGGTTTGTTTCCTCGAGCCCTGGTTTTATTCCACGGGCTCTGGTTTTCTTCCTATGGCCCTCTTTTTGTTCTTCAGGCCCTCCTTTTTGTCCTTGGCCTTGGTTTTTGTTCCTCGGGCTCTGGTTTTCTTCCTCGGGCTCTTGTTTTCTTCCTCAGGCTCTGGTTTTCTTGCTCGGGCTCTGGATTTCTTCCTCCAGCTCTCGTTTTCTTCTTCAGGCCCTAGATTTGTTCCTCGGGCTCTGTTTTTGTTCCTCGGGCTCTGGTTGTGTTCCTCGGGTCTGGTTTTGTTGCGCGAGCTCTGGTTTTGTTCCTCGGGCTGTGGTTTTTCTTCCTCAGGATCTGGTTTTGTTCCTCGAGCTCTGGTTTTGTTCCTTGGGCACTGGTTTTGTTCCTCGGGCTCTCGTTTTCTTCCTCGGCATCTGGTTTTGTTCCCAGAGCTTTAGTTTACTTCCTCGGCCTCTGCTTTTCTTCCTCAGGTTCTCGTTTTCTTCCTGAAGCTCTGCATTAGCTCCTCGGTCTCTGTTTTGTTCCTCGGGCTCTGGTTTTGTTCCTTCACCTCTGGTTTTCTTCCTCGGGCTCTTGTTTTCTTCCTCAGGCTCTGGTTTTGTTCATGGAGGGCTGGTTTTGTTCCTCGGGCTCTGGCTTGGTTCCTCGGGCCCTGTTTTTTTGCCTCAGGCTCTGTTTTTTTTCCTCAGGCTCTGGTTTTGTTCCTCGGTTTCTGGTTTGGTTCCTCGGGCCCTGGTTTTATTCCACGGGCTCTGGTTTTCTTCCTATGGCCCTCTTTTTGTTCTTCAGGCCCTCCTTTTTGTCCTTGGCCTTTGTTTTTGTTCCTCGGGCTCTGGTTTTCTTCCTCGGGCTCTGGTTTTCTTCCTCAGGCTCTGGTTTTCTTGCTCGGGCTCTGGATTTCTTCCTCGAGCTCTCGTTTTCTTCTTCACGCCCTGGATTTGTTCCTCGGGCTCTGTTTTTGTTCCTTGGGTGCTGGTTGTGTTCCTCGGGCTCTGGTTTTGTTCCTTGAGCTCTGGTTGTGTTCCTTGGGCTCTGGTTTTGTTCCTTGAGCTCTGGTTTTCTTTCACGGGCTCTGGTTTTCTTCCTCGGGCTCTGTTTTTCTTCCTCAGGCTCTGGTTTTCTTGCTCGGGCTCTGGATTTCTTCCTCGAGCTCTCGTTTTCTTCTTCACGCCCTGGATTTGTTCCTCGGGCTCTGTTTTTGTTCCTCGGGTGCTGGTTGTGTTCCTCGGGCTCTGGTTTTGTTCCTTGAGCTCTAGTTTTGTTCTTCGAGCTCTGGTTTTGTTCCTGGAGCTCTGGTTTTCTTTCACGGGTTCTGGTTTTGTTCCTCAGGCTCTGGTTTTATTCCTCAGGCCCTGTTTTTATTCCTCGGGGTTTCGTTTTGTTCCTCGGGCTCTGCTTTATTTCCACGGGTTCTGGTTTTTGTTCCTCGAGGGCTGGTTTTGTTCCTTGGGCTATGGTTTTCTTTCTCGGGCTCTGGCTTGGTTCCTCGGGCCCTGGTTTTTTGCCTCGGGCTCTGGTTTTGTTCCTCGGGCTCTGGTTTTGTTCCTCGGTTTCTGGTTTGGTTCCTGGGGCCCTGGTTTTATTCCATGGGCTCTGGTTTTCTTCTTATGGCCCTGTTTTTGTTTTTCAGGCCCTCCTTTTTGTCCTTGGCCTTGGTTTTTGTTCCTCGGGCTCTGGTTTTCTTCCTCAGGATCTGGTTTTGTTCCTCGAGCTCTGGTTTCCTTCCTTGGGCACTGGTTTTGTACCTCGGGCTCTCGTTTTCTTCCTCGGACTCTCGTTTTGTACCTCGGGTTCTGGTTTTTTTCCTTGAGCTCTGGTTTTCTTCCTCGGGCTCTGGTTTTCTTCCTCAGGCTCTGGTTTTATTGCTTGGCCTCTGGATTTCTTCCTCGAGCTCTCGTTTTCTTCTTCACGCCCTGGATTTGTTCCTCGGGTTCTGTTTTTGTTCCTCGGGCTGTGGTTGTGTTCCTCGGGCTCTGGTCATGTTCCTCGAACTCTGGTTGTGTTCCTTGGGCTCTGGTTTTGTTCCTTGAGCTCTAGTTTTGTTCTTCGAGCTCTGGTTTTGTTCCTGGGGCTCTGGTTTTCTTTCACGGGTTCTGGTTTTGTTCCTCAGGCTCTGGTTTTATTCCTCAGGCCCTGGTTTTATTCCTCGGGGTTTCGTTTTGTTCCTCGGGCTCTGCTTTATTTCCACGGGCTCTGGTTTTGTTCCTCGAGCTCTGGTTTTGTTCCTTGGGCACTGGTTTTGTTCCTTGGGCTCTCATTTTTTTCCTCGGACGCTCGTTTTGTTCCTTGGTTTCTGGTTTTTTTCTTTGAGCTCTATTTTTGTTCCTCGGGCTCTTGTTTTCTTCCTCAGGCTCTGGTTTTGTTCATGGAGGGCTGGTTTTGTTCCTCGGGCTCTGGCTTGGTTCCTTGGGCCCTGGTTTTTTTTTCTCGGCCTCTGGTTTTGTTCCTCGGGCTCTGATTTTGTTCCTCGGTTTCTGGTTTGTTTCCTCGGGCCCTGGTTTTATTCCACGGGCTCTGGTTTTCTTCCTATGGCCCTCTTTTTGTTCTTCAGGCCCTCCTTTTTGTCCTTGGCCTTGGTTTTTGTTCCTCGGGCTCCGGATTGTTTCCTCGGGCTCTTGTTTTCTTCCTCAGGCTCTGGTTTTCTTGCTCGGGCTCTGGATTTCTTCCTCCAGCTCTCGTTTTCTTCTTCAGGCCCTAGATTTGTTCCTCGGGCTCTGTTTTTGTTCCTCGGGCTCTGGTTGTGTTCCTCGGGTCTGGTTTTGTTCCGCGAGCTCTGGTTTTGTTCCTCGGGCTGTGGTTTTTCTTCCTCAGGATCTGGTTTTGTTCCTCGAGCTCTGGTTTTGTTCCTTGGGCACTGGTTTTGTTCCTCGGGCTCTCGTTTTCTTCCTCGGCATCTGGTTTTGTTCCCAGAGCTTTAGTTTACTTCCTCGGCCTCTGCTTTTCTTCCTCAGGTTCTCGTTTTCTTCCTGAAGCTCTGCATTAGCTCCTCGGTCTCTGTTTTGTTCCTCGGGCTCTGGTTTTGTTCCTTCACCTCTGGTTTTCTTCCTCGGGCTCTTGTTTTCTTCCTCAGGCTCTGGTTTTGTTCATGGAGGGCTGGTTTTGTTCCTCGGGCTCTGGCTTGGTTCCTCGGGCCCTGTTTTTTTGCCTCAGGCTCTGTTTTTTTTCCTCAGGCTCTGGTTTTGTTCCTCGGTTTCTGGTTTGGTTCCTCGGGCCCTGGTTTTATTCCACGGGCTCTGGTTTTCTTCCTATGGCCCTCTTTTTGTTCTTCAGGCCCTCCTTTTTGTCCTTGGCCTTGGTTTTTGTTCCTCGGGCTCTGGTTTTCTTCCTCGGGCTCTGTTTTTCTTCCTCAGGCTCTGGTTTTCTTGCTCGGGCTCTGGATTTCTTCCTCCAGCTCTCGTTTTCTTCTTCACACCCTGGATTTGTTCCTCGGGCTCTGTCTTTGTTCCTCGGGTGCTGGTTGTGTTCCTCGGGCTCTGGTTTTGTTCCTTGAGCTCTAGTTTTGTTCTTCGAGCTCTGGTTTTGTTCCTGGAGCTCTGGTTTTCTTTCACGGGCTCTGGTTTTGTTCCTCAGGCTCTGGTTTTATTCCTCAGGCCCTGTTTTTATTCCTCGGGGTTTCGTTTTGTTCCTCGGGCTCTGCTTTATTTCCACGGGTTCTGGTTTTTGTTCCTCGAGGGCTGGTTTTGTTCCTTGGGCTATGGTTTTCTTTCTCGGGCTCTGGCTTGGTTCCTCGGGCCCTGGTTTTTTGCCTCGGGCTCTGGTTTTGTTCCTCGGGCTCTGGTTTTGTTCCTCGGTTTCTGGTTTGGTTCCTGGGGCCCTGGTTTTATTCCACGGGCTCTGGTTTTCTTCTTATGGCCCTCTTTTTGTTTTTCAGGCCCTCCTTTTTGTCCTTGGCCTTGGTTTTTGTTCCTCGGGCTCTGGTTTTCTTCCTCAGGATCTGGTTTTGTTCCTCGAGCTCTGGTTTCCTTCCTTGGGCACTGGTTTTGTACCTCGGGCTCTCGTTTTCTTCCTCGGACTCTCGTTTTGTACCTCGGGTTCTGGTTTTTTTCCTTGAGCTCTGGTTTTCTTCCTCGGGCTCTGGTTTTCTTCCTCAGGCTCTGGTTTTATTGCTTGGCCTCTGGATTTCTTCCTCGAGCTCTCGTTTTCTTCTTCACACCCTGGATTTGTTCCTCGGGTTCTGTTTTTCTTCCTCGGGCTGTGGTTGTGTTCCTCGGGCTCTGGTCATGTTCCTCGAACTCTGGTTGTGTTCCTTGGGCTCTGGTTTTGTTCCTTGAGCTCTAGTTTTGTTCTTCGAGCTCTGGTTTTGTTCCTGGGGCTCTGGTTTTCTTTCACGGGTTCTGGTTTTGTTCCTCAGGCTCTGGTTTTATTCCTCAGGCCCTGGTTTTATTCCTCGGGGTTTCGTTTTGTTCCTCGGGCTCTGCTTTATTTCCACGGGCTCTGGTTTTGTTCCTCGAGCTCTGGTTTTGTTCCTTGGGCACTGGTTTTGTTCCTTGGGCTCTCATTTTTTTCCTCGGACGCTCGTTTTGTTCCTTGGTTTCTGGTTTTTTTCTTTGAGCTCTATTTTTGTTCCTCGGGCTCTTGTTTTCTTCCTCAGGCTCTGGTTTTGTTCATGGAGGGCTGGTTTTGTTCCTCGGGCTCTGGCTTGGTTCCTCGGGCCCTGTTTTTTTGCCTCAGGCTCTGTTTTTTTTCCTCAGGCTCTGGTTTTGTTCCTCGGTTTCTGGTTTGGTTCCTCGGGCCCTGGTTTTATTCCACGGGCTCTGGTTTTCTTCCTATGGCCCTCTTTTTGTTCTTCAGGCCCTCCTTTTTGTCCTTGGCCTTGGTTTTTGTTCCTCGGGCTCTGGTTTTCTTCCTCGGGCTCTGGTTTTCTTCCTCAGGCTCTGGTTTTCTTGCTCGGGCTCTGGATTTCTTCCTCGAGCTCTCGTTTTCTTCTTCACGCCCTGGATTTGTTCCTCGGGCTCTGTTTTTGTTCCTCGGGTGCTGGTTGTGTTCCTTGGGCTCTGGTTTTGTTCCTTGAGCTCTGGTTGTGTTCCTTGGGCTCTGGTTTTGTTCCTTGAGCTCTGGTTTTCTTTCACGGGCTCTGGTTTTCTTCCTCGGGCTCTGTTTTTCTTCCTCAGGCTCTGGTTTTCTTGCTCGGGCTCTGGATTTCTTCCTCCAGCTCTCGTTTTCTTCTTCACACCCTGGATTTGTTCCTCGGGCTCTGTCTTTGTTCCTCGGGTGCTGGTTGTGTTCCTCGGGCTCTGGTTTTGTTCCTTGAGCTCTAGTTTTGTTCTTCGAGCTCTGGTTTTGTTCCTGGAGCTCTGGTTTTCTTTCACGGGCTCTGGTTTTGTTCCTCAGGCTCTGGTTTTATTCCTCAGGCCCTGTTTTTATTCCTCGGGGTTTCGTTTTGTTCCTCGGGCTCTGCTTTATTTCCACGGGTTCTGGTTTTTGTTCCTCGAGGGCTGGTTTTGTTCCTTGGGCTATGGTTTTCTTTCTCGGGCTCTGGCTTGGTTCCTCGGGCCCTGGTTTTTTGCCTCGGGCTCTGGTTTTGTTCCTCGGGCTCTGGTTTTGTTCCTCGGTTTCTGGTTTGGTTCCTGGGGCCCTGGTTTTATTCCACGGGCTCTGGTTTTCTTCTTATGGCCCTCTTTTTGTTTTTCAGGCCCTCCCTTTTGTCCTTGGCCTTGGTTTTTGTTCCTCGGGCTCTGGTTTTCTTCCTCAGGATCTGGTTTTGTTCCTCGAGCTCTGGTTTCCTTCCTTGGGCACTGGTTTTGTACCTCGGGCTCTCGTTTTCTTCCTCGGACTCTCGTTTTGTACCTCGGGTTCTGGTTTTCTTCCTCAGGCTCTGGTTTTATTGCTTGGCCTCTGGATTTCTTCCTCGAGCTCTCGTTTTCTTCTTCACGCCCTGGATTTGTTCCTCGGGTTCTGTTTTTGTTCCTCGGGCTGTGGTTGTGTTCCTCGGGCTCTGGTCATGTTCCTCGAACTCTGGTTGTGTTCCTTGGGCTCTGGTTTTGTTCCTTGAGCTCTAGTTTTGTTCTTCGAGCTCTGGTTTTGTTCCTGGGGCTCTGTTTTCTTTCACGGGTTCTGGTTTTGTTCCTCAGGCTCTGGTTTTATTCCTCAGGCCCTGGTTTTATTCCTCGGGGTTTCGTTTTGTTCCTCGGGCTCTGCTTTATTTCCACGGGCTCTGGTTTTGTTCCTCGAGCTCTGGTTTTGTTCCTTGGGCACTGGTTTTGTTCCTTGGGCTCTCATTTTTTTCCTCGGACGCTCGTTTTGTTCCTTGGTTTCTGGTTTTTTTCTTTGAGCTCTATTTTTGTTCCTCGGGCTCTTGTTTTCTTCCTCAGGCTCTGGTTTTGTTCATGGAGGGCTGGTTTTGTTCCTCGGGCTCTGGCTTGGTTCCTTGGGCCCTGGTTTTTTTTTCTCGGCCTCTGGTTTTGTTCCTCGGGCTCTGATTTTGTTCCTCGGTTTCTGGTTTGGTTCCTCGAGCCCTGGTTTTATTCCACGGGCTCTGGTTTTCTTCCTATGGCCCTCTTTTTGTTCTTCAGGCCCTCCTTTTTGTCCTTGGCCTTGATTTTTGTTCCTCGGGCTCTGGTTTTCTTCCTCGGGCTCTTGTTTTCTTCCTCAGGCTCTGGTTTTCTTGCTCGGGCTCTGGATTTCTTCCTCCAGCTCTCGTTTTCTTCTTCAGGCCCTAGATTTGTTCCTCGGGCTCTGTTTTTGTTCCTCGGGCTCTGGTTGTGTTCCTCAGGTCTGGTTTTGTTCCGCGAGCTCTGGTTTTGTTCCTCGGGCTGTGGTTTTTCTTCCTCAGGATCTGGTTTTGTTCCTCGAGCTCTGGTTTTGTTCCTTGGGCACTGGTTTTGTTCCTCGGGCTCTCGTTTTCTTCCTCGGCATCTGGTTTTGTTCCCAGAGCTTTAGTTTACTTCCTCGGCCTCTGCTTTTCTTCCTCAGGTTCTCGTTTTCTTCCTGAAGCTCTGCATTAGCTCCTCGGTCTCTGTTTTGTTCCTCGGGCTCTGGTTTTGTTCCTTCACCTCTGGTTTTCTTCCTCGGGCTCTTGTTTTCTTCCTCAGGCTCTGGTTTTGTTCATGGAGGGCTGGTTTTGTTCCTCGGGCTCTGGCTTGGTTCCTCGGGCCCTGTTTTTTTGCCTCAGGCTCTGTTTTTTTTCCTCAGGCTCTGGTTTTTTTCCTCGGTTTCTGGTTTGGTTCCTCGGGCCCTGGTTTTATTCCACGGGCTCTGGTTTTCTTCCTATGGCCCTCTTTTTGTTCTTCAGGCCCTCCTTTTTGTCCTTGGCCTTGGTTTTTGTTCCTCGGGCTCTGGTTTTCTTCCTCGGGCTCTGGTTTTCTTCCTCAGGCTCTGGTTTTCTTGCTCGGGCTCTGGATTTCTTCCTCGAGCTCTCGTTTTCTTCTTCACGCCCTGGATTTGTTCCTCGGGCTCTGTTTTTGTTCCTCGGGTGCTGGTTGTGTTCCTCGGGCTCTGGTTTTGTTCCTTGAGCTCTGGTTGTGTTCCTTGGGCTCTGGTTTTGTTCCTTGAGCTCTGGTTTTCTTTCACGGGCTCTGGTTTTCTTCCTCGGGCTCTGTTTTTCTTCCTCAGGCTCTGGTTTTCTTGCTCGGGCTCTGGATTTCTTCCTCCAGCTCTCGTTTTCTTCTTCACGCCCTGGATTTGTTCCTCGGGCTCTGTTTTTGTTCCTCGGGTGCTGGTTGTGTTCCTCGGGCTCTGGTTTTGTTCCTTGAGCTCTAGTTTTGTTCTTCGAGCTCTGGTTTTGTTCCTGGATCTCTGGTTTTCTTTCACGGGCTCTGGTTTTGTTCCTCAGGCTCTGGTTTTATTCCTCAGGCCCTGTTTTTATTCCTCGGGGTTTCGTTTTGTTCCTCGGGCTCTGCTTTATTTCCACGGGTTCTGGTTTTTGTTCCTCGAGGGCTGGTTTTGTTCCTTGGGCTATGGTTTTCTTTCTCAGGCTCTGGCTTGGTTCCTCGGGCCCTGGTTTTTTGCCTCGGGCTCTGGTTTTGTTCCTCGGGCTCTGGTTTTGTTCCTCGGTTTCTGGTTTGGTTCCTGGGGCCCTGGTTTTATTCCACGGGCTCTGGTTTTCTTCTTATGGCCCTCTTTTTGTTTTTCAGGCCCTCCTTTTTGTCCTTGGCCTTGGTTTTTGTTCCTCGGGCTCTGGTTTTCTTCCTCAGGATCTGGTTTTGTTCCTCGAGCTCTGGTTTCCTTCCTTGGGCACTGGTTTTGTACCTCGGGCTCTCGTTTTCTTCCTCGGACTCTCGTTTTGTACCTCGGGTTCTGGTTTTCTTCCTCAGGCTCTGGTTTTATTGCTTGGCCTCTGGATTTCTTCCTCGAGCTCTCGTTTTCTTCTTCACGCCCTGGATTTGTTCCTCGGGTTCTGTTTTTGTTCCTCGGGCTGTGGTTGTGTTCCTCGGGCTCTGGTCATGTTCCTCGAACTCTGGTTGTGTTCCTTGGGCTCTGGTTTTGTTCCTTGAGCTCTAGTTTTGTTCTTCGAGCTCTGGTTTTGTTCCTGGGGCTCTGGTTTTCTTTCACGGGTTCTGGTTTTGTTCCTCAGGCTCTGGTTTTATTCCTCAGGCCCTGGTTTTATTCCTCGGGGTTTCGTTTTGTTCCTCGGGCTCTGCTTTATTTCCACGGGCTCTGGTTTTGTTCCTCGAGCTCTGGTTTTGTTCCTTGGGCACTGGTTTTGTTCCTTGGGCTCTCATTTTTTTCCTCGGACGCTCATTTTGTTCCTTGGTTTCTGGTTTTTTTCTTTGAGCTCTATTTTTGTTCCTCGGGCTCTTGTTTTCTTCCTCAGGCTCTGGTTTTGTTCATGGAGGGCTGGTTTTGTTCCTCGGGCTCTGGCTTGGTTCCTTGGGCCCTGGTTTTTTTTTCTCGGCCTCTGGTTTTGTTCCTCGGGCTCTGATTTTGTTCCTCGGTTTCTGGTTTGTTTCCTCGAGCCCTGGTTTTATTCCACGGGCTCTGGTTTTCTTCCTATGGCCCTCTTTTTGTTCTTCAGGCCCTCCTTTTTGTCCTTGGCCTTGGTTTTTGTTCCTCGGGCTCTGGTTTTCTTCCTCGGGCTCTTGTTTTCTTCCTCAGGCTCTGGTTTTCTTGCTCGGGCTCTGGATTTCTTCCTCCAGCTCTCGTTTTCTTCTTCAGGCCCTAGATTTGTTCCTCGGGCTCTGTTTTTGTTCCTCGGGCTCTGGTTGTGTTCCTCGGGTCTGGTTTTGTTGCGCGAGCTCTGGTTTTGTTCCTCGGGCTGTGGTTTTTCTTCCTCAGGATCTGGTTTTGTTCCTCGAGCTCTGGTTTTGTTCCTTGGGCACTGGTTTTGTTCCTCGGGCTCTCGTTTTCTTCCTCGGCATCTGGTTTTGTTCCCAGAGCTTTAGTTTACTTCCTCGGCCTCTGCTTTTCTTCCTCAGGTTCTCGTTTTCTTCCTGAAGCTCTGCATTAGCTCCTCGGTCTCTGTTTTGTTCCTCGGGCTCTGGTTTTGTTCCTTCACCTCTGGTTTTCTTCCTCGGGCTCTTGTTTTCTTCCTCAGGCTCTGGTTTTGTTCATGGAGGGCTGGTTTTGTTCCTCGGGCTCTGGCTTGGTTCCTCGGGCCCTGTTTTTTTGCCTCAGGCTCTGTTTTTTTTCCTCAGGCTCTGGTTTTGTTCCTCGGTTTCTGGTTTGGTTCCTCGGGCCCTGGTTTTATTCCACGGGCTCTGGTTTTCTTCCTATGGCCCTCTTTTTGTTCTTCAGGCCCTCCTTTTTGTCCTTGGCCTTTGTTTTTGTTCCTCGGGCTCTGGTTTTCTTCCTCGGGCTCTGGTTTTCTTCCTCAGGCTCTGGTTTTCTTGCTCGGGCTCTGGATTTCTTCCTCGAGCTCTCGTTTTCTTCTTCACGCCCTGGATTTGTTCCTCGGGCTCTGTTTTTGTTCCTTGGGTGCTGGTTGTGTTCCTCGGGCTCTGGTTTTGTTCCTTGAGCTCTGGTTGTGTTCCTTGGGCTCTGGTTTTGTTCCTTGAGCTCTGGTTTTCTTTCACGGGCTCTGGTTTTCTTCCTCGGGCTCTGTTTTTCTTCCTCAGGCTCTGGTTTTCTTGCTCGGGCTCTGGATTTCTTCCTCGAGCTCTCGTTTTCTTCTTCACGCCCTGGATTTGTTCCTCGGGCTCTGTTTTTGTTCCTCGGGTGCTGGTTGTGTTCCTCGGGCTCTGGTTTTGTTCCTTGAGCTCTAGTTTTGTTCTTCGAGCTCTGGTTTTGTTCCTGGAGCTCTGGTTTTCTTTCACGGGCTCTGGTTTTGTTCCTCAGGCTCTGGTTTTATTCCTCAGGCCCTGTTTTTATTCCTCGGGGTTTCGTTTTGTTCCTCGGGCTCTGCTTTATTTCCACGGGTTCTGGTTTTTGTTCCTCGAGGGCTGGTTTTGTTCCTTGGGCTATGGTTTTCTTTCTCAGGCTCTGGCTTGGTTCCTCGGGCCCTGGTTTTTTGCCTCGGGCTCTGGTTTTGTTCCTCGGGCTCTGGTTTTGTTCCTCGGTTTCTGGTTTGGTTCCTGGGGCCCTGGTTTTATTCCATGGGCTCTGGTTTTCTTCTTATGGCCCTCTTTTTGTTTTTCAGGCCCTCCTTTTTGTCCTTGGCCTTGGTTTTTGTTCCTCGGGCTCTGGTTTTCTTCCTCAGGATCTGGTTTTGTTCCTCGAGCTCTGGTTTCCTTCCTTGGGCACTGGTTTTGTACCTCGGGCTCTCGTTTTCTTCCTCGGACTCTCGTTTTGTACCTCGGGTTCTGGTTTTTTTCCTTGAGCTCTGGTTTTCTTCCTCGGGCTCTGGTTTTCTTCCTCAGGCTCTGGTTTTATTGCTTGGCCTCTGGATTTCTTCCTCGAGCTCTCGTTTTCTTCTTCACGCCCTGGATTTGTTCCTCGGGTTCTGTTTTTGTTCCTCGGGCTGTGGTTGTGTTCCTCGGGCTCTGGTCATGTTCCTCGAACTCTGGTTGTGTTCCTTGGGCTCTGGTTTTGTTCCTTGAGCTCTAGTTTTGTTCTTCGAGCTCTGGTTTTGTTCCTGGGGCTCTGGTTTTCTTTCACGGGTTCTGGTTTTGTTCCTCAGGCTCTGGTTTTATTCCTCAGGCCCTGGTTTTATTCCTCGGGGTTTCGTTGTGTTCCTCGGGCTCTGCTTTATTTCCACGGGCTCTGGTTTTGTTCCTCGAGCTCTGGTTTTGTTCCTTGGGCACTGGTTTTGTTCCTTGGGCTCTCATTTTTTTCCTCGGACGCTCGTTTTGTTCCTTGGTTTCTGGTTTTTTTCTTTGAGCTCTATTTTTGTTCCTCGGGCTCTTGTTTTCTTCCTCAGGCTCTGGTTTTGTTCATGGAGGGCTGGTTTTGTTCCTCGGGCTCTGGCTTGGTTCCTTGGGCCCTGGTTTTTTTTTCTCGGCCTCTGGTTTTGTTCCTCGGGCTCTGATTTTGTTCCTCGGTTTCTGGTTTGTTTCCTCGAGCCCTGGTTTTATTCCACGGGCTCTGGTTTTCTTCCTATGGCCCTCTTTTTGTTCTTCAGGCCCTCCTTTTTGTCCTTGGCCTTGGTTTTTGTTCCTCGGGCTCTGGTTTTCTTCCTCGGGCTCTTGTTTTCTTCCTCAGGCTCTGGTTTTCTTGCTCGGGCTCTGGATTTCTTCCTCCAGCTCTCGTATTCTTCTTCAGGCCCTAGATTTGTTCCTCGGGCTCTGTTTTTGTTCCTCGGCCTCTGGTTGTGTTCCTCGGGTCTGGTTTTGTTCCGCGAGCTCTGGTTTTGTTCCTCGGGCTGTGGTTTTTCTTCCTCAGGATCTGGTTTTGTTCCTCGAGCTCTGGTTTTGTTCCTTGGGCACTGGTTTTGTTCCTCGGGCTCTCGTTTTCTTCCTCGGCATCTGGTTTTGTTCCCAGAGCTTTAGTTTACTTCCTCGGCCTCTGCTTTTCTTCCTCAGGTTCTCGTTTTCTTCCTGAAGCTCTGCATTAGCTCCTCGGTCTCTGTTTTGTTCCTCGGGCTCAGGTTTTGTTCCTTCACCTCTGGTTTTCTTCCTCGGGCTCTTGTTTTCTTCCTCAGGCTCTGGTTTTGTTCATGGAGGGCTGGTTTTGTTCCTCGGGCTCTGGCTTGGTTCCTCGGGCCCTGTTTTTTTGCCTCAGGCTCTGTTTTTTTTCCTCAGGCTCTGGTTTTGTTCCTCGGTTTCTGGTTTGTTTCCTCGGGCCCTGGTTTTATTCCACGGGCTCTGGTTTTCTTCCTATGGCCCTCTTTTTGTTCTTCAGGCCCTCCTTTTTGTCCTTGGCCTTTGTTTTTGTTCCTCGGGCTCTGGTTTTCTTCCTCGGGCTCTGGTTTTCTTCCTCAGGCTCTGGTTTTCTTGCTCGGGCTCTGGATTTCTTCCTCGAGCTCTCGTTTTCTTCTTCACGCCCTGGATTTGTTCCTCGGGCTCTGTTTTTGTTCCTTGGGTGCTGGTTGTGTTCCTCGGGCTCTGGTTTTGTTCCTTGAGCTCTGGTTGTGTTCCTTGGGCTCTGGTTTTGTTCCTTGAGCTCTGGTTTTCTTTCACGGGCTCTGGTTTTCTTCCTCGGGCTCTGTTTTTCTTCCTCAGGCTCTGGTTTTCTTGCTCGGGCTCTGGATTTCTTCCTCGAGCTCTCGTTTTCTTCTTCACGCCCTGGATTTGTTCCTCGGGCTCTGTTTTTGTTCCTCGGGTGCTGGTTGTGTTCCTCGGGCTCTGGTTTTGTTCCTTGAGCTCTAGTTTTGTTCTTCGAGCTCTGGTTTTGTTCCTGGAGCTCTGGTTTTCTTTCACGGGCTCTGGTTTTGTTCCTCAGGCTCTGGTTTTATTCCTCAGGCCCTGTTTTTATTCCTCGGGGTTTCGTTTTGTTCCTCGGGCTCTGCTTTATTTCCACGGGTTCTGGTTTTTGTTCCTCGAGGGCTGGTTTTGTTCCTTGGGCTATGGTTTTCTTTCTCGGGCTCTGGCTTGGTTCCTCGGGCCCTGGTTTTTTGCCTCGGGCTCTGGTTTTGTTCCTCGGGCTCTGGTTTTGTTCCTCGGTTTCTGGTTTGGTTCCTGGGGCCCTGGTTTTATTCCACGGGCTCTGGTTTTCTTCTTATGGCCCTCTTTTTGTTTTTCAGGCCCTCCTTTTTGTCCTTGGCCTTGGTTTTTGTTCCTCGGGCTCTGGTTTTCTTCCTCAGGATCTGGTTTTGTTCCTCGAGCTCTGGTTTCCTTCCTTGGGCACTGGTTTTGTACCTCGGGCTCTCGTTTTCTTCCTCGGACTCTCGTTTTGTACCTCGGGTTCTGGTTTTTTTCCTTGAGCTCTGGTTTTCTTCCTCGGGCTCTGGTTTTCTTCCTCAGGCTCTGGTTTTATTGCTTGGCCTCTGGATTTCTTCCTCGAGCTCTCGTTTTCTTCTTCACGCCCTGGATTTGTTCCTCGGGTTCTGTTTTTGTTCCTCGGGCTGTGGTTGTGTTCCTCGGGCTCTGGTCATGTTCCTCGAACTCTGGTTGTGTTCCTTGGGCTCTGGTTTTGTTCCTTGAGCTCTAGTTTTGTTCTTCGAGCTCTGGTTTTGTTCCTGGGGCTCTGGTTTTCTTTCACGGGTTCTGGTTTTGTTCCTCAGGCTCTGGTTTTATTCCTCAGGCCCTGGTTTTATTCCTCGGGGTTTCGTTTTGTTCCTCGGGCTCTGCTTTATTTCCATGGGCTCTGGTTTTGTTCCTCGAGCTCTGGTTTTGTTCCTTGGGCACTGGTTTTGTTCCTTGGGCTCTCATTTTTTTCCTCGGATGCTCGTTTTGTTCCTTGGTTTCTGTTTTTTTTCTTTGAGCTCTATTTTTGTTCCTCGGGCTCTTGTTTTCTTCCTCAGGCTCTGGTTTTGTTCATGGAGGGCTGGTTTTGTTCCTCGGGCTCTGGCTTGGTTCCTTGGGCCCTGGTTTTTTTTTCTCGGCCTCTGGTTTTGTTCCTCGGGCTCTGATTTTGTTCCTCGGTTTCTGGTTTGTTTCCTCGGGCCCTGGTTTTATTCCACGGGCTCTGGTTTTCTTCCTATGGCCCTCTTTTTGTTCTTCAGGCCCTCCTTTTTTTCCTTGGCCTTGGTTTTTGTTCCTCGGGCTCCGGATTGTTTCCTCGGGCTCTTGTTTTCTTCCTCAGGCTCTGGTTTTCTTGCTCGGGCTCTGGATTTCTTCCTCCAGCTCTCGTTTTCTTCTTCAGGCCCTAGATTTGTTCCTCGGGCTCTGTTTTTGTTCCTCGGGCTCTGGTTGTGTTCCTCGGGTCTGGTTTTGTTCCGCGAGCTCTGGTTTTGTTCCTCGGGCTCTCGTTTTCTTCCTCGGCATCTGGTTTTGTTCCCCGGGCTCTCGTTTTCTTCCTCGGCATCTGGTTTTGTTCCCAGAGCTTTAGTTTACTTCCTCGGCCTCTGCTTTTCTTCCTCAGGTTCTCGTTTTCTTCCTGAAGCTCTGCATTAGCTCCTCGGTCTCTGTTTTGTTCCTCGGGCTCTGGTTTTGTTCCTTCACCTCTGGTTTTCTTCCTCGGGCTCTTGTTTTCTTCCTCAGGCTCTGGTTTTGTTCATGGAGGGCTGGTTTTGTTCCTCGGGCTCTGGCTTGGTTCCTCGGGCCCTGTTTTTTTGCCTCAGGCTCTGTTTTTTTTCCTCAGGCTCTGGTTTTGTTCCTCGGTTTCTGGTTTGGTTCCTCGGGCCCTGGTTTTATTCCACGGGCTCTGGTTTTCTTCCTATGGCCCTCTTTTTGTTCTTCAGGCCCTCCTTTTTGTCCTTGGCCTTGGTTTTTGTTCCTCGGGCTCTGGTTTTCTTCCTCGGGCTCTGGTTTTCTTCCTCAGGCTCTGGTTTTCTTGCTCGGGCTCTGGATTTCTTCCTCGAGCTCTCGTTTTCTTCTTCACGCCCTGGATTTGTTCCTCGGTTTCTGGTTTGGTTCCTCGGGTGCTGGTTGTGTTCCTCGGGCTCTGGTTTTGTTCCTTGAGCTCTGGTTGTGTTCCTTGGGCTCTGGTTTTGTTCCTTGAGCTCTGGTTTTCTTTCACGGGCTCTGGTTTTCTTCCTCGGGCTCTGTTTTTCTTCCTCAGGCTCTGGTTTTCTTGCTCGGGCTCTGGATTTCTTCCTCCAGCTCTCGTTTTCTTCTTCACACCCTGGATTTGTTCCTCGGGCTCTGTCTTTGTTCCTCGGGTGCTGGTTGTGTTCCTCGGGCTCTGGTTTTGTTCCTTGAGCTCTAGTTTTGTTCTTCGAGCTCTGGTTTTGTTCCTGGAGCTCTGGTTTTCTTTCACGGGCTCTGGTTTTGTTCCTCAGGCTCTGGTTTTATTCCTCAGGCCCTGTTTTTATTCCTCGGGGTTTCGTTTTGTTCCTCGGGCTCTGCTTTATTTCCACGGGTTCTGGTTTTTGTGCCTCGAGGGCTGGTTTTGTTCCTTGGGCTATGGTTTTCTTTCTCGGGCTCTGGCTTGGTTCCTCGGGCCCTGGTTTTTTGCCTCGGGCTCTGGTTTTGTTCCTCGGGCTCTGGTTTTGTTCCTCGGTTTCTGGTTTGGTTCCTCGGGCCCTGGTTTTATTCCACGGGCTCTGGTTTTCTTCTTATGGCCCTGTTTTTGTTTTTCAGGCCCTCCTTTTTGTCCTTGGCCTTGGTTTTTGTTCCTCGGGCTCTGGTTTTCTTCCTCAGGATCTGGTTTTGTTCCTCGAGCTCTGGTTTCCTTCCTTGGGCACTGGTTTTGTACCTCGGGCTCTCGTTTTCTTCCTCGGACTCTCGTTTTGTACCTCGGGTTCTGGTTTTTTTCCTTGAGCTCTGGTTTTCTTCCTCGGGCTCTGGTTTTCTTCCTCAGGCTCTGGTTTTATTGCTTGGCCTCTGGATTTCTTCCTCGAGCTCTCGTTTTCTTCTTCACGCCCTGGATTTGTTCCTCGGGTTCTGTTTTTGTTCCTCGGGCTGTGGTTGTGTTCCTCGGGCTCTGGTCATGTTCCTCGAACTCTGGTTGTGTTCCTTGGGCTCTGGTTTTGTTCCTTGAGCTCTAGTTTTGTTCTTCGAGCTCTGGTTTTGTTCCTGGGGCTCTGGTTTTCTTTCACGGGTTCTGGTTTTGTTCCTCAGGCTCTGGTTTTATTCCTCAGGCCCTGGTTTTATTCCTCGGGGTTTCGTTTTGTTCCTCGGGCTCTGCTTTATTTCCACGGGCTCTGGTTTTGTTCCTCGAGCTCTGGTTTTGTTCCTTGGGTACTGGTTTTGTTCCTTGGGCTCTCATTTTTTTCCTCGGACGCTCGTTTTGTTCCTTGGTTTCTGGTTTTTTTCTTTGAGCTCTATTTTTGTTCCTCGGGCTCTTGTTTTCTTCCTCAGGCTCTGGTTTTGTTCATGGAGGGCTGGTTTTGTTCCTCGGGCTCTGGCTTGGTTCCTTGGGCCCTGGTTTTTTTTTCTCGGCCTCTGGTTTTGTTCCTCGGGCTCTGATTTTGTTCCTCGGTTTCTGGTTTGTTTCCTCGGGCCCTGGTTTTATTCCACGGGCTCTGGTTTTCTTCCTATGGCCCTCTTTTTGTTCTTCAGGCCCTCCTTTTTTTCCTTGGCCTTGGTTTTTGTTCCTCGGGCTCCGGATTGTTTCCTCGGGCTCTTGTTTTCTTCCTCAGGCTCTGGTCTTCTTGCTCGGGCTCTGGATTTCTTCCTCCAGCTCTCGTTTTCTTCTTCAGGCCCTAGATTTGTTCCTCGGGCTCTGTTTTTGTTCCTCGGGCTCTGGTTGTGTTCCTCGGGTCTGGTTTTGTTCCGCGAGCTCTGGTTTTGTTCCTCGGGCTGTGGTTTTTCTTCCTCAGGATCTGGTTTTGTTCCTCGAGCTCTGGTTTTGTTCCTTGGGCACTGGTTTTGTTCCTCGGGCTCTCGTTTTCTTCCTCGGCATCTGGTTTTGTTCCCAGAGCTTTAGTTTACTTCCTCGGCCTCTGCTTTTCTTCCTCAGGTTCTCGTTTTCTTCCTGAAGCTCTGCATTAGCTCCTCAGTCTCTGTTTTGTTCCTCGGGCTCTGGTTTTGTTCCTTCACCTCTGGTTTTCTTCCTCGGGCTCTTGTTTTCTTCCTCAGGCTCTGGTTTTGTTCATGGAGGGCTGGTTTTGTTCCTCGGGCTCTGGCTTGGTTCCTCGGGCCCTGTTTTTTTGCCTCAGGCTCTGTTTTTTTTCCTCAGGCTCTGGTTTTGTTCCTCGGTTTCTGGTTTGGTTCCTCGGGCCCTGGTTTTATTCCACGGGCTCTGGTTTTCTTCCTATGGCCCTCTTTTTGTTCTTCAGGCCCTCCTTTTTGTCCTTGGCCTTGGTTTTTGTTCCTCGGGCTCTGGTTTTCTTCCTCGGGCTCTGGTTTTCTTCCTCAGGCTCTGGTTTTCTTGCTCGGGCTCTGGATTTCTTCCTCGAGCTCTCGTTTTCTTCTTCACGCCCTGGATTTGTTCCTCGGTTTCTGGTTTGGTTCCTCGGGTGCTGGTTGTGTTCCTCGGGCTCTGGTTTTGTTCCTTGAGCTCTGGTTGTGTTCCTTGGGCTCTGGTTTTGTTCCTTGAGCTCTGGTTTTCTTTCACGGGCTCTGGTTTTCTTCCTCGGGCTCTGTTTTTCTTCCTCAGGCTCTGGTTTTCTTGCTCGGGCTCTGGATTTCTTCCTCCAGCTCTCGTTTTCTTCTTCACACCCTGGATTTGTTCCTCGGGCTCTGTCTTTGTTCCTCGGGTGCTGGTTGTGTTCCTCGGGCTCTGGTTTTGTTCCTTGAGCTCTAGTTTTGTTCTTCGAGCTCTGGTTTTGTTCCTGGAGCTCTGGTTTTCTTTCACGGGCTCTGGTTTTGTTCCTCAGGCTCTGGTTTTATTCCTCAGGCCCTGTTTTTATTCCTCGGGGTTTCGTTTTGTTCCTCGGGCTCTGCTTTATTTCCACGGGTTCTGGTTTTTGTGCCTCGAGGGCTGGTTTTGTTCCTTGGGCTATGGTTTTCTTTCTCGGGCTCTGGCTTGGTTCCTCGGGCCCTGGTTTTTTGCCTCGGGCTCTGGTTTTGTTCCTCGGGCTCTGGTTTTGTTCCTCGGTTTCTGGTTTGGTTCCTCGGGCCCTGGTTTTATTCCACGGGCTCTGGTTTTCTTCTTATGGCCCTGTTTTTGTTTTTCAGGCCCTCCTTTTTGTCCTTGGCCTTGGTTTTTGTTCCTCGGGCTCTGGTTTTCTTCCTCAGGATCTGGTTTTGTTCCTCGAGCTCTGGTTTCCTTCCTTGGGCACTGGTTTTGTACCTCGGGCTCTCGTTTTCTTCCTCGGACTCTCGTTTTGTACCTCGGGTTCTGGTTTTCTTCCTCAGGCTCTGGTTTTATTGCTTGGCCTCTGGATTTCTTCCTCGAGCTCTCGTTTTCTTCTTCACGCCCTGGATTTGTTCCTCGGGTTCTGTTTTTGTTCCTCGGGCTGTGGTTGTGTTCCTCGGGCTCTGGTCATGTTCCTCGAACTCTGGTTGTGTTCCTTGGGCTCTGGTTTTGTTCCTTGAGCTCTAGTTTTGTTCTTCGAGCTCTGGTTTTGTTCCTGGGGCTCTGGTTTTCTTTCACGGGTTCTGGTTTTGTTCCTCAGGCTCTGGTTTTATTCCTCAGGCCCTGGTTTTATTCCTCGGGGTTTCGTTTTGTTCCTCGGGCTCTGCTTTATTTCCACGGGCTCTGGTTTTGTTCCTCGAGCTCTGGTTTTGTTCCTTGGGCACTGGTTTTGTTCCTTGGGCTCTCATTTTTTTCCTCGGACGCTCGTTTTGTTCCTTGGTTTCTGTTTTTTTTCTTTGAGCTCTATTTTTGTTCCTCGGGCTCTTGTTTTCTTCCTCAGGCTCTGGTTTTGTTCATGGAGGGCTGGTTTTGTTCCTCGGGCTCTGGCTTGGTTCCTTGGGCCCTGGTTTTTTTTTCTCGGCCTCTGGTTTTGTTCCTCGGGCTCTGATTTTGTTCCTCGGTTTCTGGTTTGTTTCCTCGAGCCCTGGTTTTATTCCACGGGCTCTGGTTTTCTTCCTATGGCCCTCTTTTTGTTCTTCAGGCCCTCCTTTTTGTCCTTGGCCTTGGTTTTTGTTCCTCGGGCTCTGGTTTTCTTCCTCGGGCTCTTGTTTTCTTCCTCAGGCTCTGGTTTTCTTGCTCGGGCTCTGGATTTCTTCCTCCAGCTCTCGTATTCTTCTTCAGGCCCTAGATTTGTTCCTCGGGCTCTGTTTTTGTTCCTCGGGCTCTGGTTGTGTTCCTCGGGTCTGGTTTTGTTCCGCGAGCTCTGGTTTTGTTCCTCGGGCTGTGGTTTTTCTTCCTCAGGATCTGGTTTTGTTCCTCGAGCTCTGGTTTTGTTCCTTGGGCACTGGTTTTGTTCCTCGGGCTCTCGTTTTCTTCCTCGGCATCTGGTTTTGTTCCCAGAGCTTTAGTTTACTTCCTCGGCCTCTGCTTTTCTTCCTCAGGTTCTCGTTTTCTTCCTGAAGCTCTGCATTAGCTCCTCGGTCTCTGTTTTGTTCCTCGGGCTCTGGTTTTGTTCCTTCACCTCTGGTTTTCTTCCTCGGGCTCTTGTTTTCTTCCTCAGGCTCTGGTTTTGTTCATGGAGGGCTGGTTTTGTTCCTCGGGCTCTGGCTTGGTTCCTCGGGCCCTGTTTTTTTGCCTCAGGCTCTGTTTTTTTTCCTCAGGCTCTGGTTTTGTTCCTCGGTTTCTGGTTTGGTTCCTCGGGCCCTGGTTTTATTCCACGGGCTCTGGTTTTCTTCCTATGGCCCTCTTTTTGTTCTTCAGGCCCTCCTTTTTGTCCTTGGCCTTGGTTTTTGTTCCTCGGGCTCTGGTTTTCTTCCTCGGGCTCTGGTTTTCTTCCTCAGGCTCTGGTTTTCTTGCTCGGGCTCTGGATTTCTTCCTCGAGCTCTCGTTTTCTTCTTCACGCCCTGGATTTGTTCCTCGGGCTCTGTTTTTGTTCCTCGGGTGCTGGTTGTGTTCCTCGGGCTCTGGTTTTGTTCCTTGAGCTCTGGTTGTGTTCCTTGGGCTCTGGTTTTGTTCCTTGAGCTCTGGTTTTCTTTCACGGGCTCTGGTTTTCTTCCTCGGGCTCTGGATTTCTTCCTCGAGCTCTCGTTTTCTTCTTCACGCCCTGGATTTGTTCCTCGGGCTCTGTTTTTGTTCCTTGGGTGCTGGTTGTGTTCCTCGGGCTCTGGTTTTGTTCCTTGAGCTCTAGTTTTGTTCTTCGAGCTCTGGTTTTGTTCCTGGAGCTCTGGTTTTCTTTCACGGGCTCTGGTTTTGTTCCTCAGGCTCTGGTTTTATTCCTCAGGCCCTGTTTTTATTCCTCGGGGTTTCGTTTTGTTCCTCGGGCTCTGCTTTATTTCCACGGGTTCTGGTTTTTGTTCCTCGAGGGCTGGTTTTGTTCCTTGGGCTATGGTTTTCTTTCTCGGGCTCTGGCTTGGTTCCTCGGGCCCTGGTTTTTTGCCTCGGGCTCTGGTTTTGTTCCTCGGGCTCTGGTTTTGTTCCTCGGTTTCTGGTTTGGTTCCTGGGGCCCTGGTTTTATTCCACGGGCTCTGGTTTTCTTCTTATGGCCCTGTTTTTGTTTTTCAGGCCCTCCTTTTTGTCCTTGGCCTTGGTTTTTGTTCCTCGGGCTCTGGTTTTCTTCCTCAGGATCTGGTTTTGTTCCTCGAGCTCTGGTTTCCTTCCTTGGGCACTGGTTTTGTACCTCGGGCTCTCGTTTTCTTCCTCGGACTCTCGTTTTGTACCTCGGGTTCTGGTTTTTTTCCTTGAGCTCTGGTTTTCTTCCTCGGGCTCTGGTTTTCTTCCTCAGGCTCTGGTTTTATTGCTTGGCCTCTGGATTTCTTCCTCGAGCTCTCGTTTTCTTCTTCACGCCCTGGATTTGTTCCTCGGGTTCTGTTTTTGTTCCTCGGGCTGTGGTTGTGTTCCTCGGGCTCTGGTCATGTTCCTCGAACTCTGGTTGTGTTCCTTGGGCTCTGGTTTTGTTCCTTGAGCTCTAGTTTTGTTCTTCGAGCTCTGGTTTTGTTCCTGGGGCTCTGGTTTTCTTTCACGGGTTCTGGTTTTGTTCCTCAGGCTCTGGTTTTATTCCTCAGGCCCTGGTTTTATTCCTCGGGGTTTCGTTTTGTTCCTCGGGCTCTGCTTTATTTCCACGGGCTCTGGTTTTGTTCCTCGAGCTCTGGTTTTGTTCTTTGGGCTCTCATTTTTTTCCTCGGACGCTCGTTTTGTTCCTTGGTTTCTGGTTTTTTTCTTTGAGCTCTATTTTTGTTCCTCGGGCTCTTGTTTTCTTCCTCAGGCTCTGGTTTTGTTCATGGAGGGCTGGTTTTGTTCCTCGGGCTCTGGCTTGGTTCCTTGGGCCCTGGTTTTTTTTTTCGGCCTCTGGTTTTGTTCCTCGGGCTCTGATTTTGTTCCTCGGTTTCTGGTTTGTTTCCTCGGGCCCTGGTTTTATTCCACGGGCTCTGGTTTTCTTCCTATGGCCCTCTTTTTGTTCTTCAGGCCCTCCTTTTTGTCCTTGGCCTTGGTTTTTGTTCCTCGGGCTCCGGATTGTTTCCTCGGGCTCTTGTTTTCTTCCTCAGGCTCTGGTTTTCTTGCTCGGGCTCTGGATTTCTTCCTCCAGCTCTCGTTTTCTTCTTCAGGCCCTAGATTTGTTCCTCGGGCTCTGTTTTTGTTCCTCGGGCTCTGGTTGTGTTCCTCGGGTCTGGTTTTGTTCCGCGAGCTCTGGTTTTGTTCCTCGGGCTGTGGTTTTTCTTCCTCAGGATCTGGTTTTGTTCCTCGAGCTCTGGTTTTGTTCCTTGGGCACTGGTTTTGTTCCTCGGGCTCTCGTTTTCTTCCTCGGCATCTAGTTTTCTTCCAAGAGCTTTAGTTTACTTCCTCGGCCTCTGCTTTTCTTCCTTAGGCTCACGTTTTCTTCGTGAAGCTCTGCATTAGCTCCTCGGTCTCTGTTTTGTTCCTCGGGCTCTGGTTTTGTTCCTTCACCTCTGGTTTTCTTCCTCGGGCTCTTGTTTTCTTCCTCAGGCTCTGGTTTTGTTCATGGAGGGCTGGTTTTGTTCCTCGGGCTCTGGCTTGGTTCCTCGGGCCCTGTTTTTTTGCCTCAGGCTCTGTTTTTTTTCCTCAGGCTCTGGTTTTGTTCCTCGGTTTCTGGTTTGGTTCCTCGGGCCCTGGTTTTATTCCACGGGCTCTGGTTTTCTTCCTATGGCCCTCTTTTTGTTCTTCAGGCCCTCCTTTTTGTCCTTGGCCTTGGTTTTTGTTCCTCGGGCTCTGGTTTTCTTCCTCGGGCTCTGGTTTTCTTCCTCAGGCTCTGGTTTTCTTGCTCGGGCTCTGGATTTCTTCCTCGAGCTCTCGTTTTCTTCTTCACGCCCTGGATTTGTTCCTCGGGCTCTGTTTTTGTTCCTCGGGTGCTGGTTGTGTTCCTCGGGCTCTGGTTTTGTTCCTTGAGCTCTGGTTGTGTTCCTTGGGCTCTGGTTTTGTTCCTTGAGCTCTGGTTTTCTTTCACGGGCTCTGGTTTTCTTCCTCGGGCTCTGGTTTTCTTCCTCAGGCCCTGGTTTTCTTGCTCGGGCTCTGGATTTCTTCCTCGAGCTCTCGTTTTCTTCTTCACGCCCTGGATTTGTTCCTCGGGCTCTGTTTTTGTTCCTCGGGTGCTGGTTGTGTTCCTCGGGCTCTGGTTTTGTTCCTTGAGCTCTAGTTTTGTTCTTCGAGCTCTGGTTTTGTTCCTGGAGCTCTGGTTTTCTTTCACGGGCTCTGGTTTTGTTCCTCAGGCTCTGGTTTTATTCCTCAGGCCCTGGTTTTATTCCTCGGGGTTTCGTTTTGTTCCTCGGGCTCTGCTTTATTTCCACGGGTTCTGGTTTTTGTTCCTCGAGGGCTGGTTTTGTTCCTTGGGCTATGGTTTTCTTTCTCGGGCTCTGGCTTGGTTCCTCGGGCCCTGTTTTTTTCCCTCGGGCTCTGGTTTTGTTCCTCGGGCTCTGGTTTTGTTCCTCGGTTTCTGGTTTGGTTCCTGGGGCCCTGGTTTTATTCCACGGGCTCTGGTTTTCTTCTTATGGCCCTGTTTTTGTTTTTCAGGCCCTCCTTTTTGTCCTTGGCCTTGGTTTTTGTTCCTCGGGCTCTGGTTTTCTTCCTCAGGATCTGGTTTTGTTCCTCGAGCTCTGGTTTCCTTCCTTGGGCACTGGTTTTGTACCTCGGGCTCTCGTTTTCTTCCTCGGACTCTCGTTTTGTACCTCGGGTTCTGGTTTTTTTCCTTGAGCTCTGGTTTTCTTCCTCGGGCTCTGGTTTTCTTCCTCAGGCTCTGGTTTTATTGCTTGGCCTCTGGATTTCTTCCTCGAGCTCTCGTTTTCTTCTTCACGCCCTGGATTTGTTCCTCGGGTTCTGTTTTTGTTCCTCGGGCTGTGGTTGTGTTCCTCGGGCTCTGGTCATGTTCCTCGAACTCTGGTTGTGTTCCTCGGGCTCTGGTTTTGTTCCTTGAGCTCTAGTTTTGTTCTTCGAGCTCTGGTTTTGTTCCTGGGGCTCTGGTTTTCTTTCACGGGTTCTGGTTTTGTTCCTCAGGCTCTGGTTTTATTCCTCAGGCCCTGGTTTTATTCCTCGGGGTTTCGTTTTGTTCCTCGGGCTCTGCTTTATTTCCACGGGCTCTGGTTTTGTTCCTCGAGCTCTGGTTTTGTTCCTTGGGCACTGGTTTTGTTCCTTGGGCTCTCATTTTTTTCCTCGGACGCTCGTTTTGTTCCTTGGTTTCTGGTTTTTTTCTTTGAGCTCTATTTTTGTTCCTCGGGCTCTTGTTTTCTTCCTCAGGCTCTGGTTTTGTTCATGGAGGGCTGGTTTTGTTCCTCGGGCTCTGGCTTGGTTCCTTGGGCCCTGGTTTTTTTTTCTCGGCCTCTGGTTTTGTTCCTCGGGCTCTGATTTTGTTCCTCGGTTTCTGGTTTGGTTCCTCGGGCCCTGGTTTTATTCCACGGGCTCTGGTTTTGTTCCTATGGCCCTCTTTTTGTTCTTCAGGCCCTCCTTTTTTTCCTTGGCCTTGGTTTTTGTTCCTCGGGCTCCGGATTGTTTCCTCGGGCTCTTGTTTTCTTCCTCAGGCTCTGGTTTTCTTGCTCGGGCTCTGGATTTCTTCCTCCAGCTCTCGTTTTCTTCTTCAGGCCCTAGATTTGTTCCTCGGGCTCTGTTTTTGTTCCTCGGGCTCTGGTTGTGTTCCTCGGGTCTGGTTTTGTTCCGCGAGCTCTGGTTTTGTTCCTCGGGCTGTGGTTTTTCTTCCTCAGGATCTGGTTTTGTTCCTCGAGCTCTGGTTTTGTTTCTTGGGCACTGGTTTTGTTCCTCGGGCTCTCGTTTTCTTCCTCGGCATCTAGTTTTCTTCCAAGAGCTTTAGTTTACTTCCTCGGCCTCTGCTTTTCTTCCTTAGGCTCACGTTTTCTTCGTGAAGCTCTGCATTAGCTCCTCGGTCTCTGTTTTGTTCCTCGGGCTCTGGTTTTGTTCCTTCACCTCTGGTTTTCTTCCTCGGGCTCTTGTTTTCTTCCTCAGGCTCTGGTTTTGTTCATGGAGGGCTGGTTTTGTTCCTCGGGCTCTGGCTTGGTTCCTCAGGCCCTGTTTTTTTGCCTCAGGCTCTGTTTTTTTTCCTCAGGCTCTGGTTTTGTTCCTCGGTTTCTGGTTTGGTTCCTCGGGCCCTGGTTTTATTCCACGGGCTCTGGTTTTCTTCCTATGGCCCTCTTTTTGTTCTTCAGGCCCTCCTTTTTGTCCTTGGCCTTGGTTTTTGTTCCTCGGGCTCTGGTTTTCTTCCTCGGGCTCTGGTTTTCTTCCTCAGGCTCTGGTTTTCTTGCTCGGGCTCTGGATTTCTTCCTCGAGCTCTCGTTTTCTTCTTCACGCCCTGGATTTGTTCCTCGGGCTCTGTTTTTGTTCCTCGGGTGCTGGTTGTGTTCCTCGGGCTCTGGTTTTGTTCCTTGAGCTCTAGTTTTGTTCTTCGAGCTCTGGTTTTGTTCCTGGAGCTCTGGTTTTCTTTCACGGGCTCTGGTTTTGTTCCTCAGGCTCTGGTTTTATTCCTCAGGCCCTGTTTTTATTCCTCGGGGTTTCGTTTTGTTCCTCGGGCTCTGCTTTATTTCCACGGGTTCTGGTTTTTGTTCCTCGAGGGCTGGTTTTGTTCCTTGGGCTATGGTTTTCTTTCTCGGGCTCTGGCTTGGTTCCTCGGGCCCTGGTTTTTTGCCTCGGGCTCTGGTTTTGTTCCTCGGGCTCTGGTTTTGTTCCTCGGTTTCTGGTTTGGTTCCTGGGGCCCTGGTTTTATTCCACGGGCTCTGGTTTTCTTCTTATGGCCCTGTTTTTGTTTTTCAGGCCCTCCTTTTTGTCCTTGGCCTTGGTTTTTGTTCCTCGGGCTCTGGTTTTCTTCCTCAGGATCTGGTTTTGTTCCTCGAGCTCTGGTTTCCTTCCTTGGGCACTGGTTTTGTACCTCGGGCTCTCGTTTTCTTCCTCGGACTCTCGTTTTGTACCTCGGGTTCTGGTTTTTTTCCTTGAGCTCTGGTTTTCTTCCTCGGGCTCTGGTTTTCTTCCTCAGGCTCTGGTTTTATTGCTTGGCCTCTGGATTTCTTCCTCGAGCTCTCGTTTTCTTCTTCACGCCCTGGATTTGTTCCTCGGGTTCTGTTTTTGTTCCTCGGGCTGTGGTTGTGTTCCTCGGGCTCTGGTCATGTTCCTCGAACTCTGGTTGTGTTCCTTGGGCTCTGGTTTTGTTCCTTGAGCTCTAGTTTTGTTCTTCGAGCTCTGGTTTTGTTCCTGGGGCTCTGGTTTTCTTTCACGGGTTCTGGTTTTGTTCCTCAGGCTCTGGTTTTATTCCTCAGGCCCTGGTTTTATTCCTCGGGGTTTCGTTTTGTTCCTCGGGCTCTGCTTTATTTCCACGGGCTCTGGTTTTGTTCCTCGAGCTCTGGTTTTGTTCCTTGGGCACTGGTTTTGTTCCTTGGGCTCTCATTTTTTTCCTCGGACGCTCGTTTTGTTCCTTGGTTTCTGGTTTTTTTCTTTGAGCTCTATTTTTGTTCCTCGGGCTCTTGTTTTCTTCCTCAGGCTCTGGTTTTGTTCATGGAGGGCTGGTTTTGTTCCTCGGGCTCTGGCTTGGTTCCTTGGGCCCTGGTTTTTTTTTCTCGGCCTCTGGTTTTGTTCCTCGGGCTCTGATTTTGTTCCTCGGTTTCTGGTTTGTTTCCTCGGGCCCTGGTTTTATTCCACGGGCTCTGGTTTTCTTCCTATGGCCCTCTTTTTGTTCTTCAGGCCCTCCTTTTTTTCCTTGGCCTTGGTTTTTGTTCCTCGGGCTCCGGATTGTTTCCTCGGGCTCTTGTTTTCTTCCTCAGGCTCTGGTTTTCTTGCTCGGGCTCTGGATTTCTTCCTCCAGCTCTCGTTTTCTTCTTCAGGCCCTGGATTTGTTCCTCGGGCTCTGTTTTTGTTCCTCGGGCTCTGTTTTTGTTCCTCGGGTGCTGGTTGTGTTCCTCGGGCTCTGGTTTTGTTCCTTGAGCTCTGGTTGTGTTCCTTGGGCTCTGGTTTTGTTCCTTGAGCTCTGGTTTTCTTTCACGGGCTCTGGTTTTCTTCCTCGGGCTCTGGATTTCTTCCTTGAGCTCTCGTTTTCTTCTTCACGCCCTGGATTTGTTCCTCGGGCTCTGTTTTTGTTCCTCGGGTGCTGGTTGTGTTCCTCGGGCTCTGGTTTTGTTCCTTGAGCTCTAGTTTTGTTCTTCGAGCTCTGGTTTTGTTCCTGGAGCTCTGGTTTTCTTTCACGGGCTCTGGTTTTGTTCCTCAGGCTCTGGTTTTATTCCTCAGGCCCTGTTTTTATTCCTCGGGGTTTTGTTTTGTTCCTCGGGCTCTGCTTTATTTCCACGGGTTCTGGTTTTTGTTCCTCGAGGGCTGGTTTTGTTCCTTGGGCTATGGTTTTCTTTCTCGGGCTCTGACTTGGTTCCTCGGGCCCTGGTTTTTTGCCTCGGGCTCTGGTTTTGTTCCTCGGGCTCTGGTTTTGTTCCTCGGTTTCTGGTTTGGTTCCTGGGGCCCTGGTTTTATTCCACGGGCTCTGGTTTTCTTCTTATGGCCCTGTTTTTGTTTTTCAGGCCCTCCTTTTTGTCCTTGGCCTTGGTTTTTGTTCCTCGGGCTCTGGTTTTCTTCCTCAGGATCTGGTTTTGTTCCTCGAGCTCTGGTTTCCTTCCTTGGGCACTGGTTTTGTACCTCGGGCTCTCGTTTCCTTCCTCGGACTCTCGTTTTGTACCTCGGGTTCTGGTTTTTTTCCTTGAGCTCTGGTTTTCTTCCTCGGGCTCTGGTTTTCTTCCTCAGGCTCTGGTTTTATTGCTTGGCCTCTGGATTTCTTCCTCGAGCTCTCGTTTTCTTCTTCACGCCCTGGATTTGTTCCTCGGGTTCTGTTTTTGTTCCTCGGGCTGTGGTTGTGTTCCTCGGGCTCTGGTCATGTTCCTCGAACTCTGGTTGTGTTCTTCGAGCTCTGGTTTTGTTCCTTGAGCTCTAGTTTTGTTCTTCGAGCTCTGGTTTTGTTCCTGGGGCTCTGGTTTTCTTTCACGGTCTCTGGTTTTGTTCCTCAGGCTCTGGTTTTATTCCTCAGGCCCTGGTTTTATTCCTCGGGGTTTCGTTTTGTTCCTCGGGCTCTGCTTTATTTCCACGGGCTCTGGTTTTGTTCCTCGAGCTCTGGTTTTGTTCCTTGGGCACTGGTTTTTTTTTCTCGGCCTCTGGTTTTGTTCCTCGGGCTCTGATTTTGTTCCTCGGTTTCTGGTTTGTTTCCTCGGGCCCTGGTTTTATTCCACGGGCTCTGGTTTTCTTCCTATGGCCCTCTTTTTGTTCTTCAGGCCCTCCTTTTTTTCCTTGGCCTTGGTTTTTGTTCCTCGGGCTCCGGATTGTTTCCTCGGGCTCTTGTTTTCTTCCTCAGGCTCTGGTTTTCTTGCTCGGGCTCTGGATTTCTTCCTCCAGCTCTCGTTTTCTTCTTCAGGCCCTAGATTTGTTCCTCGGGCTCTGTTTTTGTTCCTCGGGCTCTGGTTGTGTTCCTCGGGTCTGGTTTTGTTCCGCGAGCTCTGGTTTTGTTCCTCGGGCTGTGGTTTTTCTTCCTCAGGATCTGGTTTTGTTCCTCGAGCTCTGGTTTTGTTCCTTGGGCACTGGTTTTGTTCCTCGGGCTCTCGTTTTCTTCCTCGGCATCTAGTTTTCTTCCAAGAGCTTTAGTTTACTTCCTCGGCCTCTGCTTTTCTTCCTTAGGCTCACGTTTTCTTCGTGAAGCTCTGCATTAGCTCCTCGGTCTCTGTTTTGTTCCTCGGGCTCTGGTTTTGTTCCTTCACCTCTGGTTTTCTTCCTCGGGCTCTTGTTTTCTTCCTCAGGCTCTGGTTTTGTTCATGGAGGGCTGGTTTTGTTCCTCGGGCTCTGGCTTGGTTCCTCGGGCCCTGTTTTTTTGCCTCAGGCTCTGTTTTTTTTCCTCAGGCTCTGGTTTTGTTCCTCGGTTTCTGGTTTGGTTCCTCGGGCCCTGGTTTTATTCCACGGGCTCTGGTTTTCTTCCTATGGCCCTCTTTTTGTTCTTCAGGCCCTCCTTTTTGTCCTTGGCCTTGGTTTTTGTTCCTCGGGCTCTGGTTTTCTTCCTCGGGCTCTGGTTTTCTTCCTCAGGCTCTGGTTTTCTTGCTCGGGCTCTGGATTTCTTCCTCCAGCTCTCGTTTTCTTCTTCACGCCCTGGATTTGTTCCTCGGGCTCTGTTTTTGTTCCTCGGGTGCTGGTTGTGTTCCTCGGGCTCTGGTTTTGTTCCTTGAGCTCTAGTTTTGTTCTTCGAGCTCTGGTTTTGTTCCTGGAGCTCTGGTTTTCTTTCACGGGCTCTGGTTTTGTTCCTCAGGCTCTGGTTTTATTCCTCAGGCCCTGTTTTTATTCCTCGGGGTTTCATTTTGTTCCTCGGGCTCTGCTTTATTTCCACGGGTTCTGGTTTTTGTTCCTCGAGGGCTGGTTTTGTTCCTTGGGCTATGGTTTTCTTTCTCGGGCTCTGGCTTGGTTCCTCGGGCCCTGGTTTTTTGCCTCGGGCTCTGGTTTTGTTCCTCGGGCTCTGGTTTTGTTCCTCGGTTTCTGGTTTGGTTCCTGGGGCCCTGGTTTTATTCCACGGGCTCTGGTTTTCTTCTTATGGCCCTGTTTTTGTTTTTCAGGCCCTCCTTTTTGTCCTTGGCCTTGGTTTTTGTTCCTCGGGCTCTGGTTTTCTTCCTCAGGATCTGGTTTTGTTCCTCGAGCTCTGGTTTCCTTCCTTGGGCACTGGTTTTGTACCTCGGGCTCTCGTTTTCTTCCTCGGACTCTCGTTTTGTACCTCGGGTTCTGGTTTTTTTCCTTGAGCTCTGGTTTTCTTCCTCGGGCTCTGGTTTTCTTCCTCAGGCTCTGGTTTTATTGCTTGGCCTCTGGATTTCTTCCTCGAGCTCTCGTTTTCTTCTTCACGCCCTGGATTTGTTCCTCGGGTTCTGTTTTTGTTCCTCGGGCTGTGGTTGTGTTCCTCGGGCTCTGGTCATGTTCCTCGAACTCTGGTTGTGTTCCTTGGGCTCTGGTTTTGTTCCTTGAGCTCTAGTTTTGTTCTTCGAGCTCTGGTTTTGTTCCTGGGGCTCTGGTTTTCTTTCACGGGTTCTGGTTTTGTTCCTCAGGCTCTGGTTTTATTCCTCAGGCCCTGGTTTTATTCCTCGGGGTTTCGTTTTGTTCCTCGGGCTCGGCTTTATTTCCACGGGCTCTGGTTTTGTTCCTCGAGCTCTGGTTTTGTTCCTTGGGCACTGGTTTTGTTCCTTGGGCTCTCATTTTTTTCCTCGGACGCTCGTTTTGTTCCTTGGTTTCTGGTTTTTTTCTTTGAGCTCTATTTTTGTTCCTCGGGCTCTTGTTTTCTTCCTCAGGCTCTGGCTTTGTTCATGAAGGGCTGGTTTTATTCCACGGGCTCTGGTTTTCTTCCTATGGCCCTCTTTTTGTTCTTCAGGCCCTCCTTTTTTTCCTTGGCCTTGGTTTTTGTTCCTCGGGCTCCGGATTGTTTCCTCGGACTCTTGTTTTCTTCCTCAGGCTCTGGTTTTCTTGCTCGGGCTCTGGATTTCTTCCTCCAGCTCTCGTTTTCTTCTTCAGGCCCTAGATTTGTTCCTCGGGCTCTGTTTTTGTTCCTCGGGCTCTGGTTGTGTTCCTCGGGTCTGGTTTTGTTCCGCGAGCTCTGGTTTTGTTCCTCGGGCTGTGGTTTTTCTTCCTCAGGATCTGTTTTTTTTCCTCGAGCTCTGGTTTTGTTCCTTGGGCACTGGTTTTGTTCCTCGGGCTCTCGTTTTCTTCCTCGGCATCTGGTTTTGTTCCCAGAGCGTTAGTTTACTTCCTCGGCCTCTGCTTTTCTTCCTCAGGTTCTCGTTTTCTTCCTGAAGCTCTGCATTAGCTCCTCGGTCTCTGTTTTGTTCCTCGGGCTCTGGTTTTGTTCCTTCACCTCTGGTTTTCTTCCTCGGGCTCTTGTTTTCTTCCTCAGGCTCTGGTTTTGTTCATGGAGGGCTGGTTTTGTTCCTCGGGCTCTGGCTTGGTTCCTCGGGCCCTGTTTTTTTGCCTCAGGCTCTGTTTTTTTTCCTCAGGCTCTGGTTTTGTTCCTCGGTTTCTGGTTTGGTTCCTCGGGCCCTGGTTTTATTCCACGGGCTCTGGTTTTCTTCCTATGGCCCTCTTTTTGTTCTTCAGGCCCTCCTTTTTGTCCTTGGCCTTGGTTTTTGTTCCTCGGGCTCTGGTTTTCTTCCTCGGGCTCTGGTTTTCTTCCTCAGGCTCTGGTTTTCTTGCTCGGGCTCTGGATTTCTTCCTCGAGCTCTTGTTTTCTTCTTCACGCCCTGGATTTGTTCCTCGGGCTCTGTTTTTGTTCCTCGGGTGCTGGTTGTGTTCCTCGGGCTCTGGTTTTGTTCCTTGAGCTCTGGTTGTGTTCCTTGGGCTCTGGTTTTGTTCCTTGAGCTCTGGTTTTCTTTCACGGGCTCTGGTTTTCTTGCTCGGGCTCTGGATTTCTTCCTTGAGCTCTCGTTTTCTTCTTCACGCCCTGGATTTGTTCCTCGGGCTCTGTTTTTGTTCCTCGGGTGCTGGTTGTGTTCCTCGGGCTCTGGTTTTGTTCCTTGAGCTCTAGTTTTGTTCTTCGAGCTCTGGTTTTGTTCCTGGAGCTCTGGTTTTCTTTCACGGGCTCTGGTTTTCTTCCTCAGGCTCTGGTTTTATTCCTCAGGCCCTGTTTTTATTCCTCGGGGTTTCGTTTTGTTCCTCGGGCTCTGCTTTATTTCCACGGGTTCTGTTTTTTGTTCCTCGAGGGCTGGTTTTGTTCCTTGGGCTATGGTTTTCTTTCTCGGGCTCTGGCTTGGTTCCTCGGGCCCTGGTTTTTTGCCTCGGGCTCTGGTTTTGTTCCTCGGGCTCTGGTTTTGTTCCTCGGTTTCTGGTTTGGTTCCTGGGGCCCTGGTTTTATTCCACGGGCTCTGGTTTTCTTCTTATGGCCCTGTTTTTGTTTTTCAGGCCCTCCTTTTTGTCCTTGGCCTTGGTTTTTGTTCCTCGGGCTCTGGTTTTCTTCCTCAGGATCTGGTTTTGTTCCTCGAGCTCTGGTTTCCTTCCTTGGGCACTGGTTTTGTACCTCGGGCTCTCGTTTTCTTCCTCGGACTCTCGTTTTGTACCTCGGGTTCTGGTTTTTTTCCTTGAGCTCTGGTTTTCTTCCTCGGGCTCTGGTTTTCTTCCTCAGGCTCTGGTTTTATTGCTTGGCCTCTGGATTTCTTCCTCGAGCTCTCGTTTTCTTCTTCACGCCCTGGATTTGTTCCTCGGGTTCTGTTTTTGTTCCTCGGGCTGTGGTTGTGTTCCTCGGGCTCTGGTCATGTTCCTCGAACTCTGGTTGTGTTCCTTGGGCTCTGGTTTTGTTCCTTGAGCTCTAGTTTTGTTCTTCGAGCTCTGGTTTTGTTCCTGGGGCTCTGGTTTTCTTTCACGGGTTCTGGTTTTGTTCCTCAGGCTCTGGTTTTATTCCTCAGGCCCTGGTTTTATTCCTCAGGCCCTGGTTTTATTCCTCGGGGTTTCGTTTTGTTCCTCGGGCTCTGCTTTATTTCCACGGGCTCTGGTTTTGTTCCTCGAGCTCTGGTTTTGTTCCTTGGGCACTGGTTTTGTTCCTTGGGCTCTCATTTTTTTCCTCGGATGCTCGTTTTGTTCCTTGGTTTCTGGTTTTTTTCTTTGAGCTCTATTTTTGTTCCTCGGGCTCTTGTTTTCTTCCTCAGGCTCTGGTTTTGTTCATGGAGGGCTGGTTTTGTTCCTCGGGCTCTGGCTTGGTTCCTTGGGCCCTGGTTTTTTTTTCTCGGCCTCTGGTTTTGTTCCTCGGGCTCTGATTTTGTTCCTCGGTTTCTGGTTTGTTTCCTCGGGCCCTGGTTTTATTCCACGGGCTCTGGTTTTCTTCCTATGGCCCTCTTTTTGTTCTTCAGGCCCTCCTTTTTGTCCTTGGCCTTGGTTTTTGTTCCTCGGGCTCTGGTTTTCTTCCTCGGGCTCTGGTTTTCTTCCTCAGGCTCTGGTTTTCTTGCTCGGGCTCTGGATTTCTTCCTCGAGCTCTCGTTTTCTTCTTCACGCCCTGGATTTGTTCCTCGGGCTCTGTTTTTGTTCCTCGGGTGCTGGTTGTGTTCCTCGGGCTCTGGTTTTGTTCCTTGAGCTCTGGTTGTGTTCCTTGGGCTCTGGTTTTGTTCCTTGAGCTCTGGTTTTCTTTCACGGGCTCTGGTTTTCTTCCTCGGGATCTGGATTTCTTCCTTGAGCTCTCGTTTTCTTCTTCACGCCCTGGATTTGTTCCTCGGGCTCTGTTTTTGTTCCTCGGGTGCTGGTTGTGTTCCTCGGGCTCTGGTTTTGTTCCTTGAGCTCTAGTTTTGTTCTTCGAGCTCTGGTTTTGTTCCTGGGGCTCTGGTTTTCTTTCACGGGCTCTGGTTTTGTTCCTCAGGCTCTGGTTTTATTCCTCAGGCCCTGTTTTTATTCCTCGGGGTTTCGTTTTGTTCCTCGGGCTCTGCTTTATTTCCACGGGTTCTGGTTTTTGTTCCTCGAGGGCTGGTTTTGTTCCTTGGGCTATGGTTTTCTTTCTCGGGCTCTGGCTTGGTTCCTCGGGCCCTGGTTTTTTGCCTCGGGCTCTGGTTTTGTTCCTCGGGCTCTGGTTTTGTTCCTCGGTTTCTGGTTTGGTTCCTGGGGCCCTGGTTTTATTCCACGGGCTCTGGTTTTCTTCTTATGGCCCTCTTTTTGTTTTTCAGGCCCTCCTTTTTGTCCTTGGCCTTGGTTTTTGTTCCTCGGGCTCTGGTTTTCTTCCTCAGGATCTGGTTTTGTTCCTCGAGCTCTGGTTTCCTTCCTTGGGCACTGGTTTTGTACCTCGGGCTCTCGTTTTCTTCCTCGGACTCTCGTTTTGTACCTCGGGTTCTGGTTTTTTTCCTTGAGCTCTGGTTTTCTTCCTCGGGCTCTGGTTTTCTTCCTCAGGCTCTGGTTTTATTGCTTGGCCTCTGGATTTCTTCCTCGAGCTCTCGTTTTCTTCTTCACGCCCTGGATTTGTTCCTCGGGTTCTGTTTTTGTTCCTCGGGCTGTGGTTGTGTTCCTCGGGCTCTGGTCATGTTCCTCGAACTCTGGTTGTGTTCCTTGGGCTCTGGTTTTGTTCCTTGAGCTCTAGTTTTGTTCTTCGAGCTCTGGTTTTGTTCCTGGGGCTCTGGTTTTCTTTCACGGGTTCTGGTTTTGTTCCTCAGGCTCTGGTTTTATTCCTCAGGCCCTGTTTTTATTCCTCGGGGTTTCGTTTTGTTCCTCGGGCTCTGCTTTATTTCCACGGGCTCTGGTTTTGTTCCTCGAGCTCTGGTTTTGTTCCTTGGGCACTGGTTTTGTTCCTTGGGCTCTCATTTTTTTCCTCGGACGCTCGTTTTGTTCCTTGGTTTCTGGTTTTTTTCTTTGAGCTCTATTTTTGTTCCTCGGGCTCTTGTTTTCTTCCTCAGGCTCTGGTTTTGTTCATGGAGGGCTGGTTTTGTTCCTCGGGCTCTGGCTTGGTTCCTCGGGCCCTGGTTTTTTTTTCTCGGCCTCTGGTTTTGTTCCTCGGTTTCTGGTTTGTTTCCTCGGGCCCTGGTTTTATTCCACGGGCTCTGGTTTTCTTCCTATGGCCCTCTTTTTGTTCTTCAGGCCCTCCTTTTTTTCCTTGGCCTTGGTTTTTGTTCCTCGGGCTCCGGATTGTTTCCTCGGGCTCTTGTTTTCTTCCTCAGGCTCTGGTTTTCTTGCTCGGGCTCTGGATTTCTTCCTCCAGCTCTCGTTTTCTTCTTCAGGCCCTAGATTTGTTCCTCGGGCTCTGTTTTTGTTCCTCGGGCTCTGGTTGTGTTCCTCGGGTCTGGTTTTGTTCCGCGAGCTCTGGTTTTGTTCCTCGGGCTGTGGTTTTTCTTCCTCAGGATCTGTTTTTTTTCCTCGAGCTCTGGTTTTGTTCCTTGGGCACTGGTTTTGTTCCTCGGGCTCTCGTTTTCTTCCTCGGCATCTGGTTTTGTTCCCAGAGCTTTAGTTTACTTCCTCGGCCTCTGCTTTTCTTCCTCAGGTTCTCGTTTTCTTCGTGAAGCTCTGCATTAGCTCCTCGGTCTCTGTTTTGTTCCTCGGGCTCTGGTTTTGTTCCTTCACCTCTGGTTTTCTTCCTCGGGCTCTTGTTTTCTTCCTCAGGCTCTGGTTTTGTTCATGGAGGGCTGGTTTTGTTCCTCGGGCTCTGGCTTGGTTCCTCGGGCCCTGTTTTTTTGCCTCAGGCTCTGTTTTTTTTCCTCAGGCTCTGGTTTTGTTCCTCGGTTTCTGGTTTGGTTCCTCGGGCCCTGGTTTTATTCCACGGGCTCTGGTTTTCTTCCTATGGCCCTCTTTTTGTTCTTCAGGCCCTCCTTTTTGTCCTTGGCCTTGGTTTTTGTTCCTCGGGCTCTGGTTTTCTTCCTCGGGCTCTGGTTTTCTTCCTCAGGCTCTGGTTTTCTTGCTCGGGCTCTGGATTTCTTCCTCGAGCTCTCGTTTTCTTCTTCACGCCCTGGATTTGTTCCTCGGGCTCTGTTTTTGTTCCTCGGGCTCTGGTTGTGTTCCTCGGGCTCTGGTTTTGTTCCTTGAGCTCTGGTTGTGTTCCTTGGGCTCTGGTTTTGTTCCTTGAGCTCTGGTTTTCTTTCACGGGCTCTGGTTTTCTTCCTCGCGCTCTGGTTTTCTTCCTCAGGCTCTGGTTTTCTTGCTCGGGCTCTGGATTTCTTCCTCGAGCTCTCGTTTTCTTCTTCACGCCCTGGATTTGTTCCTCGGGCTCTGTTTTTGTTCCTCGGGTGCTGGTTGTGTTCCTCGGGCTCTGGTTTTGTTCCTTGAGCTCTAGTTTTGTTCTTCGAGCTCTGGTTTTGTTCCTGGGGCTCTGGTTTTCTTTCACGGGCTCTGGTTTTGTTCCTCAGGCACTGGTTTTATTCCTCAGGCCCTGTTTTTATTCCTCGGGGTTTCGTTTTGTTCCTCGGGCTCGGCTTTATTTCCACGGGTTCTGGTTTTTGTTCCTCGAGGGCTGGTTTTGTTCCTTGGGCTCTGGCTTGGTTCCTTGGGCCCTGGTTTTTTTTTCTCGGCCTCTGGTTTTGTTCCTCGGGCTCTGATTTTGTTCCTCGGTTTCTGGTTTGTTTCCTCGGGCCCTGGTTTTATTCCACGGGCTCTGGTTTTCTTCCTATGGCCCTCTTTTTGTTCTTCAGGCCCTCCTTTTTGTCCTTGGCCTTGGTTTTTGTTCCTCGGGCTCCGGATTGTTTCCTCGGGCTCTGGTTTTCTTCCTCAGGCTCTGGTTTTCTTGCTCGGGCTCTGGATTTCTTCCTCCAGCTCTCGTTTTCTTCTTCAGGCCCTAGATTTGTTCCTCGGGCTCTGTTTTTTTTCCTCGGGCTCTGGTTGTGTTCCTCGGGTCTGGTTTTGTTCCGCGAGCTCTGGTTTTGTTCCTCGGGCTGTGGTTTTTCTTCCTCAGGATCTGGTTTTGTTCCTCGAGCTCTGGTTTTGTTCCTTGGGCACTGGTTTTGTTCCTCGGGCTCTCGTTTTCTTCCTCGGCATCTGGTTTTGTTCCCAGAGCTTTAGTTTACTTCCTCGGCCTCTGCTTTTCTTCCTCAGGTTCTCGTTTTCTTCCTGAAGCTCTGCATTAGCTCCTCGGTCTCTGTTTTGTTCCTCGGGCTCTGGTTTTGTTCCTTCACCTCTGGTTTTCTTCCTCGGGCTCTTGTTTTCTTCCTCAGGCTCTGGTTTTGTTCATGGAGGGCTGGTTTTGTTCCTCGGGCTCTGGCTTGGTTCCTCGGGCCCTGTTTTTTTGCCTCAGGCTCTGTTTTTTTTCCTCAGGCTCTGGTTTTGTTCCTCGGTTTCTGGTTTGGTTCCTCGGGCCCTGGTTTTATTCCACGGGCTCTGGTTTTCTTCCTATGGCCCTCTTTTTGTTCTTCAGGCCCTCCTTTTTGTCCTTGGCCTTGGTTTTTGTTCCTCGGGCTCTGGTTTTCTTCCTCGGGCTCTGGTTTTCTTCCTCAGGCTCTGGTTTTCTTGCTCGGGCTCTGGATTTCTTCCTCGAGCTCTCGTTTTCTTCTTCACGCCCTGGATTTGTTCCTCGGGCTCTGTTTTTGTTCCTCGGGTGCTGGTTGTGTTCCTCGGGCTCTGGTTTTGTTCCTTGAGCTCTGGTTGTGTTCCTTGGGCTCTGGTTTTGTTCCTTGAGCTCTGGTTTTCTTTCACGGGCTCTGGTTTTCTTCCTCGGGCTCTGGTTTTCTTCCTCAGGCTCTGGTTTTCTTGCTCGGGCTCTGGATTTCTTCCTCCAGCTCTCGTTTTCTTCTTCACGCCCTGGATTTGTTCCTCGGGCTCTGTTTTTGTTCCTCGGGTGCTGGTTGTGTTCCTCGGGCTCTGGTTTTGTTCCTTGAGCTCTAGTTTTGTTCTTCGAGCTCTGGTTTTGTTCCTGGAGCTCTGGTTTTCTTTCACGGGCTCTGGTTTTGTTTCTCAGGCTCTGGTTTTATTCCTCAGGCCCTGTTTTTATTCCTCGGGGTTTCGTTTTGTTCCTCGGGCTCTGCTTTATTTCCACGGGTTCTGGTTTTTGTTCCTCGAGGGCTGGTTTTGTTCCTTGGGCTATGGTTTTCTTTCTCGGGCTCTGGCTTGGTTCCTCGGGCCCTGTTTTTTTGCCTCAGGCTCTGTTTTTTTTCCTCGGGCTCTGGTTTTGTTCCTCGGTTTCTGGTTTGGTTCCTCGGGCCCTGGTTTTATTCCACGGGCTCTGGTTTTCTTCCTATGACCCTCTTTTTGTTCTTCAGGCCCTCCTTTTTGTCCTTGGCCTTGGTTTTTGTTCCTCGGGCTCTGGTTTTCTTCCTCGGGCTCTGGTTTTCTTCCTCAGGCTCTGGTTTTATTGCTTGGCCTCTGGATTTCTTCCTCGAGCTCTCGTTTTCTTCTTCACGCCCTGGATTTGTTCCTCGGGTTCTGTTTTTTTTCCTCGGGCTGTGGTTGTGTTCCTCGGGCTCTGGTCATGTTCCTCGAACTCTGGTTGTGTTCCTTGGGCTCTGGTTTTGTTCCTTGAGCTCTAGTTTTGTTCTTCGAGCTCTGGTTTTGTTCCTGGGGCTCTGGTTTTCTTTCACGGGTTCTGGTTTTGTTCCTCAGGCTCTGGTTTTATTCCTCAGGCCCTGTTTTTATTCCTCGGGGTTTCGTTTTGTTCCTCGGGCTCTGCTTTATTTCCACGGGCTCTGGTTTTGTTCCTCGAGCTCTGGTTTTGTTCCTTGGGCACTGGTTTTGTTCCTTGGGCTCTCATTTTTTTCCTCGGACGCTCGTTTTGTTCCTTGGTTTCTGGTTTTTTTCTTTGAGCTCTATTTTTGTTCCTCGGGCTCTTGTTTTCTTCCTCAGGCTCTGGTTTTGTTCATGGAGGGCTGGTTTTGTTCCTCGGGCTCTGGCTTGGTTCCTTGGGCCCTGGTTTTTTTTTCTCGGCCTCTGGTTTTGTTCCTCGGTTTCTGGTTTGTTTCCTCGGGCCCTGGTTTTATTCCACGGGCTCTGGTTTTCTTCCTATGGCCCTCTTTTTGTTCTTCAGGCCCTCCTTTTTTTCCTTGGCCTTGGTTTTTGTTCCTCGGGCTCCGGATTGTTTCCTCGGGCTCTTGTTTTCTTCCTCAGGCTCTGGTTTTCTTGCTCGGGCTCTGGATTTCTTCCTCCAGCTCTCGTTTTCTTCTTCAGGCCCTGGATTTGTTCCTCGGGCTCTGTTTTTGTTCCTCGGGCTCTGGTTGTGTTCCTCGGGTCTGGTTTTGTTCCGCGAGCTCTGGTTTTGTTCCTCGGGCTGTGGTTTTTCTTCCTCAGGATCTGGTTTTGTTCCTCGAGCTCTGGTTTTGTTCCTTGGGCACTGGTTTTGTTCCTCGGGCTCTCGTTTTCTTCCTCGGCATCTGGTTTTGTTCCCAGAGCTTTAGTTTACTTCCTCAGCCTCTGCTTTTCTTCCTCAGGTTCTCGTTTTCTTCCTGAAGCTCTGCATTAGCTCCTCGGTCTCTGTTTTGTTCCTCGGGCTCTGGTTTTGTTCCTTCACCTCTGGTTTTCTTCCTCGGGCTCTTGTTTTCTTCCTCAGGCTCTGGTTTTGTTCATGGAGGGCTGGTTTTGTTCCTCGGGCTCTGGCTTGGTTCCTCGGGCCCTGGTTTTTTGCCTCAGGCTCTGTTTTTTTTCCTCAGGCTCTGGTTTTGTTCCTCGGTTTCTGGTTTGGTTCCTCGGGCCCTGGTTTTATTCCACGGGCTCTGGTTTTCTTCCTATGGCCCTCTTTTTGTTCTTCAGGCCCTCCTTTTTGTCCTTGGCCTTGGTTTTTGTTCCTCGGGCTCTGGTTTTCTTCCTCGGGCTCTGGTTTTCTTCCTCAGGCTCTGGTTTTCTTGCTCGGGCTCTGGATTTCTTCCTCGAGCTCTCGTTTTCTTCTTCACGCCCTGGATTTGTTCCTCGGGCTCTGTTTTTGTTCCTCGGGTGCTGGTTGTGTTCCTCGGGCTCTGGTTTTGTTCCTTGAGCTCTGGTTGTGTTCCTTGGGCTCTGGTTTTGTTCCTTGAGCTCTGGTTTTCTTTCACGGGCTCTGGTTTTCTTCCTCGGGCTCTGTTTTTCTTCCTCAGGCTCTGGTTTTCTTGCTCGGGCTCTGGATTTCTTCCTCGAGCTCTCGTTTTCTTCTTCACGCCCTGGATTTGTTCCTCGGGCTCTGTTTTTGTTCCTCGGGTGCTGGTTGTGTTCCTCGGGCTCTGGTTTTGTTCCTTGAGCTCTAGTTTTGTTCTTCGAGCTCTGGTTTTGTTCCTGGAGCTCTGGTTTTCTTTCACGGGCTCTGGTTTTGTTCCTCAGGCTCTGGTTTTATTCCTCAGGCCCTGTTTTTATTCCTCGGGGTTTCGTTTTGTTCCTCGGGCTCGGCTTTATTTCCACGGGTTCTGGTTTTTGTTCCTCGAGGGCTGGTTTTGTTCCTTGGGCTCTGGCTTGGTTCCTTGGGCCCTGGTTTTTTTTTCTCGGCCTCTGGTTTTGTTCCTCGGGCTCTGATTTTGTTCCTCGGTTTCTGGTTTGTTTCCTCGGGCCCTGGTTTTATTCCACGGGCTCTGGTTTTCTTCCTATGGCCCTCTTTTTGTTCTTCAGGCCCTCCTTTTTGTCCTTGGCCTTGGTTTTTGTTCCTCGGGCTCCGGATTGTTTCCTCGGGCTCTTGTTTTCTTCCTCAGGCTCTGGTTTTCTTGCTCGGGCTCTGGATTTCTTCCTCCAGCTCTCGTTTTCTTCTTCAGGCCCTAGATTTGTTCCTCGGGCTCTGTTTTTTTTCCTCGGGCTCTGGTTGTGTTCCTCGGGTCTGGTTTTGTTCCGCGAGCTCTGGTTTTGTTCCTCGGGCTGTGGTTTTTCTTCCTCAGGATCTGGTTTTGTTCCTCGAGCTCTGGTTTTGTTCCTTGGGCACTGGTTTTGTTCCTCGGGCTCTCGTTTTCTTCCTCGGCATCTGGTTTTGTTCCCAGAGCTTTAGTTTACTTCCTCGGCCTCTGCTTTTCTTCCTCAGGTTCTCGTTTTCTTCCTGAAGCTCTGCATTAGCTCCTCGGTCTCTGTTTTGTTCCTCGGGCTCTGGTTTTGTTCCTTCACCTCTGGTTTTCTTCCTCGGGCTCTTGTTTTCTTCCTCAGGCTCTGGTTTTGTTCATGGAGGGCTGGTTTTGTTCCTCGGGCTCTGGCTTGGTTCCTCGGGCCCTGTTTTTTTGCCTCAGGCTCTGTTTTTTTTCCTCAGGCTCTGGTTTTGTTCCTCGGTTTCTGGTTTGGTTCCTCGGGCCCTGGTTTTATTCCACGGGCTCTGGTTTTCTTCCTATGGCCCTCTTTTTGTTCTTCAGGCCCTCCTTTTTGTCCTTGGCCTTGGTTTTTGTTCCTCGGGCTCTGGTTTTCTTCCTCGGGCTCTGGTTTTCTTCCTCAGGCTCTGGTTTTCTTGCTCGGGCTCTGGATTTCTTCCTCGAGCTCTCGTTTTCTTCTTCACGCCCTGGATTTGTCCCTCGGGCTCTGTTTTTGTTCATCGGGTGCTGGTTGTGTTCCTCGGGCTCTGGTTTTGTTCCTTGAGCTCTGGTTGTGTTCCTTGGGCTCTCGTTTTGTTCCTTGAGCTCTGGTTTTCTTTCACGGGCTCTGGTTTTCTTCCTCGGGCTCTGGTTTTCTTCCTCAGGCTCTGGTTTTCTTGCTCGGGCTCTGGATTTCTTCCTCGAGCTCTCGTTTTCTTCTTCACGCCCTGGATTTGTTCCTCGGGCTCTGTTTTTGTTCCTCGGGTGCTGGTTGTGTTCCTCGGGCTCTGGTTTTGTTCCTTGAGCTCTAGTTTTGTTCTTCGAGCTCTGGTTTTGTTCCTGGAGCTCTGGTTTTCTTTCACGGGCTCTGGTTTTGTTTCTCAGGCTCTGGTTTTATTCCTCAGGCCCTGTTTTTATTCCTCGGGGTTTCGTTTTGTTCCTCGGGCTCTGGCTTTATTTCCACGGGTTCTGGTTTTTGTTCCTCGAGGGCTGGTTTTGTTCCTTGGGCTATGGTTTTCTTTCTCGGGCTCTGGCTTGGTTCCTCGGGCCCTGGTTTTTTGCCTCAGGCTCTGTTTTTTTTCCTCGGGCTCTGGATTTCTTCCTCGGTTTCTGGTTTGGTTCCTCGGGCCCTGGTTTTATTCCACGGGCTCTGGTTTTCTTCCTATGACCCTCTTTTTGTTCTTCAGGCCCTCCTTTTTGTCCTTGGCCTTGGTTTTTGTTCCTCGGGCTCTGGTTTTCTTCCTCGGGCTCTGGTTTTCTTCCTCAGGCTCTGGTTTTATTGCTTGGCCTCTGGATTTCTTCCTCGAGCTCTCGTTTTCTTCTTCACGCCCTGGATTTGTTCCTCGGGTTCTGTTTTTTTTCCTCGGGCTGTGGTTGTGTTCCTCGGGCTCTGGTCATGTTCCTCGAACTCTGGTTGTGTTCCTTGGGCTCTGGTTTTGTTCCTTGAGCTCTAGTTTTGTTCTTCGAGCTCTGGTTTTGTTCCTGGGGCTCTGGTTTTCTTTCACGGGTTCTGGTTTTGTTCCTCAGGCTCTGGTTTTATTCCTCAGGCCCTGGTTTTATTCCTCAGGGTTTCGTTTTGTTCCTCGGGCTCTGCTTTATTTCCACGGGCTCTAGTTTTGTTCCTCGAGCTCTGGTTTTGTTCCTTGGGCACTGGTTTTGTTCCTTGGGCTCTCATTTTTTTCCTCGGACGCTCGTTTTGTTCCTTGGTTTCTGGTTTTTTTCTTTGAGCTCTATTTTTGTTCCTCGGGCTCTTGTTTTCTTCCTCAGGCTCTGGTTTTGTTCATGGAGGGCTGGTTTTGTTCCTCGGGCTCTGGCTTGGTTCCTTGGGCCCTGGTTTTTTTTTCTCGGCCTCTGGTTTTGTTCCTCGGTTTCTGGTTTGTTTCCTCGGGCCCTGGTTTTATTCCACGGGCTCTGGTTTTCTTCCTATGGCCCTCTTTTTGTTCTTCAGGCCCTCCTTTTTTTCCTTGGCCTTGGTTTTTGTTCCTCGGGCTCCGGATTGTTTCCTCGGGCTCTTGTTTTCTTCCTCAGGCTCTGGTTTTCTTGCTCGGGCTCTGGATTTCTTCCTCCAGCTCTCGTTTTCTTCTTCAGGCCCTAGATTTGTTCCTCGGGCTCTGGTTGTGTTCCTCGGGTCTGGTTTTGTTCCGCGAGCTCTGGTTTTGTTCCTCGGGCTGTGGTTTTTCTTCCTCAGGATCTGGTTTTGTTCCTCGAGCTCTGGTTTTGTTCCTTGGGCACTGGTTTTGTTCCTCGGGCTCTCGTTTTCTTCCTCGGCATCTGGTTTTGTTCCCAGAGCTTTAGTTTACTTCCTCGGCCTCTGCTTTTCTTCCTCAGGTTCTCGTTTTCTTCCTGAAGCTCTGCATTAGCTCCTCGGTCTCTGTTTTGTTCCTCGGGCTCTGGTTTTGTTCCTTCACCTCTGGTTTTCTTCCTCGGGCTCTTGTTTTCTTCCTCAGGCTCTGGTTTTGTTCATGGAGGGCTGGTTTTGTTCCTCGGGCTCTGGCTTGGTTCCTCGGGCCCTGTTTTTTTGCTTCAGGCTCTGTTTTTTTTCCTCAGGCTCTGGTTTTGTTCCTCGATTTCTGGTTTGGTTCCTCGGGCCCTGGTTTTATTCCACGGGCTCTGGTTTTCTTCCTATGGCCCTCTTTTTGTTCTTCAGGCCCTCCTTTTTGTCCTTGGCCTTGGTTTTTGTTCCTCGGGCTCTGGTTTTCTTCCTCGGGCTCTGGTTTTCTTCCTCAGGCTCTGGTTTTCTTGCTCGGGCTCTGGATTTCTTCCTCGAGCTCTCGTTTTCTTCTTCACGCCCTGGATTTGTTCCTCGGGCTCTGTTTTTGTTCCTCGGGTGCTGGTTGTGTTCCTCGGGCTCTGGTTTTGTTCCTTGAGCTCTGGTTGTGTTCCTTGGGCTCTGGTTTTGTTCCTTGAGCTCTGGTTTTCTTTCACGGGCTCTGGTTTTCTTCCTCGGGCTCTGGTTTTCTTCCTCAGGCTCTGGTTTTCTTGCTCGGGCTCTGGATTTCTTCCTCGAGCTCTCGTTTTCTTCTTCACGCCCTGGATTTGTTCCTCGGGCTCTGTTTTTGTTCCTCGGGTGCTGGTTGTGTTCCTCGGGCTCTGGTTTTGTTCCTTGAGCTCTAGTTTTGTTCTTCGAGCTCTGGTTTTGTTCCTGGGGCTCTGGTTTTCTTTCACGGGCTCTGGTTTTGTTCCTTGGGCACTGGTTTTGTTCCTTGGGCTCTAGTTTTGTTCTTCGAGCTCTGGTTTTGTTCCTGGGGCTCTGGTTTTCTTTCACGGGTTCTGGTTTTGTTCCTCAGGCTCTGGTTTTATTCCTCAGGCCCTGGTTTTATTCCTCGGGTTTTCGTTTTGTTCCTCGGGCTCTGCTTTATTTCCACGGGCTCTGGTTTTGTTCCTCGAGCTCTGGTTTTGTTCCTTGGGCACTGGTTTTGTTCCTTGGGCTCTCATTTTTTTCCTCGGACGCTCGTTTTGTTCCTTGGTTTCTGGTTTTTTTCTTTGAGCTCTATTTTTGTTCCTCGGGCTCTTGTTTTCTTCCTCAGGCTCTGGTTTTGTTCATGGAGGGCTGGTTTTGTTCCTCGGGCTCTGGCTTGGTTCCTTGGGCCCTGGTTTTTTTTTCTCGGCCTCTGGTTTTGTTCCTCGGGCTCTGATTTTGTTCCTCGGTTTCTGGTTTGTTTCCTCGGGCCCTGGTTTTATTCCACGGGCTCTGGTTTTCTTCCTATGGCCCTCTTTTTGTTCTTCAGGCCCTCCTTTTTTTCCTTGGCCTTGGTTTTTGTTCCTCGGGCTCCGGATTGTTTCCTCGGGCTCTTGTTTTCTTCCTCAGGCTCTGGTTTTCTTGCTCGGGCTCTGGATTTCTTCCTCGAGCTCTCGTTTTCTTCTTCAGGCCCTAGATTTGTTCCTCGGGCTCTGTTTTTGTTCCTCGGGCTCTGGTTGTGTTCCTCGGGTCTGGTTTTGTTCCGCGAGCTCTGGTTTTGTTCCTCGGGCTGTGGTTTTTCTTCCTCAGGATCTGGTTTTGTTCCTCGAGCTCTGGTTTTGTTCCTTGGGCACTGGTTTTGTTCCTCGGGCTCTCGTTTTCTTCCTTGGCGTCTGGTTTTGTTCCCAGAGCTTTAGTTTACTTCCTCGGCCTCTGCTTTTCTTCTTCAGGTTCTCGTTTTCTTCGTGAAGCTCTGCATTAGCTCCTCGGTCTCTGTTTTGTTCCTTGGGCTCTGGTTTTGTTCCTTCACCTCTGCTTTTCTTCCTCGGGCTCTTGTTTTCTTCCTCAGGCTCTGGTTTTGTTCATGGAGGGCTGGTTTTGTTCCTCGGGCTCTGGCTTGATTCCTCGCGCCCTGTTTTTTTTTTCTCGGCCTCTGGTTTTGTTCCTCGGGCTCTGATTTTGTTCCTCGGTTTCTGGTTTGGTTCCTGGGGCCCTGGTTTTATTCCACAGGCTCTGGTTTTGTTCCTATGGCCCTCTTTTTGTTCTTCAGGCCCTCCTTTGTGTCCTTGGCCTTGGTTTTTGTTCCTCGGGCTCTGGTTTTCTTCCTCAGGCTCTGGTTTTCTTGCTCGGGCTCTGGATTTCTTCCTCCAGGTCTTGTTTTCTTCTTTAGGCCCTAGATTTGTTCCTCGGCCTCTGGTTGTGTTCCTCGGGTCTGGTTTTTTCCCTCGTGCTCTGGTTTTGTTCCTCGGGCTGTGGTTTTCTTCCTCAGGATCTGGTTTTTTTCCTCGAGATCTGGTTTTGTTCCTTGGGCACTGGTTTTGTTCCTCGGGCTCTCGTTTTCTTCCTCGGCATCTGGTTTTGTTCCAAGAGCTTTAGTTTACTTCCTCGGCCTCTGCTTTTCTTCCTTAGGCTCACGTTTTCTCCCTGAAGCTCTGCATTATCTCCTCGGTCTCTGTTTTGTTCCTCGGGCTCTGGTTTTGTTCCTTCACCTCTGGTTTTCTTCCTCGGGCTCTTGTTTTCTTCCTCAGGCTCTGGTTTTGTTCATGGAGGGCTGGTTTTGTTCCTCGGGCTCTGGCTTGGTTCCTCGGGCCCTGTTTTTTTGCCTCAGGCTCTGTTTTTTTTCCTCAGGCTCTGGTTTTGTTCCTCGGTTTCTGGTTTGGTTCCTCGGGCCCTGGTTTTATTCCACGGGCTCTGGTTTTCTTCCTATGGCCCTCTTTTTGTTCTTCAGGCCCTCCTTTTTGTCCTTGGCCTTGGTTTTTGTTCCTCGGGCTCTGGTTTTCTTCCTCGGGCTCTGGTTTTCTTCCTCAGGCTCTGGTTTTCTTGCTCGGGCTCTGGATTTCTTCCTCCAGCTCTCGTTTTCTTCTTCACGCCCTGGATTTGTTCCTCGGGCTCTGTTTTTGTTCCTCGGGTGCTGGTTGTGTTCCTCGGGCTCTGGTTTTGTTCCTTGAGCTCTAGTTTTGTTCTTCGAGCTCTGGTTTTGTTCCTGGGGCTCTGGTTTTCTTTCACGGGCTCTGGTTTTGTTCCTCAGGCTCTGGTTTTATTCCTCAGGCCCTGTTTTTATTCCTCGGGGTTTCGTTTTGTTCCTCGGGCTCTGCTTTATTTCCACGGGTTCTGGTTTTTGTTCCTCGAGGGCTGGTTTTGTTCCTTGGGCTATGGTTTTCTTTCTCGGGCTCTGGCTTGGTTCCTCGGGCCCTGGTTTTTTGCCTCGGGCTCTGGTTTTGTTCCTCGGGCTCTGGTTTGGTTCCTGGGGCCCTGGTTTTATTCCACGGGCTCTGGTTTTCTTCTTATGGCCCTGTTTTTGTTTTTCAGGCCCTCCTTTTTGTCCTTGGCCTTGGTTTTTGTTCCTCGGGCTCTGGTTTTCTTCCTCAGGATCTGGTTTTGTTCCTCGAGCTCTGGTTTCCTTCCTTGGGCACTGGTTTTGTACCTCGGGCTCTCGTTTTCTTCCTCGGACTCTCGTTTTGTACCTCGGGTTCTGGTTTTTTTCCTTGAGCTCTGGTTTTCTTCCTCGGGCTCTGGTTTTCTTCCTCAGGCTCTGGTTTTATTGCTTGGCCTCTGGATTTCTTCCTCGAGCTCTCGTTTTCTTCTTCACGCCCTGGATTTGTTCCTCGGGTTCTGTTTTTGTTCCTCGGGCTGTGGTTGTGTTCCTCGGGCTCTGGTCATGTTCCTCGAACTCTGGTTGTGTTCCTTGGGCTCTGGTTTTGTTCCTTGAGCTCTAGTTTTGTTCTTCGAGCTCTGGTTTTGTTCCTGGGGCTCTGGTTTTCTTTCACGGGTTCTGGTTTTGTTCCTCAGGCTCTGGTTTTATTCCTCAGGCCCTGGTTTTATTCCTCGGGGTTTCGTTTTGTTCCTCGGGCTCTGCTTTATTTCCACGGGCTCTGGTTTTGTTCCTCGAGCTCTGGTTTTGTTCCTTGGGCACTGGTTTTGTTCCTTGGGCTCTCATTTTTTTCCTCGGACGCTCGTTTTGTTCCTTGGTTTCTGGTTTTTTTCTTTGAGCTCTATTTTTGTTCCTCGGGCTCTTGTTTTCTTCCTCAGGCTCTGGTTTTGTTCATGGAGGGCTGGTTTTGTTCCTCGGGCTCTGGCTTGGTTCCTTGGGCCCTGGTTTTTTTTTCTCGGCCTCTGGTTTTGTTCCTCGGGCTCTGATTTTGTTCCTCGGTTTCTGGTTTGTTTCCTCGGGCCCTGGTTTTATTCCACGGGCTCTGGTTTTCTTCCTATGGCCCTCTTTTTGTTCTTCAGGCCCTCCTTTTTTTCCTTGGCCTTGGTTTTTGTTCCTCAGGCTCCGGATTGTTTCCTCGGGCTCTTGTTTTCTTCCTCAGGCTCTGGTTTTCTTGCTCGGGCTCTGGATTTCTTCCTCCAGCTCTCGTTTTCTTCTTCAGGCCCTAGATTTGTTCCTCGGGCTCTGTTTTTGTTCCTCGGGCTCTGGTTGTGTTCCTCGGGTCTGGTTTTGTTCCGCGAGCTCTGGTTTTGTTCCTCGGGCTGTGGTTTTTCTTCCTCAGGATCTGTTTTTTTTCCTCGAGCTCTGGTTTTGTTCCTTGGGCACTGGTTTTGTTCCTCGGGCTCTCGTTTTCTTCCTCGGCATCTGGTTTTGTTCCCAGAGCTTTAGTTTACTTCCTCGGCCTCTGCTTTTCTTCCTCAGGTTCTCGTTTTCTTCGTGAAGCTCTGCATTAGCTCCTCGGTCTCTGTTTTGTTCCTCGGGCTCTGGTTTTGTTCCTTCACCTCTGGTTTTCTTCCTCGGGCTCTTGTTTTCTTCCTCAGGCTGTGGTTTTGTTCATGGAGGGCTGGTTTTGTTCCTCGGGCTCTGGCTTGGTTCCTCGGGCCCTGTTTTTTTGCCTCAGGCTCTGTTTTTTTTCCTCAGGCTCTGGTTTTGTTCCTCGGTTTCTGGTTTGGTTCCTCGGGCCCTGGTTTTATTCCACGGGCTCTGGTTTTCTTCCTATGGCCCTCTTTTTGTTCTTCAGGCCCTCCTTTTTGTCCTTGGCCTTGGTTTTTGTTCCTCGGGCTCTGGTTTTCTTCCTCGGGCTCTGGTTTTCTTCCTCAGGCTCTGGTTTTCTTGCTCGGGCTCTGGATTTCTTCCTCGAGCTCTCGTTTTCTTCTTCACGCCCTGGATTTGTTCCTCGGGCTCTGTTTTTGTTCCTCGGGTGCTGGTTGTGTTCCTCGGGCTCTGGTTTTGTTCCTTGAGCTCTGGTTGTGTTCCTTGGGCTCTGGTTTTGTTCCTTGAGCTCTGGTTTTCTTTCACGGGCTCTGGTTTTCTTGCTCGGGCTCTGGATTTCTTCCTTGAGCTCTCGTTTTCTTCTTCACGCCCTGGATTTGTTCCTCGGGCTCTGTTTTTGTTCCTCGGGTGCTGGTTGTGTTCCTCGGGCTCTGGTTTTGTTCCTTGAGCTCTAGTTTTGTTCTTCGAGCTCTGGTTTTGTTCCTGGAGCTCTGGTTTTCTTTCACGGGCTCTGGTTTTCTTCCTCGGGCTCTGGTTTTATTCCTCAGGCCCTGGTTTTATTCCTCGGGGTTTCGTTTTGTTCCTCGGGCTCTGCTTTATTTCCACGGGTTCTGGTTTTTGTTCCTCGAGGGCTGGTTTTGTTCCTTGGGCTATGGTTTTCTTTCTCGGGCTCTGGCTTGGTTCCTCGGGCCCTGGTTTTTTGCCTCGGGCTCTGGTTTTGTTCCTCGGGCTCTGGTTTTGTTCCTCGGTTTCTGGTTTGGTTCCTGGGGCCCTGGTTTTATTCCACGGGCTCTGGTTTTCTTCTTATGGCCCTGTTTTTGTTTTTCAGGCCCTCCTTTTTGTCCTTGGCCTTGGTTTTTGTTCCTCGGGCTCTGGATTTCTTCCTCGAGCTCTCGTTTTCTTCTTCACGCCCTGGATTTGTTCCTCGGGTTCTGTTTTTGTTCCTCGGGCTGTGGTTGTGTTCCTCGGGCTCTGGTCATGTTCCTCGAACTCTGGTTGTGTTCCTTGGGCTCTGGTTTTGTTCCTTGAGCTCTAGTTTTGTTCTTCGAGCTCTGGTTTTGTTCCTGGGGCTCTGGTTTTCTTTCACGGGTTCTGGTTTTGTTCCTCAGGCTCTGGTTTTATTCCTCAGGCCCTGGTTTTATTCCTCGGGGTTTCGTTTTGTTCCTCGGGCTCTGCTTTATTTCCACGGGCTCTGGTTTTGTTCCTCGAGCTCTGGTTTTGTTCCTTGGGCACTGGTTTTGTTCCTTGGGCTCTCATTTTTTTCCTCGGACGCTCGTTTTGTTCCTTGGTTTCTGGTTTTTTTCTTTGAGCTCTATTTTTGTTCCTCGGGCTCTTGTTTTCTTCCTCAGGCTCTGGTTTTGTTCATGGAGGGCTGGTTTTGTTCCTCGGGCTCTGGCTTGGTTCCTTGGGCCCTGGTTTTTTTTTCTCGGCCTCTGGTTTTGTTCCTCGGGCTCTGATTTTGTTCCTCGGTTTCTGGTTTGTTTCCTCGGGCTCTGGTTTTATTCCACGGGCTCTGGTTTTCTTCCTATGGCCCTCTTTTTGTTCTTCAGGCCCTCCTTTTTTTCCTTGGCCTTGGTTTTTGTTCCTCAGGCTCCGGATTGTTTCCTCGGGCTCTTGTTTTCTTCCTCAGGCTCTGGTTTTCTTGCTCGGGCTCTGGATTTCTTCCTCCAGCTCTCGTTTTCTTCTTTAGGCCCTAGATTTGTTCCTCGGGCTCTGTTTTTGTTCCTCGGGCTCTGGTTGTGTTCCTCGGGTCTGGTTTTGTTCCGCGAGCTCTGGTTTTGTTCCTCGGGCTGTGGTTTTTCTTCCTCAGGATCTGTTTTTTTTCCTCGAGCTCTGGTTTTGTTCCTTGGGCACTGGTTTTGTTCCTCGGGCTCTCGTTTTCTTCCTCGGCATCTGGTTTTGTTCCCAGAGCTTTAGTTTACTTCCTCGGCCTCTGCTTTTCTTCCTCAGGTTCTCGTTTTCTTCCTGAAGCTCTGCATTAGCTCCTCGGTCTCTGTTTTGTTCCTCGGGCTCTGGTTTTGTTCCTTCACCTCTGGTTTTCTTCCTCGGGCTCTTGTTTTCTTCCTCAGGCTCTGGTTTTGTTCATGGAGGGCTGGTTTTGTTCCTCGGGCTCTGGCTTGGTTCCTCGGGCCCTGTTTTTTTGCCTCAGGCTCTGTTTTTTTTCCTCAGGCTCTGGTTTTGTTCCTCGGTTTCTGGTTTGGTTCCTCGGGCCCTGGTTTTATTCCACGGGCTCTGGTTTTCTTCCTATGGCCCTCTTTTTGTTCTTCAGGCCCTCCTTTTGGTCCTTGGCCTTGGTTTTTGTTCCTCGGGCTCTGGTTTTCTTCCTCGGGCTCTGGTTTTCTTCCTCAGGCTCTGGTTTTCTTGCTCGGGCTCTGGATTTCTTCCTCGAGCTCTCGTTTTCTTCTTCACGCCCTGGATTTGTTCCTCGGGCTCTGTTTTTGTTCCTCGGGTGCTGGTTGTGTTCCTCGGGCTCTGGTTTTGTTCCTTGAGCTCTGGTTGTGTTCCTTGGGCTCTGGTTTTGTTCCTTGAGCTCTGGTTTTCTTTCACGGGCTCTGGTTTTCTTGCTCGGGCTCTGGATTTCTTCCTTGAGCTCTCGTTTTCTTCTTCACGCCCTGGATTTGTTCCTCGGGCTCTGTTTTTGTTCCTCGGGTGCTGGTTGTGTTCCTCGGGCTCTGGTTTTGTTCCTTGAGCTCTAGTTTTGTTCTTCGAGCTCTGGTTTTGTTCCTGGAGCTCTGGTTTTCTTTCACGGGCTCTGGTTTTCTTCCTCAGGCTCTGGTTTTATTCCTCAGGCCCTGGTTTTATTCCTCGGGGTTTCGTTTTGTTCCTCGGGCTCTGCTTTATTTCCACGGGTTCTGGTTTTTGTTCCTCGAGGGCTGGTTTTGTTCCTTGGGCTATGGTTTTCTTTCTCGGGCTCTGGCTTGGTTCCTCGGGCCCTGGTTTTTTGCCTCGGGCTCTGGTTTTGTTCCTCGGGCTCTGGTTTTGTTCCTCGGTTTCTGGTTTGGTTCCTGGGGCCCTGGTTTTATTCCACGGGCTCTGGTTTTCTTCTTATGGCCCTGTTTTTGTTTTTCAGGCCCTCCTTTTTGTCCTTGGCCTTGGTTTTTGTTCCTCGGGCTCTGGTTTTCTTCCTCAGGATCTGGTTTTGTTCCTCGAGCTCTGGTTTCCTTCCTTGGGCACTGGTTTTGTACCTCGGGCTCTCGTTTTCTTCCTCGGACTCTCGTTTTGTACCTCGGGTTCTGGTTTTTTTCCTTGAGCTCTGGTTTTCTTCCTCGGGCTCTGGTTTTCTTCCTCAGGCTCTGGTTTTATTGCTTGGCCTCTGGATTTCTTCCTCGAGCTCTCGTTTTCTTCTTCACGCCCTGGATTTGTTCCTCGGGTTCTGTTTTTGTTCCTCGGGCTGTGGTTGTGTTCCTCGGGCTCTGGTCATGTTCCTCGAACTCTGGTTGTGTTCCTTGGGCTCTGGTTTTGTTCCTTGATCTCTAGTTTTGTTCTTCGAGCTCTGGTTTTGTTCCTGGGGCTCTGGTTTTCTTTCACGGGTTCTGGTTTTGTTCCTCAGGCTCTGGTTTTATTCCTCAGGCCCTGGTTTTATTCCTCGGGGTTTCGTTTTGTTCCTCGGGCTCTGCTTTATTTCCACGGGCTCTGGTTTTGTTCCTCGAGCTCTGGTTTTGTTCCTTGGGCACTGGTTTTGTTCCTTGGGCTCTCATTTTTTTCCTCGGATGCTCGTTTTGTTCCTTGGTTTCTGGTTTTTTTCTTTGAGCTCTATTTTTGTTCCTCGGGCTCTTGTTTTCTTCCTCAGGCTCTGGTTTTGTTCATGGAGGGCTGGTTTTGTTCCTCGGGCTCTGGCTTGGTTCCTTGGGCCCTGGTTTTTTTTTCTCGGCCTCTGGTTTTGTTCCTCGGGCTCTGATTTTGTTCCTCGGTTTCTGGTTTGTTTCCTCGGGCCCTGGTTTTATTCCACGGGCTCTGGTTTTCTTCCTATGGCCCTCTTTTTGTTCTTCAGGCCCTCCTTTTTGTCCTTGGCCTTGGTTTTTGTTCCTCGGGCTCCGGATTGTTTCCTCGGGCTCTTGTTTTCTTCCTCAGGCTCTGGTTTTCTTGCTCGGGCTCTGGATTTCTTCCTCCAGCTCTCGTTTTCTTCTTCAGGCCCTAGATTTGTTCCTCGGGCTCTGTTTTTGTTCCTCGGGCTCTGGTTGTGTTCCTCGGGTCTGGTTTTGTTCCGCGAGCTCTGGTTTTGTTCCTCGGGCTGTGGTTTTTCTTCCTCAGGATCTGTTTTTTTTCCTCGAGCTCTGGTTTTGTTCCTTGGGCACTGGTTTTGTTCCTCGGGCTCTCGTTTTCTTCCTCGGCATCTGGTTTTGTTCCCAGAGCTTTAGTTTACTTCCTCGGCCTCTGCTTTTCTTCCTCAGGTTCTCGTTTTCTTCCTGAAGCTCTGCATTAGCTCCTCGGTCTCTGTTTTGTTCCTCGGGCTCTGGTTTTGTTCCTTCACCTCTGGTTTTCTTCCTCGGGCTCTTGTTTTCTTCCTCAGGCTCTGGTTTTGTTCATGGAGGGCTGGTTTTGTTCCTCGGGCTCTGGCTTGGTTCCTCGGGCCCTGTTTTTTTGCCTCAGGCTCTGTTTTTTTTCCTCAGGCTCTGGTTTTGTTCCTCGGTTTCTGGTTTGGTTCCTCGGGCCCTGGTTTTATTCCACGGGCTCTGGTTTTCTTCCTATGGCCCTCTTTTTGTTCTTCAGGCCCTCCTTTTTGTCCTTGGCCTTGGTTTTTGTTCCTCGGGCTCTGGTTTTCTTCCTCGGGCTCTGGTTTTCTTCCTCAGGCTCTGGTTTTCTTGCTCGGGCTCTGGATTTCTTCCTCGAGCTCTCGTTTTCTTCTTCACGCCCTGGATTTGTTCCTCGGGCTCTGTTTTTGTTCCTCGGGTGCTGGTTGTGTTCCTCGGGCTCTGGTTTTGTTCCTTGAGCTCTGGTTGTGTTCCTTGGGCTCTGGTTTTGTTCCTTGAGCTCTGGTTTTCTTTCACGGGCTCTGGTTTTCTTGCTCGGGCTCTGGATTTCTTCCTTGAGCTCTCGTTTTCTTCTTCACGCCCTGGATTTGTTCCTCGGGCTCTGTTTTTGTTCCTCGGGTGCTGGTTGTGTTCCTCGGGCTCTGGTTTTGTTCCTTGAGCTCTAGTTTTGTTCTTCGAGCTCTGGTTTTGTTCCTGGAGCTCTGGTTTTCTTTCACGGGCTCTGGTTTTGTTCCTCAGGCTCTGGTTTTATTCCTCAGGCCCTGTTTTTATTCCTCGGGGTTTCGTTTTGTTCCTCGGGCTCTGCTTTATTTCCACGGGTTCTGTTTTTTGTTCCTCGAGGGCTGGTTTTGTTCCTTGGGCTATGGTTTTCTTTCTCGGGCTCTGGCTTGGTTCCTCGGGCCCTGGTTTTTTGCCTCGGGCTCTGGTTTTGTTCCTCGGGCTCTGGTTTTGTTCCTCGGTTTCTGGTTTGGTTCCTGGGGCCCTGGTTTTATTCCACGGGCTCTGGTTTTCTTCTTATGGCCCTGTTTTTGTTTTTCAGGCCCTCCTTTTTGTCCTTGGCCTTGGTTTTTGTTCCTCGGGCTCTGGTTTTCTTCCTCAGGATCTGGTTTTGTTCCTCGAGCTCTGGTTTCCTTCCTTGGGCACTGGTTTTGTACCTCGGGCTCTCGTTTTCTTCCTCGGACTCTCGTTTTGTACCTCGGGTTCTGGTTTTTTTCCTTGAGCTCTGGTTTTCTTCCTCGGGCTCTGGTTTTCTTCCTCAGGCTCTGGTTTTATTGCTTGGCCTCTGGATTTCTTCCTCGAGCTCTCGTTTTCTTCTTCACGCCCTGGATTTGTTCCTCGGGTTCTGTTTTTGTTCCTCGGGCTGTGGTTGTGTTCCTCGGGCTCTGGTCATGTTCCTCGAACTCTGGTTGTGTTCCTTGGGCTCTGGTTTTGTTCCTTGAGCTCTAGTTTTGTTCTTCGAGCTCTGGTTTTGTTCCTGGGGCTCTGGTTTTCTTTCACGGGTTCTGGTTTTGTTCCTCAGGCTCTGGTTTTATTCCTCAGGCCCTGGTTTTATTCCTCGGGGTTTCGTTTTGTTCCTCGGGCTCTGCTTTATTTCCACGGGCTCTGGTTTTGTTCCTCGAGCTCTGGTTTTGTTCCTTGGGCACTGGTTTTGTTCCTTGGGCTCTCATTTTTTTCCTCGGACGCTCGTTTTGTTCCTTGGTTTCTGGTTTTTTTCTTTGAGCTCTATTTTTGTTCCTCGGGCTCTTGTTTTCTTCCTCAGGCTCTGGTTTTGTTCATGGAGGGCTGGTTTTGTTCCTCGGGCTCTGGCTTGGTTCCTTGGGCCCTGGTTTTTTTTTCTCGGCCTCTGGTTTTGTTCCTCGGGCTCTGATTTTGTTCCTCGGTTTCTGGTTTGTTTCCTCGGGCCCTGGTTTTATTCCACGGGCTCTGGTTTTCTTCCTATGGCCCTCTTTTTGTTCTTCAGGCCCTCCTTTTTTTCCTTGGCCTTGGTTTTTGTTCCTCGGGCTCCGGATTGTTTCCTCGGGCTCTTGTTTTGTTCCTCAGGCTCTGGTTTTCTTGCTCGGGCTCTGGATTTCTTCCTCCAGCTCTCGTTTTCTTCTTCAGGCCCTAGATTTGTTCCTCGGGCTCTGTTTTTGTTCCTCGGGCTCTGGTTGTGTTCCTCGGGTCTGGTTTTGTTCCGCGAGCTCTGGTTTTGTTCCTCGGGCTGTGGTTTTTCTTCCTCAGGATCTGTTTTTTTTCCTCGAGCTCTGGTTTTGTTCCTTGGGCACTGGTTTTGTTCCTCGGGCTCTCGTTTTCTTCCTCGGCATCTGGTTTTGTTCCCAGAGCTTTAGTTTACTTCCTCGGCCTCTGCTTTTCTTCCTCAGGTTCTCGTTTTCTTCCTGAAGCTCTGCATTAGCTCCTCGGTCTCTGTTTTGTTCCTCGGGCTCTGGTTTTGTTCCTTCACCTCTGGTTTTCTTCCTCGGGCTCTTGTTTTCTTCCTCAGGCTCTGGTTTTGTTCATGGAGGGCTGGTTTTGTTCCTCGGGCTCTGGCTTGGTTCCTCGGGCCCTGTTTTTTTGCCTCAGGCTCTGTTTTTTTTCCTCAGGCTCTGGTTTTGTTCCTCGGTTTCTGGTTTGGTTCCTCGGGCCCTGGTTTTATTCCACGGGCTCTGGTTTTCTTCCTATGGCCCTCTTTTTGTTCTTCAGGCCCTCCTTTTTGTCCTTGGCCTTGGTTTTTGTTCCTCGGGCTCTGGTTTTCTTCCTCAGGATCTGGTTTTGTTCCTTGAGCTCTGGTTTCCTTCCTTGGGCACTGGTTTTGTACCTCGGGCTCTCGTTTTCTTCCTCGGACTCTCGTTTTGTACCTCGGGTTCTGTTTTTTTTCCTTGAGCTCTGGTTTTCTTCCTCGGGCTCTGGTTTTCTTCCTCAGGCTCTGGTTTTATTGCTTGGCCTCTGGATTTCTTCCTCGAGCTCTCGTTTTCTTCTTCACGCCCTGGATTTGTTCCTCGGGCTCTGTTTTTGTTCCTCGGGTGCTGGTTGTGTTCCTCGGGCTCTGGTTTTGTTCCTTGAGCTCTAGTTTTGTTCTTCGAGCTCTGGTTTTGTTCCTGGGGCTCTGGTTTTCTTTCACGGGTTCTGGTTTTGTTCCTCAGGCTCTGGTTTTATTCCTCAGGCCCTGTTTTTATTCCTCGGGGTTTCGTTTTGTTCCTCGGGCTCTGCTTTATTTCCACGGGCTCTGGTTTTGTTCCTCGAGCTCTGGTTTTGTTCCTTGGGCCCTGGTTTTTTTTTCTCGGCCTCTGGTTTTGTTCCTCGGGCTCTGATTTTGTTCCTCGGTTTCTGGTTTGTTTCCTCGGGCCCTGGTTTTATTCCACGGGCTCTGGTTTTCTTCCTATGGCCCTCTTTTTGTTCTTCAGGCCCTCCTTTTTGTCCTTGGCCTTGGTTTTTGTTCCTCGGGCTCCGGATTGTTTCCTCGGGCTCTTGTTTTCTTCCTCAGGCTCTGGTTTTCTTGCTCGGGCTCTGGATTTCTTCCTCCAGCTCTCGTTTTCTTCTTCAGGCCCTAGATTTGTTCCTCGGGCTCTGTTTTTGTTCCTCGGGCTCTGGTTGTGTTCCTCGGGTCTGGTTTTGTTCCGCGAGCTCTGGTTTTGTTCCTCGGGCTGTGGTTTTTCTTCCTCAGGATCTGGTTTTGTTCCTCGAGCTCTGGTTTTGTTCCTTGGGCACTGGTTTTGTTCCTCGGGCTCTCGTTTTCTTCCTCGGCATCTAGTTTTCTTCCAAGAGCTTTAGTTTACTTCCTCGGCCTCTGCTTTTCTTCCTTAGGCTCACGTTTTCTTCGTGAAGCTCTGCATTAGCTCCTCGGTCTCTGTTTTGTTCCTCGGGCTCTGGTTTTGTTCCTTCACCTCTGGTTTTCTTCCTCGGGCTCTTGTTTTCTTCCTCAGGCTCTGGTTTTGTTCATGGAGGGCTGGTTTTGTTCCTCGGGCTCTGGCTTGGTTCCTCGGGCCCTGTTTTTTTGCCTCAGGCTCTGTTTTTTTTCCTCAGGCTCTGGTTTTGTTCCTCGGTTTCTGGTTTGGTTCCTCGGGCCCTGGTTTTATTCCACGGGCTCTGGTTTTCTTCCTCGGACTCTCGTTTTGTACCTCGGGTTCTGGTTTTTTTCCTTGAGCTCTGGTTTTCTTCCTCGGGCTCTGGTTTTCTTCCTCAGGCTCTGGTTTTATTGCTTGGCCTCTGGATTTCTTCCTCGAGCTCTCGTTTTCTTCTTCACGCCCTGGATTTGTTCCTCGGGTTCTGTTTTTGTTCCTCGGGCTGTGGTTGTGTTCCTCGGGTCTGGTTTTGTTCCGCGAGCTCTGGTTTTGTTCCTCGGGCTGTGGTTTTTCTTCCTCAGGATCTGGTTTTGTTCCTCGAGCTCTGGTTTTGTTCCTTGGGCACTGGTTTTGTTCCTCGGGCTCTCGTTTTCTTCCTCGGCATCTAGTTTTCTTCCAAGAGCTTTAGTTTACTTCCTCGGCCTCTGCTTTTCTTCCTTAGGCTCACGTTTTCTTCGTGAAGCTCTGCATTAGCTCCTCGGTCTCTGTTTTGTTCCTCGGGCTCTGGTTTTGTTCCTTCACCTCTGGTTTTCTTCCTCGGGCTCTTGTTTTCTTCCTCAGGCTCTGGTTTTGTTCATGGAGGGCTGGTTTTGTTCCTCGGGCTCTGGCTTGGTTCCTCGGGCCCTGTTTTTTTGCCTCAGGCTCTGTTTTTTTTCCTCAGGCTCTGGTTTTGTTCCTCGGTTTCTGGTTTGGTTCCTCGGGCCCTGGTTTTATTCCACGGGCTCTGGTTTTCTTCCTCGGACTCTCGTTTTGTACCTCGGGTTCTGGTTTTTTTCCTTGAGCTCTGGTTTTCTTCCTCGGGCTCTGGTTTTCTTCCTCAGGCTCTGGTTTTATTGCTTGGCCTCTGGATTTCTTCCTCGAGCTCTCGTTTTCTTCTTCACGCCCTGGATTTGTTCCTCGGGTTCTGTTTTTGTTCCTCGGGCTGTGGTTGTGTTCCTCGGGCTCTGGTCATGTTCCTCGAACTCTGGTTGTGTTCCTTGGGCTCTGGTTTTGTTCCTTGATCTCTAGTTTTGTTCTTCGAGCTCTGGTTTTGTTCCTGGGGCTCTGGTTTTCTTTCACGGGTTCTGGTTTTGTTCCTCAGGCTCTGGTTTTATTCCTCAGGCCCTGGTTTTATTCCTCGGGGTTTCGTTTTGTTCCTCGGGCTCTGCTTTATTTCCACGGGCTCTGGTTTTGTTCCTCGAGCTCTGGTTTTGTTCCTTGGGCACTGGTTTTGTTCCTTGGGCTCTCCTTTTTTTCCTCGGACGCTCGTTTTGTTCCTTGGTTTCTGGTTTTTTTCTTTGAGCTCTATTTTTGTTCCTCGGGCTCTTGTTTTCTTCCTCAGGCTCTGGTTTTGTTCATGGAGGGCTGGTTTTGTTCCTCAGGCTCTGGCTTGGTTCCTTGGGCCCTGGTTTTTTTTTCTCGGCCTCTGGTTTTTTTCCTCGGGCTCTGATTTTGTTCCTCGGTTTCTGGTTTGTTTCCTCGGGCCCTGGTTTTATTCCACGGGCTCTGGTTTTCTTCCTATGGCCCTCTTTTTGTTCTTCAGGCCCTCCTTTTTGTCCTTGGCCTTGGTTTTTGTTCCTCGGGCTCCGGATTGTTTCCTCGGGCTCTTGTTTTCTTCCTCAGGCTCTGGTTTTCTTGCTCGGGCTCTGGATTTCTTCCTCCAGCTCTCTTTTTCTTCTTCAGGCCCTAGATTTGTTCCTCGGGCTCTGTTTTTGTTCCTCGGGCTCTGGTTGTGTTCCTCGGGTCTGGTTTTGTTCCGCGAGCTCTGGTTTTGTTCCTCGGGCTGTGGTTTTTCTTCCTCAGGATCTGGTTTTGTTCCTCGAGCTCTGGTTTTGTTCCTTGGGCACTGGTTTTGTTCCTCGGGCTCTCGTTTTCTTCCTCGGCATCTAGTTTTCTTCCAAGAGCTTTAGTTTACTTCCTCGGCCTCTGCTTTTCTTCCTTAGGCTCACGTTTTCTTCCTGAAGCTCTGCATTAGCTCCTCGGTCTCTGTTTTGTTCCTCGGGCTCTGGTTTTGTTCCTTCACCTCTGGTTTTCTTCCTCGGGCTCTTGTTTTCTTCCTCAGGCTCTGGTTTTGTTCATGGAGGGCTGGTTTTGTTCCTCGGGCTCTGGCTTGGTTCCTCGGGCCCTGTTTTTTTGCCTCAGGCTCTGTTTTTTTTCCTCAGGCTCTGGTTTTGTTCCTCGGTTTCTGGTTTGGTTCCTCGGGCCCTGGTTTTATTCCACGGGCTCTGGTTTTCTTCCTATGGCCCTCTTTTTGTTCTTCAGGCCCTCCTTTTTGTCCTTGGCCTTGGTTTTTGTTCCTCGGGCTCTGGTTTTCTTCCTCAGGCTCTGGTTTTCTTGCTCGGGCTCTGGATTTCTTCCTCGAGCTCTCGTTTTCTTCTTCACGCCCTGGATTTGTTCCTCGGGCTCTGTTTTTGTTCCTCGGGTGCTGGTTGTGTTCCTCGGGCTCTGGTTTTGTTCCTTGAGCTCTAGTTTTGTTCTTCGAGCTCTGGTTTTGTTCCTGGAGCTCTGGTTTTCTTTCACGGGTTCTGGTTTTGTTCCTCAGGCTCTGGTTTTATTCCTCAGGCCCTGGTTTTATTCCTCGGGGTTTCGTTTTGTTCCTCGGGCTCTGCTTTATTTCCACGGGCTCTGGTTTTGTTCCTCGAGCTCTGGTTTTGTTCCTTGGGCACTGGTTTTGTTCCTTGGGCTCTCCTTTTTTTCCTCGGACGCTCGTTTTGTTCCTTGGTTTCTGGTTTTTTTCTTTGAGCTCTATTTTTGTTCCTCGGGCTCTTGTTTTCTTCCTCAGGCTCTGGTTTTGTTCATGGAGGGCTGGTTTTGTTCCTCAGGCTCTGGCTTGGTTCCTTGGGCCCTGGTTTTTTTTTCTCGGCCTCTGGTTTTTTTCCTCGGGCTCTGATTTTGTTCCTCGGTTTCTGGTTTGTTTCCTCGGGCCCTGGTTTTATTCCACGGGCTCTGGTTTTCTTCCTATGGCCCTCTTTTTGTTCTTCAGGCCCTCCTTTTTGTCCTTGGCCTTGGTTTTTGTTCCTCGGGCTCCGGATTGTTTCCTCGGGCTCTTGTTTTCTTCCTCAGGCTCTGGTTTTCTTGCTCGGGCTCTGGATTTCTTCCTCCAGCTCTCTTTTTCTTCTTCAGGCCCTAGATTTGTTCCTCGGGCTCTGTTTTTGTTCCTCGGGCTCTGGTTGTGTTCCTCGGGTCTGGTTTTGTTCCGCGAGCTCTGGTTTTGTTCCTCGGGCTGTGGTTTTTCTTCCTCAGGATCTGGTTTTGTTCCTCGAGCTCTGGTTTTGTTCCTTGGGCACTGGTTTTGTTCCTCGGGCTCTCGTTTTCTTCCTCGGCATCTGGTTTTGTTCCAAGAGCTTTAGTTTACTTCCTCGGCCTCTGCTTTTCTTCCTTAGGCTCACGTTTTCTTCCTGAAGCTCTGCATTATCTCCTCGGTCTCTGTTTTGTTCCTCGGGCTCTGGTTTTGTTCCTTCACCTCTGGTTTTCTTCCTCGGGCTCTTGTTTTCTTCCTCAGGCTCTGGTTTTGTTCATGGAGGGCTGGTTTTGTTCCTCGGGCTCTGGCTTGGTTCCTCGGGCCCTGTTTTTTTGCCTCAGGCTCTGTTTTTTTTCCTCAGGCTCTGGTTTTGTTCCTCGGTTTCTGGTTTGGTTCCTCGGGCCCTGGTTTTATTCCACGGGCTCTGGTTTTCTTCCTATGGCCCTCTTTTTGTTCTTCAGGCCCTCCTTTTTGTCCTTGGCCTTGGTTTTTGTTCCTCGGGCTCTGGTTTTCTTCCTCGGGCTCTGGTTTTCTTCCTCAGGCTCTGGTTTTCTTGCTCGGGCTCTGGATTTCTTCCTCGAGCTCTCGTTTTCTTCTTCACGCCCTGGATTTGTTCCTCGGGCTCTGTTTTTGTTCCTCGGGTGCTGGTTGTGTTCCTCGGGCTCTGGTTTTGTTCCTTGAGCTCTAGTTTTGTTCTTCGAGCTCTGGTTTTGTTCCTGGGGCTCTGGTTTTCTTTCATGGGCTCTGGTTTTGTTCCTCAGGCTCTGGTTTTATTCCTCAGGCCCTGTTTTTATTCCTCGGGGTTTCGTTTTGTTCCTCGGGCTCTGCTTTATTTCCACGGGTTCTGGTTTTTGTTCCTCGAGGGCTGGTTTTGTTCCTTGGGCTATGGTTTTCTTTCTCGGGCTCTGGCTTGGTTCCTCGGGCCCTGGTTTTTTGCCTCGGGCTCTGGTTTTGTTCCTCGGGCTCTGGTTTTGTTCCTCGGTTTCTGGTTTGGTTCCTGGGGCCCTGGTTTTATTCCACGGGCTCTGGTTTTCTTCTTATGGCCCTGTTTTTGTTTTTCAGGCCCTCCTTTTTGTCCTTGGCCTTGGTTTTTGTTCCTCGGGCTCTGGTTTTCTTCCTCAGGATCTGGTTTTGTTCCTCGAGCTCTGGTTTCCTTCCTTGGGCACTGGTTTTGTACCTCGGGCTCTCGTTTTCTTCCTCGGACTCTCGTTTTGTACCTCGGGTTCTGGTTTTTTTCCTTGAGCTCTGGTTTTCTTCCTCGGGCTCTGGTTTTCTTCCTCAGGCTCTGGTTTTATTGCTTGGCCTCTGGATTTCTTCCTCGAGCTCTCGTTTTCTTCTTCACGCCCTGGATTTGTTCCTCGGGTTCTGTTTTTGTTCCTCGGGCTGTGGTTGTGTTCCTCGGGCTCTGGTCATGTTCCTCGAACTCTGGTTGTGTTCCTTGGGCTCTGGTTTTGTTCCTTGAGCTCTAGTTTTGTTCTTCGAGCTCTGGTTTTGTTCCTGGGGCTCTGGTTTTCTTTCACGGGTTCTGGTTTTGTTCCTCAGGCTCTGGTTTTATTCCTCAGGCCCTGGTTTTATTCCTCGGGGTTTCGTTTTGTTCCTCGGGCTCTGCTTTATTTCCACGGGCTCTGGTTTTGTTCCTCGAGCTCTGGTTTTGTTCCTTGGGCACT